>NC_090439.1:125212881-125812881 GCF_031143425.1 Pleurodeles waltl
TTTTGGGGCATTTCCTGTCACGAGCGCTAGGCCTACCCACACAAGTGAGGTATCATTTGTATCGGAAGACTTGGGGGGACGCTGTGTGGAAAGAAATTTGTGGCTCCTCTCAGATTCCAGAACTTTCTGTCACCGAAATGTGAGGAAAACTTGTTTTTTTAGCCACTTTTTGAGGTTTGCAAAGGATTCTGGGTAACAGAACCTGGTCAGAGCCCTGCAAGTCACCCCATTTTTGATTCCCCTAGGTCTCTAGTTTTCAAAATGCACAGGTTTGGTAGGTTTCCCTAGGGGCCAGCTGAGCTAGAGGCCAAAATCTACAGGTAGGCACTTTGCAAAAACACCTCTTTTTTCTTTCAAAATATTTGATGTGTCCACGTTGCGTTTAGGGGCATTTCCTGTCGCAGGCGCTAAGCCTACCCACACAAGTGAGGTATCATTTTTATAAGGAGACTTGGGGGGACGCTGGGTGGAGGAAAATTTGTGGCTCCTCTCAGATTCCAGAACTTTCTGTCACCGAAATGTGAGGAAAACTAGTTTTTTTAGCCACTTTTTGAGGGTTTGCAAAGGATTCTGGGAAACAGAACCTGGTCAGAGCCCCCGCAAGTCACCCCATCTTGGATTCCCTAGGTCTCTAGTTTTCAAAAATGAACAGGTTTGGTAGGTTTCCCCTAGGTGCCGGCTGAGCTAGAGGCCAAAATCTACAGGTAGGCACTTTGCAAAAAACACCTTCTGTTTTCTTTCAAAATATTTGATGTGTCCACGTTGCGTTTTGGGGCATTTCCCTGTCACGGGCGCTAGGCCTACCCACACAAGTGAGGTATAATTTTTATCGGGAGACTTGGGGGGACGCAGGGTGGAAGGAAATTTGTGTCAACCTCTCAGATTCCAGAACTTTCTGTCACCGAAATGTGAGGAAAACTTGTTTTTTAGCCACTTTTTGAGGTTTGCAAAGGATTCTGGGTAACAGAAACTGGTCAGAGCCCCGCAAGTCACCCCCATCTTGGGATTCCCCTAGGTCTCTAGTTTAAAAAATGCACAGGTTTGGTAGGTTTCCCTAGGGTGCCGGCTGAGCTAGAGGCCAAAATCTACAGGTAGGCACTTTGCAAAAAACACCTCTGTTTTCTTTCAAAATATTTGATGTGTCCACGTTGCGTTTTGGGGCATTTCCTGTCGCGGCGGCGCTAGGCCTACCCACACAAGTGAGGTATCATTTTTATCGGGAGACTTGGGGGGATGCTGGGTGGAAGGAAATTTGTGGCTCCTCTCAGATTGCAGAACTTTCTGTCACCAAAATGTGAGGAAAACCTGTTTTTTTGCCACTTTTTGAGGTTTGCAAAGGATTCTGGGTAACAGAACCTGGTCAGAGCCCCGCAAATCACCCCATCCTTGGATTCCCCTAGGTCTCTAGTTTTCAAAAATGCACAGGTTGGTAGGGTTTCCCTAGGTGCCGCGGCTGAGCTAGAGGCCAAAATCTACAGGTAGGCACTTTGCAGAAAACACCTCTGTTTTCTTTCAAAATATTTGATGTGTCCACGTTGCGTTTTGGGCATTTCCTGTCACGGGCTGTAGGCCTACCCACACAAGTGAGGTTTCATTTTTATCGGGAGACTTGGGGGGACGCTGTGTGGAAGGAAATTGTGGCTCCTCTCAGATTCCAGAACTTTCTGTCACCGAAATGTGAGGAAAACCTGTTTTTTTGTTACTTTTGAGGTTTGCAAATGATTCTGGGTAACAGAACCTGGTCAGAGCCCCGCAAGTCACCCCATCTTGGATTCCCCTAGGTCTCTAGTTTTAAAAAAATGCACAGTTTGGTAGGTTTCCTAGGGGGCCGGCTGAGCTAGAGGCCAAAATCTACAGGTAGGCACTTTGCAAAAAACACCTCTGTTTTCTTTCAAAATATTTGATGTGTCCACGTTGCGATTTGGGGCATTTCCTGTTGCGGCGCTAGGCCTACCCACACAAGTGAGGTATCATTTTTATCGGGAGACTTGGGGGGATTCTGGGTGGAAGGATATTTGTGGCTCCTCTCAGATTCCAGAAGTTTCTGTCACCGAAATTTGAGGAAAACCTTGTTTTTTTGCCACTTTTTGAGGTTTGCAAAGGATTCTGGGTAACAGAACCTGGTCAGAGCCCCGCAAATCACCCCATCTTGGATTCCCCTAGGTCTCTAGTTTTCAAAAAATGCACAGGTTTGGTAGGTTTCCCTAGGTGCCGGCTGAGCTAGAGGCCAAAATCTACAGGTAGGCACTTTTAAAAAAACACCTCTGTTTTCTTTCAAAATATTTGATGTGTCCACGTTGCGTTTTGGGGCATTTCCTGTTGCGGCGCTAGGCCTACCCCACACAAGTGAGGTATCATTTTTATCGGGAGACTTGGGGGGGACGCTGGGTGGAACGAAATTTGTGGCTCCTCTCAGATTACAGAACTTTCTGTCACCGAAATGTGAGGAAAACTTGTTTTTTTTGTTACTTTTTGAGGTTTGCAAATGATTCTGGGTAACAGAACCTGGTCAGAGCCCCGCAAGTCACCCCATCTTGGATTCCCCTAGGTCTCTAGTTTTAAAAAATGCACAGGTTTGGTAGGTTTCCCTAGGGGCCGGCTGAGCTAGAGGCCAAAATCTACAGGTAGGCACTTTGCAAAAAACACCTCTGTTTTCTTTCAAAATATTTGATGTGTCCACGTTGCGTTTTGGGGCATTTTCTGTCGCGGGCGCTAGGCCTACCCACACAAGTGAGGTATCATTTTTATCGGGAGACTTGGGGGGGATGCTGGCTGGAAGGAAATTTGTGGCTCCTCTCAGATTCCAGAACTTTCTGTCACCGAAATGTGAGGAAAACCTGTTTTTTTGCCACTTTTTGAAGTTTGCAAAGGATTCTGGGTAACAGAAACCTGGTCAGAGCCCCGCAAATCACCCCCATCTTGGATTCCCCTAGGTCTCTAGTTTTCAAAAATGCACAGGTTTGTAGGTTTCCGTAGGTGCCCGGCTGAGCTAGAGGCCAAAATCTACAGGTAGGCACTTTGCAAAAAACACCTGTTTTCTTTCAAAATATTTGATGTGTCCACGTTGCGTTTTGGGGCATTTCCTGTCACGGGCGCTAGGCCTACCCACACAAGTGAGGTATCATTTTTATCGGGAGACTTGGGGGGACGCTGGGTGGAAGGAAATTTGTGGCTCCTCTCAGATTGCAGAACTTTCTGTCACCAAAATGTGAGGAAAACCTGTTTTTTTGCCACTTTTTGAGGTTTGCAAAGGATTCTGGGTAACAGAACCTGGTCAGAGCCCCGCAAAATCACCCCCATCTTGGATTCCCCTAGGTCTCTAGTTTTCAAAAATGCACAGGTTTGGTAGGTTTCCCTAGGTGCCGGCTGAGCTAGAGGCCAAAATCTACAGGTAGGCACTTTGCAGAAAACACCTCTGTTTTCTTTCAAAATATTTGATGTGTCCACGTTGCGTTTTGGGGCATTTCCTGTCACGGGCTGTAGGCCTACCCACACAAGTGAGGTATCATTTTTATCGGGAGACTTGGGGGGGACGCTGTGTGGAAGGAAATTTGTGGCTCCTCTCAGATTCCAGAACTTTCTGTCACCGAAATGTGAGGAAAACCTGTTTTTTTGTTACTTTTTGAGGTTTGCAAATGATTCTGGGTAACAGAACCTGGTCAGAGCCCGCAAGTCACCCCATCTTGGATTCCCCTAGGTCTCTAGTTTTAAAAAATGCACAGGTTTGGTAGGTTTTCCCTAGGGGCCGGCTGAGCTAGAGGCCAAAATCTACAGGTAGGCACTTTGCAAAAAACACCTCTGTTTTCTTTCAAAATATTTGATGTGTCCACGTTGCGATTTGGGGCATTTCCTGTTGCGGCGCTAGGCCTACCCACACAAGTGAGGTATCATTTTTATCGGGAGACTTGGGGGGATTCTGGGTGGAAGGATATTTGTGGCTCCTCTCAGATTCCAGAAGTTTCTGTCACCGAAATTTGAGGAAAAACCTGTTTTTTTGCCACTTTTGAGGTTTGCAAAGGATTCTGGGTAACAGAACCTGGTCAGAGCCCCGCAAATCACCCCATCTTGGATTCCCCTAGGTCTCTAGTTTTCAAAAATGCACAGGTTTGGTAGGTTTCCCTAGGTGCCGGCTGAGCTAGAGGCCAAAATCTACAGGTAGGCACTTTTAAAAAAACAACACCTCTGTTTTCTTTCAAAATATTTGATGTGTCCACGTTGCGTTTTGGGGCATTTCCTGTTGCGGCGCTAGGCCTACCACACAAGTGAGGTATCATTTTTATCGGGAGACTTGGGGGGACGCTGGGTGGAACGAAATTTGTGGCTCCTCTCAGATTACAGAACTTTCTGTCACCGAAATGTGAGGAAAACTTGTTTTTTTTGTTACTTTTTGAGGTTTGCAATGATTCTGGGTAACAGAACCTGGTCAGAGCCCCGCAAGTCACCCCATCTTGGATTCCCCTAGGTCTCTAGTTTTAAAAAATGCACAGGTTTGGTAGGTTTCCCTAGGGGCCGGCTGAGCTAGAGGCCAAAATCTACAGGTAGGCACTTTGCAAAAAACACCTCTGTTTTCTTTCAAAATATTTGATGTGTCCACGTTGCGTTTTGGGGCATTTTCTGTCGCGGGCGCTAGGCCTACCCACACAAGTGAGGTATCATTTTTATCGGGAGACTTGGGGGGATGCTGGCTGGAAGGAAATTTGTGGCTCCTCTCAGATTCCAGAACTTTCTGTCACCGAAATGTGAGGAAAACCTGTTTTTTTGCCACTTTTTGAAGTTTGCAAAGGATTCTGGGTAACAGAACCTGGTCAGAGCCCCGCAAATCACCCCATCTTGGATTCCCCTAGGTCTCTAGTTTTCAAAAATGCACAGGTTTGGTAGGTTTCCGTAGGTGCCGGCTGAGCTAGAGGCCAAAATCTACAGGTAGGCACTTTGCAAAAAACACCTGTTTTCTTTCAAAATATTTGATGTGTCCACGTTGCGTTTTGGGGCATTTCCTGTCACGGGCGCTAGGCCTACCCACACAAGTGAGGTATCATTTTTATCGGGAGACTTGGGGGGACGCTGGGTGGAACGAAATTTGTGGCTCCTCTCAGATTACAGAACTTTCTGTCACCGAAATGTGAGGAAAACTTGTTTTTTTAGCCACTTTTTGAGGTTTGCAAAGGATTCTGGGTAACAGAACCTGGTCAAAGCCCCGCAAGTCAAACCAGCTTGGTTCCCCTAGGTCTCTAGTTTTAAAAAATGCACAGGTTTGGTAGGTTTCCCTAGGTGCCGGCTGAGCTAGAGGCCAAAATCTACAGGTAGGCACTTTGCAAAAAACACCTCTGTTTTCTTTCAAAATATTTGTTGTGTCCACGTTGCGTTTTGGGGCATTTCCTGTCGCGGGCGCTAGGCCTACCCACACAAGTGAGGTATCATTTTTATCGGGAGACTTGGGGGGATGCTGGCTGGAAGGAAATTTGTGGCTCCTCTCAGATTCCAGAACTTTCTGTCACCGAAATGTGAGGAAAACCTGTTTTTTTGCCACTTTTTGAGGTTTGCAAAGGATTCTGGGTAACAGAACCTGGTCAGAGCCCCGCAAATCACCCCATCTTGGATTCCCCTAGGTCTCTAGTTTTCAAAAATGCACAGGTTTGGTAGGTTTCCGTAGGTGCCGGCTGAGCTAGAGGCCAAAATCTACAGGTAGGCACTTTGCAAAAAACACCTGTTTTCTTTCAAAATATTTGATGTGTCCACGTTGCGTTTTGGGGCATTTCCTGTCACGGGCGCTAGGCCTACCCACACAAGTGAGGTATCATTTTTATCGGGAGACTTGGGGGGACGCTGGGTGGAACGAAATTTGTGGCTCCTCTCAGATTACAGAACTTTCTCTCACCGAAATGTGAGGAAAACTTGTTTTTTTAGCCACTTTTTGAGGTTTGCAAAGGATTCTGGGTAACAGAACCTGGTCAGAGCCCCGCAAGTCAAACCAGCTTGGTTCCCCTAGGTCTCTAGTTTTAAAAAATGCACAGGTTTGGTAGGTTTCCCTAGGTGCCGGCTGAGCTAGAGGCCAAAATCTACAGGTAGGCACTTTGCAAAAAACACCTCTGTTTTCTTTCAAAATATTTGATGTGTCCACGTTGCGTTTTGGGGCATTTCCTGTCGCGGGCGCTAGGCCTACCCACACAAGTGAGGTATCATTTTTATCGGGAGACTTGGGGGGATGCTGGCTGGAAGGAAATTTGTGGCTCCTCTCAGATTCCAGAACTTTCTGTCACCGAAATGTGAGGAAAACTTGTTTTTTTAGCCACTTTTTGAGGTTTGCAATGGATTCTGGGTAACAGAACCTGGTCAGAGCCCCGCAAGTCACCCCATCTTGGATTCCCCTAGGTCTCTAGTTTTAAAAAATGCACAGGTTTGGTAGGTTTCCCTAGGTGCCGGCTGAGCTAGAGGCCAAAATCTACAGGTAGGCACTTTGCAGAAAACACCTCTGTTTTCTTTCAAAATATTTGATGTGTCCACGTTGCGTTTTGGGGCATTTCCTGTCACGGGCTGTAGGCCTACCCACACAAGTGAGGTATCATTTTTATCGGGAGACTTGGGGGGACGCTGTGTGGAAGGAAATTTGTGGCTCCTCTCAGATTCCAGAACTTTCTGTCACCGAAATGTGAGGAAAACCTGTTTTTTTTGTTACTTTTTGAGGTTTGCAAATGATTCTGGGTAACAGAACCTGGTCAGAGCCCCGCAAGTCACCCCATCTTGGATTCCCCTAGGTCTCTAGTTTTCAAAAATGCACAGGTTTGGTAGGTTTCCCTAGGGGCCGGCTGAGCTAGAGGCCAAAATCTACAGGTAGGCACTTTGCAAAAAACACCTCTTTTTTCTTTCAAAATATTTGATGTGTCCATGTTGCGTTTAGGGGCATTTCCTGTCGCAGGCGCTAGGCCTACCCACACAAGTGAGGTATCATTTTTATCGGGAGACTTGGGGGGACGCTGGGTGGAAGGAAATTTGTGGCTCCTCTCAGATTCCAGAACTTTCTGTCACCGAAATGTGAGGAAAACTAGATTTTTTAGCCACTTTTTGAGGTTTGCAAAGGATTCTGGGAAACAGAACCTGTTCAGAGCCCCGCAAGTCACCCCATCTTGGATTCCCCTAGGTCTCTAGTTTTCAAAAATGAACAGGTTTGGTAGGTTTCCCTAGGTGCCGGCTGAGCTAGAGGCCAAAATCTACAGGTAGGCACTTTGCAAAAAACACCTCTGTTTTCTTTCAAAATATTTGATGTGTCCACGTTGCGTTTTGGGGGTATTTCCTGTCGCGGGCGCTAGGCCTACCCACACAAGTGAGGTATCATTTTTATCGGGAGACTTGGGGGGACGCTGGGTGGAAGGAAATTTGTGTCACCTCTCAGATTCCAGAACTTTCTGTCACCGAAATGTGAGGAAAACTTGTTTTTTTAGCCACTTTTTGAGGTTTGCAAAGGATTCTGGGTAACAGAACCTGGTCAGTGCCCCGCAAGTCACCCCATCTTGGATTCCCCTAGGTCTCTAGTTTTAAAAAATGCACAGGTTTGGTAGGTTTCCCTAGGTGCCGGCTGAGCTAGAGGCCAAAATCTACAGGTAGGCACTTTGCAAAAAACACCTCTGTTTTCTTTCAAAATATTTGATGTGTCCACGTTGCGTTTTGGGGCATTTCCTGTCGCGGGCGCTAGGCCTACCCACACAAGTGAGGTATCATTTTTATCGGGAGACTTGGGGGGATGCTGGGTGGAAGGAAATTTGTGGCTCCTCTCAGATTGCAGAACTTTCTGTCACCGAAATGTGAGGAAAACCTGTTTTTTTGCCACTTTTTGAGGTTTGCAAAGGATTCTGGGTAACAGAACCTGGTCAGAGCCCCGCAAATCACCCCATCTTGGATTCCCGTAGGTCTCTAGTTTTCAAAAATACACAGGTTTGGTAGGTTTCCCTAGGTGCCGGCTGAGCTAGAGGCCAAAATCTACAGGTAGGCACTTTGCAGAAAACACCTCTGTTTTCTTTCAAAATATTTGATGTGTCCACGTTGCGTTTTGGGGCATTTCCTGTCACGGGCTGTAGTCCTACCCACACAAGTGAGGTATCATTTTTATCGGGAGACTTGGGGGGACGCTGTGTGGAAGGAAATTTGTGGCTCCTCCCAGATTCCAGAACTTTCTGTCACCGAAATGTGAGGAAAACCTGTTTTTTTTGTTACTTTTTGAGGTTTGCAAATGATTCTGGGTAACAGAACCTGGTCAGAGCCCCGCAAGTCACCCCATCTTGGATTCCCCTAGGTCTCTAGTTTTAAAAAATGCACAGGTTTGGTAGGTTTCCCTAGGGGCCGGCTGAGCTAGAGGCCAAAATCTACAGGTAGGCACTTTGCAAAAAACACCTCTGTTTTCTTTCAAAATATTTGATGTGTCCACGTTGCGTTTTGGGGCATTTCCTGTTGCGGCGCTAGGCCTACCCACACAAGTGAGGTATCATTTTTATCGGGAGACTTGGGGGGATTTTGGGTGGAAGGAAATTTGTGGCTCCTCTCAGATTCCAGAACTTTCTGTCACCGAAATTTGAGGAAAACCTGTTTTTTTGCCACTTTTTGAGGTTTGCAAAGGATTCTGGGTAACAGAACCTGGTCAGAGCCCCGCAAATCACCCCATCTTGGATTCCCCTAGGTCTCTAGTTTTCAAAAATGCACAGGTTTGGTAGGTTTCCCTAGGTGCCGGCTGAGCTAGAGGCCAAAATCTACAGGTAGGCACTTTTCAAAAAACACCTCTGTTTTCTTTCAAAATATTTGATGTGTCCACGTTGCGTTTTGGGGCATTTCCTGTTGCGGCGCTAGGCCTACCCACACAAGTGAGGTATCATTTTTATCGGGAGACTTGGGGGGACGCTGGGTGGAACGAAATTTGTGGCTCCTCTCAGATTACAGAACTTTCTGTCACCGAAATGTGAGGAAAACTTGTTTTTTTAGCCACTTTTTGAGGTTTGCAAAGGATTCTGGGTAACAGAACCTGGTCAGAGCCCCGCAAGTCACCCCAGCTTGGTTCCCCTAGGTCTCTAGTTTTAAAAAATGCACAGGTTTGGTAGGTTTCCCTAGGTGCCGGCTGAGCTAGAGGCCAAAATCTACAGGTAGGCACTTTGCAAAAAAACACCTCTGTTTTCTTTCAAAATATTTGATGTGTCCACGTTGCGTTTTGGGGCATTTCCTGTCACGGGCGCTAGGCCTACCCACACAAGTGAGGTATCATTTTTATCGGGAGACTTGGGGGGATGCTGGCTGGAAGGAAATTTGTGGCTCCTCTCAGATTCCAGAACTTTCTGTCACCGAAATGTGAGGAAAACCTGTTTTTTTGCCACTTTTTGAGGTTTGCAAAGGATTCTGGGTAACAGAACCTGGTCAGAGCCCCGCAAATCACCCCATCTTGGATTCCCCTAGGTCTCTAGTTTTCAAAAATGCACAGGTTTGGTAGGTTTCCGTAGGTGCCGGCTGAGCTAGAGTCCAAAATCTACAGGTAGGCACTTTGCAAAAAACACCTCTGTTTTCTTTCAAAATATTTGATGTGTCCACGTTGCGTTTTGGGGCATTTCCTGTCACGGGCGCTAGGCCTACCCACACAAGTGAGGTATCATTTTTATCGGGAGACTTGGGGGGACGCTGTGTGGAAGGAAATTCGTGGCTCCTCTCAGATTCCAGAACTTTCTGTCACCGAAATGTGAGGAAAACCTGTTTTTTTGTCACTTTTTGAGGTTTGCAAAGGATTCTGGGTAACACAACCTGGCCAGAGCCCTGCAAGTCACCCCATCTTGGATTCCCCTAGGTCTCTAGTTTTCAAAAATGCACAGGTTTGGTAGATTTCCCTAGGGGCCGGCTGAGCTAGAGGCCAAAATCTACAGGTAGGCACTTTGCAAAAAACACCTCTGTTTTCTTTCAAAATATTTGATGTGTCCACGTTGCGTTTTGGGGCATTTCCTGTTGCGGCGCTAGGCCTACCCACACAAGTGAGGTATCATTTTTATCGGGAGACTTGGGGGGACGCTGGGTGGAACGAAATTTGTGGCTCCTCTCAGATTACAGAACTTTCTGTCACCGAAATGTGAGGAAAACTTGTTTTTTTAGCCACTTTTTGAGGTTTGCAAAGGATTCTGGGTAACAGAACCTGGTCAGAGCCCCGCAAGTCACCCCAGCTTGGTTCCCCTAGGTCTCTAGTTTTAAAAAATGCACAGGTTTGGTAGGTTTCCCTAGGTGCCCGGCTGAGCTAGAGGCCAAAATCTACAGGTAGGCACTTTGCAAAAAAACACCTCTGTTTTCTTTCAAAATATTTGATGTGTCCACGTTGCGTTTTGGGGCATTTCCTGTCGCGGGCGCTAGGCCTACCCACACAAGTGAGGTATCATTTTTATCGGGAGACTTGGGGGGATGCTGGCTGGAAGGAAATTTGTGGCTCCTCTCAGATTCCAGAACTTTCTGTCACCGAAATGTGAGGAAAACCTGTTTTTTTGCCACTTTTTGAGGTTTGCAAAGGATTCTGGGTAACAGAACCTGGTCAGAGCCCCGCAAATCACCCCATCTTGGATTCCCCTAGGTCTCTAGTTTTCAAAAATGCACAGGTTTGGTAGGTTTCCCTAGGTGCCGGCTGAGCTAGAGGCCAAAATCTACAGGTAGGCACTTTGCAAAAAACACCTCTGTTTTCTTTCAAAATATTTGATGTGTCCACGTTGCGTTTTGGGGCATTTCCTGTCACGAGCGCTAGGCCTACCCACACAAGTGAGGTATCATTTGTATCGGAAGACTTGGGGGGACGCTGTGTGGAAAGAAATTTGTGGCTCCTCTCAGATTCCAGAACTTTCTGTCACCGAAATGTGAGGAAAACCTGTTTTTTTGTCACTTTTTGAGGTTTGCAAAGGATTCTGGGTAACAGACCTGGTCAGAGCCCTGCAAGTCACCCCATCTTGGATTCCCTAGGTCTCTAGTTTTCAAAAATGCACAGGTTTGGTAGGTTTCCCTAGGGGGCCGGCTGAGCTAGAGGCCAAAATCTACAGGTAGGCACTTTGCAAAAAACACCTCTGTTTTCTTTCAAAATATTTGATGTGTCCACGTTGCGTTTTGGGGCATTTCCTATCGCGGGCGCTAGGCCTTACCCACACAAGTGAGGTATCATTTTAATCGGGAGACTTGGGGGGGAACGCTGGGTGGAAGGAAATTTGTGGCTCCTCTCAGATTCCAGAACTTTCTGTCACCGAAATGTGAGGAATAACTTGTTTTTTTAGCCACTTTTTGAGGTTTGCAAAGGATTCTGGGGTAACCAGAACCTGGTCAGAAGCCCTGCAAGTCACCCCATTTTTGATTCCCCTAGGTCTCTAGTTTCAAAAATGCACAGGTTTGGTAGGTTTCCCTAGGGGCCAGCTGAGCTAGAGGCCAAAATCTACAGGTAGGCACTTTGCAAAAAACACCTCTTTTTTCTTTCAAAATATTTGATGTGTCCACGTTGCGTTTAGGGGCATTTCCTGTCGCAGGCGCTAAGCCTACCCACACAAGTGAGGTATCATTTTTATCGGCGAGACTTGGGGGGACGCTGGGTGGAAGGAAATTTGTGGCTCCTCTCAGATTCCAGAACTTTCTGTCACCGAAATGTGAGGAAAACTAGTTTTTTTAGCCACTTTTTGAGGTTTGCAAAGGATTCTGGGAAACAGAACCTGGTCAGAGCCCCGCAAGTCACCCCATCTTGGATTCCCCTAGGTCTCTAGTTTTCAAAAATGAACAGGTTTGGTAGGTTTCCCTAGGTGCCGGCTGAGCTAGAGGCCAAAATCTACAGGTAGGCACTTGCAAAAAACACCTCTGTTTTCTTTCAAATATTTGATGTGTCCACTGTTGCGTTTTGGGGCATTTCCTGTCACTGGGCGCTAGGCCTACCCACACAAGTGAGGTATAATTTTATCGGGAGACTTGGGGGGGACGATGGGTGGAAGGAAATTTGTGTCACCTCTCAGATTCCAGAACTTTCTGTCACCGAAATGTGAGGAAAACTTGTTTTTTTAGCCACTTTTTGAGGTTTGCAAAGGATTCTGGGTAACAGAAACTGGTCAGAGCCCCGCAAGTCACCCCATCTTGGATTCCCCTAGGTCTCTAGTTTTAAAAAATGCACAGGTTTGGTAGGTTTCCCTAGGTGCCCGGCTGAGCTAGAGGCCAAAATCTACAGGTAGGCACTTTGCAAAAAACACCTCTGTTTTCTTTCAAAATATTTGATGTGTCCACGTTGCGTTTTGGGGCATTTCCTGTCGCGGGCGCTAGGCCCTACCGCACACAAGTGAGGTATCATTTTTTATCGGGAGACTTGGGGGGATGCTGGGTGGAAGGAAATTTGTGGCTCCTCTCAGATTGCAGAACTTTCTGTCATCGAAATGTGAGGAAAACCTGTTTTTTTGCCACTTTTTGAGGTTTGCAAAGGATTCTGGGTAACAGAACCTGGTCAGAGCCCCGCAAATCACCCCATCTTGGATTCCCCTAGGTCTCTAGTTTTCAAAAATGCACAGGTTTGGTAGGTTTCCCTAGGTGCCGGCTGAGCTAGAGGCCAAAATCTACAGGTAGGCACTTTGCAGAAAACACCTCTGTTTTCTTTCAAAATATTTGATGTGTCCACGTTGCGTTTTGGGGCATTTCCTGTCACGGGCTGTAGGCCTACCCACACAAGTGAGGTATCATTTTTATCGGGAGACTGGGGGGGACGCTGTGTGGAAGGAAATTTGTGGCTCCTCTCAGATTCCAGAACTTTCTGTCACCGAAATGTGAGGAAAACCTGTTTTTTTTGTTACTTTTTGAGGTTTGCAAATGATTCTGGGTAACAGAACCTGGTCAGAGCCCCGCAAGTCACCCCATCTTGGATTCCCCTAGGTCTCTAGTTTTAAAAAATGCACAGGTTTGGTAAGGTTTCCCTAGGGCCCGGCTGAGCTAGAGGCCAAAAATCTACAGGTAGGGCACTTTGCAAAAAACACCTCTGTTTTCTTTCAAAATATTTGATGTGTCCACGTTGCGATTTGGGGCATTTCCTGTTGCGGCGCTAGGCCTACCCACACAAGTGAGGTATCATTTTTATCGGGAGACTTGGGGGATTCTGGGTGGAAGGATATTTGTGGCTCCTCTCAGATTCCAGAACTTTCTGTCACCCGAAATTTGAGGAAAACCTGTTTTTTTGCCACTTTTGAGGTTTGCAAAGGATTCTGGTAACAGAACCTGGTCAGAGCCCCGCAAATCACCCCATCTTGGATTCCCCTAGGTCTCTAGTTTCAAAATGCACAGGTTTGGTAGGTTTCCCTAGGTGCCAGGCTGAGCTAGAGGCCAAAATCTACAGGTAGGCACTTTTCAAAAAACACCTCTGTTTTCTTTCAAAATATTTGATGTGTCCACGTTGCGTTTGGTGGGCATTTCCTGTTGCGGCGCTAGGCCTACCCACACAAGTGAGGTATCATTTTTATCGGGAGACTTGGGGGGACGCTGGTGGAACGAAATTTGTGGCTCCTCTCAGATTACAGAACTTTCTGTCACCGAAATGTGAGGAAAACTTGTTTTTTTTGTTACTTTTTGAGGTTTGCAAATGATTCTGGGTAACAGAACCTGGTCAGAGCCCCGCAAGTCACCCCATCTTGGATTCCCTAGGTCTCTAGTTTTAAAAAAATGCACAGGTTTGGTAGGTTTCCCTAGGGGCCCGGCTGAGCTAGAGGCCAAAATCTACAGGTAGGCACTTTGCAAAAAACACCTCTGTTTTCTTTCAAAATATTTGATGTGTCCACGTTGCGTTTTGGGGCATTTCTGTCGCGGGCGCTAGGCCTACCCACACAAGTGAGGTATCATTTTTATCGGGAGACTTGGGGGGATGCTGGCTGGAAGGAAATTTGTGGCTCCTCTCAGATTCCAGAACTTTCTGTCACCGAAATGTGAGGAAAACCTGTTTTTTTTGCCACTTTTTGAAGTTTGCAAAGGATTCTGGGTAACAGAACCTGGTCAGAGCCCCGCAAATCACCCCCATCTTGGATTCCCCTAGGTCTCTAGTTTCAAAATGCACAGGTTTGGTAGGTTTCCGTAGGTGCCGGCTGAGCTAGAGGCCAAAATCTACAGGTAGGCACTTTGCAAAAAACACTCTGTTTTCTTTCAAAATATTTGATGTGTCCACGTTGCGTTTTAGGGCATTTCCTGTCACGGGCGCTAGGCCTACCCACACAAGTGAGGTATCATTTTTATCGGGAGACTTGGGGGGACGCTGGGTGGAACGAAATTTGTGGCTCCTCTCAGATTACAGAACTTTCTGTCACCGAAATGTGAGGAAAACTTGTTTTTTTAGCCACTTTTTGAGGTTTGCAAAGGATTCTGGGTAACAGAACCTGGTCAAAGCCCCGCAAGTCAAACCAGCTTGGTTCCCCTAGGTCTCTAGTTTTTAAAAATGCACAGGTTTGGTAGGTTTCCCTAGGTGCCCGGCTGAGCTAGAGGCCAAAATCTACAGGTAGGCACTTTGCAAAAAAACACCTCTGTTTTCTTTCAAAATATTTGTTGTGTCCACGTTGCGTTTTGGGGCATTTCCTGTCGCGGGCGCTAGGCCTACCCACACAAGTGAGGTATCATTTTTATCGGGAGACTTGGGGGGATGCTGGCTGGAAGGAAATTTGTGGCTCCTCTCAGATTCCAGAACTTTCTGTCACCGAAATGTGAGGAAAACCTGTTTTTTTGCCACTTTTTGAGGTTTGCAAAGGATTCTGGGTAACAGAACCTGGTCAGAGACCCGCAAATCACCCCATCTTGGATTCCCCTAGGTCTCTAGTTTTCAAAAATGCACAGGTTTGGTAGGTTTCCGTAGGTGCCCGGCTGAGCTAGAGGCCAAAATCTACAGGTAGGCACTTTGCAAAAAACACCTGTTTTCTTTCAAAATATTTGATGTGTCCACGTTGCGTTTTGGGGCCTTTCCTGTCACGGGCGCTAGGCCTACCCACACAAGTGAGGTATCATTTTTATCGGGAGACTTGGGGGGACGCTGTGTGGAAGGAAATTTGTGGCTCCTCTCAGATTCCAGAACTTTCTGTCACCGAAATGTGAGGGAAAACCTGTTTTTTTGTCACTTTTTGAGGTTTGCAAAGGATTCTGGGTAACAGAACCTGGTCAGAGCCCTGCAAGTCACCCCATCTTGGATTCCCCCTAGGTCTCTAGTTTTCAAAAATGCACAGGTTTGGTAGATTTCCCTAGGGGCCCGGCTGAGCTAGAGGCCAAAATCTACAGGTAGGCACTTTGCAAAAAACACCTCTGTTTTCTTTCAAAATATTTGAAGTGTCCACGTTGCGTTTTGGGGCATTTCCTGTCGCGGGCGCTAGGCCTACCCACACAAGTGAGGTATCATTTTTATTGGGAGACTTGGGGGGACGCTGTGTGGAAGGAAATTTGTGGCTCTTCTCAGACTCCAGAACTTTCTGTCACCGAAATGTGAGGAAAACCTGTTTTTTTTTGCCACTTTTTGAGGTTTGCAAAGGATTCTGGGTAACAGAACCTGGTCAGAGCCCCGCAAGTCACCCCATCTTGGATTCCCCTAGGTCTAATAGTTTTTAAAAATGCACAGGTTTGGTAGGTTTCCCTAGGTGCCGGCTGAGCTAGAGGCCAAAATCTACAGGTAGGCACTTTGCAAAAAACACCTCTGTTTTCTTTCAAAATATTTGATGTGTCCACGTTGCGTTTTGGGGCATTTCCTGTTGCGGCGCTAGGTCTACCCACACAAGTGAGGTATCATTTTTTATCGGGAGACTTGGGGGATTCTGGGTGGAAGGAAATTTGTGGCTCCTCTCAGATTCCAGAACTTTCTGTCACCGAAATGTGAGGAAAACCTGTTTTTTTGGCCACTTTTTGAGGTTTGCAAAGGATTCTGGGTAACAGAACCTGGTCAGAGCCCGCAAATCACCCATCTTGGATTCCCCTAGGTCTCTAGTTTTCAAAATGCACAGGTTTGGTAGGTTTCCCTAGGTGCCCGGCTGAGCTAGAGGCCAAAATCTACAGGTAGGTACTTTGCAAAAAACACCTCTGTTTTCTTTCAAAATATTTGATGTGTCCACGTTGCGTTTTGGGGCATTTCCTGTCGCGGGCGCTAGGCCTACCCACACAAGTGAGGTATCATTTTTATCGGGAGACTTGGGGGGATGCTGGCTGGAAGGAAATTTGTGGCTCCTCTCAGATTCCAGAACTTTCTGTCACCGAAATGTGAGGAAAACCTGTTTTTTTGCCACTTTTTGAGGTTTGCAAAGGATTCTGGGTAACAGAACCTGGTCAGAGCCCCGCAAGTCACCCCATCTTGGATTCCCCTAGGTCTCTAGTTTTCAAAAATGCACAGGTTTGGTAGGTTTCCCTAGGTGCCGGCTGAGCTAAGAGGCCAAAATCTACAGGTAGGCACTTTGCAAAAAACACCTCTGTTTTCTTTCAAAATATTTGATGTGTCCACGTTGCGTTTTGGGGCATTTCCTGTCGCGGGCGCTAGGCCTACCCACACAAGTGAGGTATCATTTTTATCGGGAGACTTGGGGGGACGCTGGGTGGAAGGAAATTTGTGGCTCCTCTCAGATTCCAGAACTTTCTGTCACCGAAATGTGAGGAAAACTTGTTTTTTTAGCCACTTTTTGAGGTTTGCAAAGGATTCTGGGTAACAGAACCTGGTCAGAGCCCTGCAAGTCACCCCATTTTTGATTCCCCTCGGCTCTCTAGTTTTCAAAAATGCACAGGTTTGGTAGGTTTCCCTACGGGGCCGGCTGAGCTAGAGGCCAAAATCTACAGGTAGGCACTTTGCAAAAAACACCTCTTTTTTCTTTCAAAATATTTGATGTGTCCACGTTGCGTTTAGGGGCATTTCCTGTCGCAGGCGCTAGCCTACCGCACACAAGTGAGGTATCATTTTTATCGGGAGACTTGGGGGACGCTGGGTGGAAGGAAATTTGTGGCTCCTCTCAGATTCCAGAACTTTCTGTCACCGAAATGTGAGGAAAACTAGTTTTTTTAGGCCACTTTTTGAGGGTTTCCAAAGGATTCTGTGAAACAGAACCTGGTCAGAGCCCCGCAAGTCACCCCATCTTGGATTCCCCTAGGTCTCTAGTTTTCAAAATGAACAGGTTTGGTAGGTTTCCCTAGGTGCCGGCTGAGCTAGAGGCCAAAATCTACAGGTAGGCACTTTGCAAAAAACACCTCTGTTTTCTTTCAAAATATTTGATGTGTCCACGTTGCGTTTTGGGGTATTTCCTGTCGCGGGTGCTAGGCCTACCCACACAAGTGAGGAATCATTTTTATCGGGAGACTTGGGGAGACGCTGGGTGGAAGGAAATTTGTGTCACCTCTCAGATTCCAGAACTTTCTGTCACCGAAATGTGAGGAAAACTTGTTTTTTTAGCCACTTTTTGAGGTTTGCAATGGATTCTGGGTAACAGAACCTGGTCAGAGCCCCGCAAGTCACCCCCATCTTGGATTCCCCTAGGTCTCTAGTTTTAAAAAATGCACAGTTTGGTAGGTTTCCCTAGGTGCCGGCTGAGCTAGAGGCCAAAATCTACAGGTAGGCCACTTTGCAAAAAACACCTCTGTTTTCTTTCAAAATATTTGATGTGTCCACGTTGCGTTTGGGGCATTTCCTGTCGCGGGCGCTAGGCCCTACCCACACAAGTGAGGTATCATTTTTATCGGGAGACTTGGGGGGATGCTGGGTGGAAGGAAATTTGTGGCTCCTCTCAGATTGCAGAATTTTCTGTTACCAAAATGTGAGGAAAACCTGTTTTTTTGCCACTTTTTGAGGTTTGCAAAGGATTCTGGGTAACAGAACCTGGTCAGAGCCCCGCAAATCACCCCATCTTGGATTCCCCTAGGTCTCTAGTTTTCAAAAATGCCACAGGTTTGGTAGGTTTCCCTAGGTGCCGGCTGAGCTAGAGGCCAAAATCTACAGGTAGGCACTTTGCAGAAAACACCTCTGTTTTCTTTCAAAATATTTGATGTGTCCACGTTGCGTTTTGGGGCATTTCCTGTCACGGGCTGTAGGCCTACCCACACAAGTGAGGTATCATTTTTATCGGGAGAATTGGGGGGACGCTGTGTGGAAGGAAATTTGTGGCTCCTCTCAGATTCCAGAACTTTCTGTCACCGAAATGTGAGGAAAACCTGTTTTTTTTGTTACTTTTTGAGGTTTGCAAATGATTCTGGGTAACAGAACCTGGTCAGAGCCCCGCAAGTCACCCCATCATTGGATTCCCCTAGGTCTCTAGTTTTAAAAAAATGCACAGGTTTGGTAGGTTTCCCTAGGGGCCGGCTGAGCTAGAGGCCAAAATCTACAGGTAGGCACTTTGCAAAAAACACCTCTGTTTTCTTTCAAAATATTTGATGTGTCCACGTTGCGTTTTGGGGCATTTCCTGTTGCGGCGCTAGGCCTACCCACACAAGTGAGGTATCATTTTTATCGGGAGACTTGGGGGGATTCTGGGTGGAAGGAAATTTGTGGCTCCTCTCAGATTCCAGAACTTTCTGTCACCGAAATTTGAGGGAAAACCTGTTTTTTTGCCATTTTTGAGGTTTGCAAAGGATTCTGGGTAACAGAACCTGGTCAGAGCCCCGCAAATCACCGCCATCTTGGATTCCCCTAGGTCTCTAGTTTTCAAAAATGCACAGGTTTGGTAGGTTTCCCTAGGTGCCGGGCTGAGCTAGAGGTCAAAATCTACAGGTAGGCACTTTTCAAAAACACCTCTGTTTCTTTCAAAATATTGATGTGTCCACGTTGCGTTTTGGGGCATTTCCTGTTGCGGCGCTAGGCCTACCCACACAAGTTATGGTATCATTTTTATCGGAGACTTGGGGGGACGCTGGGTGGAACGAAATTTGTGGCTCCTCTCAGATTACAGAACTTTCTGTCACCGAAATGTGAGGAAAACTTGTTTTTTTAGCCACTTTTTGAGGTTTGCAAAGGATTCTGGGTAACAGAACCTGGTCAGAGCCCCGCAAGTCACCCCAGCTTGGTTCCCCTTAGGTCTCTAGTTTTAAAAAATGCACAGGTTTGGTAGGTTTCCCTAGGTGCCGGCTGAGCTAGAGGCCAAAATCTACAGGTAGGCACTTTGCAAAAAACACCTCTGTTTTCTTTCAAATATTTGATGTGTCCACGTTGCGTTTTGGGGCATTTCCTGTCGCGGGCGCTAGGCCTACCACACACAAGTGAGGTATCATTTTTATCGGGAGACTTGGGGGGATGCTGGCTGGAAGGAAATTTGTGGCTCCTCTCAGATTCCAGAACTTTCTGTCACCGAAATGTGAGGAAAACCTGTTTTTTTGCCACTTTTTGAGGTTTGCACAGGATTCTGGGTAACAGAACCTGGTCAGAGCCCCGCAAATCACCCCCATCTTGGATTCCCCTAGGTCTCTAGTTTTCAAAAATGCACAGGTTTGGTAGGTTTCCGTAGGTGGCCGGCTGAGCTAGAGGCCAAAATCTACAGGTAGGCACTTTGCAAAAAACACCTCTGTTTTCTTTCAAAATATTTGATGTGTCCACGTTGCGTTTTGGGGCATTTCCTGTCATGGGCGCTAGGCCTACCCACACAAGTGAGGTATCATTTTTATCGGAGAGACTTGGGGGGGCGCTGTGTGGAAGGAAATTCGTGGCTCCTCTCAGATTCCAGAACTTTCTGTCACCGAAATGTGAGGAAACCTGTTTTTTTGTCACTTTTTGAGGTTTGCAAAGGATTCTGGGTAACAGAACCTGGCCAGAGCCCTGCAAGTCACCCCATCTTGGATTCCCCTAGGTCTCTAGTTTTAAAAAATGCACAGGTTTGGTAGATTTCCCTAGGGGCCCGGCTGAGCTAGAGGCCAAAATCTACAGGTAGGCACTTTGCAAAAAACACCTCTGTTTTCTTTCAAAAATATTTGAAGTGTCCACGTTGCGTTTTGGGGCATTTCCTGTCGCGGGCGCTAGGCCTACCCACACAAGTGAGGTATCATTTTTATTGGGAGACTTGGGGGGACGCTGTGTGGAAGGAAATTTGTGGCTCCTCTCAGACTCCAGAACTTTCTGTCACCGAAATGTGAGGAAAACCTGTTTTTTTTGCCACTTTTTGAGGTTTGCAAAGGATTCTGGGTACAGAACCTGGTCAGAGCCCCGCAAGTCACCCCATCTTGGATTCCCCTAGGTCTCTAGTTTTCAAAAATGCACAGGTTTGGTAGGTTTCCCTAGGTGCCCGGCTGAGCTAGAGGCCAAAATCTACAGGTAGGCACTTTGCAAAAAACACCTCTGTTTTCTTTCAAAATATTTGATGTGTCCACCGATGCGTTTTGGGGCATTTCCTGTTGCGGCGCTAGGCCTACCCACACAAGTGAGGTATCATTTTTATCGGGAGACTTGGGGGGATTCTGGGTGAAAGGAAATTTGTGGCTCCTCTCAGATTCCAGATCTTTCTGTCACCGAAATGTGAGGAAAACCTGTTTTTTTGCCACTTTTTGAGGTTTGCAAAGGATTCTGGGTAACAGAACCTGGTCAGAGCCCCGCAAATCACCCCATCTTGGATTCCCCTAGGTCTCTAGTTTTCAAAAATGCACAGGTTTGGTAGGTTTCCCTAGGTGCCGGCTGAGCTAGAGGCCAAAATCTACAGGTAGGCACTTTGCAAAAAACACCTCTGTTTTCTTTCAAAATATTTGATGTGTCCACGTTGCGTTTTGGGGCATTTCCTGTCGCGGGCGCAAGGCCTACCCACACAAGTGAGGTATCATTTTTATCGGGAGACTTGGGGGGATGCTGGCTGGAAGGAAATTTGTGGCTCCTCTCAGATTCCAGAACTTTCTGTCACCGAAATGTGAGGAAAACCTGTTATTTTGCCACTTTTTGAGGTTTGCAAAGGATTCTGGGTAACAGAACCTGGTCAGAGCCCCGCAAATCACCCCATCTTGGATTCCCCTAGGTCTCTAGTTTTCAAAAATGCACAGGTTTGGTAGGTTTCCCCTAGGTGCCGGCTGAGCTAGAGGCCAAAATCTACAGGTAGGCACTTTGCAAAAAACACCTCTGTTTTCTTTCAAAATATTTGATGTGTCCACGTTGCGTTTTGGGGCATTTCCTGTCACGGGCGCTAGGCCTACCCACACAAGTGAGGTATCATTTTTATCGGGAGACTTGGGGGGACGCTGTGTGGAAGGAAATTTGTGGCTCCTCTCAGATTCCAGAACTTTCTGTCACCGAAATGTGAGGAAAACCTGTTTTTTTTGTCACTTTTTGAGGTTTGCAAAGGATTCTGGGTAACAGAACCTGGTCAGAGCCCCGCAAGTCACCCCATCTTGGATTCCCCTTGGTCTCTAGTTTTCAAAAATGCACAGGTTTGGTAGGTTTCCCTAGGGGCCGGCTGAGCTAGAGGCCAAAATCTACAGGTAGGCACTTTGCAAAAAACACCTCTGTTTTCTTTCAAAAAATTTGATGTGTCCACGTTGCGTTTTGGGGCATTTCCTATCGCGGGCGCTAGGCCTACCCACACAAGTGAGGTATCATTTTTATCGGGAGACTTGGGGGGACGCTGGGTGGAAGGAAATTTGTGGCTCCTCTCAGATTCCAGAACTTTCTGTCACCGAAATGTGAGGAAAACTTGTTTTTTTAGCCACTTTTTGAGGTTTGCAAAGGATTCTGGGTAACAGAACCTGGTCAGAGCCCTGCAAGTCACCCCATTTTTGATTCCCCTAGGTCTCTAGTTTTCAAAAATGCACAGGTTTGGTAGGTTTCCCTAGGGGCCGGCTGAGCTAGAGGCCAAAATCTACAGGTAGGCACTTTGCAAAAAACACCTCTTTTTTCTTTCAAAATATTTGATGTGTCCACGTTGCGTTTAGGGGCATTTCCTGTCGCAGGCGCTAGTCCTACCCACACAAGTGAGGTATCATTTTTATCGGGAGACTTGGGGGGACGCTGGGTGGAAGGAAATTTGTGGCTCCTCTCAGATTCCAGAACTTACTGTCACTGAAATGTGAGGAAAACTATTTTTTTTAGCCACTTTTTGAGGTTTGCAAAGGATTCTGGGAAACAGAACCTGGTCAGAGCCCCACAAGTCACCCCATCTTGGATTCCCCTAGGTCTCTAGTTTTCAAAAATGAACAGGTTTGGTAGGTTTCCCTAGGTGCCGGCTGAGCTAGAGGCCAAAATCTACAGGTAGGCACTTTGCAAAAAACACCTCTGTTTTCTTTCAAAATATTTGATGTGTCCACGTTGCGTTTTGGGGCATTTCCTGTCGCGGGCGCTAGGCCTACCCACACAAGTGAGGTATCATTTTTATCGGGAGACTTGGGGGGATGCTGGGTGGAAGGAAATTTGTGGCTCCTCTCAGATTGCAGAACTTTCTGTCACCGAAATGTGAGGAAAACCTGTTTTTTTGCCACTTTTTGAGGTTTGCAAAGGATTCTGGGTAACAGAACCTGGTCAGAGCCCCGCAAATCACCCCATCTTGGATTCCCCTAGGTCTCTAGTTTTCAAAAATGCACAGGTTTGGTAGGTTTCCCTAGGTGCCGGCTGAGCTAGAGGCCAAAATCTACAGGTAGGCACTTTGCAGAAAACACCTCTGTTTTCTTTCAAAATATTTGATGTGTCCACGTTGCGTTTTGGGGCATTTCCTGTCACGGGCGGTAGGCCTACCCACACAAGTGAGGTATCATTTTTATCGGGAGACTTGGGGGGACGCTGTGTGGAAGGAAATTTGTGGCTCCTCTCAGATTCCAGAACTTTCTGTCACCGAAATGTGAGGAAAACCTGTTTTTTTTGTTACTTTTTGAGGTTTGCAAATGATTCTGGGTAACAGAACCTGGTCAGAGCCCCGCAAGTCACCCCATCTTGGATTCCCCTAGGTCTCTAGTTTTAAAAAATGCACAGGTTTGGTAGGTTTCCCTAGGGGCCGGCTGAGCTAGAGGCCAAAATCTACAGGTAGGCACTTTGCAAAAAACACCTCTGTTTTCTTTCAAAATATTTGATGTGTCCACGTTGCGTTTTGGGGCATTTCCTGTTGCGGCGCTAGGCCTACCCACACAAGTGAGGTATCATTTTTATCGGGAGACTTGGGGGGATTCTGGGTGGAAGGAAATTTGTGGCTCCTCTCAGATTCCAGAACTTTCTGTCACCGAAATTTGAGGAAAACCTGTTTTTTTGCCATTTTTTGAGGTTTGCAAAGGATTCTGGGTAACAGAACCTGGTCAGAGCCCCGCAAGTCACCCCAGCTTGGTTCCCCTAGGTCTCTAGTTTTAAAAAATGCACAGGTTTGGTAGGTTTCCCTAGGTGCCGGCTGAGCTAGAGGCCAAAATCTACAGGTAGGCACTTTGCAAAAAAACACCTCTGTTTTCTTTCAAAATATTTGATGTGTCCACGTTGCGTTTTGGGGCATTTCCTGTCGCGGGCGCTAGGCCTACCCACACAAGTGAGGTATCATTTTTATCGGGAGACTTGGGGGGATGCTGGCTGGAAGGAAATTTGTGGCTCCTCTCAGATTCCAGAACTTTCTGTCACCGAAATGTGAGGAAAACCTGTTTTTTTGCCACTTTTTGAGGTTTGCAAAGGATTCTGGGTAACAGAACCTGGTCAGAGCCCCGCAAATCACCCCATCTTGGATTCCCCTAGGTCTCTAGTTTTCAAAAATGCACAGGTTTGGTAGGTTTCCGTAGGTGCCGGCTGAGCTAGAGGCCAAAATCTACAGGTAGGCACTTTGCAAAAAACACCTCTGTTTTCTTTCAAAATATTTGATGTGTCCACGTTGCGTTTTGGGGCATTTCCTGTCACGGGCGCTAGGCCTACCCACACAAGTGAGGTATCATTTTTATCGGGAGACTTGGGGGGACGCTGTGTGGAAGGAAATTCGTGGCTCCTCTCAGATTCCAGAACTTTCTGTCACCGAAATGTGAGGAAAACCTGTTTTTTTGTCACTTTTTGAGGTTTGCAAAGGATTCTGGGTAACAGAACCTGGCCAGAGCCCTGCAAGTCACCCCATCTTGGATTCCCCTAGGTCTCTAGTTTTCAAAAATGCACAGGTTTGGTAGATTTCCCTAGGGGCCGGCTGAGCTAGAGGCCAAAATCTACAGGTAGGCACTTTGCAAAAAACACCTCTGTTTTCTTTCAAAATATTTGAAGTGTCCACGTTGCGTGTTGGGGCATTTCCTGTCGCGGGCGCTAGGCCTACCCACACAAGTGAGGTATCATTTTTATTGGGAGACTTGGGGGGACGCTGTGTGGAAGGAAATTTGTGGCTCCTCTCAGACTCCAGAACTTTCTGTCACCGAAATGTGAGGAAAACCTGTTTTTTTTGCCACTTTTTGAGGTTTGCAAAGGATTCTGGGTAACAGAACCTGGTCAGAGCCCCGCAAGTCACCCCATCTTGGATTCCCCTAGGTCTCTAGTTTTCAAAAATGCACAGGTTTAGTAGGTTTCCCTAGGTGCCGGCTGAGCTAGAGGCCAAAATCTACAGGTAGGCACTTTGCAAAAAACACCTCTGTTTTCTTTCAAAATATTTGATGTGTCCACGATGCGTTTTGGGGCATTTCCTGTTGCGGCGCTAGGCCTACCCACACAAGTGAGGTATCATTTTTATCGGGAGACTTGGGGGGATTCTGGGTGGAAGGAAATTTGTGGCTCCTCTCAGATTCCAGAACTTTCTGTCACCGAAATGTGAGGAAAACCTGTTTTTTTGCCACTTTTTGAGGTTTGCAAAGGATTCTGGGTAACAGAACCTGGTCAGAGCCCCGCAAATCACCCCATCTTGGATTCCCCTAGGTCTCTAGTTTTCAAAAATGCACAGGTTTGGTAGGTTTCCCTAGGTGCCGGCTGAGCTAGAGGCCAAAATCTCCAGGTAGGCACTTTGCAAAAAACACCTCTGTTTTCTTTCAAAATATTTGATGTGTCCACGTTGCGTTTTGGGGCATTTCCTGTCGCGGGCGCTAGGCCTACCCACACAAGTGAGGTATCATTTTTATCGGGAGACTTGGGGGGATGCTGGCTGGAAGGAAATTTGTGGCTCCTCTCAGATTCCAGAACTTTCTGTCACCGAAATGTGAGGAAAACCTGTTTTTTTGCCACTTTTTGAGGTTTGCAAAGGATTCTGGGTAACAGAACCTGGTCAGAGCCCCGCAAATCACCCCATCTTGGATTCCCCTAGGTCTCTAGTTTTAAAAAATGCACAGGTTTGGTAGGTTTCCCTAGGTGCCGGCTGAGCTAGAGGCCAAAATCTACAGGTAGGCACTTTGCAAAAAACACCTCTGTTTTCTTTCAAAATATTTGATGTGTCCACGTTGCGTTTTGGGGCATTTCCTGTCACGGGCGCTAGGCCTACCCACACAAGTGAGGTATCATTTTTATCGGGAGACTTGGGGGGACGCTGTGTGGAAGGAAATTTGTGGCTCCTCTCAGATTCCAGAACTTTCTGTCACCGAAATGTGAGGAAAACCTGTTTTTTTTGTCACTTTTTGAGGTTTGCAAAGGATTCTGGGTAACACAACCTGGTCAGAGCCCCGCAAGTCACCCCATCTTGGATTCCCCTAGGTCTCTAGTTTTCAAAAATGCACAGGTTTGGTAGGTTTCCCTAGGGGCAGGCTGAGCTAGAGGCCAAAATCTACAGGTAGGCACTTTGCAAAAAACACCTCTGTTTTCTTTCAAAATATTTGATGTGTCCACGTTGCGTTTTGGGGCATTTCCTATCGCGGGCGCTAGGCCTACCCACACAAGTGAGGTATCATTTTTATCGGGAGACTTGGGGGGACGCTGGGTGGAAGGAAATTTGTGGCTCCTCTCAGATTCCAGAACTTTCTGTCACCGAAATGTGAGGAAAACTTGTTTTTTAGCCACTTTTTGAGGTTTGCAAAGGATTCTGGGTAACAGAACCTGGTCAGAGCCCTGCAAGTCACCCCATTTTTGATTCCCCTAGGTCTCTAGTTTTCAAAAATGCACAGGTTTGGTAGGTTTCCCTAGGGGCCGGCTGAGCTAGAGGCCAAAATCTACAGGTAGGCACTTTGCAAAAAACACCTCTTTTTTCTTTCAAAATATTTGATGTGTCCACGTTGCGTTTAGGGGCATTTCCTGTCGCAGGCGCTAGGCCTACCCACACAAGTGAGGTATCATTTTTATCGGGAGACTTGGGGGGACGCTGGGTGGAAGGAAATTTGTGGCTCCTCTCAGATTCCAGAACTTTCTGTCACTGAAATGTGAGGAAAACTAGTTTTTTTAGCCACTTTTTGAGGTTTGCAAAGGATTCTGGGAAACAGAACCTGGTCAGAGCCCCGCAAGTCACCCCATCTTGGATTCCCCTAGGTCTCTAGTTTTCAAAAATGAACAGGTTTGGTAGGTTTCCCTAGGTGCCGGCTGAGCTAGAGGCCAAAATCTACAGGTAGGCACTTTGCAAAAAACACCTCTGTTTTCTTTCAAAATATTTGATGTGTCCACGTTGCGTTTTGGGGTATTTCCTGTCGCGGGCGCTAGGCCTACCCACACAAGTGAGGTATCATTTTTATCGGGAGACTTGGGGGGACGCTGGGTGGAAGGAAATTTGTGTCACCTCTCAGATTCCAGAACTTTCTGTCACCGAAATGTGAGGAAAACCTGTTTTTTTTGTTACTTTTTGAGGTTTGCAAATGATTCTGGGTAACAGAACCTGGTCAGAGCCCCGCAAGTCACCCTATCTTGGATTCCCCTAGGTCTCTAGTTTTAAAAAATGCACAGGTTTGGTAGGTTTCCCTAGGTGCCGGCTGAGCTAGAGGCCAAAATCTACAGGTAGGCACTTTGCAAAAAACACCTCTGTTTTCTTTCAAAATATTTGATGTGTCCACGTTGCGTTTTGGGGTATTTCCTGTCGCGGGCGCTAGGCCTACCCACACAAGTGAGGTATCATTTTTATCGGGAGACTTGGGGGGATGCTGGCTGGAAGGAAATTTGTGGCTCCTCTCAGATTCCAGAACTTTCTGTCACCGAAATGTGAGGAAAACCTGTTTTTTTTGCCACTTTTTGAGGTTTGCAAAGGATTCTGGGTAACAGAACCTGGTCAGAGCCCCGCAAATCACCCCATCTTGGATTCCCCTAGGTCTCTAGTTTTAAAAAATGCACAGGTTTGGTAGGTTTCCCTAGGTGCTGGCTGAGCTAGAGGCCAAAATCTACAGGTAGGCACTTTGCAAAAAACACCTCTGTTTTCTTTCAAAATATTTGATGTGTCCACGTTGCGTTTTGGGGCATTTCCTGTCACGGGCGCTAGGCCTACCCACACAAATGAGGTATCATTTTTATCGGGAGACTTGGGGGGACGCTGTGTGGAAGGAAATTTGTGGCTCCTCTCAGATTCCAGAACTTTCTGTCACCGAAATGTGAGGAAAACCTGTTTTTTTTTGTCACTTTTTGAGGTTTGCAAAGGATTCTGGGTAACAGAACCTGGTCAGAGCCCCGCAAGTCACCCCATCTTGGATTCCCCTAGGTCTCTAGTTTTCAAAAATGCACAGGTTTGGTAGGTTTCCCTAGGGGCAGGCTGAGCTAGAAGCCAAAATCTACAGGTAGGCACTTTGCAAAAAACACCTCTGTTTTCTTTCAAAATATTTGATGTGTCCACGTTGCGTTTTGGGGCATTTCCTATCGCGGGCGCTAGGCCTACCCACACAAGTGAGGTATCATTTTTATCGGGAGACTTGGGGGGACGCTGGGTGGAAGGAAATTTGTGGCTCCTCTCAGATTCCAGAACTTTCTGTCACCGAAATTTGAGGAAAACTTGTTTTTTTAGCCACTTTTTGAGGTTTGCAAAGGATTCTGGGTAACAGAACCTGGTCAGAGCCCTGCAACTCACCCCATTTTTGATTCCCCTAGGTCTCTAGTTTTCAAAAATGCACAGGTTTGGTAGGTTTCCCTAGGGGCCGGCTGAGCTAGAGGCCAAAATCTACAGGTAGGCACTTTGCAAAAAACACCTCTTTTTTCTTTCAAAATATTTGATGTGTCCACGTTGCGTTTAGGGGCATTTCCTGTCGCAGGCGCTAGGCCTACCCACACAAGTGAGGTATCATTTTTATCGGGAGACTTGGGGGGACGCTGGGTGGATGGAAATTTGTGGCTCCTCTCAGATTCCAGAACTTTCTGTCACTGAAATGTGAGGAAAACTAGTTTTTTTAGCCACTTTTTGAGGTTTGCAAAGGATTCTGGGAAACAGAACCTGGTCAGAACCCCGCAAGTCACCCCATCTTGGATTCCCCTAGGTCTCTAGTTTTCAAAAATGAACAGGTTTGGTAGGTTTCCCTAGGTGCCGGCTGAGCTAGAGGCCAAAATCTACAGGTAGGCACTTTGCAAAAAACACCTCTGTTTTCTTTCAAAATATTTGATGTGTCCACGTTGCGTTTTGGGGTATTTCCTGTCGCGGGCGCTAGGCCTACCCACACAAGTGAGGTATCATTTTTATCGGGAGACTTGGGGGGACGCTGGGTGGAAGGAAATTTGTGTCACCTCTCAGATTCCAGAACTTTCTGTCACCGAAATGTGAGGAAAACCTGTTTTTTTTGTTACTTTTTGAGGTTTGCAAATGATTCTGGGTAACAGAACCTGGTCAGAGCCCCACAAGTCACCACATCTTGGATTCCCCTAGGTCTCTAGTTTTAAAAAATGCACAGGTTTGGTAGGTTTCCCTAGGTGCCGGCTGAGCTAGAGGCCAAAATCTACAGGTAGGCACTTTGCAAAAAACACCTCTGTTTTCTTTCAAAATATTTGATGTGTCCACGTTGCGTTTTGGGGCATTTCCTGTTACGGGCGCTAGGCCTACCCACACAAGTGAGGTATCATTTTTATCGGGAGACTTGGGGGGACGCTGTGTGGAAGGAAATTCGTGGCTCCTCTCAGATTCCAGAACTTTCTGTCACCGAAATGTGAGGAAAACCTGTTTTTTTGTCACTTTTTGAGGTTTGCAAAGGATTCTGGGTAACAGAACCTGGCCAGAGCCCTGCAAGTCACCCCATCTTGGATTCCCCTAGGTCTCTAGTTTTCAAAAATGCACAGGTTTGGTAGATTTCCCTAGGGGCCGGCTGAGCTAGAGGCCAAAATCTACAGGTAGGCACTTTGCAAAAAACACCTCTGTTTTCTTTCAAAATATTTGAAGTGTCCACGTTGCGTTTTGGGGCATTTCCTGTCGCGGGCGCTAGGCCTACCCACACAAGTGAGGTATCATTTTTATTGGGAGACTTGGGGGGACGCTGTGTGGAAGGAAATTTGTGGCTCCTCTCAGACTCCAGAACTTTCTGTCACCGAAATGTGAGGAAAACCTGTTTTTTTTGCCACTTTTTGAGGTTTGCAAAGGATTCTGGGTAACAGAACCTGGTCAGAGCCCCGCAAGTCACCCCATCTTGGATTCCCCTAGGTCTCTAGTTTTCAAAAATGCACAGGTTTGGTAGGTTTCCCTAGGTGCCGGCTTAGCTAGAGGCCAAAATCTACAGGTAGGCACTTTGCAAAAAACACCTCTGTTTTCTTTCAAAATATTTGATGTGTCCACGATGCGTTTTGGGGCATTTCCTGTTGCGGCGCTAGGCCTACCCACACAAGTGAGGTATCATTTTTATCGGGAGACTTGGGGGGATTCTGGGTGGAAGGAAATTTGTGGCTCCTCTCAGATTCCAGAACTTTCTGTCACCGAAATGTGAGGAAAACCTGTTTTTTTGCCACTTTTTGAGGTTTGCAAAGGATTCTGGGTAACAGAACCTGTTCAGAGCCCCGCAAATCACCCCATCTTGGATTCCCCTAGGTCTCTAGTTTTCAAAAATGCACAGGTTTGGTAGGTTTCCCTAGGTGCTGGCTGAGCTAGAGGCCAAAATCTACAGGTAGGCACTTTGCAAAAAACACCTCTGTTTTCTTTCAAAATATTTGATGTGTCCACGTTGCGTTTTGGGGCATTTCCTGTCGCAGGCGCTAGGCCTACCCACACAAGTGAGGTATCATTTTTATCGGGAGACTTGGGGGGATGCTGGCTGGAAGGAAATTTGTGGCTCCTCTCAGATTCCAGAACTTTCTGTCACCGAAATGTGAGGAAAACCTGTTTTTTTGCCACTTTTTGAGGTTTGCAAAGGATTCTGGGTAACAGAACCTGGTCAGAGCCCCGCAAATCACCCCATCTTGGATTCCCCTAGGTCTCTAGTTTTAAAAAATGCACAGGTTTGGTAGGTTTCCCTAGGTGCCGGCTGAGCTAGAGGCCAAAATCTACAGGTAGGCACTTTGCAAAAAACACCTCTGTTTTCTTTCAAAATATTTGATGTGTCCACGTTGCGTTTTGGGGCATTTCCTGTCACGGGCGCTAGGCCTACCCACACAAGTGAGGTATCATTTTTATCGGGAGACTTGGGGGGATGCTGGCTGGAAGGAAATTTGTGGCTCCTCTCAGATTCCAGAACTTTCTGTCACCGAAATGTGAGGAAAACCTGTTTTTTTTGTCACTTTTTGAGGTTTGCAAAGGATTCTGGGTAACACAACCTGGTCAGAGCCCCGCAAGTCACCCCATCTTGGATTCCCCTAGGTCTCTAGTTTTCAAAAATGCACAGGTTTGGTAGGTTTCCCTAGGGGCAGGCTGAGCTAGAGGCCAAAATCTACAGGTAGGCACTTTGCAAAAAACACCTCTGTTTTCTTTCAAAATATTTGATGTGTCCACGTTGCGTTTTGGGGCATTTCCTATTGCGGGCGCTAGGCCTACCCACACAAGTGAGGTATCATTTTTATCGGGAGACTTGGGGGGACGCTGGGTGGAAGGAAATTTGTGGCTCCTCTCAGATTCCAGAACTTTCTGTCACCGAAATGTGAGGAAAACTTGTTTTTTTAGCCACTTTTTGAGGTTTGCAAAGGATTCTGGGTAACAGAACCTGGTCAGAGCCCTGCAAGTCACCCCATTTTTGATTCCCCTAGGTCTCTAGTTTTCAAAAATGCACAGGTTTGGTAGGTTTCCCTAGGGGCAGGCTGAGCTAGAGGCCAAAATCTACAGGTAGGCACTTTGCAAAAAACACCTCTGTTTTCTTTCAAAATATTTGATGTGTCCACGTTGCGTTTTGGGGCATTTCCTGTCACGGGCGCTAGGCCTACCCACACAAATGAGGTATCATTTTTATCGGGAGACTTGGGGGGACCCTGTGTGGAAGGAAATTTGTGGCTCCTCTCAGATTCCAGAACTTTCTGTCACCGAAATGTGAGGAAAACCTGTTTTTTTTGTCACTTTTTGAGGTTTGCAAAGGATTCTGGGTAACAGAACCTGGTCAGAGCCCCGCAAGTCACCCCATCTTGGATTCCCCTAGGTCTCTAGTTTTCAAAAATGCACAGGTTTGGTAGGTTTCCCTAGGGGCAGGCTGAGCTAGAGGCCAAAATCTACAGGTAGGCACTTTGCAAAAAACACCTCTGTTTTCTTTCAAAATATTTGATGTGTCCACGTTGCGTTTTGGGGCATTTCCTATCGCGGGCGCTAGGCCTACCCACACAAGTGAGGTATCATTTTTATCGGGAGACTTGGGGGGACGCTGGGTGGAAGGAAATTTGTGTCACCTCTCAGATTCCAGAACTTTCTGTCACCGAAATGTGAGGAAAACCTGTTTTTTTTGTTACTTTTTGAGGTTTGCAAATGATTCTGGGTAACAGAACCTGGTCAGAGCCCCGCAAGTCACCCCATCTTGGATTCCCCTAGGTCTCTAGTTTTAAAAAATGAACAGGTTTGGTAGGTTTCCCTAGGTGCCGGCTGAGCTAGAGGCCAAAATCTACAGGTAGGCACTTTGCAAAAAACACCTCTGTTTTCTTTCAAAATATTTGATGTGTCCACGTTGCGTTTTGGGGTATTTCCTGTCGCGGGCGCTAGGCCTACCCACACAAGTGAGGTATCATTTTTATCGGGAGACTTGGGGGGACGCTGGGTGGAAGGAAATTTGTGTCACCTCTCAGATTCCAGAACTTTCTGTCACCGAAATGTGAGGAAAACCTGTTTTTTTTGTTACTTTTTGAGGTTTGCAAATGATTCTGGGTAACAGAACCTGGTCAGAGCCCCGCAAGTCACCCCATCTTGGATTCCCCTAGGTCTCTAGTTTTAAAAAATGCACAGGTTTGGTAGGTTTCCCTAGGTGCCGGCTGAGCTAGAGGCCAAAATCTACAGGTAGGCACTTTGCAAAAAACACCTCTGTTTTCTTTCAAAATATTTGATGTGTCCACGTTGCGTTTTGGGGTATTTCCTGTCGCGGGCGCTAGGCCTACCCACACAAGTGAGGTATCATTTTTATCGGGAGACTTGGGGGGATGCTGGCTGGAAGGAAATTTGTGGCTCCTCTCAGATTCCAGAACTTTCTGTCACCGAAATGTGAGGAAAACCTGTTTTTTTGCCACTTTTTGAGGTTTGCAAAGGATTCTGGGTAACAGAACCTGGTCAGAGCCCCGCAAATCACCCCATCTTGGATTCCCCTAGGTCTCTAGTTTTAAAAAATGCACAGGTTTGGTAGGTTTCCCTAGGTGCTGGCTGAGCTAGAGGCCAAAATCTACAGGTAGGCACTTTGAAAAAAACACCTCTGTTTTCTTTCAAAATATTTGATGTGTCCACGTTGCGTTTTGGGGCATTTCCTGTCACGGGCGCTAGGCCTACCCACACAAATGAGGTATCATTTTTATCGGGAGACTTGGGGGGACCCTGTGTGGAAGGAAATTTGTGGCTCCTCTCAGATTCCAGAACTTTCTGTCACCGAAATGTGAGGAAAACCTGTTTTTTTTGTCACTTTTTGAGGTTTGCAAAGGATTCTGGGTAACAGAACCTGGTCAGAGCCCCGCACGTCACCCCATCTTGGATTCCCCTAGGTCTCTAGTTTTCAAAAATGCACAGGTTTGGTAGGTTTCCCTAGGGGCAGGCTGAGCTAGAGGCCAAAATCTACAGGTAGGCACTTTGCAAAAAACACCTCTGTTTTCTTTCAAAATATTTGATGTGTCCACGTTGCGTTTTGGGGCATTTCCTATCGCGGGCGCTAGGCCTACCCACACAAGTGAGGTATCATTTTTATCGGGAGACTTGGGGGGACGCTGGGTGGAAGGAAATTTGTGGCTCCTCTCAGATTCCAGAACTTTCTGTCACCGAAATTTGAGGAAAACTTCTTTTTTTAGCCACTTTTTGAGGTTTGCAAAGGATTCTGGGTAACAGAACCTGGTCAGAGCCCTGCAACTCACCCCATTTTTGATTCCCCTAGGTCTCTAGTTTTAAAAAATGCACAGGTTTGGTAGGTTTCCCTAGGGGCCGGCTGAGCTAGAGGCCAAAATCTACAGGTAGGCACTTTGCAAAAAACACCTCTTTTTTCTTTCAAAATATTTGATGTGTCCACGTTGCGTTTAGGGGCATTTCCTGTCGCAGGCGCTAGGCCTACCCACACAAGTGAGGTATAATTTTTATCGGGAGACTTGGGGGGACGCTGGGTGGAAGGAAATTTGTGGCTCCTCTCAGATTCCAGAACTTTCTGTCACTGAAATATGAGGAAAACTAGTTTTTTTAGCCACTTTTTGAGGTTTGCAAAGGATTCTGGGAAACAGAACCTGGTCAGAGCCCCGCAAGTCACCCCATCTTGGATTCCCCTAGGTCTCTAGTTTTCAAAAATGAACAGGTTTGGTAGGTTTCCCTAGGTGCCGGCTGAGCTAGAGGCCAAAATCTACAGGTAGGCACTTTGCAAAAAACACCTCTGTTTTCTTTCAAAATATTTGATGTGTCCACGTTGCGTTTTGGGGTATTTCCTGTCGCGGGCGCTAGGCCTACCCACACAAGTGAGGTATCATTTTTATCGGGAGACTTGGGGGGACGCTGGGTGGAAGGAAATTTGTGTCACCTCTCAGATTCCAGAACTTTCTGTCACCGAAATGTGAGGAAAACCTGTTTTTTTGTTACTTTTTGAGGTTTGCAAATGATTCTGGGTAACAGAACCTGGTCAGAGCCCCGCAAGTCACCCCATCTTGGATTCCCCTAGGTCTCTAGTTTTAAAAAATGCACAGGTTTGGTAGGTTTCCCTAGGTGCCGGCTGAGCTAGAGGCCAAAATCTACAGGTAGGCACTTTGCAAAAAACACCTCTGTTTTCTTTCAAAATATTTGATGTGTCCACGTTGCGTTTTGGGGTATTTCCTGTCGCGGGCGCTAGGCCTACCCACACAAGTGAGGTATCATTTTTATCGGGAGACTTGGGGGGATGCTGGCTGGAAGGAAATTTGTGGCTCCTCTCAGATTCCAGAACTTTCTGTCACCGAAATGTGAGGAAAACCTGTTTTTTGCCACTTTTTGAGGTTTGCAAAGGATTCTGGGTAACAGAACCTGGTCAGAGCCCCGCAAATCACCCATCTTGGATTCCCCTAGGTCTCTAGTTTTAAAAAATGCACAGGTTTGGTAGGTTTCCCTAGGTGCTGGCTGAGCTAGAGGCCAAAATCTACAGGTAGGCACTTTGAAAAAAACACCTCTGTTTTCTTTCAAAATATTTGATGTGTCCACGTTGCGTTTTGGGGCATTTCCTGTCACGGGCGCTAGGCCTACCCACACAAGTGAGGTATCATTTTTATCGGGAGACTTGGGGGGACCCTGTGTGGAAGGAAATTTGTGGCTCCTCTCAGATTCCAGAACTTTCTGTCACCGAAATGTGAGGAAAACCTGTTTTTTTTGTCACTTTTTGAGGTTTGCAAAGGATTCTGGGTAACAGAACCTGGTCAGAGCCCCGCAAGTCACCCCATCTTGGATTCCCCTAGGTCTCTAGTTTTCAAAAATGCACAGGTTTGGTAGGTTTCCCTAGGGGCAGGCTGAGCTAGAGGCCAAAATCTACAGGTAGGCACTTTGCAAAAAACACCTCTGTTTTCTTTCAAAATATTTGATGTGTCCACGTTGCGTTTTGGGGCATTTCCTATCGCGGGCGCTAGGCCTACCCACACAAGTGAGGTATCATTTTTATCGGGAGACTTGGGGGGACGCTGGGTGGAAGGAAATTTGTGGCTCCTCTCAGATTCCAGAACTTTCTGTCACCGAAATGTGAGGAAAACTTGTTTTTTTAGCCACTTTTTGAGGTTTGCAAAGGATTCTGGGTAACAGAACCTGGTCAGAGCCCTGCAAGTCACCCCATTTTTGATTCCCCTAGGTCTCTAGTTTTCAAAAATGCACAGGTTTGGTAGGTTTCCCTAGGGGCCGGCTGAGCTAGAGGCCAAAATCTACAGGTAGGCACTTTGCAAAAAACACCTCTTTTTTCTTTCAAAATATTTGATGTGTCCACGTTGCGTTTAGGGGCATTTCCTGTCGCAGGCGCTAGGCCTACCCACACAAGTGAGGTATCATTTTTATCGGGAGACTTGGGGGGACGCTGGGTGGAAGGAGATTTGTGGCTCCTCTCAGATTCCAGAACTTTCTGTCACTGAAATGTGAGGAAAACTAGTTTTTTTAGCCACTTTTTGAGGTTTGCAAAGGATTCTGGGAAACAGAACCTGGTCAGAGCCCCGCAAGTCACCCCATCTTGGATTCCCCTAGGTCTCTAGTTTTCAAAAATGAACAGGTTTGGTAGGTTTCCCTAGGTGCCGGCTGAGCTAGAGGCCAAAATCTACAGGTAGGCACTTTGCAAAAAACACCTCTGTTTTCTTTCAAAATATTTGATGTGTCCACGTTGCGTTTTGGGGTATTTCCTGTCACGGGCGCTAGGCCTACCCACACAAGTGAGGTATCATTTTTATTCGGGAGACTTAGGGGGACGCTGGGTGGAAGGACATTTGTGTCACCTCTCAGATTCCAGAACTTTCTGTCACCGAAATGTGATTAAAACTTGTTTTTTTAGCCACTTTTTGAGGTTTGTAAAGGATTCTGGGTAACAGAACCTGGTCAGAGCCCCGCAAGTCACCCCATCTTGGATTCCCCTAGGTCTCTAGTTTTGAAAAATGCACAGGTTTGGTAGGTTTCCCTAGGTGCCGGCTGAGCTAGAGGCCAAAATCTACAGGTAGGCACTTTGCAAAAAACACCTCTGTTTTCTTTCAAAATATTTTATGTGTCCACGTTGCGTTTTGGGGCATTTCCTGTCGCGGGCGCTAGGCCTACCCACACAAGTGAGGTATCATTTTTATCGGGAGACTTGGGGGGATGCTGGGTGGAAGGAAATTTGTGGCTCCTCTCAGATTGCAGAACTTTCTGTCACCGAAATGTGAGGAAAACCTGTTTTTTTGCCACTTTTTGAGGTTTGCAAAGGATTCTGGGTAACAGAACCTGGTCAGAGCCCCGCAAGTCACCCAATCTTGGATTCCCCTAGGTCTCTAGTTTTCAAAAATGCACAGGTTTGGTAGGTTTCCCTAGGTGCCGGCTGAGCTAGAGGCCAAAATCTACAGGTAGGCACTTTGCAGAAAACACCTCTGTTTTCTTTCAAAATATTTGATGTGTCCACGTTGCGTTTTGGGGCATTTCCTGTCACGGGCTGTAGGCCTACCCACACAAGTGAGGTATCATTTTTATCGGGAGACTTGGGGGGACGCTGTGTGGAAGGAAATTTGTGGCTCCTCTCAGATTCCAGAACTTTCTGTCACCGAAATGTGAGGATAACCTGTTTTTTTTGTTACTTTTTGAGGTTTGCAAATGATTCTGGGTAACAGAACCTGGTCAGAGCCCCGCAAGTCACCCCATCTTGGATTCCCCTAGGTCTCTAGTTTTAAAAAATGCACAGGTTTGGTAGGTTTCCCTAGGGGCCGGCTGAGCTAGAGGCCAAAATCTACAGGTAGGCACTTTGCAAAAAACACCTCTGTTTTCTTTCAAAATATTTGATGTGTCCACGTTGCGATTTGGGGCATTTCCTGTTGCGGCGCTAGGCCTACCCACACAAGTGAGGTATCATTTTTATCGGGAGACTTGGGGGGATTCTGGGTGGAAGGAAATTTGTGGCTCCTCTCAGATTCCAGAACTTTCTGTCACCGAAATTTGAGGAAAACCTGTTTTTTTGCCACTTTTTGAGGTTTGCAAAGGATTCTGGGTAACAGAACCTGGTCAGAGCCCCGCAAATCACCCCATCTTGGATTCCCCTAGGTCTCTAGTTTTCAAAAATGCACAGGTTTGGTAGGTTTCCCTAGGTGCCGGCTGAGCTAGAGGCCAAAATCTACAGGTAGGCACTTTTAAAAAAACACCTCTGTTTTCTTTCAAAATATTTGATGTGTCCACGTTGCGTTTTGGGGCATTTCCTGTTGCGGCGCTAGGCCTACCCACACAAGTGAGGTATCATTTTTATCGGGAGACTTGGGGGGATGCTGGGTGGAACGAAATTTGTGGCTCCTCTCAGATTCCAGAACTTTCTGTCACCGAAATGTGAGGAAAACTTGTTTTTTTAGCCACTTTTTGAGGTTTGCAAAGGATTCTGGGTAACAGAACCTGGTCAGAGCCCCGCAAGTCACCCCAGCTTGGTTCCCCTAGGTCTCTAGTTTTAAAAAATGCACAGGTTTGGTAGGTTTCCCTAGGTGCCGGCTGAGCTAGAGGCCAAAATCTACAGGTAGGCACTTTGCAAAAAACACCTCTGTTTTCTTTCAAAATATTTGATGTGTCCACGTTGCGTTTTGGGGTATTTCCTGTCGCGGGCGCTAGGCCTACCCACACAAGTGAGGTATCATTTTTATCGGGAGACTTGGGGGGATGCTGGCTGGAAGGAAATTTGTGGCTCCTCTCAGATTCCAGAACTTTCTGTCACCGAAATGTGAGGAAAACCTGTTTTTTTGCCACTTTTTGAGGTTTGCAAAGGATTCTGGGTAACAGAACCTGGTCAGAGCCCCGCAAATCACCCATCTTGGATTCCCCTAGGTCTCTAGTTTTAAAAAATGCACAGGTTTGGTAGGTTTCCCTAGGTGCTGGCTGAGCTAGAGGCCAAAATCTACAGGTAGGCACTTTGAAAAAAACACCTCTGTTTTCTTTCAAAATATTTGATGTGTCCACGTTGCGTTTTGGGGCATTTCCTGTCACGGGCGCTAGGCCTACCCACACAAGTGAGGTATCATTTTTATCGGGAGACTTGGGGGGACCCTGTGTGGAAGGAAATTTGTGGCTCCTCTCAGATTCCAGAACTTTCTGTCACCGAAATGTGAGGAAAACCTGTTTTTTTTGTCACTTTTTGAGGTTTGCAAAGGATTCTGGGTAACAGAACCTGGTCAGAGCCCCGCAAGTCACCCCATCTTGGATTCCCCTAGGTCTCTAGTTTTCAAAAATGCACAGGTTTGGTAGGTTTCCCTAGGGGCAGGCTGAGCTAGAGGCCAAAATCTACAGGTAGGCACTTTGCAAAAAACACCTCTGTTTTCTTTCAAAATATTTGATGTGTCCACGTTGCGTTTTGGGGCATTTCCTATCGCGGGCGCTAGGCCTACCCACACAAGTGAGGTATCATTTTTATCGGGAGACTTGGGGGGACGCTGGGTGGAAGGAAATTTGTGGCTCCTCTCAGATTCCAGAACTTTCTGTCACCGAAATGTGAGGAAAACTTGTTTTTTTAGCCACTTTTTGAGGTTTGCAAAGGATTCTGGGTAACAGAACCTGGTCAGAGCCCTGCAAGTCACCCCATTTTTGATTCCCCTAGGTCTCTAGTTTTCAAAAATGCACAGGTTTGGTAGGTTTCCCTAGGGGCCGGCTGAGCTAGAGGCCAAAATCTACAGGTAGGCACTTTGCAAAAAACACCTCTTTTTTCTTTCAAAATATTTGATGTGTCCACGTTGCGTTTAGGGGCATTTCCTGTCGCAGGCGCTAGGCCTACCCACACAAGTGAGGTATCATTTTTATCGGGAGACTTGGGGGGACGCTGGGTGGAAGGAGATTTGTGGCTCCTCTCAGATTCCAGAACTTTCTGTCACTGAAATGTGAGGAAAACTAGTTTTTTTAGCCACTTTTTGAGGTTTGCAAAGGATTCTGGGAAACAGAACCTGGTCAGAGCCCCGCAAGTCACCCCATCTTGGATTCCCCTAGGTCTCTAGTTTTCAAAAATGAACAGGTTTGGTAGGTTTCCCTAGGTGCCGGCTGAGCTAGAGGCCAAAATCTACAGGTAGGCACTTTGCAAAAAACACCTCTGTTTTCTTTCAAAATATTTGATGTGTCCACGTTGCGTTTTGGGGTATTTCCTGTCACGGGCGCTAGGCCTACCCACACAAGTGAGGTATCATTTTTATTCGGGAGACTTAGGGGGACGCTGGGTGGAAGGACATTTGTGTCACCTCTCAGATTCCAGAACTTTCTGTCACCGAAATGTGATTAAAACTTGTTTTTTTAGCCACTTTTTGAGGTTTGTAAAGGATTCTGGGTAACAGAACCTGGTCAGAGCCCCGCAAGTCACCCCATCTTGGATTCCCCTAGGTCTCTAGTTTTGAAAAATGCACAGGTTTGGTAGGTTTCCCTAGGTGCCGGCTGAGCTAGAGGCCAAAATCTACAGGTAGGCACTTTGCAAAAAACACCTCTGTTTTCTTTCAAAATATTTTATGTGTCCACGTTGCGTTTTGGGGCATTTCCTGTCGCGGGCGCTAGGCCTACCCACACAAGTGAGGTATCATTTTTATCGGGAGACTTGGGGGGATGCTGGGTGGAAGGAAATTTGTGGCTCCTCTCAGATTGCAGAACTTTCTGTCACCGAAATGTGAGGAAAACCTGTTTTTTTGCCACTTTTTGAGGTTTGCAAAGGATTCTGGGTAACAGAACCTGGTCAGAGCCCCGCAAGTCACCCAATCTTGGATTCCCCTAGGTCTCTAGTTTTCAAAAATGCACAGGTTTGGTAGGTTTCCCTAGGTGCCGGCTGAGCTAGAGGCCAAAATCTACAGGTAGGCACTTTGCAGAAAACACCTCTGTTTTCTTTCAAAATATTTGATGTGTCCACGTTGCGTTTTGGGGCATTTCCTGTCACGGGCTGTAGGCCTACCCACACAAGTGAGGTATCATTTTTATCGGGAGACTTGGGGGGACGCTGTGTGGAAGGAAATTTGTGGCTCCTCTCAGATTCCAGAACTTTCTGTCACCGAAATGTGAGGATAACCTGTTTTTTTTGTTACTTTTTGAGGTTTGCAAATGATTCTGGGTAACAGAACCTGGTCAGAGCCCCGCAAGTCACCCCATCTTGGATTCCCCTAGGTCTCTAGTTTTAAAAAATGCACAGGTTTGGTAGGTTTCCCTAGGGGCCGGCTGAGCTAGAGGCCAAAATCTACAGGTAGGCACTTTGCAAAAAACACCTCTGTTTTCTTTCAAAATATTTGATGTGTCCACGTTGCGATTTGGGGCATTTCCTGTTGCGGCGCTAGGCCTACCCACACAAGTGAGGTATCATTTTTATCGGGAGACTTGGGGGGATTCTGGGTGGAAGGAAATTTGTGGCTCCTCTCAGATTCCAGAACTTTCTGTCACCGAAATTTGAGGAAAACCTGTTTTTTTGCCACTTTTTGAGGTTTGCAAAGGATTCTGGGTAACAGAACCTGGTCAGAGCCCCGCAAATCACCCCATCTTGGATTCCCCTAGGTCTCTAGTTTTCAAAAATGCACAGGTTTGGTAGGTTTCCCTAGGTGCCGGCTGAGCTAGAGGCCAAAATCTACAGGTAGGCACTTTTAAAAAAACACCTCTGTTTTCTTTCAAAATATTTGATGTGTCCACGTTGCGTTTTGGGGCATTTCCTGTTGCGGCGCTAGGCCTACCCACACAAGTGAGGTATCATTTTTATCGGGAGACTTGGGGGGATGCTGGGTGGAACGAAATTTGTGGCTCCTCTCAGATTCCAGAACTTTCTGTCACCGAAATGTGAGGAAAACTTGTTTTTTTAGCCACTTTTTGAGGTTTGCAAAGGATTCTGGGTAACAGAACCTGGTCAGAGCCCCGCAAGTCACCCCAGCTTGGTTCCCCTAGGTCTCTAGTTTTAAAAAATGCACAGGTTTGGTAGGTTTCCCTAGGTGCCGGCTGAGCTAGAGGCCAAAATCTACAGGTAGGCACTTTGCAAAAAACACCTCTGTTTTCTTTCAAAATATTTGATGTGTCCACGTTGCGTTTTGGGGCATTTCCTGTCGCGGGCGCTAGGCCTACCCACACAAGTGAGGTATCATTTTTATCGGGAGACTTGGGGGGATGCTGGCTGGAAGGAAATTTGTGGCTCCTCTCAGATTCCAGAACTTTCTGTCACCGAAATGTGAGGAAAACCTGTTTTTTTGCCACTTTTTGAGGTTTGCAAAGGATTCTGGGTAACAGAACCTGGTCAGAGCCCCGCAAATCACCCCATCTTGGATTCCCCTAGGTCTCTAGTTTTCAAAAATGCACAGGTTTGGTAGGTTTCCGTAGGTGCCGGCTGAGCTAGAGGCCAAAATCTACAGGTAGGCACTTTGCAAAAAACACCTGTTTTCTTTCAAAATATTTGATGTGTCCACGTTGCGTTTTGGGGCATTTCCTGTCACGGGCGCTAGGCCTACCCACACAAGTGAGGTATAATTTTTATCGGGAGACTTGGGGGGACGCTGGGTGGAACGAAATTCGTGGCTCCTCTCAGATTACAGAACTTTCTGTCACCGAAATGTGAGGAAAACTTTTTTTTGTAGCCACTTTTTGAGGTTTGCAAAGGATTCTGGGTAACAGAACCTGGTCAGAGCCCCGCAAGTCACCCCAGCTTGGTTCCCCTAGGTCTCTAGTTTTAAAAAATGCACAGGTTTGGTAGGTTTCCCTAGGTGCCGGCTGAGCTAGAGGCCAAAATCTACAGGTAGGCACTTTGCAAAAAACACCTCTGTTTTCTTTCAAAATATTTGATGTGTCCACGTTGCGTTTTGGGGCATTTCCTGTCGCGGGCGCTAGGCCTACCCACACAAGTGAGGTATCATTTTTATCGGGAGACTTGGGGAGATGCTGGCTGGAAGGAAATTTGTGGCTCCTCTCAGATTCCAGAACTTTCTGTCACCGAAATGTGAGGAAAACCTGTTTTTTTGCCACTTTTTGAGGTTTGCAAAGGATTCCGGGTAACAGAACCTGGTCAGAGCCCCGCAAATCACCCCATCTTGGATTCCCCTAGGTCTCTAGTTTTCAAAAATGCACCGGTTTGGTAGGTTTCCGTAGGTGCCGGCTGAGCTAGAGGCCAAAATCTACAGGTAGGCACTTTGCAAAAAACACCTGTTTTCTTTCAAAATATTTGATGTGTCCACGTTGCGTTTTGGGGCATTTCCTGTCACGGGCGCTAGGCCTACCCACACAAGTGAGGTATCATTTTTATCGGGAGACTTGGGGGGACGCTGTGTGGAAGTAAATTTGTGGCTCCTCTCAGATTGCAGAACTTTCTGTCACCGAAATGTGAGGAAAACCTGTTTTTTTGCCACTTTTTGAGGTTTGCAAAGGATTCTGGGTAACAGAACCTGGTCAGAGCCCCGCAAATCACCCAATCTTGGATTCCCCTAGGTCTCTAGTTTTCAAAAATGCACAGGTTTGGTAGGTTTCCCTAGGTGCCGGCTGAGCTAGAGGCCAAAATCTACAGGTAGGCACTTTGCAGAAAACACCTCTGTTTTCTTTCAAAATATTTGATGTGTCCACGTTGCGTTTTGGGGCATTTCCTGTCACGGGCTGTAGGCCTACCCACACAAGTGAGGTATCATTTTTATCGGGAGACTTGGGGGGACGCTGTGTGGAAGGAAATTTGTGGCTCCTCTCAGATTCCAGAACTTTCTGTCACCGAAATGTGAGGATAACCTGTTTTTTTTGTTACTTTTTGAGGTTTGCAAATGATTCTGGGTAACAGAACCTGGTCAGAGCCCCGCAAGTCACCCCATCTTGGATTCCCCTAGGTCTCTAGTTTTAAAAAATGCACAGGTTTGGTAGGTTTCCCTAGGGGCCGGCTGAGCTAGAGGCCAAAATCTACAGGTAGGCACTTTGCAAAAAACACCTCTGTTTTCTTTCAAAATATTTGATGTGTCCACGTTGCGATTTGGGGCATTTCCTGTTGCGGCGCTAGGACTACCCACACAAGTGAGGTATCATTTTTATCGGGAGACTTGGGGGGATTCTGGGTGGAAGGAAATTTGTGGCTCCTCTCAGATTCCAGAACTTTCTGTCACCGAAATTTGAGGAAAACCTGTTTTTTTGCCACTTTTTGAGGTTTGCAAAGGATTCTGGGTAACAGAACCTGGTCAGAGCCCCGCAAATCACCCCATCTTGGATTCCCCTAGGTCTCTAGTTTTCAAAAATGCACAGGTTTGGTAGGTTTCCCTAGGTGCCGGCTGAGCTAGAGGCCAAAATCTACAGGTAGGCACTTTTAAAAAAACACCTCTGTTTTCTTTCAAAATATTTGATGTGTCCACGTTGCGTTTTGGGGCATTTCCTGTTGCGGCGCTAGGCCTACCCACACAAGTGAGGTATCATTTTTATCGGGAGACTTTGGGGGACGCTGGGTGGAACGAAATTTGTGGCTCCTCTCAGATTCCAGAACTTTCTGTCACCGAAATGTGAGGAAAACTTGTTTTTTTAGCCACTTTTTGAGGTTTGCAAAGGATTCTGGGTAACAGAACCTGGTCAGAGCCCCGCAAGTCACCCCAGCTCGGTTCCCCTAGGTCTCTAGTTTTAAAAAATGCACAGGTTTGGTAGGTTTCCCTAGGTGCCGGCTGAGCTAGAGGCCAAAATCTACAGGTAGTCACTTTGCAAAAAACACCTCTGTTTTCTTTCAAAATATTTGATGTGTCCACGTTGCGTTTTGGGGCATTTCCTGTCGCGGGCGCTAGGCCTACCCACACAAGTGAGGTATCATTTTTATCGGGAGACTTGGGGGGATGCTGGCTGGAAGGAAATTTGTGGCTCCTCTCAGATTCCAGAACTTTCTGTCACCGAAATGTGAGGAAAACCTGTTTTTTTGCCACTTTTTGAGGTTTGCAAAGGATTCTGGGTAACAGAACCTGGTCAGAGCCCCGCAAATCACCCCATCTTGGATTCCCCTAGGTCTCTAGTTTTCAAAAATGCACAGGTTTGGTAGGTTTCCGTAGGTGCCGGCTGAGCTAGAGGCCAAAATCTACAGGTAGGCACTTTGCAAAAAACACTTGTTTTCTTTCAAAATATTTGATGTGTCCACGTTGCGTTTTGGGGCATTTCCTGTCACGGGCGCTAGGCCTACCCACACAAGTGAGGTATAATTTTTATCGGGAGACTTGGGGGGACGCTGGGTGGAACGAAATTCGTGGCTCCTCTCAGATTACAGAACTTTCTGTCACCGAAATGTGAGGAAAACTTTTTTTTTTAGCCACTTTTTGAGGTTTGCAAAGGATTCTGGGTAACAGAACCTGGTCAGAGCCCCGCAAGTCACCCCAGCTTGGTTCCCCTAGGTCTCTAGTTTTAAAAAATGCACAGGTTTGGTAGGTTTCCCTAGGTGCCGGCTGAGCTAGAGGCCAAAATCTACAGGTAGGCACTTTGCAAAAAACACCTCTGTTTTCTTTCAAAATATTTGATGTGTCCACGTTGCGTTTTGGGGCATTTCCTGTCGCGGGCGCTAGGCCTACCCACACAAGTGAGGTATCATTTTTATCGGGAGACTTGGGGAGATGCTGGCTGGAAGGAAATTTGTGGCTCCTCTCAGATTCCAGAACTTTCTGTCACCGAAATGTGAGGAAAACCTGTTTTTTTGCCACTTTTTGAGGTTTGCAAAGGATTCCGGGTAACAGAACCTGGTCAGAGCCCCGCAAATCACCCCATCTTGGATTCCCCTAGGTCTCTAGTTTTCAAAAATGCACCGGTTTGGTAGGTTTCCGTAGGTGCCAGCTGAGCTAGAGGCCAAAATCTACAGGTAGGCACTTTGCAAAAAACACCTGTTTTCTTTCAAAATATTTGATGTGTCCACGTTGCGTTTTGGGGCATTTCCTGTCACGGGCGCTAGGCCTACCCACACAAGTGAGGTATCATTTTTATCGGGAGACTTGGGGTGACGCTGTGTGGAAGGAAATTTGTGGCTCCTCTCAGATTCCAGAACTTTCTGTCACCGAAATGTGAGGAAAACCTGTTTTTTTGTCACTTTTTGAGGTTTGCAAAGGATTCTGGGTAACAGAACCTGGTCAGAGCCCTGCAAGTCACCCCATCTTGGATTCCCCTAGGTCTCTAGTTTTAAAAAATGCACAGGTTTGGTAGATTTCCCTAGGGGCCGGCTGAGCTAGAGGCCAAAATCTACAGGTAGGCACTTTGCAAAAAACACCTCTGTTTTCTTTCAAAATATTTGAAGTGTCCACGTTGCGTTTTGGGGCATTTCCTGTCGCGGGCGCTAGGCCTACCCACACAAGTGAGGTATCATTTTTATTGGGAGACTTGGGGGGACGCTGGGTGGAACGAAATTTGTGGCTCCTCTCAGATTACAGAACTTTCTGTCACCGAAATGTGAGGAAAACTTGTTTTTTTAGCCACTTTTTGAGGTTTGCAAAGGATTCTGGGTAACAGAACCTGGTCAGAGCCCCGCAAGTCACCCCAGCTTGGTTCCCCTAGGTCTCTAGTTTTAAAAAATGCACAGGTTTGGTAGGTTTCCCTAGGTGCCGGCTGAGCTAGAGGCCAAAATCTACAGGTAGGCACTTTGCAAAAAACACCTCTGTTTTCTTTCAAAATATTTGATGTGTCCACGTTGCGTTTTGGGGCATTTCCTGTCGCGGGCGCTAGGCCTACCCACACAAGTGAGGTATCATTTTTATCGGGAGACTTGGGGGGATGCTGGCTGGAAGGAAATTTGTGGCTCCTCTCAGATTCCAGAACTTTCTGTCACCGAAATGTGAGGAAAACCTGTTTTTTTGTCACTTTTTGAGGTTTGCAAAGGATTCTGGGTAACAGAACCTGGTCAGAGCCCCGCAAATCACCCCATCTTGGATTCCCCTAGGTCTCTAGTTTTCAAAAATGAACAGGTTTGGTAAGTTTCCCTAGGTGCCGGCTGAGCTAGAGGCCAAAATCTACAGGTAGGCACTTTGCAAAAAACACCTGTTTTCTTTCAAAATATTTGATGTGTCCACGTTGCGTTTTGGGGCATTTCCTGTCACGGGCGCTAGGCCTACCCACACAAGTGAGGTATAATTTTTATCGGGAGACTTGGGGGGACGCTGGGTGGAATGAAATTTGTGGCTCCTCTCAGATTACAGAACTTTCTGTCACCGAAATGTGAGGAAAACTTGTTTTTTTAGCCACTTTTTGAGGTTTGCAAAGGATTCTGGGTAACAGAACCTGGTCAGAGCCCCGCAAGTCACCCCAGCTTGGTTCCCCTAGGTCTCTAGTTTTAAAAAATGCACAGGTTTGGTAGGTTTCCCTAGGTGCCGGCTGAGCTAGAGGCCAAAATCTACAGGTAGGCACTTTGCAAAAAACACCTCTGTTTTCTTTCAAAATATTTGATGTGTCCACGTTGCGTTTTGGGGCATTTCCTGTCGCGGGCCCTAGGCCTACCCACACAAGTGAGGTATCATTTTTATCGGGAGACTTGGGGAGATGCTGGCTGGAAGGAAATTTGTGGCTCCTCTCAGATTCCAGAACTTTCTGTCACCGAAATGTGAGGAAAACCTGTTTTTTTGCCACTTTTTGAGGTTTGCAAAGGATTCCGGGTAACAGAACCTGGTCAGAGCCCCGCAAATCACCCCATCTTGGATTCCCCTAGGTCTCTAGTTTTCAAAAATGCACAGGTTTGGTAGGTTTCCGTAGGTGCCGGCTGAGCTAGAGGCCAAAATCTACAGGTAGGCACTTTGCAAAAAACACCTGTTTTCTTTCAAAATATTTGATGTGTCCACGTTGCGTTTTGGGGCATTTCCTGTCACGGGCGCTAGGCCTACCCACACAAGTGAGGTATCATTTTTATCGGGAGACTTGGGGGGACGCTGTGTGGAAGGAAATTTGTGGCTCCTCTCAGATTCCAGAACTTTCTGTCACCGAAATGTGAGGAAAACCTGTTTTTTTGTCACTTTTTGAGGTTTGCAAAGGATTCTGGGTAACAGAACCTGGTCAGAGCCCTGCAAGTCACCCCATCTTGGATTCCCCTAGGTCTCTAGTTTTAAAAAATGCACAGGTTTGGTAGATTTCCCTAGGGGCCGGCTGAGCTAGAGGCCAAAATCTACAGGTAGGCACTTTGCAAAAAACACCTCTGTTTTCTTTCAAAATATTTGAAGTGTCCACGTTGCGTTTTGGGGCATTTCCTGTCGCGGGCGCTAGGCCTACCCACACAAGTGAGGTATCATTTTTATTGGGAGACTTGGGGGGACGCTGTGTGGAAGGAAATTTGTGGGTCCTCTCAGACTCCAGAACTTTCTGTCACCGAAATGTGAGGAAAACCTGTTTTTTTTGCCACTTTTTGAGGTTTGCAAAGGATTCTGGGTAACAGAACCTGGTCAGAGCCCCGCAAGTCACCCCATCTTGGATTCCCCTAGGTCTCTAGTTTTCAAAAATGCACAGGTTTGGTAGGTTTCCCTAGGTGCCGGCTGAGCTAGAGGCAAAAATCTACAGGTAGGCACTTTGCAAAAAACACCTCTGTTTTCTTTCAAAATATTTGATGTGTCCACGTTGCGTTTTGGGGCATTTCCTGTTGCGGCGCTAGGCCTACCCACACAAGTGAGGTATCATTTTTATCGGGAGACTTGGGGGGATTCTGGGTGGAAGGAAATTTGTGGCTCCTCTCAGATTCCAGAACTTTATGTCACCGAAATGTGAGGAAAACCTGTTTTTTTGCCACTTTTTGAGGTTTGCAAAGGATTCTGGGTAACAGAACCTGGTCAGAGCCCCGCAAATCACCCCATCTTGGATTCCCCTAGGTCTCTAGTTTTCAAAAATGCACAGGTTTGGTAGGTTTCCCTAGGTGCCGGCTGAGCTAGAGGCCAAAATCTACAGGTAGGCACTTTGCAAAAAACACCTCTGTTTTCTTTCAAAATATTTGATGTGTCCACGTTGCGTTTTGGGGCATTTCCTGTCGCGGGCACTAGGCCTACCCACACAAGTGAGGTATCATTTTTATCGGGAGACTTGGGGGGATGCTGGCTGGAAGGAAATTTGTGGCTCCTCTCAGATTCCAGAACTTTCTGTCACCGAAATGTGAGGAAAACCTGTTTTTTTTGCCACTTTTTGAGGTTTGCAAAGGATTCTAGGTAACAGAACCTGGTCAGAGCCCCGCAAGTCACCCCATCTTGGATTCCCCTAGGTCTCTAGTTTTCAAAAATGCACAGGTTTGGTAGGTTTCCCTAGATGCCGGCTGAGCTATATGCCAAAATCTACAGGTAAGCACTTTGCAAAAAACACCTCTGTTTTCTTTCAAAATATTTGATGTGTCCATGTTGCGTTTTGGGGCATTTCCTGTCGCGGGCGCTAGGCCTACCCACACAAGTGAGGTATCATTTTTATCGGGAGACTTGGGGGGACGCTGTGTGGAAGGAAATTTGTGGCTCCTCTCAGACTCCAGAACTTTCTGTCACCGAAATGTGAGGAAAACCTGTTTTTTTTGCCACTTTTTGAGGTTTGCAAAGGATTCTGGGTAACAGAACCTGGTCAGAGCCCCGCAAGTCACCCCATCTTGGATTCCCCTAGGTCTCTAGTTTTCAAAAATGCACAGGTTTGGTAGGTTTCCCTAGGTGCCGGCTGAGCTAGAGGCCAAAATATACAGGTAGGCACTTTGCAAAAAACACCTCTGTTTTCTTTCAAAATATTTGATGTGTCCACGTTGCGTTTTGGGGCATTTCCTGTTGCGGCGCTAGGCCTACCCACACAAGTGAGGTATCATTTTTATCGGGAGACTTGGGGGGATTCTGTGGGGAAGGAAATTTGTGGCTCCTCTCAGATTCCAGAACTTTCTGTCACCGAAATTTGAGGAAAACCTGTTTTTTTGCCACTTTTTGAGGTTTGCAAAGGATTCTGGGTAACAGAACCTGGTCAGAGCCCCGCAAATCACCCCATCTTGGATTCCCCTAGGTCTCTAGTTTTCAAAAATGCACAGGTTTGGTAGGTTTCCCTAGGTGCCGGCTGAGCTAGAGGCCAAAATCTACAGGTAGGCACTTTGCAAAAAACACCTCTGTTTTCTTTCAAAATATTTGATGTGTCCACGTTGCGTTTTGGGGCATTTCCTGTTGCGGCGCTAGGCCTACCCACACAAGTGAGGTATCATTTTTATCGGGAGACTTGGGGGGATTCTGGGTGGAAGGAAATTTGTGGCTCCTCTCAGATTCCAGAACTTTATGTCACCGAAATGTGAGGAAAACCTGTTTTTTTGCCACTTTTTGAGGTTTGCAAAGGATTCTGGGTAACAGAACCTGGTCAGAGCCCCGCAAATCACCCCATCTTGGATTCCCCTAGGTCTCTAGTTTTCAAAAATGCACAGGTTTGGTTGGTTTCCCTAGGTGCCGGCTGAGCTAGAGGCCAAAATCTACAGGTAGGCACTTTGCAAAAAACACCTCTGTTTTCTTTCAAAATATTTGATGTGTCCACGTTGCGTTTTGGGGCATTTCCTGTCGCGGGCACTAGGCCTACCCACACAAGTGAGGTATCATTTTTATCGGGAGACTTGGGGGGATGCTGGCTGGAAGGAAATTTGTGGCTCCTCTCAGACTCCAGAACTTTCTGTCACCGAAATGTGAGGAAAACCTGTTTTTTTGCCACTTTTTGAGGTTTGCAAAGGATTCTGGGTAACAGAACCTGGTCAGAGCCCCGCAAGTCACCCCATCTTGGATTCCCCTAGGTCTCTAGTTTTCAAAAATGCACAGGTTTGGTAGGTTTCCCTAGGTGCCGGCTGAGCTAGAGGCCAAAATATACAGGTAGGCACTTTGCAAAAAACACCTCTGTTTTCTTTCAAAATATTTGATGTGTCCACATTGCGTTTTGGGGCATTTCCTGTTGCGGCGCTAGGCCTACCCACACAAGTGAGGTATCATTTTTATCGGGAGACTTGGGGGGATTCTGTGGGGAAGGAAATTTGTGGCTCCTCTCAGATTCCAGAACTTTCTGTCACCGAAATTTGAGGAAAACCTGTTTTTTTGCCACTTTTTGAGGTTTGCAAAGGATTCTGGGTAACAGAACCTGGTCAGAGCCCCGCAAATCACCCCATCGTGGATTCCCCTAGGTCTCTAGTTTTCAAAAATGCACAGGTTTGGTAGGTTTCCCTAGGTGCCGGCTGAGCTAGAGGCCAAAATCTACAGGTAGGCACTTTGCAAAAAACACCTCTGTTTTCTTTCAAAATATTTGATGTGTCCACGTTGCGATTTGGGGCATTTCCTGTTGCGGCGCTAGGCCTACCCACACAAGTGAGGTATCATTTTTATCGGGAGACTTGGGGGGATTCTGGGTGGAAGGAAATTTGTGGCTCCTCTCAGATTCCAGAACTTTCTGTCACCGAAATTTGAGGAAAACCTGTTTTTTTGCCACTTTTTGAGGTTTGCAAAGGATTCTGGGTAACAGAACCTGGTCAGAGCCCCGCAAATCACCCCATCTTGGATTCCCCTAGGTCTCTAGTTTTCAAAAATGCACAGGTTTGGTAGGTTTCCCTAGGTGCCGGCTGAGCTAGAGGCCAAAATCTACAGGTAGGCACTTTTCAAAAAACACCTCTGTTTTCTTTCAAAATATTTGATGTGTCCACGTTGCGTTTTGGGGCATTTCCTGTTGCGGCGCTAGGCCTACCCACACAAGTGAGGTATCATTTTTATCGGGAGACTTGGGGGGACGCTGGGTGGAACGAAATTTGTGGCTCCTCTCAGATTACAGAACTTTCTGTCACCGAAATGTGAGGAAAACTGGTTTTTTTAGCCACTTTTTGAGGTTTGCAAAGGATTCTGGGTAACAGAACCTGGTCAGAGCCCCGCAAGTCACCCCAGCTTGGTTCCCCTAGGTCTCTAGTTTTAAAAAATGCACAGGTTTGGTAGGTTTCCCTAGGTGCCGGCTGAGCTAGAGGCCAAAATCTACAGGTAGGCACTTTGCAAAAAACACCTCTGTTTTCTTTCAAAATATTTGATGTGTCCACGTTGCGTTTTGGGGCATTTCCTGTCGCGGGCGCTAGGCCTACCCACACAAGTGAGGTATCATTTTTATCGGGAGACTTGGGGGGATGCTGGCTGGAAGGAAATTTGTGGCTCCTTTCAGATTCCAGAACTTTCTGTCACCGAAATGTGAGGAAAACCTGTTTTTTTGCCACTTTTTGAGGTTTGCAAAGGATTCTGGGTAACAGAACCTGGTCAGAGCCCCGCAAATCACCCCATCTTGGATTCCCCTAGGTCTCTAGTTTTCAAAAAGCACAGGTTTGGTAGGTTTCCGTAGCTGCCGGCTGAGCTAGAGGCCAAAATCTACAGGTAGGCACTTTGCAAAAAACACCTGTTTTCTTTCAAAATATTTGATGTGTCCACTTTGCGTTTTGGGGCATTTCCTGTCACGGGCGCTAGGCCTACCCACACAAGTGAGGTATAATTTTTATCGGGAGACTTGGGGGGACGCTGGGTGGAACGAAATTTGTGGCTCCTCTCAGATTACAGAACTTTCTGTCACCGAAATGTGAGGAAAACTTGTTTTTTTAGCCACTTTTTGAGGTTTGCAAAGGATTCTGGGTAACAGAACCTGGTCAGAGCCCCGCAAGTCACCCCAGCTTGGTTCCCCTAGGTCTCTAGTTTTAAAAAATGCACAGGTTTGGTAGGTTTCCCTAGGTGCCGGCTAAGCTAGAGGCCAAAATCTACAGGTAGGCACTTTGCAAAAAACACCTCTGTTTTCTTTCAAAATATTTGATGTGTCCACGTTGCGTTTTGGGGCATTTCCTGTCGCTGGCGCTAGGCCTACCCACACAAGTGAGGTATCATTTTTATCGGGAGACTTGGGGAGATGCTGGCTGGAAGGACATTTGTGGCTCCTCTCAGATTCCAGAACTTTCTGTCACCGAAATGTGAGGAAAACCTGTTTTTTTGCCACTTTTTGAGGTTTGCAAAGGATTCTGGGTAACAGAACCTGGTCAGAGCCCCGCAAATCACCCCATCTTGGATTCCCCTAGGTCTCTAGTTTTCAAAAATGCACAGGTTTGGTAGGTTTCCGTAGGTGCCGGCTGAGCTAGAGGCCAAAATCTACAGGTAGGCACTTGGCAAAAAACACCTGTTTTCTTTCAAAATATTTGATGTGTCCACATTGCGTTTTGGGGCATTTCCTGTCACGGGCGCTAGGCCTACCCACACAAGTGAGGTATCATTTTTATCGGGAGACTTGGGGGGACGCTGTGTGGAAGGAAATTTGTGGCTCCTCTCAGATTCCAGAACTTTCTGTCACCGAAATGTGAGGAAAACCTGTTTTTTTGTCACTTTTTGAGGTTTGCAAAGGATTCTGGGTAACAGAACCTGGTCAGAGCCCTGCAAGTCACCCCATCTTGGATTCCCCTAGGTCTCTAGTTTTCAAAAATGCACAGGTTTGGTAGATTTCCCTAGGGGCCGGCTGAGCTAGAGGCCAAAATCTACAGGTAGGCACTTTGCAAAAAACACCTCTGTTTTCTTTCAAAATATTTGAAGTATCCACGTTGCGTTTTGGGGCATTTCCTGTCGCGGGCGCTAGGCCTACCCACACAAGTGAGGTATCATTTTTATTGGGAGACTTGGGGGGACGCTGTGTGGAAGGAAATTTGTGGCTCCTCTCAGACTCCAGAACTTTCTGTCACCGAAATGTGAGGAAAACCTGTTTTTTTTGCCACTTTTTGAGGTTTGCAAAGGATTCTGGGTAACAGAACCTGGTCAGAGCCCCGCAAGTCACCCCATCTTGGATTCCCCTAGGTCTCTAGTTTTCAAAAATGCACAGGTTTGGTAGGTTTCCCTAGGTGCCGGCTGAGCTAGAGGCCAAAATCTACAGGTAGGCACTTTGCAAAAAACACCTCTGTTTTCTTTCAAAATATTTGATGTGTCCACGTTGCGTTTTGGGGCATTTCCTGTTGCGGCGCTAGGCCTACCCACACAAGTGAGGTATCATTTTTATCGGGAGACTTGGGGGGATTCTGGGTGGAAGGAAATTTGTGGCTCCTCTCAGATTCCAGAACTTTCTGTCACCGAAATGTGAGGAAAACCTGTTTTTTTGCCACTTTTTGAGGTTTGCAAAGGATTCTGGGTAACAGAACCTGGTCAGAGCCCCGCAAATCACCCCATCTTGGATTCCCCTAGGTCTCTAGTTTTCAAAAATGCACAGGTTTGGTAGGTTTCCCTAGGTGCCGGCTGAGCTAGAGGCCAAAATCTACAGGTAGGCACTTTGCAAAAAACACCTCTGTTTTCTTTCAAAATATTTGATGTGTCCACGTTGCGTTTTGGGGCAATTCCTGTCGCGGGCGCTAGGCCTACCCACACAAGTGAGGTATCATTTTTATCGGGAGACTTGGGGGGATGCTGGCTGGAAGGAAATTTGTGGCTCCTCTCAGATTCCAGAACTTTCTGTCACCGAAATGTGAGGAAAACCAGTTTTTTTGCCACTTTTTGAGGTTTGCAAAGGATTCTGGGTAACAGAACCTGGTCAGAGCCCCGCAAATCACCCCATCTTGGATTCCCCTAGGTCTCTAGTTTTCAAAAATGCACAGGTTTGGTAGGTTTCCCTAGGTGCCGGCTGAGCTAGAGGCCAAAATCTACAGGTAGGCACTTTGCAAAAAACACCTCTGTTTTCTTTCAAAATATTTGATGTGTCCACGTTGCATTTTGGGGCATTTCCTGTCACGGGCGCTAGGCCTACCCACACAAGTGAGGTATAATTTTTATCGGGAGACTTGGGGGGACGCTGGGTGGAACGAAATTTGTGGCTCCTCTCAGATTACAGAACTTTCTGTCACCGAAATGTGAGGAAAACTTGTTTTTTTAGCCACTTTTTGAGGTTTGCAAAGGATTCTGGGTAACAGAACCTGGTCAGAGCCCCGCAAGTCACCCCAGCTTGGTTCCCCTAGGTCTCTAGTTTTAAAAAATGCACAGGTTTGGTAGGTTTCCCTAGGTGCCGGCTGAGCTAGAGGCCAAAATCTACAGGTAGGCACTTTGCAAAAAACACTGTTTTCTTTCAAAATATTTGATGTGTCCACGTTGCGTTTTGGGGCATTTCCTGTCGCGGGCACTAGGCCTACCCACACAAGTGAGGTATCATTTTTATCGGGAGACTTGGGGGGATGCTGGCTGGAAGGAAATTTGTGGCTCCTCTCAGATTCCAGAACTTTCTGTCACCGAAATGTGAGGAAAACCTGTTTTTTTTGCCACTTTTTGAGGTTTGCAAAGGATTCTAGGTAAAAGAACCTGGTCAGAGCCCCGCAAGTCACCCCATCTTGGATTCCCCTAGGTCTCTAGTTTTCAAAAATGCACAGGTTTGGTAGGTTTCCCTAGATGCCGGCTGAGCTATAGGCCAAAATCTACAGGTAAGCACTTTGCAAAAAACACCTCTGTTTTCTTTCAAAATATTTGATGTGTCCATGTTGCGTTTTGGGGCATTTCCTGTCGCGGGCGCTAGGCCTACCCACACAAGTGAGGTATCATTTTTATCGGGAGACTTGGGGGGACGCTGTGTGGAAGGAAATTTGTGGCTCCTCTCAGACTCCAGAACTTTCTGTCACCGAAATGTGAGGAAAACCTGTTTTTTTGCCACTTTTTGAGGTTTGCAAAGGATTCTGGGTAACAGAACCTGGTCAGAGCCCCGCAAGTCACCCCATCTTGGATTCCCCTAGGTCTCTAGTTTTCAAAAATGCACAGGTTTGGTAGGTTTCCCTAGGTGCCGGCTGAGCTAGAGGCCAAAATATACAGGTAGGCACTTTGCAAAAAACACCTCTGTTTTCTTTCAAAATATTTGATGTGTCCACGTTGTGTTTTGGGGCATTTCCTGTTGCGGCGCTAGGCCTACCCACACAAGTGAGGTATCATTTTTATCGGGAGACTTGGGGGGATTCTGTGGGGAAGGAAATTTGTGGCTCCTCTCAGATTCCAGAACTTTCTGTCACCGAAATTTGAGGAAAACCTGTTTTTTTGCCACTTTTTGAGGTTTGCAAAGGATTCTGGGTAACAGAACCTGGTCAGAGCCCCGCAAATCACCCCATCTTGGATTCCCCTAGGTCTCTAGTTTTCAAAAATGCACAGGTTTGGTAGGTTTCCCTAGGTGCCGGCTGAGCTAGAGGCCAAAATCTACAGGTAGGCACTTTGCAAAAAACACCTCTGTTTTCTTTCAAAATATTTGATGTGTCCACGTTGCGTTTTGGGGCATTTCCTGTTGCGGCGCTAGGCCTACCCACACAAGTGAGGTATCATTTTTATCGGGAGACTTGGGGGGATTCTGGGTGGAAGGAAATTTGTGGCTCCTCTCAGATTCCAGAACTTTATGTCACCGAAATGTGAGGAAAACCTGTTTTTTTGCCACTTTTTGAGGTTTGCAAAGGATTCTGGGTAACAGAACCTGGTCAGAGCCCCGCAAATCACCCCATCTTGGATTCCCCTAGGTCTCTAGTTTTCAAAAATGCACAGGTTTGGTAGGTTTCCCTAGGTGCCGGCTGAGCTAGAGGCCAAAATCTACAGGTAGGCACTTTGCAAAAAACACCTCTGTTTTCTTTCAAAATATTTGATGTGTCCACGTTGCGTTTTGGGGCATTTCCTGTCGCGGGCACTAGGCCTACCCACACAAGTGAGGTATCATTTTTATCGGGAGACTTGGGGGGATGCTGGCTGGAAGGAAATTTGTGGCTCCTCTCAGATTCCAGAACTTTCTGTCACCGAAATGTGAGGAAACCCTGTTTTTTTGCCACTTTTTGAGGTTTGCAAAGGATTCTGGGTAACAGAACCTGGTCAGAGCACCGCAAATCACCCCATCTTGGATTCCCCTAGGTCTCTAGTTTTCAAAAATGCACAGGTTTGGTAGGTTTCCATAGGTGCCGGCTGAGCTAGAGGCCAAAATCTACAGGTAGGCACTTTGCAAAAAACACCTCTGTTTTCTTTCAAAATATTTGATGTGTCCACGTTGCGTTTTGGGGCATTTCCTGTCACGGGCGCTAGGCCTACCCACACAAGTGAGGTATCATTTTTATCGGGAGACTTGGGGGGACGCTGTGTGGAAGGAAATTCATGGCTCCTCTCAGATTCCAGAACTTTCTGTCACCGAAATGTGAGGAAAACCTGTTTTTTTGTCACTTTTTGAGGTTTGCAAAGGATTCTGGGTAACAGAACCTGGTCAGAGCCCTGCAAGTCACCCCATCTTGGATTCCCCTAGGTCTCTAATTTTTAAAAATGCACAGGTTTGGTAGATTTCCCTAGGGGCCGGCTGAGCTAGAGGCCAAAATCTACAGGTAGGCACTTTGCAAAAAACACCTCTGTTTTCTTTCAAAATATTTGAAGTGTCCACGTTGCGTGTTGGGGCATTTCCTGTCGCGGGCGCTAGGCCTACCCACACAAGTGAGGTATCATTTTTATTGGGAGACTTGGGGGGACGCTGTGTGGAAGGAAATTTGTGGCTCCTCTCAGACTCCAGAACTTTCTGTCACCGAAATGTGAGGAAAACCTGTTTTTTTTTGCCACTTTTTGAGGTTTGCAAAGGATTCTGGGTAACAGAACCTGGTCAGAGCCCCGCAAGTCACCCCATCTTGGATTCCCCTAGGTCTCTAGTTTTCAAAAATGCACAGGTTTGGTAGGTTTCCCTAGGTGCCGGCTGAGCTAGAGGCCAAAATCTACAGGTAGGCACTTTGCAAAAAACACCTCTGTTTTCTTTCAAAATATTTGATGTGTCCACGATGCGTTTTGGGGCATTTCCTGTTGCGGCGCTAGGCCTACCCACACAAGTGAGGTATCATTTTTATCGGGAGACTTGGGGGGATTCTGGGTGGAAGGAAATGCGTGGCTCCTCTCAGATTCCAGAACTTTCTGTCACCGAAATGTGAGGAAAACCTGTTTTTTTGCCACTTTTTGAGGTTTGCAAAGGATTCTGGGTAACAGAACCTGGTCAGAGCCCCGCAAATCACCCCATCTTGGATTCCCCTAGGTCTCTAGTTTTCAAAAATGCACAGGTTTGGTAGGTTTCCCTAGGTGCCGGCTGAGCTAGAGGCCAAAATCTACAGGTAGGCACTTTGCAAAAAACATCTCTGTTTTCTTTCAAAATATTTGATGTGTCCACGTTGCGTTTTGGGGCATTTCCTGTCGCGGGCGCTAGGCCTACCCACACAAGTGAGGTATCATTTTTATCGGGAGACTTGGGGGGATGCTGGCTGGAAGGAAATTTGTGGTCCTCTCAGATTCCAGAACTTTCTGTCACCGAAATGTGAGGAAAACCTGTTTTTTTGCCACTTTTTGAGGTTTGCAAAGGATTCTGGGTAACAGAACCTGGTCAGAGCCCCGCAAATCACCCCATCTTGGATTCCCCTAGGTCTCTAGTTTTCAAAAATGCACAGGTTTGGTAGGTTTCCCTAGGTGCCGGCTGAGCTAGAGGCCAAAATCTACAGGTAGGCACTTTGCAAAAAACACCTCTGTTTTCTTTCAAAATATTTGATGTGTCCACGTTGCGTTTTGGGGCATTTCCTGTCGCGGGCACTAGGCCTACCCACACAAGTGAGGTATCATTTTTATCGGGAGACTTGGGGGGATGCTGGCTGGAAGGAAATTTGTGGCTCCTCTCAGATTCCAGAACTTTCTGTCACCGAAATGTGAGGAAACCCTGTTTTTTTGCCACTTTTTGAGGTTTGCAAAGGATTCTGGGTAACAGAACCTGGTCAGAGCACCGCAAATCACCCCATCTTGGATTCCCCTAGGTCTCTAGTTTTCAAAAATGCACAGGTTTGGTAGGTTTCCATAGGTGCCGGCTGAGCTAGAGGCCAAAATCTACAGGTAGGCACTTTGCAAAAAACACCTCTGTTTTCTTTCAAAATATTTGATGTGTCCACGTTGCGTTTTGGGGCATTTCCTGTCACGGGCGCTAGGCCTACCCACACAAGTGAGGTATCATTTTTATCGGGAGACTTGGGGGGACGCTGTGTGGAAGGAAATTCATGGCTCCTCTCAGATTCCAGAACTTTCTGTCACCGAAATGTGAGGAAAACCTGTTTTTTTGTCACTTTTTGAGGTTTGCAAAGGATTCTGGGTAACAGAACCTGGTCAGAGCCCTGCAAGTCACCCCATCTTGGATTCCCCTAGGTCTCTAATTTTTAAAAATGCACAGGTTTGGTAGATTTCCCTAGGGGCCGGCTGAGCTAGAGGCCAAAATCTACAGGTAGGCACTTTGCAAAAAACACCTCTGTTTTCTTTCAAAATATTTGAAGTGTCCACGTTGCGTGTTGGGGCATTTCCTGTCGCGGGCGCTAGGCCTACCCACACAAGTGAGGTATCATTTTTATTGGGAGACTTGGGGGGACGCTGTGTGGAAGGAAATTTGTGGCTCCTCTCAGACTCCAGAACTTTCTGTAACCGAAATGTGAGGAAAACCTGTTTTTTTTGCCACTTTTTGAGGTTTGCAAAGGATTCTGGGTAACAGAACCTGGTCAGAGCCCCGCAAGTCACCCCATCTTGGATTCCCCTAGGTCTCTAGTTTTCAAAAATGCACAGGTTTGGTAGGTTTCCCTAGGTGCCGGCTGAGCTAGAGGCCAAAATCTACAGGTAGGCACTTTGCAAAAAACACCTCTGTTTTCTTTCAAAATATTTGATGTGTCCACGATGCGTTTTGGGGCATTTCCTGTTGCGGCGCTAGGCCTACCCACACAAGTGAGGTATCATTTTTATCGGGAGACTTGGGGGGATTCTGGGTGGAAGGAAATGTGTGGCTCCTCTCAGATTCCAGAACTTTCTGTCACCGAAATGTGAGGAAAACCTGTTTTTTTGCCACTTTTTGAGGTTTGCAAAGGATTCTGGGTAACAGAACCTGGTCAGAGCCCCGCAAATCACCCCATCTTGGATTCCCCTAGGTCTCTAGTTTTCAAAAATGCACAGGTTTGGTAGGTTTCCCTAGGTGCCGGCTGAGCTAGAGGCCAAAATCTACAGGTAGGCACTTTGCAAAAAACACCTCTGTTTTCTTTCAAAATATTTGATGTGTCCACGTTGCGTTTTGGGGCATTTCCTGTCGCGGGCGCTAGGCCTACCCACACAAGTGAGGTATCATTTTTATCGGGAGACTTGGGGGGATGCTGGCTGGAAGGAAATTTGTGGTCCTCTCAGATTCCAGAACTTTCTGTCACCGAAATGTGAGGAAAACCTGTTTTTTTGCCACTTTTTGAGGTTTGCAAAGGATTCTGGGTAACAGAACCTGGTCAGAGCCCCGCAAATCACCCCATCTTGGATTCCCCTAGGTCTCTAGTTTTCAAAAATGCACAGGTTTGGTAGGTTTCCCTAGGTGCCGGCTGAGCTAGAGGCCAAAATCTACAGGTAGGCACTTTGCAAAAAACACCTCTGTTTTCTTTCAAAATATTTGATGTGTCCACGTTGCGTTTTGGGGCATTTCCTGTCACGGGCGCTAGGCCTACCCACACAAGTGAGGTATCATTTTTATCGGGAGACTTGGGGGGACGCTGTGTGGAAGGAAATTTGTGGCTCCTCTCAGATTCCAGAACTTTCTGTCACCGAAATGTGAGGAAAACCTGTTTTTTTTGTCACTTTTTGAGGTTTGCAAAGGATTCTGGGTAACAGAACCTGGTCAGAGCCCTGCAAGTCACCCCATCTTGGATTCCCCTAGGTCTCTAGTTTTCAAAAATGCACAGGTTTGGTAGATTTCCCTAGGGGCCGGCTGAGCTAGAGGCCAAAATCTACAGGTAGGCACTTTGCAAAAAACACCTCTGTTTTCTTTCAAAATATTTGAAGTATCCACGTTGCGTTTTGGGGCATTTCCTGTCACGGGCGCTAGGCCTACCCACACAAGTGAGGTATCATTTTTATTGGGAGACTTGGGGGGACGCTGTGTGGAAGGAAATTTGTGGCTCCTCTCAGACTCCAGAACTTTCTGTCACCGAAATGTGAGGAAAACCTGTTTTTTTTGCCACTTTTTGAGGTTTGCAAAGGATTCTGGGTAACAGAACCTGGTCAGAGCCCCGCAAGTCACCCCATCTTGGATTCCCCTAGGTCTCTAGTTTTCAAAAATGCACAGGTTTGGTAGGTTTCCCTAGGTGCCGGCTGAGCTAGAGGCCAAAATCTACAGGTAGGCACTTTGCAAAAAACACCTCTGTTTTCTTTCAAAATATTTGATGTGTCCACGTTGCGTTTTGGGGCATTTCCTGTTGCGGCGCTAGGCCTACCCACACAAGTGAGGTATCATTTTTATCGGGAGACTTGGGGGGATTCTGGGTGGAAGGAAATTTGTGGCTCCTCTCAGATTCCAGAACTTTCTGTCACCGAAATGTGAGGAAAACCTGTTTTTTTGCCACTTTTTGAGGTTTGCAAAGGATTCTGGGTAACAGAACCTGGTCAGAGCCCCGCAAATCACCCCATCTTGGATTCCCCTAGGTCTCTAGTTTTCAAAAATGCACAGATTTGGTAGGTTTCCCTAGGTGCCGGCTGAGCTAGAGGCCAAAATCTACAGGTAGGCACTTTGCAAAAAACACCTCTGTTTTCTTTCAAAATATTTGATGTGTCCACGTTGCGTTTTGGGGCAATTCCTGTCGCGGGCGCTAGGCCTACCCACACAAGTGAGGTATCATTTTTATCGGGAGACTTGGGGGGATGCTGGCTGGAAGGAAATTTGTGGCTCCTCTCAGATTCCAGAACTTTCTGTCACCGAAATGTGAGGAAAACCAGTTTTTTTGCCACTTTTTGAGGTTTGCAAAGGATTCTGGGTAACAGAACCTGGTCAGATCCCCGCAAATCACCCCATCTTGGATTCCCCTAGGTCTCTAGTTTTCAAAAATGCACAGGTTTGGTAGGTTTCCCTAGGTGCCGGCTGAGCTAGAGGCCAAAATCTACAGGTAGGCACTTTGCAAAAAACACCTCTGTTTTCTTTCAAAATATTTGATGTGTCCACGTTGCATTTTGGGGCATTTCCTGTCACGGGCGCTAGGCCTACCCACACAAGTGAGGTATCATTTTTATCGGGAGACTTGGGGGGACGCTGTGTGGAAGGAAATTTGTGGCTCCTCTCAGATTCCAGAACTTTCTGTCACCGAAATGTGAGGAAAACCTGTTTTTTTTGTCACTTTTTGAGGTTTGCAAAGGATTCTGGGTAACAGAACCTGGTCAGAGCCCCGCAAGTCACCCCATCTTGGATTCCCCTAGGTCTCTAGTTTTCAAAAATGCACAGGTTTGGTAGGTTTACCTAGGGGCCGGCTGAGCTAGAGGCCAAAATCTACAGCTAGGCACTTTGCAAAAAACACCTCTGTTTTCTTTCAAAATATTTGATGTGTCCACGTTGCGTTTTGGGGCATTTCCTGTCGCGGGCGCTAGGCCTACCCACACAAGTGAGGTATCATTTTTATCGGGAGACTTGGGGGGACGCTGGGTGGAAGGAAATTTGTGGCTCCTCTCAGATTCCAGAACTTTCTGTCACCGAAATGTGAGGAAAACTTGTTTTTTTGCCACTTTTTGAGGTTTGCAAAGGATTCTGGGTAACAGAACCTGGTCAGAGCCCCGCAAATCACCCCATCTTGGATTCCCCTAGGTCTCTAGTTTTCAAAAATGCACAGGTTTGGTAGGTTTCCCTAGGTGCCGGCTGAGCTAGAGGCCAAAATCTACAGGTAGGCACTTTGCAAAAAACACCTCTGTTTTCTTTCAAAATATTTGATGTGTCCACGTTGCATTTTGGGGCATTTCCTGTCACGGGCGCTAGGCCTACCCACACAAGTGAGGTATCATTTTTATCGGGAGACTTGGGGGGACGCTGTGTGGAAGGAAATTTGTGGCTCCTCTCAGATTCCAGAACTTTCTGTCACCGAAATGTGAGGAAAACCTGTTTTTTTTGTCACTTTTTGAGGTTTGCAAAGGATTCTGGGTAACAGAACCTGGTCAGAGCCCCGCAAGTCACCCCATCTTGGATTCCCCTGGGTCTCTAGTTTTCAAAAATGCACAGGTTTGGTAGGTTTACCTAGGGGCCGGCTGAGCTAGAGGCCAAAATCTACAGGTAGGCACTTTGCAAAAAACACCTCTGTTTTCTTTCAAAATATTTGATGTGTCCACGTTGCGTTTTGGGGCATTTCCTGTCGCGGGCGCTAGGCCTACCCACACAAGTGAGGTATCATTTTTATCGGGAGACTTGGGGGGACGCTGGGTGGAAGGAAATTTGTGGCTCCTCTCAGATTCCAGAACTTTCTGTCACCGAAATGTGAGGAAAACCTGTTTTTTTTGTCACTTTTTGAGGTTTGCAAAGGATTCTGGGTAACAGAACCTGGTCAGAGCCCCGCAAGTCACCCCATCTTGGATTCCCCTAGGTCTCTAGTTTTAAAAAATGCACAGGTTTCGTAGGTTTACCTAGGGGCCGGCTGAGCTAGAGGCCAAAATCTACAGGTAGGCACTTTGCAAAAAACACCTCTGTTTTCTTTCAAAATATTTGATGTGTCCACGTTGCGTTTTGGGGCATTTCCTGTCGCGGGCGCTAGGCCTACCCACACAAGTGAGGTATCATTTTTATCGGGAGACTTGGGGGGACGCTGGGTGGAAGGAAATTTGTGGCTCCTCTCAGATTCCAGAACTTTCTGTCACCGAAATGTGAGGAAAACCTGTTTTTTTTGTTACTTTTTGAGGTTTGCAAATGATTCTGGGTAACAGAACCTGGTCAGAGCCCCGCAAGTCACCCCATCTTGGATTCCCCTAGGTCTCTAGTTTTCAAAAATGCACAGGTTTGGTAGGTTTCCCTAAGGGCCGGCTGAGCTAGAGGCCAAAATCTACAGGTAGGCACTTTGCAAAAAACACCTCTGTTTTCTTTCAAAATATTTGATGTGTCCACGTTGCGTTTTGGGGCATTTCCTGTTGCGGCGCTAGGCCTACCCACACAAGTGAGGTATCATTTTTATCGGGAGACTTGGGGGGATTCTGGGTGGAAGGAAATTTGTGGCTCCTCTCAGATTCCAGAACTTTCTGTCACCGAAATTTGAGGAAAACCTGTTTTTTTGCCACTTTTTGAGGTTTGCAAAGGATTCTGGGTAACAGAACCTGGTCAGAGCCCTGCAAATCACCCCATCTTGGATTCCCCTAGGTCTCTAGTTTTCAAAAATGCACAGGTTTGGTAGGTTTCCCTAGGTGCCGGCTGAGCTAGAGGCCAAAATCTACAGGTAGGCACTTTTCAAAAAGCACCTCTGTTTTCTTTCAAAATATTTGATGTGTCCACGTTGCGTTTTGGGGCATTTCCTGTTGCGGCGCTAGGCCTACCCACACAAGTGAGGTATCATTTTTATCGGGAGACTTGGGGGGACGCTGGGTGGAACGAAATTTGTGGCTCCTCTCAGATTACAGAACTTTCTGTCACCGAAATGTGAGGAAAACTTGTTTTTTTAGCCACTTTTTGAGGTTTGCAAAGGATTCTGGGTAACAGAACCTGGTCAGAGCCCCGCAAGTCACCCCAGCTTGGTTCCCCTAGGTCTCTAGTTTTAAAAAATGCACAGGTTTGGTAGGTTTCCCTAGGTGCCGGCTGAGCTAGAGGCCAAAATCTACAGGTAGGCACTTTGCAAAAAAACACCTCTGTTTTCTTTCAAAATATTTGATGTGTCCACGTTGCGTTTTGGGGCATTTCCTGTCGCGGGCGCTATGCCTACCCACACAAGTGAGGTATCATTTTTATCGGGAGACTTGGGGGGATGCTGGCTGGAAGGAAATTTGTGGCTCCTCTCAGATTCCAGAACTTTCTGTCACCGAAATGTGAGGAAACCCTGTTTTTTTGCCACTTTTTCAGGTGTGCAAAGGATTCTGGGTAACAGAACCTGGTCAGAGCACCGCAAATCACCCCATCTTGGATTCCCCTAGGTCTCTAGTTTTCAAAAATGCACAGGTTTGGTAGGTTTCCATAGGTGCCGGCTGAGCTAGAGGCCAAAATCTACAGGTAGGCACTTTGCAAAAAACACCTCTGTTTTCTTTCAAAATATTTGATGTGTCCACGTTGCGTTTTGGGGCATTTCCTGTCACGGGCGCTAGGCCTACCCACACAAGTGAGGTATCATTTTTATCGGGAGACTTGGGGGGACGCTGTGTGGAAGGAAATTCATGGCTCCTCTCAGATTCCAGAACTTTCTGTCACCGAAATGTGAGGAAAACCTGTTTTTTTGTCACTTTTTGAGGTTTGCAAAGGATTCTGGGTAACAGAACCTGGTCAGAGCCCTGCAAGTCACCCCATCTTGGATTCCCCTAGGTCTCTAATTTTTAAAAATGCACAGGTTTGGTAGATTTCCCTAGGGGCCGGCTGAGCTAGAGGCCAAAATCTACAGGTAGGCACTTTGCAAAAAACACCTCTGTTTTCTTTCAAAATATTTGATGTGTCCACGTTGCGTTTTGGGGCATTTCCTGTTGCGGCGCTAGGCCTACCCACACAAGTGAGGTATCATTTTTATCGGGAGACTTGGGGGGATTCTGGGTGGAAGGAAATTTGTGGCTCCTCTCAGATTCCAGAACTTTCTGTCACCGAAATTTGAGGAAAACCTGTTTTTTTGCCACTTTTTGAGGTTTGCAAAGGATTCTGGGTAACAGAACCTGGTCAGAGCCCCGCAAATCACCCCATCTTGGATTCCCCTAGGTCTCTAGTTTTCAAAAATGCACAGGTTTGGTAGGTTTCCCTAGGTGCCGGCTGAGCTAGAGGCCAAAATCTACAGGTAGGCACTTTTCAAAAAGCACCTCTGTTTTCTTTCAAAATATTTGATGTGTCCACGTTGCGTTTTGGGGCATTTCCTGTTGCGGCGCTAGGCCTACCCACACAAGTGAGGTATCATTTTTATCGGGAGACTTGGGGGGACGCTGGGTGGAACGAAATTTGTGGCTCCTCTCAGATTACAGAACTTTCTGTCACCGAAATGTGAGGAAAACTTGTTTTTTTAGCCACTTTTTGAGGTTTGCAAAGGATTCTGGGTAACAGAACCTGGTCAGAGCCCCGCAAGTCACCCCAGCTTGGTTCCCCTAGGTCTCTAGTTTTAAAAAATGCACAGGTTTGGTAGGTTTCCCTAGGTGCCGGCTGAGCTAGAGGCCAAAATCTACAGGTAGGCACTTTGCAAAAAAACACCTCTGTTTTCTTTCAAAATATTTGATGTGTCCACGTTGCGTTTTGGGGCATTTCCTGTCGCGGGCGCTATGCCTACCCACACAAGTGAGGTATCATTTTTATCGGGAGACTTGGGGGGATGCTGGCTGGAAGGAAATTTGTGGCTCCTCTCAGATTCCAGAACTTTCTGTCACCGAAATGTGAGGAAACCCTGTTTTTTTGCCACTTTTTCAGGTGTGCAAAGGATTCTGGGTAACAGAACCTGGTCAGAGCACCGCAAATCACCCCATCTTGGATTCCCCTAGGTCTCTAGTTTTCAAAAATGCACAGGTTTGGTAGGTTTCCATAGGTGCCGGCTGAGCTAGAGGCCAAAATCTACAGGTAGGCACTTTGCAAAAAACACCTCTGTTTTCTTTCAAAATATTTGATGTGTCCACGTTGCGTTTTGGGGCATTTCCTGTCACGGGCGCTAGGCCTACCCACACAAGTGAGGTATCATTTTTATCGGGAGACTTGGGGGGACGCTGTGTGGAAGGAAATTCATGGCTCCTCTCAGATTCCAGAACTTTCTGTCACCGAAATGTGAGGAAAACCTGTTTTTTTGTCACTTTTTGAGGTTTGCAAAGGATTCTGGGTAACAGAACCTGGTCAGAGCCCTGCAAGTCACCCCATCTTGGATTCCCCTAGGTCTCTAATTTTTAAAAATGCACAGGTTTGGTAGATTTCCCTAGGGGCCGGCTGAGCTAGAGGCCAAAATCTACAGGTAGGCACTTTGCAAAAAACACCTCTGTTTTCTTTCAAAATATTTGAAGTGTCCACGTTGCGTGTTGGGGCATTTCCTGTCGCGGGCGCTAGGCCTACCCACACAAGTGAGGTATCATTTTTATTGGGAGACTTGGGGGGACGCTGTGTGGAAGGAAATTTGTGGCTCCTCTCAGACTCCAGAACTTTCTGTCACCGAAATGTGAGGAAAACCTGTTTTTTTGCCACTTTTTGAGGTTTGCAAAGGATTCTGATTAACAGAACCTGGTCAGAGCCCCGCAAGTCACCCCATCTTGGATTCCCCTAGGTCTCTAGTTTTCAAAAATGCACAGGTTTGGTAGGTTTCCCTAGGTGCCGGCTGAGCTAGAGGCCAAAATCTACAGGTAGGCACTTTGCAAAAAACACCTCTGTTTTCTTTCAAAATATTTGATGTGTCCACGATGCGTTTTGGGGCATTTCCTGTTGCGGCGCTAGGCCTACCCACACAAGTGAGGTATCATTTTTATCGGGAGACTTGGGGGGATTCTGGGTGGAAGGAAATGTGTGGCTCCTCTCAGATTCCAGAACTTTCTGTCACCGAAATGTGAGGAAAACCTGTTTTTTTGCCACTTTTTGAGGTTTGCAAAGGATTCTGGGTAACAGAACCTGGTCAGAGCCCCGCAAATCACCCCATCTTGGATTCCCCTAGGTCTCTAGTTTTCAAAAATGCACAGGTTTGGTAGGTTTCCCTAGGTGCCGGCTGAGCTAGAGGCCAAAATCTACAGGTAGGCACTTTGCAAAAAACACCTCTGTTTTCTTTCAAAATATTTGATGTGTCCACGTTGCGTTTTGGGGCATTTCCTGTCGCGGGCGCTAGGCCTACCCACACAAGTGAGGTATCATTTTTATCGGGAGACTTGGGGGGATGCTGGCTGGAAGGAAATTTGTGGTCCTCTCAGATTCCAGAACTTTCTGTCACCGAAATGTGAGGAAAACCTGTTTTTTTGCCACTTTTTGAGGTTTGCAAAGGATTCTGGGTAACAGAACCTGGTCAGAGCCCCGCAAATCACCCCATCTTGGATTCCCCTAGGTCTCTAGTTTTCAAAAATGCACAGGTTTGGTAGGTTTCCCTAGGTGCCGGCTGAGCTAGAGGCCAAAATCTACAGGTAGGCACTTTGCAAAAAACACCTCTGTTTTCTTTCAAAATATTTGATGTGTCCACGTTGCGTTTTGGGGCATTTCCTGTTGCGGCGCTAGGCCTACCCACACAAGTGAGGTATCATTTTTATCGGGAGACTTGGGGGGACGCTGTGTGGAAGGAAATTTGTGGCTCCTCTCAGATTCCAGAACTTTCTGTCACCGAAATGTGAGGAAAACCTGTTTTTTTTGTCACTTTTTGAGGTTTGCAAAGGATTCTGGGTAACAGAACCTGGTCAAAGCCCCACAAGTCACCCCATCTTGGATTCCCCTAGGTCTCTAGTTTTCAAAAATGCACAGGTTTGGGTGGTTTCCCTAGGGGCCGGCTGAGCTAGAGGCCAAAATCTACAGGTAGGCACTTTGCAAAAAACACCTCTGTTTTCTTTCAAAATATTTGATGTGTCCACGTTGCGTTTTGGGGCATTTCCTATCGTGGGCGCTAGGCCTACCCACACAAGTGAGGTATCATTTTTATCGGGAGACTTGGGGGGACGCTGGGTGGAAGGAAATTTGTGGCTCCTCTCAGATTCCAGAACTTTCTGTCACCGAAATGTGAGGAAAACTTGTTTTTTTAGCCACTTTTTGAGGTTTGCAAAGGATTCTGGGTAACAGAACCTGGTCAGAGCCCTGCAAGTCACCCCATTTTTGATTCCCCTAGGTCTCTAGTTTTCAAAAATGCACAGGTTTGGTAGGTTTCCCTAGGGGCCGGCTGAGCTAGAGGCCAAAATCTACAGGTAGGCACTTTGCAAAAAACACCTCTTTTTTCTTTCAAAATATTTGATGTGTCCACGTTGCGTTTAGGGGCATTTCCTGTCGCAGGCGCTAGGCCTACCCACACAAGTGAGGTATCATTTTTATCGGGAGACTTGGGGGGACGCTGGGTGGAAGGAAATTTGTGGCTCCTCTCAGATTCCAGAACTTTCTGTCACCGAAATGTGAGGAAAACTAGTTTTTTTAGCCACTTTTTGAGGTTTACAAAGGATTCTGGGAAACAGAACCTGGTCAGAGCCCCGCAAGTCACCCCATCTTGGATTCCCCTAGGTCTCTAGTTTTCAAAAATGAACAGGTTTGGTAGGTTTCCCTAGGTGCCGGCTGAGCTAGAGGCCAAAATCTACAGGTAGGCACTTTGCAAAAAACACCTCTGTTTTCTTTCAAAATATTTGATGTGTCCACGTTGCGTTTTGGGGCATTTCCTGTCGCGGGCGCTAGGCCTACCCACACAAGTGAGGTATCATTTTTATCGGGAGACTTGGGGGGACGCTGGGTGGAAGGAAATTTGTGTCACCTCTCAGATTCCAGAACTTTCTGTCACCGAAATGTGAGGAAAACTTGTTTTTTTAGCCACTTTTTGAGGTTTGCAAAGGATTCTGGGTAACAGAACCTGGTCAGAGCCCCGCAAGTCACCCCATCTTGGATTCCCCTAGGTCTCTAGTTTTAAAAAATGCACAGGTTTGGTAGGTTTCCCTAGGTGCCGGCTGAGCTAGAGGCCAAAATCTACAGGTAGGCACTTTGCAGAAAACACCTCTGTTTTCTTTCAAAATATTTGATGTGTCCACGTTGCGTTTTGGGGCATTTCCTGTCACGGGCTGTAGGCCTACCCACACAAGTGAGGTATCATTTTTATCGGGAGACTTGGGGGGACGCTGTGTGGAAGGAAATTTGTGGCTCCTCTCAGATTCCAGAACTTTCTGTCACCGAAATGTGAGGAAAACCTGTTTTTTTTGTTACTTTTTGAGGTTTGCAAATGATTCTGGGTAACAGAACCTGGTCAGAGCCCCGCAAGTAACCCCATCTTGGATTCCCCTAGGTCTCTAGTTTAAAAAAATGCACAGGTTTGGTAGGTTTCCCTAGGGGCCGGCTGAGCTAGAGGCCAAAATCTACAGGTAGGCACTTTGCAAAAAACACCTCTGTTTTCTTTCAAAATATTTGATGTGTCCACGTTGCGTTTTGGGGCATTTCCTGTCACGGGCTGTAGGCCTACCCACACAAGTGAGGTATCATTTTTATCGGGAGACTTGGGGGGACGCTGTGTGGAAGGAAATTTGTGGCTCCTCTCAGATTCCAGAACTTTCTGTCACCGAAATGTGAGGAAAACCTGTTTTTTTGCCACTTTTTGAGGTTTGCAAAGGATTCTGGGTAACAGAACCTGGTCAGAGCCCCGCAAATCACCCCATCTTGGATTCCCCTAGGTCTCTAGTTTTCAAAAATGCACAGGTTTGGTAGGTTTCCCTAGGTGCCGGCTGAGCTAGAGGCCAAAATCTACAGGTAGGCACTTTGCAAAAAAACACCTCTGTTTTCTTTCAAAATATTTGATGTGTCCACGTTGCGTTTTGGGGCATTTCCTGTCACGGGCGCTAGGCCTACCCACACAAGTGAGGTATCATTTTTATCGGGAGACTTGGGGGGACGCTGTGTGGAAGGAAATTTGTGGCTCCTCTCAGATTCCAGAACTTTCTGTCACCGAAATGTGAGGAAAACCTGTTTTTTTTGTCACTTTTTGAGGTTTGCAAAGGATTCTGGGTAACAGAACCTGGTCAAAGCCCCGCAAGTCACCCCATCTTGGATTCCCCTAGGTCTCTAGTTTTCAAAAATGCACAGGTTTGGGTGGTTTCCCTAGGGGCCGGCTGAGCTAGAGGCCAAAATCTACAGGTAGGCACTTTGCAAAAAACACCTCTGTTTTCTTTCAAAATATTTGATGTGTCCACGTTGCGTTTTGGGGCATTTCCTATCGCGGGCGCTAGGCCTACCCACACAAGTGAGGTATCATTTTTATCGGGAGACTTGGGGGGACGCTGGGTGGAAGGAAATTTGTGGCTCCTCTCAGATTCCAGAACTTTCTGTCACCGAAATGTGAGGAAAACTTGTTTTTTTAGCCACTTTTTGAGGTTTGCAAAGGATTCTGGGTAACAGAACCTGGTCAGAGCCCTGCAAGTCACCCCATTTTTGATTCCCCTAGGTCTCTAGTTTTAAAAAATGCACAGGTTTGGTAGGTTTCCCTAGGGGCCGGCTGAGCTAGAGGCCAAAATCTACAGGTAGGCACTTTGCAAAAAACACCTCTTTTTTCTTTCAAAATATTTGATGTGTCCACGTTGCGTTTAGGGGCATTTCCTGTCGCAGGCGCTAGGCCTACCCACACAAGTGAGGTATCATTTTTATCGGGAGACTTGGGGGGACGCTGGGTGGAAGGAAATTTGTGGCTCCTCTCAGATTCCAGAACTTTCTGTCACCGAAATTTGAGGAAAACTAGTTTTTTTAGCCACTTTTTGAGGTTTACAAAGGATTCTGGGAAACAGAACCTGGTCAGAGCCCCGCAAGTCACCCCATCTTGGATTCCCCTAGGTCTCTAGTTTTAAAAAATGAACAGGTTTGGTAGGTTTCCCTAGGTGCCGGCTGAGCTAGAGGCCAAAATCTACAGGTAGGCACTTTGCAAAAAACACCTCTGTTTTCTTTCAAAATATTTGATGTGTCCACGTTGCGTTTTGGGGCATTTCCTGTCGCGGGCGCTAGGCCTACCCACACAAGTGAGGTATCATTTTTATCGGGAGACTTGGGGGGACGCTGGGTGGAAGGAAATTTGTGTCACCTCTCAGATTCCAGAACTTTCTGTCACCGAAATGTGAGGAAAACTTGTTTTTTTAGCCACTTTTTGAGGTTTGCAAAGGATTCTGGGTAACAGAACCTGGTCAGAGCCCCGCAAGTCACCCCATCTTGGATTCCCCTAGGTCTCTAGTTTTAAAAAATGCACAGGTTTGGTAGGTTTCCCTAGGTGCCGGCTGAGCTAGAGGCCAAAATCTACAGGTAGGCACTTTGCAAAAAACACCTCTGTTTTCTTTCAAAATATTTGATGTGTCCACGTTGCGTTTTGGGGCATTTCCTGTCGCGGGCGCTAGGCCTACCCACACAAGTGAGGTATCATTTTTATCGGGAGACTTGGGGGGATGCTGGGTGGAAGGAAATTTGTGGCTCCTCTCAGATTGCAGAACTTTCTGTCACCGAAATGTGAGGAAAACCTGTTTTTTTGCCACTTTTTGAGGTTTGCAAAGGATTCTGGGTAACAGAACCTGGTCAGAGCCCCGCAAATCACCCCATCTTGGATTCCCCTAGGTCTCTAGTTTTCAAAAATGCACAGGTTTGGTAGGTTTCCCTAGGTGCCGGCTGAGCTAGAGGCCAAAATCTACAGGTAGGCACTTTGCAGAAAACACCTCTGTTTTCTTTCAAAATATTTGATGTGTCCACGTTGCGTTTTGGGGCATTTCCTGTCACGGGCTGTAGGCCTACCCACACAAGTGAGGTATCATTTTTATCGGGAGACTTCGGGGGACGCTGTGTGGAAGGAAATTTGTGGCTCCTCTCAGATTCCAGAACTTTCTGTCACCGAAATGTGAGGAAAACCTGTTTTTTTTGTTACTTTTTGAGGTTTGCAAATGATTCTGGGTAACAGAACCTGGTCAGAGCCCCGCAAGTAACCCCATCTTGGATTCCCCTAGGTCTCTAGTTTTCAAAAATGCACAGGTTTGGTAGGTTTCCCTAGGGGCCGGCTGAGCTAGAGGCCAAAATCTACAGGTAGGCACTTTGCAAAAAACACCTCTGTTTTCTTTCAAAATATTTGATGTGTCCACGTTGCGTTTTGGGGCATTTCCTGTTGCGGCGCTAGGCCTACCCACACAAGTGAGGTATCATTTTTATCGGGAGACTTGGGGGGATTCTGGGTGGAAGGAAATTTGTGGCTCCTCTCAGATTCCAGAACTTTCTGTCACCGAAATTTGAGGAAAACCTGTTTTTTTGCCACTTTTTGAGGTTTGCAAAGGATTCTGGGTAACAGAACCTGGTCAGAGCCCCGCAAATCACCCCATCTTGGATTCCCCTAGGTCTCTAGTTTTCAAAAATGCACAGGTTTGGTAGGTTTCCCTAGGTGCCGGCTGAGCAAGAGGCCAAAATCTACAGGTAGGCACTTTTCAAAAAACACCTCTGTTTTCTTTCAAAATATTTGATGTGTCCACGTTGCGTTTTGGGGCATTTCCTGTTGCGGCGCTAGGCCTACCCACACAAGTGAGGTATCATTTTTATCGGGAGACTTGGGGGGACGCTGGGTGGAACGAAATTTGTGGCTCCTCTCAGATTACAGAACTTTCTGTCACCGAAATGTGAGGAAAACTTGTTTTTTTAGCCACTTTTTGAGGTTTGCAAAGGATTCTGGGTAACAGAACCTGGTCAGAGCCCCGCAAGTCACCCCAGCTTGGTTCCCCTAGGTCTCTAGTTTTAAAAAATGCACAGGTTTGGTAGGTTTCCCTAGGTGCCGGCTGAGCTAGAGGCCAAAATCTACAGGTAGGCACTTTGCAAAAAACACCTCTGTTTTCTTTCAAAATATTTGATGTGTCCACGTTGCGTTTTGGGGCATTTCCTGTCGCGGGCGCTAGGCCTACCCACACAAGTGAGGTATCATTTTTATCGGGAGACTTGGGGGGATGCTGGCTGGAAGGAAATTTGTGGCTCCTCTCAGATTCCAGAACTTTCTGTCACCGAAATGTGAGGAAAACCTGTTTTTTTGCCACTTTTTGAGGTTTGCAAAGGATTCTGGGTAACAGAACCTGGTCAGAGCCCCGCAAATCACCCCATCTTGGATTCCCCTAGGTCTCTAGTTTTCAAAAATGCACAGGTTTCGTAGGTTTCCATAGGTGCCGGCTGAGCTAGAGGCCAAAATCTAGAGGTAGGCACTTTGCAAAAAACACCTGTTTTCTTTCAAAATATTTGATGTGTCCACGTTGCGTTTTGGGGCATTTCCTGTCACGGGCGCTAGGCCTACCCACACAAGTGAGGTATAATTTTTATCGGGAGACTTGGGGGGACGCTGTGTGGAAGAAAATTTGTGGCTCCTCTCAGATTCCAGAACTTTCTGTCACCGAAATGTGAGGAAAACCTGTTTTTTTGTCACTTTTTGAGGTTTGCAAAGGATTCTGGGTAACAGAACCTGGTCAGAGCCCTGCAAGTCACCCCATCTTGGATTCCCCTAGGTCTCTAGTTTTCAAAAATGCACAGGTTTGGTAGATTTCCCTAGGGGCCGGCTGAGCTAGAGGCCAAAATCTACAGGTAGACACTTTGCAAAAAACACCTCTGTTTTCTTTCAAAATATTTGAAGTATCCACCTTGCGTTTTGGGGCATTTCCTGTTGCGGCGCTAGGCCTACCCACACAAGTGAGGTATCATTTTTATCGGGAGACTTGGGGGGATGCTGGCTGGAAGGAAATTTGTGGCTCCTCTCAGATTCCAGAACTTTCTGTCACCGAAATGTGAGGAAAACCTGTTTTTTTTGTCACTTTTTGAGGTTTGCAAAGGATTCTGGGTATCAGAACCTGGTCAGAGCCCCGCAAGTCACCCCATCTTGGATTCCCCTAGGTCTCTAGTTTTCAAAAATGCACAGGTTTGGTAGGTTTACCTAGGGGCCGGCTGAGCTAGAGGCCAAAATCTACAGGTAGGCACTTTGCAAAAAACACCTCTGTTTTCTTTCAAAATATTTGATGTGTACACGTTGCGTTTTGGGGCATTTCCTGTCGCGGGCGCTAGGCCTACCCACACAAGTGAGGTATCATTTTTATCGGGAGACTTGGGGGGACGCTGGGTGGAAGGAAATTTGTGGCTCCTCTCAGATTCCAGAACTTTCTGTCACCGAAATGTGAGGAAAACCTGTTTTTTTTGTCACTTTTTGAGGTTTGCAAAGGATTCTGGGTAACAGAACCTGGTCAGAGCCCCGCAAGTCACCCCATCTTGGATTCCCCTAGGTCTCTAGTTTTCAAAAATGCACAGGTTTGGTAGGTTTACCTAGGGGCCGGCTGAGCTAGAGGCCAAAATCTACAGGTAGGCACTTTGCAAAAAACACCTCTGTTTTCTTTCAAAATATTTGATGTGTCCACGTTGCGTTTTGGGGCATTTCCTGACGCGGGCGCTAGGCCTACCCACACAAGTGAGGTATCATTTTTATCGGGAGACTTGGGGGGACGCTGGGTGGAAGGAAATTTGTGGCTCCTCTCAGATTCCAGAACTTTCTGTCACCGAAATGTGAGGAAAACTTGTTTTTTTAGCCACTTTTTGAGGTTTGCAAAGGATTCTGGGTAACAGAACCTGGTCAGAGCCCTGCAAGTCACCCCATTTTTGATTCCCCTAGGTCTCTAGTTTTCAAAAATGCACAGGTTTGGTAGGTTTCCCTAGGGGCCGGCTGAGCTAGAGGCCAAAATCTACAGGTAGGCACTTTGCAAAAAACACCTCTTTTTTCTTTCAAAATATTTGATGTGTCCACGTTGCGTTTAGGGGCATTTCCTGTCGCAGGCGCTAGGCCTACCCACACAAGTGAGGTATCATTTTTATCGGGAGACTTGGGGGGACGCTGGGTGGAAGGAAATTTGTGGCTCCTCTCAGATTCCAGAACTTTCTGTCACCGAAATGTGAGGAAAACTTGTTTTTTTAGCCACTTTTTGAGGTTTGCAAAGGATTCTGGGTAACAGAACCTGGTCAGAGCCCCGCAAGTCACCCCATCTTGGATTCCCCTAGGTCTCTAGTTTTAAAAAATGCACAGGTTTTGTAGGTTTCCCTAGGTGCCGGCTGAGCTAGAGGCCAAAATCTACAGGTAGGCACTTTGCAAAAAACACCTCTGTTTTCTTTCAAAATATTTGATGTGTCCACGTTGCGTTTTGGGGCATTTCCAGTTGCGGCGCTAGGCCTACCCACACAAGTGACGTATCATTTTTATCGGGAGACTTGGGGGGACGCTGGGTGGAACGAAATTTGTGGCTCCTCTCAGATTACAGAACTTTCTGTCACCGAAATGTGAGGAAAACTTGTTTTTTTACCCACTTTTTGAGGTTTGCAAAGGATTCTGGTTAACAGAACCTGGTCAGAGCCCCGCAAGTCACCCCAGCTTGGTTCCCCTAGGTCTCTAGTTTTAAAAAATGCACAGGTTTGGTAGGTTTCCCTAGGTGCCGGCTGAGCTAGAGGCCAAAATCTACAGGTAGGCACTTTGCAAAAAACACCTCTGTTTTCTTTCAAAATATTTGATGTGTCCACGTTGCGTTTTGGGGCATTTCCTGTCGCGGGCGCTAGGCCTACCTACACAAGTGAGGTATCATTTTTATCGGGAGACTTGGGGGGATGCTGGCTGGAAGGAAATTTGTGGCTCCTCTCAGATTCCAGAACTTTCTGTCACCGAAATGTGAGGAAAACCTGTTTTTTTGCCACTTTTTGAGGTTTGCAAAGGATTCTGGGTAACAGAACCTGGTCAGAGCCCCGCAAATCACCCCATCTTGGATTCCCCTAGGTCTCTAGTTTTCAAAAAATGCACAGGTTTGGTAGGTTTCCGTAGGTGCCGGCTGAGCTAGAGGCCAAAATCTACCGGTAGGCACTTTGCAAAAAACACCTGTTTTCTTTCAAAATATTTGATGTGTCCACGTTGCGTTTTGGGGCATTTCCTGTCACGGGCGCTAGGCCTACCCACACAAGTGAGGTATAATTTTTATCGGGAGACTTGGGGGGACGCTGTGTGGAAGGAAATTTGTGGCTCCTCTCATATTCCAGAACTTTCTGTCACCGAAATGTAAGGAAAACCTGTTTTTTTGTCACTTTTTGAGTTTTGCAAAGGATTCTGGGTAACAGAACCTGGTCAGAGCCCCGCAAATCACCCCATCTTGGATTCCCCTAGGTCTCTAGTTTTCAAAAATGCACAGGTTTGGTAGGTTTCCCTAGGTGCCGGCTGAGCTAGAGGCCAAAATCTACAGGTAGGCACTTTGCAAAAAACACCTCTGTTTTCTTTCAAAATATTTGATGTGTCCACGTTGCGTTTTGGGGCATTTCCTGTCACAGGCGCTAGGCCTACCCACACAAGTGAGGTATCATTTTTATCGGGAGACTTGGGGGGACGCTGTGTGGAAGGAAATTTGTGGCTCCTCTCAGATTCCAGAACTTTCTGTCACCGAAATGTGAGGAAAACCTGTTTTTTTTGTTACTTTTTGAGGTTTGCAAATGATTCTGGGTAACAGAACCTGGTCAGAGCCCCGCAAGTCACCCCATCTTGGATTCCCCTAGGTCTCTAGTTTTAAAAAATGCACAGGTTTGGTAGGTTTCCCTAGGGGCCGGCTGAGCTAGAGGCCAAAATCTACAGGTAGGCACTTTGCAAAAAACACCTCTGTTTTCTTTCAAAATATTTGATGTGTCCACGTTGCATTTTGGGGCATTTCCTGTCGCGGGCGCTAGGCCTACCCACACAAGTGAGGTATCATTTGTATCGGGAGACTTGGGGGGACGCTGGGTGGAAGGAAATTTGTGGCTCGTCTCAGATTCCAGAACTTTCTGTCACCGAAATGTGAGGAAAACCTGTTTTTTTTGCCACTTTTTGAGGTTTGCAAAGGATTCTAGGTAACAGAACTTGGTCAGAGCCCCGCAAGTCACCCCATCTTGGATTCCCCTAGGTCTCTAGTTTTCAAAAATGCACAGGTTTGGTAGGTTTCCCTAGGTGCCGGCTGAGCAAAAGGCCAAAATCTACAGGTAGGCACTTTGCAAAAAACACCTCTGTTTTCTTTCAAAATATTTGATGTGTCCACGTTGCGTTTTGGGGCATTTCCTGTTGCGGGCGCTAGGCCTACCCACACAAGTGAGGTATCATTTTTATCGGGAGACTTGGGGGGACGCTGTGTGGAAGGAAATTTGTGGCTCCTCTCAGACTCCAGAACTTTCTGTCACCGAAATGTGAGGAAAACCTGTTTTTTTTTGCCACTTTTTGAGGTTTGCAAAGGATTCTGGGTAACAGAACCTGGTCAGAGCCCCGCAAGTCACCCCATCTTGGATTCCCCTAGGTCTCTAGTTTTCAAAAATGCACAGGTTTGGTAGGTTTCCCTAGGTGCCGGCTGAGCTAGAGGGCAAAATCTACAGGTAGGCACTTTGCAAAAAACACCTCTGTTTTCTTTCAAAATATTTGATGTGTCCACGTTGCGTTTTGGGGCATTTCCTGTCACGGGCGCTAGGCCTACCCACACAAGTGAGGTATCATTTGTATCGGGAGACTTGGGGGGACGCTGGGTGGAAGGAAATTTGTGGCTCCTCTCAGATTCCAGAACTTTCTGTCACCGAAATGTGAGGAAAACCTGTTTTTTTTGCCACTTTTTGAGGTTTGCAAAGGATTCTAGGTAACAGAACCTGGTCAGAGCTCCGCAAGTCACCCCATCTTGGATTCCCCTAGGTCTCTAGTTTTAAAAAATGCACAGGTTTGGTAGGTTTCCCTAGGTGCCGGCTGAGCTAGAGGCCAAAATCTACAGGTTAGCACTTGGCAAAAAACACCTCTGTTTTCTTTCAAAATATTTGATGTGTCCATGTTGCGTTTTGGGGCATTTCCTGTCGCGGGCGCTAGGCCTACCCACACAAGTGAGGTATCATTTTTATCGGGAGACTTGGGGGGATGCTGTGTGGAAGGAAATTTGTGGCTCCTCTCAGACTCCAGAACTTTCTGTCACCGAAATGTGAGGAAAACCTGTTTTTTTTGCCACTTTTTGAGGTTTGCAAAGGATTCTGGGTAACAGAACCTGGTCAGAGCCCCGCAAGTCACCCCATCTTGGATTCCCCTAGGTCTCTAGTTTTCAAAAATGCACAGGTTTGGTAGGTTTCCCTAGGTGCCGGCTGAGCTAGAGGCCAAAATCTACAGGTAGGCACTTTGCAAAAAACACCTCTGTTTTCTTTCAAAATATTTGATGTGTCCACGTTGCGTTTTGGGGCATTTCCTGATGCGGCGCTAGGCCTACCCACACAAGTGAGGTATCATTTTTATCGGGAGACTTGGGGGGACGCTGTGTGGAAGGAAATTTGTGGCTCCTCTCAGATTCCAGAACTTTCTGTCACCGAAATGTGAGGAAAACCTGTTTTTTTTGTTACTTTTTGAGGTTTGCAAATGATTCTGGGTAACAGAACCTGGTCAGAGCCCCGCAAGTCACCCCATCTTGGATTCCCCTAGGTCTCTAGTTTTAAAAAATGCACAGGTTTGGTAGGTTTCCCTAGGGGCCGGCTGAGCTAGAGGCCAAAATCTACAGGTAGGCACTTTGCAAAAAACACCTCTGTTTTCTTTCAAAATATTTGATGTGTCCACGTTGCATTTTGGGGCATTTCCTGTCGCGGGCGCTAGGCCTACCCACACAAGTGAGGTATCATTTGTATCGGGAGACTTGGGGGGATGCTGGGTGGAAGGAAATTTGTGGCTCGTCTCAGATTCCAGAACTTTCTGTCACCGAAATGTGAGGAAAACCTGTTTTTTTTGCCACTTTTTGAGGTTTGCAAAGGATTCTAGGTAACAGAACCTGGTCAGAGCCCCGCAAGTCACCCCATCTTGGATTCCCCTAGGTCTCTAGTTTTCAAAAATGCACAGGTTTGGTAGGTTTCCCTAGGTGCCGGCTGAGCTAGAGGCCAAAATCTACAGGTAGGCACTTTGCAAAAAACACCTCTGTTTTCTTTCAAAATATTTGATGTGTCCACGTTGCGGTTTGGGGCAATTCCTGTTGCGGGCGCTAGGCCTACCCCCACAAGTGAGGTATCATTTTTATCGGGAGACTTGGGGGGACGCTGTGTGGAAGGAAATTTGTGGCTCCTCTCAGACTCCAGAACTTTCTGTCACCGAAATGTGAGGAAAACCTGTTTTTTTTTGCCACTTTTTGAGGTTTGCAAAGGATTCTGGGTAACAGAACCTGGTCAGAGCCCCGCAAGTCACCCCATCTTGGATTCCCCTAGGTCTCTAGTTTTCAAAAATGCACAGGTTTGGTAGGTTTCCCTAGGTGCCGGCTGAGCTAGAGGGCAAAATCTACAGGTAGGCACTTTGCAAAAAACACCTCTGTTTTCTTTTAAAATATTTGATGTGTCCACGTTGCGTTTTGGGGCATTTCCTGTCACGGGCGCTAGGCCTACCCACACAAGTGAGGTATCATTTGTATCGGGAGACTTGGGGGGACGCTGGGTGGAAGGAAATTTGTGGCTCCTCTCAGATTCCAGAACTTTCTGTCACCGAAATGTGAGGAAAACCTGTTTTTTTTGCCACTTTTTGAGGTTTGCAAAGGATTCTAGGTAACAGAACCTGGTCAGAGCCCCGCAAGTCACCCCATCTTGGATTCCCCTAGGTCTCTAGTTTTAAAAAATGCACAGGTTTGGTAGGTTTCCCTAGGTGCCGGCTGAGCTAGAGGCCAAAATCTACAGGTTAGCACTTTGCAAAAAACACCTCTGTTTTCTTTCAAAATATTTGATGTGTCCATGTTGCGTTTTGGGGCATTTCCTGTCGCGGGCGCTAGGCCTACCCACACAAGTGAGGTATCATTTTTATCGGGAGACTTGGGGGGATGCTGTGTGGAAGGAAATTTGTGGCTCCTCTCAGACTCCAGAACTTTCTGTCACCGAAATGTGAGGAAAACCTGTTTTTTTTGCCACTTTGTGAGGTTTGCAAAGGATTCTGGGTAACAGAACCTGGTCAGAGCCCCACAAGTCACCCCATCTTGGATTCCCCTAGGTCTCTAGTTTTCAAAAATGCACAGGTTTGGTAGGTTTCCCTAGGTGCCGGCTGAGCTAGAGGCCAAAATCTACAGGTAGGCACTTTGCAAAAAACACCTCTGTTTTCTTTTAAAATATTTGATGTGTCCACGTTGTGTTTTGGGGCATTTCCTGTTGCGGCGCTAGGCCTACCCACACAAGTGAGGTATCATTTTTATCGGGAGACTTGAGGGGACGCTGGGTGGAAGGAAATTTGTGGCTCCTCTCAGATTCCAGAACTTTCTGTCACCGAAATGTGAGGAAAACTTGTTTTTTTAGCCACTTTTTGAGGTTTGCAAAGGATTCTGGGTAACAGAACCTGGTCAGAGTCCCGCAAGTCACCCCATCTTGGATTCCCCTAGGTCTCTAGTTTTCGAAAATGCACAAGTTTGGTAGGTTTCTCTAGGTGCCGGCTGAGCTAGAGGCCAAAATCTACAGGTAGGCACTTTGCAAAAAACACCTCTGTTTTCTTTCAAAATATTTGATGTGTCCACGTTGCGTTTTGGGGCATTTCCTGTTGCGGGCACTAGCCCTACCCACACAAGTGAGGTATCATTTTTATCGGGAGACTTGGGGGGATGCTGGCTGGAAGGAAATTTGTGGCTCCTCTCAGATTCCAGAACTTTCTGTCACCGAAATGTGAGGAAAACCTGTTTTTTTTGCCACTTTTTGAGGTTTGCAAAGGATTCTAGGTAACAGAACCTGGTCAGAGCCCCAAAAGTCACCCCATCTTGGATTCCCCTAGGTCTCTAGTTTTAAAAAATGCACAGGTTTGGTAGGTTTCCCTAGGTGCCGGGTGAGCTAGAGGCCAAAATCTACAGGTTAGCACTTTGCAAAAAACACCTCTGTTTTCTTTCAAAATATTTGATGTGTCCATGTTGCGTTTTGGGGCATTTCCTGTCGCGGGCGCTAGGCCTACCCACACAAGTGAGGTATCATTTTTATCGGGAGACTTGGGGGGATGCTGTGTGGAAGGAAATTTGTGGCTCCTCTCAGACTCCAGGACTTTCTGTCACCGAAATGTGAGGAAAACCTGTTTTTTTTGCCACTTTGTGAGGTTTGCAAAGGATTCTGGGTAACAGAACCTGGTCAGAGCCCCACAAGTCACCCCATCTTGGATTCCCCTAGGTCTCTAGTTTTCAAAAATGCACAGGTTTGGTAGGTTTCCCTAGGTGCCGGCTGAGCTAGAGGCCAAAATCTACAGGTAGGCACTTTGCAAAAAACACCTCTGTTTTCTTTCAAAATATTTGATGTGTCCACGTTGCGTTTTGGGGCATTTCCTGTTGCGGGCGCTAGGCCTACCCACACAAGTGAGGTATCATTTTTATCGGGAGACTTGGGGGGACGCTGTGTGGAAGGAAATTTGTGGCTCCTCTCAGACTCCAGAACTTTCTGTCACCGAAATGTGAGGAAAACCTGTTTTTTTTTGCCACTTTTTGAGGTTTGCAAAGGATTCTGGGTAACAGAACCTGGTCAGAGCCCCGCAAGTCACCCCATCTTGGATTCCCCTAGGTCTCTAGTTTTCAAAAATGCACAGGTTTGGTAGGTTTCCCTAGGTGCCGGCTGAGCTAGAGGCCAAAATCTACAGGTTGGCACTTTGCAAAAAACACCTCTGTTTTCTTTTAAAATATTTGATGTGTCCACGTTGCGTTTTGGGGCATTTCCTGTCACGGGCGCTAGGCCTACCCACACAAGTGAGGTATCATTTGTATCGGGAGACTTGGGGGGACGCTGGGTGGAAGGAAATTTGTGGCTCCTCTCAGATTCCAGAACTTTCTGTCACCGAAATGTGAGGAAAACCTGTTTTTTTTGCCACTTTTTGAGGTTTGCAAAGGATTCTAGGTAACAGAACCTGGTCAGAGCCCCGCAAGTCACCCCATCTTGGATTCCCCTAGGTCTCTAGTTTTAAAAAATGCACAGGTTTGGTAGGTTTCCCTAGGTGCCGGCTGAGCTAGAGGCCAAAATCTACAGGTTAGCACTTTGCAAAAAACACCTCTGTTTTCTTTCAAAATATTTGATGTGTCCATGTTGCGTTTTGGGGCATTTCCTGTCGCGGGCGCTAGGCCTACCCACACAAGTGAGGTATCATTTTTATCGGGAGACTTGGGGGGATGCTGTGTGGAAGGAAATTTGTGGCTCCTCTCAGACTCCAGAACTTTCTGTCACCGAAATGTGAGGAAAACCTGTTTTTTTTGCCACTTTGTGAGGTTTGCAAAGGATTCTGGGTAACAGAACCTGGTCAGAGCCCCACAAGTCACCCCATCTTGGATTCCCCTAGGTCTCTAGTTTTCAAAAATGCACAGGTTTGGTAGGTTTCCCTAGGTGCCGGCTGAGCTAGAGGCCAAAATCTACAGGTAGGCACTTTGCAAAAAACACCTCTGTTTTCTTTTAAAATATTTGATGTGTCCACGTTGTGTTTTGGGGCATTTCCTGTTGCGGCGCTAGCCCTACCCACACAAGTGAGGTATCATTTTTATCGGGAGACTTGGGGGGATGCTGGCTGGAAGGAAATTTGTGGCTCCTCTCAGATTCCAGAACTTTCTGTCACCGAAATGTGAGGAAAACCTGTTTTTTTTGCCACTTTTTGAGGTTTGCAAAGGATTCTAGGTAACAGAACCTGGTCAGAGCCCCGCAAGTCACCCCATCTTGGATTCCCCTAGGTCTCTAGTTTTAAAAAATGCACAGGTTTGGTAGGTTTCCCTAGGTGCCGGCTGAGATAGAGGCCAAAATCTACAGGTAGGCACTTTGCAAAAAACACCTCTGTTTTCTTTTAAAATATTTGATGTGTCCACGTTGTGTTTTGGGGCATTTCCTGTTGCGGCGCTAGGCCTACCCACACAAGTGAGGTATCATTTTTATCGGGAGACTTGAGGGGACGCTGGGTGGAAGGAAATTTGTGGCTCCTCTCAGATTCCAGAACTTTCTGTCACCGAAATGTGAGGAAAACTTGTTTTTTTAGCCACTTTTTGAGGTTTGCAAAGGATTCTGGGTAACAGAACCTGGTCAGAGTCCCGCAAGTCACCCCATCTTGGATTCCCCTAGGTCTCTAGTTTTCGAAAATGCACAAGTTTGGTAGGTTTCTCTAGGTGCCGGCTGAGCTAGAGGCCAAAATCTACAGGTAGGCACTTTGCAAAAAACACCTCTGTTTTCTTTCAAAATATTTGATGTGTCCATGTTGCGTTTTGGGGCATTTCCTGTCGCGGGCGCTAGGCCTACCCACACAAGTGAGGTATCATTTTTATCGGGAGACTTGGGGGGATGCTGTGTGGAAGGAAATTTGTGGCTCCTCTCAGACTCCAGAACTTTCTGTCACCGAAATGTGAGGAAAACCTGTTTTTTTGCCACTTTGTGAGGTTTGCAAAGGATTCTGGGTAACAGAACCTGGTCAGAGCCCCACAAGTCACCCCATCTTGGATTCCCCTAGGTCTCTAGTTTTCAAAAATGCACAGGTTTGGTAGGTTTCCCTAGGTGCCGGCTGAGCTAGAGGCCAAAATCTACAGGTAGGCACTTTGCAAAAAACACCTCTGTTTTCTTTTAAAATATTTGATGTGTCCACGTTGTGTTTTGGGGCATTTCCTGTTGCGGCGCTAGGCCTACCCACACAAGTGAGGTATCATTTTTATCGGGAGACTTGAGGGGACGCTGGGTGGAAGGAAATTTGTGGCTCCTCTCAGATTCCAGAACTTTCTGTCACCGAAATGTGAGGAAAACTTGTTTTTTTAGCCACTTTTTGAGGTTTGCAAAGGATTCTGGGTAACAGAACCTGGTCAGAGTCCCGCAAGTCACCCCATCTTGGATTCCCCTAGGTCTCTAGTTTTCGAAAATGCACAAGTTTGGTAGGTTTCCCTAGGTGCCGGGTGAGCTAGAGGCCAAAATCTACAGGTTAGCACTTTGCAAAAAACACCTCTGTTTTCTTTCAAAATATTTGATGTGTCCATGTTGCGTTTTGGGGCATTTCCTGTCGCGGGCGCTAGGCCTACCCACACAAGTGAGGTATCATTTTTATCGGGAGACTTGGGGGGATGCTGTGTGGAAGGAAATTTGTGGCTCCTCTCAGACTCCAGGACTTTCTGTCACCGAAATGTGAGGAAAACCTGTTTTTTTTGCCACTTTGTGAGGTTTGCAAAGGATTCTGGGTAACAGAACCTGGTCAGAGCCCCACAAGTCACCCCATCTTGGATTCCCCTAGGTCTCTAGTTTTCAAAAATGCACAGGTTTGGTAGGTTTCCCTAGGTGCCGGCTGAGCTAGAGGCCAAAATCTACAGGTAGGCACTTTGCAAAAAACACCTCTGTTTTCTTTCAAAATATTTGATGTGTCCACGTTGCGTTTTGGGGCATTTCCTGTTGCGGGCGCTAGGCCTACCCACACAAGTGAGGTATCATTTTTATCGGGAGACTTGGGGGGACGCTGTGTGGAAGGAAATTTGTGGCTCCTCTCAGACTCCAGAACTTTCTGTCACCGAAATGTGAGGAAAACCTGTTTTTTTTTGCCACTTTTTGAGGTTTGCAAAGGATTCTGGGTAACAGAACCTGGTCAGAGCCCCGCAAGTCACCCCATCTTGGATTCCCCTAGGTCTCTAGTTTTAAAAAATGCACAGGTTTGGTAGGTTTCCCTAGGTGCCGGCTGAGCTAGAGGCCAAAATCTACAGGTAGGCACTTTGCAAAAAACACCTCTGTTTTCTTTCAAAATATTTGATGTGTCCACGTTGCGTTTTGGGGCATTTCCTGTTGCGGGCACTAGGCCTACCCACTCAAGTGAGGTATCATTTTTATCGGGAGACTTGGGGGGATGCTGGCTGGAAGGAAATTTGTGGCTCCTCTCAGATTCCAGAACTTTCTGTCACCGAAATGTGAGGAAAACTTGTTTTTTTGCCACTTTTTGAGGTTTGCAAAGGATTCTGGGTAACAGAACCTGGTCAGAGCCCCGCAAATCACCCCATCTTGGATTCCCCTAGGTCTCTAGTTTTCAAAAAGGCAGAGGTTTGGTAGCTTTCCCTAGGGGCCGCCTGAGCTAGAGGCCAAAATCTACATGTAGGCACTTTGCAAAAAACACCTCTGTTTTCTTTCAAAATATTTGATGTGTCCACGTTGCGTTTTGGGGCATTTCCTGTTGCGTGCACTAGGCCTACCCACACAAGTGAGGTATCATTTTTATCGGGAGACTTGGGGGGACGCTGTGTGGAAGGAAATTTGTGGCTCCTCTCAGACTCCAGAACTTTCTGTCACCGAAATGTGAGGAAAACCTGTTTTTTTTGCCACTTTTTGAGGTTTGCAAAGGATTCTGGGTAACAGAACCTGGTCAGAGCCCCGCAAGTCACCCCATCTTGGATTCCCCTAGGTCTCTAGTTTTCAATATTGCACAGGTTTGGTAGGTTTCCCTAGGTGCCGGCTGAGCTAGAGGCCAAAATCTACAGGTAGGCACTATGCAAAAAACACCTCTGTTTTCTTTCAAAATATTTGATGTGTCCACGTTGTGTTTTGGGGCATTTCCTGTTGCGGCGCTAGGCCTACCCACACAAGTGAGGTATCATTTTTATCGGGAGACTTGGGGGGACGCTGGGTGGAAGGAAATTTGTGGCTCCTCTCAGATTCCAGAACTTTCTGTCACCGAAATATGAGGAAAACTTGTTTTTTTAGCCACTTTTTGAGGTTTGCAAAGGATTCTGGGTAACAGAACCTGGTCAGAGCCCCGCAAGTCACCCCATCTTGGATTCCCCTAGGTCTCTAGTTTTCAAAAATGCACAGGTTTGGTAGGTTTCCCTAGGTGCCGGCTGAGCTAGAGGCCAATATCTACAGTTAGGCACTTTGCAAAAAACACCTCTGTTTTCTTTCAAAATATTTGATGTGTCCACGTTGCGTTTTGGGGCATTTCCTGTTGCGGGCGCTAGGCCTACCCACACAAGTGAGGTATCATTTTTATCGGGAGACTTGGGGGGACGCTGTGTGGAAGGAAATTTGTGGCTCCTCTCAGACTCCAGAACTTTCTGTCACCGAAATGTGAGGAAAACCTGTTTTTTTTGCCACTTTTTGAGGTTTGCAAAGGATTCTGGGTAACAGAACTTGGTCAGAGTTGGGGCAAGTCACCCCATCTTGGATTCCCCTAGGTCTCTAGTTTTCAAAAATGCACAGGTTTGGTTGGTTTCCCTAGGTGCCGGCTGAGCTAGAGGGCAAAATCTACAGGTAGGCACTTTGCAAAAAACACCTCTGTTTTCTTTCAAAATATTTGATGTGTCCACGTTGCGTTTTGGGGCATTTCCTGTCACGGGCGCTAGGCCTACCCACACAAGTGAGGTATCATTTGTATCGGGAGACTTGGGGGGACGCTGGGTGGAAGGAAATTTGTGGCTCCTCTCAGATTCCAGAACTTTCTGTCACCGAAATGTGAGGAAAACCTGTTTTTTTTGCCACTTTTTGAGGTTTGCAAAGGATTCTAGGTAACAGAACCTGGTCAGAGCTCCGCAAGTCACCCCATCTTGGATTCCCCTAGGTCTCTAGTTTTAAAAAATGCACAGGTTTGGTAGGTTTCCCTAGGTGCCGGCTGAGCTAGAGGCCAAAATCTACAGGTTAGCACTTTGCAAAAAACACCTCTGTTTTCTTTCAAAATATTTGATGTGTCCATGTTGCGTTTTGGGGCATTTCCTGTCGCGGGCGCTAGGCCTACCCACACAAGTGAGGTATCATTTTTATCGGGAGACTTGGGGGGATGCTGTGTGGAAGGAAATTTGTGGCTCCTCTCAGACTCCAGAACTTTCTGTCACCGAAATGTGAGGAAAACCTGTTTTTTTTGCCACTTTTTGAGGTTTGCAAAGGATTCTGGGTAACAGAACCTGGTCAGAGCCCCGCAAGTCACCCCATCTTGGATTCCCCTAGGTCTCTAGTTTTAAAAAATGCACAGGTTTGGTAGGTTTCTCTAGGTGCCGGCTGAGCTAGAGGCCAAAATCTACAGGTAGGCACTTTGCAAAAAACACCTCTGTTTTCTTTCAAAATATTTGATCTGTCCACGTTGCGTTTTGGGGCATTTCCTGTTGCAGCGCTAGGCCTACCCACACAAGTGAGGTATCATTTTTATCGGGAGACTTGGGGGGATTCTGGGTGGAAGGAAATTTGTGGCTCCTCTCAGATTCCAGAACTTTCTGTCACCGAAATGTGAGGAAAACCTGTTTTTTTGCCACTTTTTGAGGTTTGCAAAGGATTCTGGGTAACAGAACCTGGTCAGAGCCCCGCAAATCACCTCATCTTGGATTCCCCTAGGTCTCTAGTTTTCAAAAATGCACAGGTTTGGTAGGTTTCCCTAGGTGCCGGCTGAGCTAGAGGCCAAAATCTACAGGTAGGCACTTTGCAAAAAACACCTCTGTTTTCTTTCAAAATATTTGATGTGTCCACGTTGCGTTTTGGGGCATTTCCTGTCACGGGCGCTAGGCCTACCCACACAAGTGAGGTATCATTTTTATCGGTAGACTTGGGGGGACGCTGTGTGGAAGGAAATTTGTGGCTCCTCTCAGATTCCAGAACTTTCTGTCACCGAAATGTGAGGAAAACCTGTTTTTTTTGTCACTTTTTGAGGTTTGCAAAGGATTCTGGGTAACAGAACCTGGTCAGAGCCCCGCAAGTCACCCCATCTTGGATTCCCCTAGGTCTCTAGTTTTCAAAAATGCACAGGTTTGGTAGGTTTCCCTAGGTGCCGGCTGAGCTAGAGGCCAAAATCTACAGGTAGGCACTTTGCAAAAAACACCTCTGTTTTCTTTCAAAATATTTGATGTGTCCACGTTGCGTTTTGGGGCATTTCCTGTTGCGGCGCTAGGCCTACCCACACAAGTGAGGTATCATTTTTATCGGGAGACTTGGGGGGATTCTGGGTGGAAGGAAATTTGTGGCTCCTCTCAGATTCCAGAACTTTCTGTCACCGAAATGTGAGGAAAACCTGTTTTTTTGCCAGTTTTTGAGGTTTGCAAAGGATTCTGGGTAACAGAACCTGGTCAGAGCCCCGCAAATCACCCCATCTTGGATTCCCCTAGGTCTCTAGTTTTCAAAAATGCACAGGTTTGGTAGGTTTCCCTAGGTGCCGGCTGAGCTAGAGGCCAAAATCTACAGGTAGGCACTTTGCAAAAAACACCTCTGTTTTCTTTCAAAATATTTGATGTGTCCACATTGCGTTTTGGGGCATTTCCTGTCACGGGCGCTAGGCCTACCCACACAAGTGAGGTATCATTTTTATCGGGAGACTTGGGGGGACGCTGTGTGGAAGGAAATTTGTGGCTCCTCTCAGATTCCAGAACTTTCTGTCACCGAAATGTGAGGAAAACCTGTTTTTTTTGTCACTTTTTGAGGTTTGCAAAGGATTCTGGGTAACAGAACCTGGTCAGAGCCCCGCAAGTCACCCCATCTTGGATTCCCCTAGGTCTCTAGTTTTAAAAAATGCACAGGTTTGGTAGGTTTACCTAGGGGCCGGCTGAGCTAGAGGCCAAAATTTACAGGTAGGCACTTTGCAAAAAACACCTCTGTTTTCTTTCAAAATATTTGATGTGTCCACGTTGCGTTTTGGGGCATTTCCTGTCGCGGGCGCTAGGCCTACCCACACAAGTGAGGTATCATTTTTATCGGGAGACTTGGGGGGACGCTGGGTGGAAGGAAATTTGTGGCTCCTCTCAGATTTCAGAACTTTCTGTCACCGAAATGTGAGGAAAACCTGTTTTTTTTGTCACTTTTTGAGGTTTGCAAAGGATTCTGGGTAACAGAACCTGGTCAGAGCCCCGCAAGTCACCCCATCTTGGATTCCCCTAGGTCTCTAGTTTTCAAAAATGCACAGGTTTGGTAGGTTTACCTAGGGGCCGGCTGAGCTAGAGGCCAAAATCTACAGGTAGGCACTTTGCAAAAAACACCTCTGTTTTCTTTCAAAATATTTGATGTGTCCACGTTGCGTTTTGGGGCATTTCCTGTCGCGGGCGCTAGGCCTACCCACACAAGTGAGGTATCATTTTTATCGGGAGACTTGGGGGGACGCTGGGTGGAAGGAAATTTGTGGCTCCTCTCAGATTCCAGAACTTTCTGTCACCGAAATGTGAGGAAAACTTGTTTTTTTAGCCACTTTTTGAGGTTTGCAAAGGATTCTGGGTAACAGAACCTGGTCAGAGCCCTGCAAGTCACCCCATTTTTGATTCCCCTAGGTCTCTAGTTTTCAAAAATGCACAGGTTTGGTAGGTTTCCCTAGGGGCCGGCTGAGCTAGAGGCCAAAATCTACAGGTAGGCACTTTGCAAAAAACACCTCTTTTTTCTTTCAAAATATTTGATGTGTCCACGTTGCGTTTAGGGGCATTTCCTGTCGCAGGCGCTAGGCCTACCCACACAAGTGAGGTATCATTTTTATCAGGAGACTTGGGGGGACGCTGGGTGGAAGGAAATTTGTGGCTCCTCTCAGATTCCAGAACTTTCTGTCACCGAAATGTGAGGAAAACTTGTTTTTTTAGCCACTTTTTGAGGTTTGCAAAGGATTCTGGGTAACAGAACCTGGTCAGAGCCCCGCAAATCACCCCATCTTGGATTCCCCTAGGTCTCTAGTTTTAAAAAATGCACAGGTTTGGTAGGTTTCCCTAGGTGCCGGCTGAGCTAGAGGCCAAAATCTACAGGTAGGCACTTTGCAAAAAACACCTCTGTTTTCTTTCAAAATATTTGATGTGTCCACGTTGCGTTTTGGGGCATTTCCTGTCGCGGGCGCTAGGCCTACCCACACAAGTGAGGTATCATTTTTATCGGGAGACTAGGGAGGATGCTGGGTGGAAGGAAATTTGTGGCTCCTCTCAGATTGCAGAACTTTCTGTCACTGAAATGTGAGGAAAACCTGTTTTTTTGCCACTTTTTGAGGTTTGCAAAGGATTCTGGGTAACAGAACCTGGTGAGAGCCCCGCAAATCACCCCATCTTGGATTCCCCTAGGTCTCTAGTTTTCAAAAATGCACAGGTTTGGTAGGTTTCCCTAGGTGCCGGCTGAGCTAGAGGCCAAAATCTACAGGTAGGCACTTTGCAGAAAACACCTCTGTTTTCTTTCAAAATATTTGATGTGTCCACGTTGCGTTTTGGGGCATTTCCTGTCACGGGCTGTAGGCCTACCCACACAAGTGAGGTATCATTTTTATCGGGAGACTTGGGGGGACGCTGTGTGGAAGGAAATTTGTGGCTCCTCTCAGATTCCAGAACTTTCTGTCACCGAAATGTGAGGAAAACCTGTTTTTTTTGTCACTTTTTGAGGTTTGCAAATGATTCTGGGTAACAGAACCTGGTCAGAGCCCCGCAAGTCACCCCATCTTGGATTCCCCTAGGTCTCTAGTTTTCAAAAATGCACAGGTTTGGTAGGTTTCCCTAGGTGCCGGCTGAGCTAGAGGCCAAAATCTACAGGTAGGCACTTTGCAAAAAACACCTCTGTTTTCTTTCAAAATATTTGATGTGTCCACGTTGCGTTTTGGGGCATTTCCTGTCGCGGGCGCTAGACCTACCCACACAAGTGAGGTATCATTTTTATCGGGAGACTTGGGGGGACGCTGGGTGGAAGGAAATTTGTGGCTCCTCTCAGATTCCAGAACTTTCTGTCACCGAAATGTGAGGAAAACTTGTTTTTTTAGCCACTTTTTGAGGTTTGCAAAGGATTCTGGGTAACAGAACCTGGTCAGAGCCCCGCAAATCACCCCATCTTGGATTCCCCTAGGTCTCTAGTTTTCAAAAATGCACAGGTTTGGTAGGTTTCCCTAGGTGCCGGCTGAGCTAGAGGCCAAAATCTACAGGTAGGCACTTTGCAGAAAACACCTCTGTTTTCTTTCAAAATATTTGATGTGTCCACGTTGCGTTTTGGGGCATTTCTTGTCACGGGCTGTAGGCCTACCCACACAAGTGAGGTATCATTTTTATCGGGAGACTTGGGGGGACGCTGTGTGGAAGGAAATTTGTGGCTCCTCTCAGATTCCAGAACTTTCTGTCACCGAAATGTGAGGAAAACCTGTTTTTTTTGTTACTTTTTGAGGTTTGCAAATGATTCTGGGTAACAGAACCTGGTCAGAGCCCCGCAAGTCACCCCATCTTGGATTCCCCTAGGTCTCTAGTTTTAAAAAATGCACAGGTTTGGTAGGTTTCCCTAGGGGCCGGCTGAGCTAGAGGCCAAAATCTACAGGTAGGCACTTTGCAAAAAACACCTCTGTTTTCTTTCAAAATATTTGATGTGTCCACATTGCGTTTTGGGGCATTTCCTGTCACGGGCGCTAGGCCTACCCACACAAGTGAGGTATCATTTTTATCGGGAGACTTGGGGGGACGCTGTGTGGAAGGAAATTTGTGGCTCCTCTCAGATTCCAGAACTTTCTGTCACCGAAATGTGAGGAAAACCTGTTTTTTTTGTCACTTTTTGAGGTTTGCAAAGGATTCTGGGTAACAGAACCTGGTCAGAGCCCCGCAAGTCACCCCATCTTGGATTCCCCTAGGTCTCTAGTTTTAAAAAATGCACAGGTTTGGTAGGTTTACCTAGGGGCCGGCTGAGCTAGAGGCCAAAATTTACAGGTAGGCACTTTGCAAAAAACACCTCTGTTTTCTTTCAAAATATTTGATGTGTCCACGTTGCGTTTTGGGGCATTTCCTGTCGCGGGCGCTAGGCCTACCCACACAAGTGAGGTATCATTTTTATCGGGAGACTTGGGGGGACGCTGGGTGGAAGGAAATTTGTGGCTCCTCTCAGATTTCAGAACTTTCTGTCACCGAAATGTGAGGAAAACCTGTTTTTTTTGTCACTTTTTGAGGTTTGCAAAGGATTCTGGGTAACAGAACCTGGTCAGAGCCCCGCAAGTCACCCCATCTTGGATTCCCCTAGGTCTCTAGTTTTCAAAAATGCACAGGTTTGGTAGGTTTACCTAGGGGCCGGCTGAGCTAGAGGCCAAAATCTACAGGTAGGCACTTTGCAAAAAACACCTCTGTTTTCTTTCAAAATATTTGATGTGTCCACGTTGCGTTTTGGGGCATTTCCTGTCGCGGGCGCTAGGCCTACCCACACAAGTGAGGTATCATTTTTATCGGGAGACTTGGGGGGACGCTGGGTGGAAGGAAATTTGTGGCTCCTCTCAGATTCCAGAACTTTCTGTCACCGAAATGTGAGGAAAACTTGTTTTTTTAGCCACTTTTTGAGGTTTGCAAAGGATTCTGGGTAACAGAACCTGGTCAGAGCCCTGCAAGTCACCCCATTTTTGATTCCCCTAGGTCTCTAGTTTTCAAAAATGCACAGGTTTGGTAGGTTTCCCTAGGGGCCGGCTGAGCTAGAGGCCAAAATCTACAGGTAGGCACTTTGCAAAAAACACCTCTTTTTTCTTTCAAAATATTTGATGTGTCCACGTTGCGTTTAGGGGCATTTCCTGTCGCAGGCGCTAGGCCTACCCACACAAGTGAGGTATCATTTTTATCAGGAGACTTGGGGGGACGCTGGGTGGAAGGAAATTTGTGGCTCCTCTCAGATTCCAGAACTTTCTGTCACCGAAATGTGAGGAAAACTTGTTTTTTTAGCCACTTTTTGAGGTTTGCAAAGGATTCTGGGTAACAGAACCTGGTCAGAGCCCCGCAAATCACCCCATCTTGGATTCCCCTAGGTCTCTAGTTTTAAAAAATGCACAGGTTTGGTAGGTTTCCCTAGGTGCCGGCTGAGCTAGAGGCCAAAATCTACAGGTAGGCACTTTGCAAAAAACACCTCTGTTTTCTTTCAAAATATTTGATGTGTCCACGTTGCGTTTTGGGGCATTTCCTGTCGCGGGCGCTAGGCCTACCCACACAAGTGAGGTATCATTTTTATCGGGAGACTAGGGAGGATGCTGGGTGGAAGGAAATTTGTGGCTCCTCTCAGATTGCAGAACTTTCTGTCACTGAAATGTGAGGAAAACCTGTTTTTTTGCCACTTTTTGAGGTTTGCAAAGGATTCTGGGTAACAGAACCTGGTGAGAGCCCCGCAAATCACCCCATCTTGGATTCCCCTAGGTCTCTAGTTTTCAAAAATGCACAGGTTTGGTAGGTTTCCCTAGGTGCCGGCTGAGCTAGAGGCCAAAATCTACAGGTAGGCACTTTGCAGAAAACACCTCTGTTTTCTTTCAAAATATTTGATGTGTCCACGTTGCGTTTTGGGGCATTTCCTGTCACGGGCTGTAGGCCTACCCACACAAGTGAGGTATCATTTTTATCGGGAGACTTGGGGGGACGCTGTGTGGAAGGAAATTTGTGGCTCCTCTCAGATTCCAGAACTTTCTGTCACCGAAATGTGAGGAAAACCTGTTTTTTTTGTCACTTTTTGAGGTTTGCAAAGGATTCTGGGTAACAGAACCTGGTCAGAGCCCCGCAAGTCACCCCATCTTGGATTCCCCTAGGTCTCTAGTTTTCAAAAATGCACAGGTTTGGTAGGTTTCCCTAGGTGCCGGCTGAGCTAGAGGCCAAAATCTACAGGTAGGCACTTTGCAAAAAACACCTCTGTTTTCTTTCAAAATATTTGATGTGTCCACGTTGCGTTTTGGGGCATTTCTTGTCACGGGCTGTAGGCCTACCCACACAAGTGAGGTATCATTTTTATCGGGAGACTTGGGGGGACGCTGTGTGGAAGGAAATTTGTGGCTCCTCTCAGATTCCAGAACTTTCTGTCACCGAAATGTGAGGAAAACTTGTTTTTTTTGTTACTTTTTGAGGTTTGCAAATGATTCTGGGTAACAGAACCTGGTCAGAGCCCCGCAAGTCACCCCATCTTGGATTCCCCTAGGTCTCTAGTTTTAAAAAATGCACAGGTTTGGTAGGTTTCCCTAGGGGCCGGCTGAGCTAGAGGCCAAAATCTACAGGTAGGCACTTTGCAAAAAACACCTCTGTTTTCTTTCAAAATATTTGATGTGTCCACGTTGCATTTTGGGGCATTTCCTGTCGCGGGCGCTAGGCCTACCCACACAAGTGAGGTATCATTTGTATCGGGAGACTTGGGGGGACGCTGGGTGGAAGGAAATTTGTGGCTCGTCTCAGATTCCAGAACTTTCTGTCACCGAAATGTGAGGAAAACCTGTTTTTTTTGCCACTTTTTGAGGTTTGCAAAGGATTCTAGGTAACAGAACTTGGTCAGAGCCCCGCAAGTCACCCCATCTTGGATTCCCCTAGGTCTCTAGTTTTCAAAAATGCACAGGTTTGGTAGGTTTCCCTAGGTGCCGGCTGAGCTAGAGGCCAAAATCTACAGGTAGGCACTTTGCAAAAAACACCTCTGTTTTCTTTCAAAATATTTGATGTGTCCACGTTGCGTTTTGGGGCATTTCCTGTTGCGGGCGCTAGGCCTACCCACACAAGTGAGGTATCATTTTTATCGGGAGACTTGGGGGGACGCTGTGTGGAAGGAAATTTGTGGCTCCTCTCAGACTCCAGAACTTTCTGTCACCGAAATGTGAGGAAAACCTGTTTTTTTTTGCCACTTTTTGAGGTTTGCAAAGGATTCTGGGTAACAGAACCTGGTCAGAGCCCCGCAAGTCACCCCATCTTGGATTCCCCTAGGTCTCTAGTTTTCAAAAATGCACAGGTTTGGTAGGTTTCCCTAGGTGCCGGCTGAGCTAGAGGGCAAAATCTACAGGTAGGCACTTTGCAAAAAACACCTCTGTTTTCTTTCAAAATATTTGATGTGTCCACGTTGCATTTTGGGGCATTTCCTGTCACGGGCGCTAGACCTACCCACACAAGTGAGGTATCATTTGTATCGGGAGACTTGGGGGGACGCTGGGTGGAAGGAAATTTGTGGCTCCTCTCAGATTCCAGAACTTTCTGTCACCGAAATGTGAGGAAAACCTGTTTTTTTTGCCACTTTTTGAGGTTTGCAAAGGATTCTAGGTAACAGAACCTGGTCAGAGCTCCGCAAGTCACCCCATCTTGGATTCCCCTAGGTCTCTAGTTTTAAAAAATGCACAGGTTTGGTAGGTTTCCCTAGGTGCCGGCTGAGCTAGAGGCCAAAATCTACAGGTTAGCACTTGGCAAAAAACACCTCTGTTTTCTTTCAAAATATTTGATGTGTCCATGTTGCGTTTTGGGGCATTTCCTGTCGCGGGCGCTAGGCCTACCCACACAAGTGAGGTATCATTTTTATCGGGAGACTTGGGGGGATGCTGTGTGGAAGGAAATTTGTGGCTCCTCTCAGACTCCAGAACTTTCTGTCACCGAAATGTGAGGAAAACCTGTTTTTTTTGCCACTTTTTGAGGTTTGCAAAGGATTCTGGGTAACAGAACCTGGTCAGAGCCCCGCAAGTCACCCCATCTTGGATTCCCCTAGGTCTCTAGTTTTCAAAAATGCACAGGTTTGGTAGGTTTCCCTAGGTGCCGGCTGAGCTAGAGGCCAAAATCTACAGGTAGGCACTTTGCAAAAAACACCTCTGTTTTCTTTCAAAATATTTGATGTGTCCACGTTGCGTTTTGGGGCATTTCCTGATGCGGCGCTAGGCCTACCCACACAAGTGAGGTATCATTTTTATCGGGAGACTTGGGGGGACGCTGTGTGGAAGGAAATTTGTGGCTCCTCTCAGATTCCAGAACTTTCTGTCACCGAAATGTGAGGAAAACCTGTTTTTTTTGTTACTTTTTGAGGTTTGCAAATGATTCTGGGTAACAGAACCTGGTCAGAGCCCCGCAAGTCACCCCATCTTGGATTCCCCTAGGTCTCTAGTTTTAAAAAATGCACAGGTTTGGTAGGTTTCCCTAGGGGCCGGCTGAGCTAGAGGCCAAAATCTAAAGGTAGGCACTTTGCAAAAAACACCTCTGTTTTCTTTCAAAATATTTGATGTGTCCACGTTGCATTTTGGGGCATTTCCTGTCGCGGGCGCTAGGCCTACCCACACAAGTGAGGTATCATTTGTATCGGGAGACTTGGGGGGATGCTGGGTGGAAGGAAATTTGTGGCTCGTCTCAGATTCCAGAACTTTCTGTCACCGAAATGTGAGGAAAACCTGTTTTTTTTGCCACTTTTTGAGGTTTGCAAAGGATTCTAGGTAACAGAACCTGGTCAGAGCCCCGCAAGTCACCCCATCTTGGATTCCCCTAGGTCTCTAGTTTTCAAAAATGCACAGGTTTGGTAGGTTTCCCTAGGTGCCGGCTGAGCTAGAGGCCAAAATCTACAGGTAGGCACTTTGCAAAAAACACCTCTGTTTTCTTTCAAAATATTTGATGTGTCCACGTTGCGTTTTGGGGCAATTCCTGTTGCGGGCGCTAGGCCTACCCACACAAGTGAGGTATCATTTTTATCGGGAGACTTGGGGGGACGCTGTGTGGAAGGAAATTTGTGGCTCCTCTCAGACTCCAGAACTTTCTGTCACCGAAATGTGAGGAAAACCTGTTTTTTTTTGCCACTTTTTGAGGTTTGCAAAGGATTCTGGGTAACAGAACCTGGTCAGAGCCCCGCAAGTCACCCCATCTTGGATTCCCCTAGGTCTCTAGTTTTCAAAAATGCACAGGTTTGGTAGGTTTCCCTAGGTGCCGGCTGAGCTAGAGGGCAAAATCTACAGGTAGGCACTTTGCAAAAAACACCTCTGTTTTCTTTTAAAATATTTGATGTGTCCACGTTGCGTTTTGGGGCATTTCCTGTCACGGGCGCTAGGCCTACCCACACAAGTGAGGTATCATTTGTATCGGGAGACTTGGGGGGACGCTGGGTGGAAGGAAATTTGTGGCTCCTCTCAGATTCCAGAACTTTCTGTCACCGAAATGTGAGGAAAACCTGTTTTTTTTGCCACTTTTTGAGGTTTGCAAAGGATTCTAGGTAACAGAACCTGGTCAGAGCCCCGCAAGTCACCCCATCTTGGATTCCCCTAGGTCTCTAGTTTTAAAAAATGCACAGGTTTGGTAGGTTTCCCTAGGTGCCGGCTGAGCTAGAGGCCAAAATCTACAGGTTAGCACTTTGCAAAAAACACCTCTGTTTTCTTTCAAAATATTTGATGTGTCCATGTTGCGTTTTGGGGCATTTCCTGTCGCGGGCGCTAGGCCTACCCACACAAGTGAGGTATCATTTTTATCGGGAGACTTGGGGGGATGCTGTGTGGAAGGAAATTTGTGGCTCCTCTCAGACTCCAGAACTTTCTGTCACCGAAATGTGAGGAAAACCTGTTTTTTTTGCCACTTTGTGAGGTTTGCAAAGGATTCTGGGTAACAGAACCTGGTCAGAGCCCCACAAGTCACCCCATCTTGGATTCCCCTAGGTCTCTAGTTTTCAAAAATGCACAGGTTTGGTAGGTTTCCCTAGGTGCCGGCTGAGCTAGAGGCCAAAATCTACAGGTAGGCACTTTGCAAAAAACACCTCTGTTTTCTTTTAAAATATTTGATGTGTCCACGTTGTGTTTTGGGGCATTTCCTGTTGCGGCGCTAGGCCTACCCACACAAGTGAGGTATCATTTTTATCGGGAGACTTGAGGGGACGCTGGGTGGAAGGAAATTTGTGGCTCCTCTCAGATTCCAGAACTTTCTGTCACCGAAATGTGAGGAAAACTTGTTTTTTTAGCCACTTTTTGAGGTTTGCAAAGGATTCTGGGTAACAGAACCTGGTCAGAGTCCCGCAAGTCACCCCATCTTGGATTCCCCTAGGTCTCTAGTTTTCGAAAATGCACAAGTTTGGTAGGTTTCTCTAGGTGCCGGCTGAGCTAGAGGCCAAAATCTACAGGTAGGCACTTTGCAAAAAACACCTCTGTTTTCTTTCAAAATATTTGATGTGTCCACGTTGCGTTTTGGGGCATTTCCTGTTGCGGGCACTAGCCCTACCCACACAAGTGAGGTATCATTTTTATCGGGAGACTTGGGGGGATGCTGGCTGGAAGGAAATTTGTGGCTCCTCTCAGATTCCAGAACTTTCTGTCACCGAAATGTGAGGAAAACCTGTTTTTTTTGCCACTTTTTGAGGTTTGCAAAGGATTCTAGGTAACAGAACCTGGTCAGAGCCCCGCAAGTCACCCCATCTTGGATTCCCCTAGGTCTCTAGTTTTAAAAAATGCACAGGTTTGGTAGGTTTCCCTAGGTGCCGGGTGAGCTAGAGGCCAAAATCTACAGGTTAGCACTTTGCAAAAAACACCTCTGTTTTCTTTCAAAATATTTGATGTGTCCATGTTGCGTTTTGGGGCATTTCCTGTCGCGGGCGCTAGGCCTACCCACACAAGTGAGGTATCATTTTTATCGGGAGACTTGGGGGGATGCTGTGTGGAAGGAAATTTGTGGCTCCTCTCAGACTCCAGGACTTTCTGTCACCGAAATGTGAGGAAAACCTGTTTTTTTTGCCACTTTGTGAGGTTTGCAAAGGATTCTGGGTAACAGAACCTGGTCAGAGCCCCACAAGTCACCCCATCTTGGATTCCCCTAGGTCTCTAGTTTTCAAAAATGCACAGGTTTGGTAGGTTTCCCTAGGTGCCGGCTGAGCTAGAGGCCAAAATCTACAGGTAGGCACTTTGCAAAAAACACCTCTGTTTTCTTTCAAAATATTTGATGTGTCCACGTTGCGTTTTGGGGCATTTCCTGTTGCGGGCGCTAGGCCTACCCACACAAGTGAGGTATCATTTTTATCGGGAGACTTGGGGGGACGCTGTGTGGAAGGAAATTTGTGGCTCCTCTCAGACTCCAGAACTTTCTGTCACCGAAATGTGAGGAAAACCTGTTTTTTTTTGCCACTTTTTGAGGTTTGCAAAGGATTCTGGGTAACAGAACCTGGTCAGAGCCCCGCAAGTCACCCCATCTTGGATTCCCCTAGGTCTCTAGTTTTCAAAAATGCACAGGTTTGGTAGGTTTCCCTAGGTGCCGGCTGAGCTAGAGGCCAAAATCTACAGGTAGGCACTTTGCAAAAAACACCTCTGTTTTCTTTTAAAATATTTGATGTGTCCACGTTGCGTTTTGGGGCATTTCCTGTCACGGGCGCTAGGCCTACCCACACAAGTGAGGTATCATTTGTATCGGGAGACTTGGGGGGACGCTGGGTGGAAGGAAATTTGTGGCTCCTCTCAGATTCCAGAACTTTCTGTCACCGAAATGTGAGGAAAACCTGTTTTTTTTGCCACTTTTTGAGGTTTGCAAAGGATTCTAGGTAACAGAACCTGGTCAGAGCCCCGCAAGTCACCCCATCTTGGATTCCCCTAGGTCTCTAGTTTTAAAAAATGCACAGGTTTGGTAGGTTTCCCTAGGTGCCGGCTGAGCTAGAGGCCAAAATCTACAGGTTAGCACTTTGCAAAAAACACCTCTGTTTTCTTTCAAAATATTTGATGTGTCCATGTTGCGTTTTGGGGCATTTCCTGTCGCGGGCGCTAGGCCTACCCACACAAGTGAGGTATCATTTTTATCGGGAGACTTGGGGGGATGCTGTGTGGAAGGAAATTTGTGGCTCCTCTCAGACTCCAGAACTTTCTGTCACCGAAATGTGAGGAAAACCTGTTTTTTTTGCCACTTTGTGAGGTTTGCAAAGGATTCTGGGTAACAGAACCTGGTCAGAGCCCCACAAGTCACCCCATCTTGGATTCCCCTAGGTCTCTAGTTTTCAAAAATGCACAGGTTTGGTAGGTTTCCCTAGGTGCCGGCTGAGCTAGAGGCCAAAATCTACAGGTAGGCACTTTGCAAAAAACACCTCTGTTTTCTTTTAAAATATTTGATGTGTCCACGTTGTGTTTTGGGGCATTTCCTGTTGCGGCGCTAGCCCTACCCACACAAGTGAGGTATCATTTTTATCGGGAGACTTGGGGGGATGCTGGCTGGAAGGAAATTTGTGGCTCCTCTCAGATTCCAGAACTTTCTGTCACCGAAATGTGAGGAAAACCTGTTTTTTTTGCCACTTTTTGAGGTTTGCAAAGGATTCTAGGTAACAGAACCTGGTCAGAGCCCCGCAAGTCACCCCATCTTGGATTCCCCTAGGTCTCTAGTTTTAAAAAATGCACAGGTTTGGTAGGTTTCCCTAGGTGCCGGCTGAGCTAGAGGCCAAAATCTACAGGTAGGCACTTTGCAAAAAACACCTCTGTTTTCTTTTAAAATATTTGATGTGTCCACGTTGTGTTTTGGGGCATTTCCTGTTGCGGCGCTAGGCCTACCCACACAAGTGAGGTATCATTTTTATCGGGAGACTTGAGGGGACGCTGGGTGGAAGGAAATTTGTGGCTCCTCTCAGATTCCAGAACTTTCTGTCACCGAAATGTGAGGAAAACTTGTTTTTTTAGCCACTTTTTGAGGTTTGCAAAGGATTCTGGGTAACAGAACCTGGTCAGAGTCCCGCAAGTCACCCCATCTTGGATTCCCCTAGGTCTCTAGTTTTCAAAAATGCACAGGTTTGGTAGGTTTCCCTAGGTGCCGGCTGAGCTAGAGGCCAAAATCTACAGGTAGGCACTTTGCAAAAAACACCTCTGTTTTCTTTTAAAATATTTGATGTGTCCACGTTGTGTTTTGGGGCATTTCCTGTTGCGGCGCTAGGCCTACCCACACAAGTGAGGTATCATTTTTATCGGGAGACTTGAGGGGACGCTGGGTGGAAGGAAATTTGTGGCTCCTCTCAGATTCCAGAACTTTCTGTCACCGAAATGTGAGGAAAACTTGTTTTTTTAGCCACTTTTTGAGGTTTGCAAAGGATTCTGGGTAACAGAACCTGGTCAGAGTCCCGCAAGTCACCCCATCTTGGATTCCCCTAGGTCTCTAGTTTTCGAAAATGCACAAGTTTGGTAGGTTTCTCTATGTGCCGGCTGAGCTAGAGGCCAAAATCTACAGGTAGGCACTTTGCAAAAAACACCTCTGTTTTCTTTCAAAATATTTGATGTGTCCACGTTGCGTTTTGGGGCATTTCCTGTTGCGGGCACTAGCCCTACCCACACAAGTGAGGTATCATTTTTATCGGGAGACTTGGGGGGATGCTGGCTGGAAGGAAATTTGTGGCTCCTCTCAGATTCCAGAACTTTCTGTCACCGAAATGTGAGGAAAACCTGTTTTTTTTGCCACTTTTTGAGGTTTGCAAAGGATTCTAGGTAACAGAACCTGGTCAGAGCCCCGCAAGTCACCCCATCTTGGATTCCCCTAGGTCTCTAGTTTTAAAAAATGCACAGGTTTGGTAGGTTTCCCTAGGTGCCGGGTGAGCTAGAGGCCAAAATCTACAGGTTAGCACTTTGCAAAAAACACCTCTGTTTTCTTTCAAAATATTTGATGTGTCCATGTTGCGTTTTGGGGCATTTCCTGTCGCGGGCGCTAGGCCTACCCACACAAGTGAGGTATCATTTTTATCGGGAGACTTGGGGGGACGCTGTGTGGAAGGAAATTTGTGGCTCCTCTCAGACTCCAGAACTTTCTGTCACCGAAATGTGAGGAAAACCTGTTTTTTTTGCCACTTTTTGAGGTTTGCAAAGGATTCTGGGTAACAGAACCTGGTCAGAGCCCCGCAAGTCACCCCATCTTGGATTCCCCTAGGTCTCTAGTTTTAAAAAATGCACAGGTTTGGTAGGTTTCCCTAGGTGCCGGCTGAGCTAGAGGCCAAAATCTACAGGTAGGCACTTTGCAAAAAACACCTCTGTTTTCTTTCAAAATATTTGATGTGTCCACGTTGCGTTTTGGGGCATTTCCTGTTGCGGGCACTAGGCCTACCCACTCAAGTGAGGTATCATTTTTATCGGGAGACTTGGGGGGATGCTGGCTGGAAGGAAATTTGTGGCTCCTCTCAGATTCCAGAACTTTCTGTCACCGAAATGTGAGGAAAACCTGTTTTTTTGCCACTTTTTGAGGTTTGCAAAGGATTCTGGGTAACAGAACCTGGTCAGAGCCCCGCAAATCACCCCATCTTGGATTCCCCTAGGTCTCTAGTTTTCAAAAAGGCAGAGGTTTGGTAGCTTTCCCTAGGGGCCGCCTGAGCTAGAGGCCAAAATCTACATGTAGGCACTTTGCAAAAAACACCTCTGTTTTCTTTCAAAATATTTGATGTGTCCACGTTGCGTTTTGGGGCATTTCCTGTTGCGGGCACTAGGCCTACCCACACAAGTGAGGTATCATTTTTATCGGGAGACTTGGGGGGACGCTGTGTGGAAGGAAATTTGTGGCTCCTCTCAGACTCCAGAACTTTCTGTCACCGAAATGTGAGGAAAACCTGTTTTTTTTGCCACTTTTTGAGGTTTGCAAAGGATTCTGGGTAACAGAACCTGGTCAGAGCCCCGCAAGTCACCCCATCTTGGATTCCCCTAGGTCTCTAGTTTTCAATATTGCACAGGTTTGGTAGGTTTCCCTAGGTGCCGGCTGAGCTAGAGGCCAAAATCTACAGGTAGGCACTATGCAAAAAACACCTCTGTTTTCTTTCAAAATATTTGATGTGTCCACGTTGTGTTTTGGGGCATTTCCTGTTGCGGCGCTAGGCCTACCCACACAAGTGAGGTATCATTTTTATCGGGAGACTTGGGGGGACGCTGGGTGGAAGGAAATTTGTGGCTCCTCTCAGATTCCAGAACTTTCTGTCACCGAAATATGAGGAAAACTTGTTTTTTTAGCCACTTTTTGAGGTTTGCAAAGGATTCTGGGTAACAGAACCTGGTCAGAGCCCCGCAAGTCACCCCATCTTGGATTCCCCTAGGTCTCTAGTTTTCAAAAATGCACAGGTTTGGTAGGTTTCCCTAGGTGCCGGCTGAGCTAGAGGCCAATATCTACAGTTAGGCACTTTGCAAAAAACACCTCTGTTTTCTTTCAAAATATTTGATGTGTCCACGTTGCGTTTTGGGGCATTTCCTGTTGCGGTCACTAGGCCTACCCACACAAGTGAGGTATCATTTTTATCGGGAGACTTGGGGGGATGCTGTCTGGAAGGAAATTTGTGGCTCGTCTCAGATTCCAGAACTTTCTGTCACCGAAATGTGAGGAAAACCTGTTTTTTTTGCCACTTTTTGAGGTTTGCAAAGGATTCTAGGTAACAGAACTTGGTCAGAGCCCCGCAAGTCACCCCATCTTGGATTCCCCTAGGTCTCTAGTTTTCAAAAATGCACAGGTTTGGTAGGTTTCCCTAGGTGCCGGCTGAGCTAGAGGCCAAAATCTACAGGTAGGCACTTTGCAAAAAACACCTCTGTTTTCTTTCAAAATATTTGATGTGTCCACGTTGCGTTTTGGGGCATTTCCTGTTGCGGGCGCTAGGCCTACCCACACAAGTGAGGTATCATTTTTAGCGGGAGACTTGGGGGGACGCTGTGTGGAAGGAAATTTGTGGCTCCTCTCAGACTCCAGAACTTTCTGTCACCGAAATGTGAGGAAAACCTGTTTTTTTTTGCCACTTTTTGAGGTTTGCAAAGGATTCTGGGTAACAGAACCTGGTCAGAGCCCCGCAAGTCACCCCATCTTGGATTCCCCTAGGTCTCTAGTTTTCAAAAATGCACAGGTTTGGTTGGTTTCCCTAGGTGCCGGCTGAGCTAGAGGGCAAAATCTACAGGTAGGCACTTTGCAAAAAACACCTCTGTTTTCTTTCAAAATATTTGATGTGTCCACGTTGCGTTTTGGGGCATTTCCTGTCACGGGCGCTAGGCCTACCCACACAAGTGAGGTATCATTTGTATCGGGAGACTTGGGGGGACGCTGGGTGGAAGGAAATTTGTGGCTCCTCTCAGATTCCAGAACTTTCTGTCACCGAAATGTGAGGAAAACCTGTTTTTTTTGCCACTTTTTGAGGTTTGCAAAGGATTCTAGGTAACAGAACCTGGTCAGAGCTCCGCAAGTCACCCCATCTTGGATTCCCCTAGGTCTCTAGTTTTAAAAAATGCACAGGTTTGGTAGGTTTCCCTAGGTGCCGGCTGAGCTAGAGGCCAAAATCTACAGGTTAGCACTTTGCAAAAAACACCTCTGTTTTCTTTCAAAATATTTGATGTGTCCATGTTGCGTTTTGGGGCATTTCCTGTCGCGGGCGCTAGGCCTACCCACACAAGTGAGGTATCATTTTTATCGGGAGACTTGGGGGGATGCTGTGTGGAAGGAAATTTGTGGCTCCTCTCAGACTCCAGAACTTTCTGTCACCGAAATGTGAGGAAAACCTGTTTTTTTTGCCACTTTTTGAGGTTTGCAAAGGATTCTGGGTAACAGAACCTGGTCAGAGCCCCGCAAGTCACCCCATCTTGGATTCCCCTAGGTCTCTAGTTTTAAAAAATGCACAGGTTTGGTAGGTTTCCCTAGGTGCCGGCTGAGCTAGAGGCCAAAATCTACAGGTAGGCACTTTGCAAAAAACACCTCTGTTTTCTTTCAAAATATTTGATGTGTCCACGTTGCGTTTTGGGGCATTTCCTGTTGCAGCGCTAGGCCTACCCACACAAGTGAGGTATCATTTTTATCGGGAGACTTGGGGGGATTCTGGGTGGAAGGAAATTTGTGGCTCCTCTCAGATTCCAGAACTTTCTGTCACCGAAATGTGAGGAAAACCTGTTTTTTTGCCACTTTTTGAGGTTTGCAAAGGATTCTGGGTAACAGAACCTGGTCAGAGCCCCGCAAATCACCTCATCTTGGATTCCCCTAGGTCTCTAGTTTTCAAAAATGCACAGGTTTGGTAGGTTTCCCTAGGTGCCGGCTGAGCTAGAGGCCAAAATCTACAGGTAGGCACTTTGCAAAAAACACCTCTGTTTTCTTTCAAAATATTTGATGTGTCCACGTTGCGTTTTGGGGCATTTCCTGTCACGGGCGCTAGGCCTACCCACACAAGTGAGGTATCATTTTTATCGGTAGACTTGGGGGGACGCTGTGTGGAAGGAAATTTGTGGCTCCTCTCAGATTCCAGAACTTTCTGTCACCGAAATGTGAGGAAAACCTGTTTTTTTGGTCACTTTTTGAGGTTTGCAAAGGATTCTGGGTAACAGAACCTGGTCAGAGCCCCGCAAGTCACCCCATCTTGGATTCCCCTAGGTCTCTAGTTTTCAAAAATGCACAGGTTTGGTAGGTTTCCCTAGGTGCCGGCTGAGCTAGAGGCCAAAATCTACAGGTAGGCACTTTGCAAAAAACACCTCTGTTTTCTTTCAAAATATTTGATGTGTCCACGTTGCGTTTTGGGGCATTTCCTGTTGCGGCGCTAGGCCTACCCACACAAGTGAGGTATCATTTTTATCGGGAGACTTGGGGGGATTCTGGGTGGAAGGAAATTTGTGGCTCCTCTCAGATTCCAGAACTTTCTGTCACCGAAATGTGAGGAAAACCTGTTTTTTTGCCAGTTTTTGAGGTTTGCAAAGGATTCTGGGTAACAGAACCTGGTCAGAGCCCAGCAAATCACCCCATCTTGGATTCCCCTAGGTCTCTAGTTTTCAAAAATGCACAGGTTTGGTAGGTTTCCCTAGGTGCCGGCTGAGCTAGAGGCCAAAATCTACAGGTAGGCACTTTGCAAAAAACACCTCTGTTTTCTTTCAAAATATTTGATGTGTCCACATTGCGTTTTGGGGCATTTCCTGTCACGGGCGCTAGGCCTACCCACACAAGTGAGGTATCATTTTTATCGGGAGACTTGGGGGGACGCTGTGTGGAAGGAAATTTGTGGCTCCTCTCAGATTCCAGAACTTTCTGTCACCGAAATGTGAGGAAAACCTGTTTTTTTTGTCACTTTTTGAGGTTTGCAAAGGATTCTGGGTAACAGAACCTGGTCAGAGCCCCGCAAGTCACCCCATCTTGGATTCCCCTAGGTCTCTAGTTTTAAAAAATGCACAGGTTTGGTAGGTTTACCTAGGGGCCGGCTGAGCTAGAGGCCAAAATTTACAGGTAGGCACTTTGCAAAAAACACCTCTGTTTTCTTTCAAAATATTTGATGTGTCCACGTTGCGTTTTGGGGCATTTCCTGTCGCGGGCGCTAGGCCTACCCACACAAGTGAGGTATCATTTTTATCGGGAGACTTGGGGGGACGCTGGGTGGAAGGAAATTTGTGGCTCCTCTCAGATTTCAGAACTTTCTGTCACCGAAATGTGAGGAAAACCTGTTTTTTTTTGTCACTTTTTGAGGTTTGCAAAGGATTCTGGGTAACAGAACCTGGTCAGAGCCCCGCAAGTCACCCCATCTTGGATTCCCCTAGGTCTCTAGTTTTCAAAAATGCACAGGTTTGGTAGGTTTACCTAGGGGCCGGCTGAGCTAGAGGCCAAAATCTACAGGTAGGCACTTTGCAAAAAACACCTCTGTTTTCTTTCAAAATATTTGATGTGTCCACGTTGCGTTTTGGGGCATTTCCTGTCGCGGGCGCTAGGCCTACCCACACAAGTGAGGTATCATTTTTATCGGGAGACTTGGGGGGACGCTGGGTGGAAGGAAATTTGTGGCTCCTCTCAGATTCCAGAACTTTCTGTCACCGAAATGTGAGGAAAACTTGTTTTTTTAGCCACTTTTTGAGGTTTGCAAAGGATTCTGGGTAACAGAACCTGGTCAGAGCCCTGCAAGTCACCCCATTTTTGATTCCCCTAGGTCTCTAGTTTTCAAAAATGCACAGGTTTGGTAGGTTTCCCTAGGGGCCGGCTGAGCTAGAGGCCAAAATCTACAGGTAGGCACTTTGCAAAAAACACCTCTTTTTTCTTTCAAAATATTTGATGTGTCCACGTTGCGTTTAGGGGCATTTCCTGTCGCAGGCGCTAGGCCTACCCACACAAGTGAGGTATCATTTTTATCAGGAGACTTGGGGGGACGCTGGGTGGAAGGAAATTTGTGGCTCCTCTCAGATTCCAGAACTTTCTGTCACCGAAATGTGAGGAAAACTTGTTTTTTTAGCCACTTTTTGAGGTTTGCAAAGGATTCTGGGTAACAGAACCTGGTCAGAGCCCCGCAAATCACCCCATCTTGGATTCCCCTAGGTCTCTAGTTTTAAAAAATGCACAGGTTTGGTAGGTTTCCCTAGGTGCCGGCTGAGCTAGAGGCCAAAATCTACAGGTAGGCACTTTGCAAAAAACACCTCTGTTTTCTTTCAAAATATTTGATGTGTCCACGTTGCGTTTTGGGGCATTTCCTGTCGCGGGCGCTAGGCCTACCCACACAAGTGAGGTATCATTTTTATCGGGAGACTAGGGAGGATGCTGGGTGGAAGGAAATTTGTGGCTCCTCTCAGATTGCAGAACTTTCTGTCACTGAAATGTGAGGAAAACCTGTTTTTTTTGCCACTTTTTGAGGTTTGCAAAGGATTCTGGGTAACAGAACCTGGTGAGAGCCCCGCAAATCACCCCATCTTGGATTCCCCTAGGTCTCTAGTTTTCAAAAATGCACAGGTTTGGTAGGTTTCCCTAGGTGCCGGCTGAGCTAGAGGCCAAAATCTACAGGTAGGCACTTTGCAGAAAACACCTCTGTTTTCTTTCAAAATATTTGATGTGTCCACGTTGCGTTTTGGGGCATTTCCTGTCACGGGCTGTAGGCCTACCCACACAAGTGAGGTATCATTTTTATCGGGAGACTTGGGGGGACGCTGTGTGGAAGGAAATTTGTGGCTCCTCTCAGATTCCAGAACTTTCTGTCACCGAAATGTGAGGAAAACCTGTTTTTTTTGTTACTTTTTGAGGTTTGCAAATGATTCTGGGTAACAGAACCTGGTCAGAGCCCCGCAAGTCACCCCATCTTGGATTCCCCTAGGTCTCTAGTTTTAAAAAATGCACAGGTTTGGTAGGTTTCCCTAGGGGCCGGCTGAGCTAGAGGCCAAAATCTACAGGTAGGCACTTTGCAAAAAACACCTCTGTTTTCTTTCAAAATATTTGATGTGTCCACGTTGCATTTTGGGGCATTTCCTGTCGCGGGCGCTAGGCCTACCCACACAAGTGAGGTATCATTTGTATCGGGAGACTTGGGGGGACGCTGGGTGGAAGGAAATTTGTGGCTCGTCTCAGATTCCAGAACTTTCTGTCACCGAAATGTGAGGAAAACCTGTTTTTTTTGCCACTTTTTGAGGTTTGCAAAGGATTCTAGGTAACAGAACCTGGTCAGAGCCCCGCAAGTCACCCCATCTTGGATTCCCCTAGGTCTCTAGTTTTCAAAAATGCACAGGTTTGGTAGGTTTCCCTAGGTGCCGGCTGAGCTAGAGGCCAAAATCTACAGGTAGGCACTTTGCAAAAAACACCTCTGTTTTCTTTCAAAATATTTGATGTGTCCACGTTGCGTTTTGGGGCATTTCCTGTTGCGGGCGCTAGGCCTACCCACACAAGTGAGGTATCATTTTTATCGGGAGACTTGGGGGGACGCTGTGTGGAAGGAAATTTGTGGCTCCTCTCAGACTCCAGAACTTTCTGTCACCGAAATGTGAGGAAAACCTGTTTTTTTTTGCCACTTTTTGAGGTTTGCAAAGGATTCTGGGTAACAGAACCTGGTCAGAGCCCCGCAAGTCACCCCATCTTGGATTCCCCTAGGTCTCTAGTTTTCAAAAATGCACAGGTTTGGTAGGTTTCCCTAGGTGCCGGCTGAGCTAGAGGGCAAAATCTACAGGTAGGCACTTTGCTAAAAACACCTCTGTTTTCTTTTAAAATATTTGATGTGTCCACGTTGCGTTTTGGGGCATTTCCTGTCACGGGCGCTAGGCCTACCCACACAAGTGAGGTATCATTTGTATCGGGAGACTTGGGGGGACGCTGGGTGGAAGGAAATTTGTGGCTTCTCTCAGATTCCAGAACTTTCTGTCACCGAAATGTGAGGAAAACCTGTTTTTTTTGCCACTTTTTGAGGTTTGCAAAGGATTCTAGGTAACAGAACCTGGTCAGAGCCCCGCAAGTCACCCCATCTTGGATTCCCCTAGGTCTCTAGTTTTAAAAAATGCACAGGTTTGGTAGGTTTCCCTAGGTGCCGGCTGAGCTAGAGGCCAAAATCTACAGGTTAGCACTTTGCAAAAAACACCTCTGTTTTCTTTCAAAATATTTGATGTGTCCATGTTGCGTTTTGGGGCATTTCCTGTCGCGGGCGCTAGGCCTACCCACACAAGTGAGGTATCATTTTTATCGGGAGACTTGGGGGGATGCTGTGTGGAAGGAAATTTGTGGCTCCTCTCAGACTCCAGAACTTTCTGTCACCGAAATGTGAGGAAAACCTGTTTTTTTTGCCACTTTGTGAGGTTTGCAAAGGATTCTGGGTAACAGAACCTGGTCAGAGCCCCACAAGTCACCCCATCTTGGATTCCCCTAGGTCTCTAGTTTTCAAAAATGCACAGGTTTGGTAGGTTTCCCTAGGTGCCGGCTGAGCTAGAGTTCAAAATCTACAGGTAGGCACTTTGCAAAAAACACCTCTGTTTTCTTTTAAAATATTTGATGTGTCCACGTTGTGTTTTGGGGCATTTCCTGTTGCGGCGCTAGGCCTACCCACACAAGTGAGGTATCATTTTTATCGGGAGACTTGAGGGGACGCTGGGTGGAAGGAAATTTGTGGCTCCTCTCAGATTCCAGAACTTTCTGTCACCGAAATGTGAGGAAAACTTGTTTTTTTAGCCACTTTTTGAGGTTTGCAAAGGATTCTGGGTAACAGAACCTGGTCAGAGTCCCGCAAGTCACCCCATCTTGGATTCCCCTAGGTCTCTAGTTTTCGAAAATGCACAAGTTTGGTAGGTTTCCCTAGGTGCCGGCTGAGCTAGAGGCCAAAATCTACAGGTAGGCACTTTGCAAAAAACACCTCTGTTTTCTTTCAAAATATTTGATGTGTCCACGTTGCGTTTTGGGGCATTTCCTGTTGCGGGCACTAGGCCTACCCACACAAGTGAGGTATCATTTTTATCGGGAGACTTGGGGGGATGCTGGCTGGAAGGAAATTTGTGGCTCCTCTCAGATTCCAGAACTTTCTGTCACCGAAATGTGAGGAAAACCTGTTTTTTTTGCCACTTTTTGAGGTTTGCAAAGGATTCTAGGTAACAGAACCTGGTCAGAGCCCCGCAAGTCACCCCATCTTGGATTCCCCTAGGTCTCTAGTTTTAAAAAATGCACAGGTTTGGTAGGTTTCCCTAGGTGCCGGGTGAGCTAGAGGCCAAAATCTACAGGTTAGCACTTTGCAAAAAACACCTCTGTTTTCTTTCAAAATATTTGATGTGTCCATGTTGCGTTTTGGGGCATTTCCTGTCGCGGGCGCTAGGCCTACCCACACAAGTGAGGTATCATTTTTATCGGGAGACTTGGGGGGATGCTGTGTGGAAGGAAATTTGTGGCTCCTCTCAGACTCCAGGACTTTCTGTCACCGAAATGTGAGGAAAACCTGTTTTTTTTGCCACTTTGTGAGGTTTGCAAAGGATTCTGGGTAACAGAACCTGGTCAGAGCCCCACAAGTCACCCCATCTTGGATTCCCCTAGGTCTCTAGTTTTCAAAAATGCACAGGTTTGGTAGGTTTCCCTAGGTGCCGGCTGAGCTAGAGGCCAAAATCTACAGGTAGGCACTTTGCAAAAAACACCTCTGTTTTCTTTCAAAATATTTGATGTGTCCACGTTGCGTTTTGGGGCATTTCCTGTTGCGGGCGCTAGGCCTACCCACACAAGTGAGGTATCATTTTTATCGGGAGACTTGGGGGGACGCTGTGTGGAAGGAAATTTGTGGCTCCTCTCAGACTCCAGAACTTTCTGTCACCGAAATGTGAGGAAAACCTGTTTTTTTTGCCACTTTTTGAGGTTTGCAAAGGATTCTGGGTAACAGAACCTGGTCAGAGCCCCGCAAGTCACCCCATCTTGGATTCCCCTAGGTCTCTAGTTTTAAAAAATGCACAGGTTTGGTAGGTTTCCCTAGGTGCCGGATGAGCTAGAGGCCAAAATCTACAGGTAGGCACTTTGCAAAAAACACCTCTGTTTTCTTTCAAAATATTTGATGTGTCCACGTTGCGTTTTGGGGCATTTCCTGTTGCGGGCACTAGGCCTACCCACACAAGTGAGGTATCATTTTTATCGGGAGACTTGGGGGGATGCTGGCTGGAAGGAAATTTGTGGCTCCTCTCAGATTCCAGAACTTTCTGTCACCGAAATGTGAGGAAAACCTGTTTTTTTGCCACTTTTTGAGGTTTGCAAAGGATTCTGGGTAACAGAACCTGGTCAGAGCCCCGCAAATCACCCCATCTTGGATTCCCCTAGGTCTCTAGTTTTAAAAAATGCACAGGTTTGGTAGGTTTCCCTAGGTGCCGGATGAGCTAGAGGCCAAAATCTACAGGTAGGCACTTTGCAAAAAACACCTCTGTTTTCTTTCAAAATATTTGATGTGTCCACGTTGCGTTTTGGGGCATTTCCTGTTGCGGGCACTAGGCCTACCCACACAAGTGAGGTATCATTTTTATCGGGAGACTTGGGGGGATGCTGGCTGGAAGGAAATTTGTGGCTCCTCTCAGATTCCAGAACTTTCTGTCACCGAAATGTGAGGAAAACCTGTTTTTTTTGCCACTTTTTGAGGTTTGCAAAGGATTCTGGGTAACAGAACCTGGTCAGAGCCCCGCAAGTCACCCCATCTTGGATTCCCCTAGGTCTCTAGTTTTCAAAAATGCACAGGTTTGGTAGGTTTCCCTAGATGCCGGCTGAGCTAGAGGCCAAAATATACAGGTAAGCACTTTGCAAAAAACACCTCTCTTTTCTTTCAAAATATTTGATGTGTCCATGTTGCGTTTTGGGGCATTTCCTGTCGCGGGCGCTAGGCCTACCCACACAAGTGAGGTATCATTTTTATCGGGAGACTTGGGGGGACGCTGTGTGGAATGAAATTTGTGGCTCCTCTCAGACTCCAGAACTTTCTGTCACCGAAATGTGAGGAAAACCTGTTTTTTTTGCCACTTTTTGAGGTTTGCAAAGGATTCTGGATAACAGAACCTGGTCAGAGCCCCGCAAGTCACCCCATCTTGGATTCCCCTAGGTCTCTAGTTTTCAAAAATGCACAGGTTTGGTAGGTTTCCCTAGGTGCCGGCTGAGCTAGAGGCCAAAATCTACAGGTAGGCACTTTGCAAAAAACACCTCTGTTTTCTTTCAAAATATTTGATGTGTCCACGTTGCGTTTTGGGGCATTTCCTGTTGCGGCGCTAGGCCTACCCACACAAGTGAGGTATCATTTTTATCGGGAGACTTGGGGGGATTCTGTGTGGAAGGAAATTTGTGGCTCCTCTCAGATTCCAGAACTTTCTGTCACCGAAATTTGAGGAAAACCTGTTTTTTTGCCACTTTTTGAGGTTTGCAAAGGATTCTGGGTAACAGAACCTGGTCAGAGCCCCGCAAATCACCCCATCTTGGATTCCCCTAGGTCTCTAGTTTTCAAAAATGCACAGGTTTTGTAGGTTTCCCTAGGTGCCGGCTGAGCTAGAGGCCAAAATCTACAGGTAGGCACTTTGAAAAAACACCTCTGTTTTCTTTCAAAATATTTGATGTGTCCACGTTGCGTTTTGGGGCATTTCCTGTTGCGGCGCTAGGCCTACCCACACAAGTGAGGTATAATTTTTATCGGGAGACTTGGGGGGACGCTGTGTGGAAGGAAATGTGTGGCTCCTCTCAGACTCCAGAACTTTCTGTCACCGAAATGTGAGGAAAACCTGTTTTTTTGCCACTTTTTGAGGTTTGCAAAGGATTCTGGGTAACAGAACCTGGTCAGAGCCCCGCAAGTCACCCCATCTTGGATTCCCCTAGGTCTCTAGTTTTAAAAAATGCACAGGTTTGGTAGGTTTCCCTAGGTGCCGGCTGAGCTAGAGGCCAAAATCTACAGGTAGGCACTTTGCAAAAAACACCTCTGTTTTCTTTCAAAATATTTGATGTGTCCACGTTGCGTTTTGGGGCATTTCCTGTTGCGGCGCTAGGCCTACCCACACAAGTGAGGTATCATTTTTATCGGGAGACTTGGGGGGAAGCTGGGTGGAAGGAAATTTGTGGCTCCTCTCAGATTCCAGAACTTTCTGTCACCGAAATGTGAGGAAAACCTGTTTTTTTTGCCACTTTTTGAGGTTTGCAAAGGATTCTGGGTAACAGAACCTGGTCAGAGCCCCGCAAATCACCCCATCTTGGATTCCCCTAGGTCTCTAGTTTTAAAAAATGCACAGGTTTGGTAGGTTTCCCTAGGGGCCGGCTGAGCTAGAGGCCAAAATCTACAGGTAGGCACTTTGCAAAAAACACCTCTGTTTTCTTTCAAAATATTTGATGTGTCCACGTTGCGTTTTGGGGCATTTCCTGTTGCGGGCACTAGGCCTACCCACACAAGTGAGGTATCATTTTTATCGGGAGACTTGGGGGGACGCTGTGTGGAAGGAAATTTGTGGCTCCTCTCAGACTCCAGAACTTTCTGTCACCGAAATGTGAGGAAAACCTGTTTTTTTTGCCACTTTTTGAGGTTTGCAAAGGATTCTGGGTAACAGAACCTGGTCAGAGCCCCGCAAGTCACCCCATCTTGGTTTCCCCTAGGTCTCTAGTTTTCAAAAATGCACAGGTTTGGTAGGTTTCCCTAGGTGCCGGCTGAGCTAGAGGCCAAAATCTACAGGTAGGCACTTTGCAAAAAACACCTCTGTTTTCTTTCAAAATATTTGATGTGTCCACGTTGCGTTTTGGGGCATTTCCTGTTGCGGCGCTAGGCCTACCCACACAAGTGAGGTATCATTTTTATCGGGAGACTTGGGGGGACGCTGGGTGGAAGGAAATTTGTGGCTCCTCTCAGATTCCAGAACTTTCTGTCACCGAAATATGAGGAAAACTTGTTTTTTTAGCCACTTTTTGAGGTTTGCAAAGGATTCTGGGTAACAGAACCTGGTCAGAGCCCCGCAAGTCACCCCATCTTGGATTCCCCTAGGTCTCTAGTTTTCAAAAATGCACAGGTTTGGTAGGTTTCCCTAGGTGCCGGCTGAGCAAGAGGCCAAAATCTACAGGTAGGCACTTTGCAAAAAACACCTCTGTTTTCTTTCAAAATATTTGATGTGTCCACGTTGCGTTTTGGGGCATTTCCTGTCGCGGGCGCTAGGCCTACCCACACAAGTGAGGTATCATTTTTATCGGGAGACTTGGGGGGATGCTGGCTGGAAGGAAATTTGTGGCTCCTCTCAGATTCCAGAACTTTCTGTCACCGAAATGTGAGGAAAACCTGTTTTTTTTGCCACTTTTTGAGGTTTGCAAAGGATTCTGGGTAACAGAACCTGGTCAGAGCCCCGCAAGTCACCCCATCTTGGATTCCCCTAGGTCTCTAGTTTTCAAAAATGCACAGGTTTGGTAGGTTTCCCTAGATGCCGGCTGAGCTATAGGCCAAAATCTACAGGTAAGCACTTTGCAAAAAACACCTCTCTTTTCTTTCAAAATATTTGATGTGTCCATGTTGCGTTTTGGGGCATTTCCTGTCGCGGGCGCTAGGCCTACCCACACAAGTGAGGTATCATTTTTATCGGGAGACTTGGGGGGACGCTGTGTGGAATGAAATTTGTGGCTCCTCTCAGACTCCAGAACTTTCTGTCACCGAAATGTGAGGAAAACCTGTTTTTTTTGCCACTTTTTGAGGTTTGCAAAGGATTCTGGATAACAGAACCTGGTCAGAGCCCCGCAAGTCACCCCATCTTGGATTCCCCTAGGTCTCTAGTTTTCAAAAATGCACAGGTTTGGTAGGTTTCCCTAGGTGCCGGCTGAGCTAGAGGCCAAAATCTACAGGTAGGCACTTTGCAAAAAACACCTCTGTTTTCTTTCAAAATATTTGATGTGTCCACGTTGCGTTTTGGGGCATTTCCTGTTGCGGCGCTAGGCCTACCCACACAAGTGAGGTATCATTTTTATCGGGAGACTTGGGGGGATTCTGTGTGGAAGGAAATTTGTGGCTCCTCTCAGATTCCAGAACTTTCTGTCACCGAAATTTGAGGAAAACCTGTTTTTTTGCCACTTTTTGAGGTTTGCAAAGGATTCTGGGTAACAGAACCTGGTCAGAGCCCCGCAAATCACCCCATCTTGGATTCCCCTAGGTCTCTAGTTTTCAAAAATGCACAGGTTTGGTAGGTTTCCCTAGGTGCCGGCTGAGCTAGAGGCCAAAATCTACAGGTAGGCACTTTGAAAAAACACCTCTGTTTTCTTTCAAAATATTTGATGTGTCCACGTTGCGTTTTGGGGCATTTCCTGTTGCGGCGCTAGGCCTACCCACACAAGTGAGGTATCATTTTTATCGGGAGACTTGGGGGGACGGTGGGTGGAACGAAATTTGTGGCTCCTCTCAGATTACAGAACTTTCTGTCACCGAAATGTGAGGAAAACTTATTTTTTTAGCCACTTTTTGAGGTTTGCAAAGGATTCTGGGTAACAGAACCTGGTCAGAGCCCCGCAAGTCACCCCAGCTTGGTTCCCCTAGGTCTCTAGTTTTAAAAAATGCACAGGTTTGGTAGGTTTCCCTAGGTGCCGGCTGAGCTAGAGGCCAAAATCTACAGGTAGGCACTTTGAAAAAAACACCTCTGTTTTCTTTCAAAATATTTGATGTGTCCACGTTGCGTTTTGGGGCATTTCCTGTCACGGGCGCTAGGCCTACCCACACAAGTGAGGTATCATTTTTATCGGGAGACTTGGGGGGACGCTGCGTGGATGGAAATTTGTGGCTCCTCTCAGATTCCAGAACTTTCTGTCACCGAAATGTGAGGAAAACCTGTTTTTTTTTCACTTTTGAGGTTTGCAAAGGATTCTGGGTAACAGAACCTGGTCAGAGCCCTGCAAGTCACCCCATCTTGGATTCCCCTAGGTCTCTAGTTTTCAAAAATGCACAGGTTTGGTAGGTTTCCCTAGGTGCCGGCTGAGCTAGAGGCCAAAATCTACAGGTAGGCACTTTGCAAAAAACACCTCTGTTTTCTTTCAAAATATTTGATGTGTCCACGTTGCGTTTTGGGGCATTTCCTGTTGCGGCGCTAGGCCTACCCACACAAGTGAGGTATCACTTTTATCGGGAGACTTGGGGGGATTCTGGGTGGAAGGAAATTTGTGGCTCCTCTCAGATTCCAGAACTTTCTGTCACCGAAATGTGAGGAAAACCTGTTTTTTTGCCACTTTTTGAGGTTTGCAAAGGATTCTGGGTAACAGAACCTGGTCAGAGCCCCGAAAATCACCCCATCTTGGATTCCCCTAGGTCTCTAGTTTTAAAAAATGCACAGGTTTGGTAGGTTTCCCTAGGTGCCGGCTGAGCTAGAGGCCAAAATCTACAGGTAGGCACTTTGAAAAAATACACCTCTGTTTTCTTTCAAAATATTTGATGTGTCCACGTTGCGTTTTGGGGCATTTCCTGTCACGGGCGCTAGGCCTACCCACACAAGTGAGGTATCATTTTTATCGGGAGACTTGGGGGGATGCTGGCCGGAAGGAAATTTGTGGCTCCTCTCAGATTCCAGAACTTTCTGTCACCGAAATGTGAGGAAAACCTGTTTTTTTGCCACTTTTTGAGGTTTGCAAAGGATTCTGGGTAACAGAACCTGGTCAGAGCCCCGCAAATCACCCCATCTTGGATTCCCCTAGGTCTCTAGTTTTTAAAAATGCACAGGTTTGGTAGGTTTCCCTAGGTGCCGGCTGAGCTAGAGGCCAAAATCTACAGGTAGGCACTTTGCAAAAAACACCTCTGTTTTCTTTCAAAATATTTGATGTGTCCACGTTGCGTTTTGGGGCATTTCCTGTCACGGGCGCTAGGCCTACCCACACAAGTGAGGTATCATTTTTATCGCGAGACTTGGGGGGACGCTGTGTGGAAGGAAATTTGTGGCTCCTCTCAGATTCCAGAACTTTCTGTCACCGAAATGTGAGGAAAACCTGTTTTTTTTGTCACTTTTTGAGGTTTGCAAAGGATTCTGGGTAACACAACCTGGTCAGAGCCCCGCAAGTCACCCCATCTTGGATTCCCCTAGGTCTCTAGTTTTAAAAAATGCACAGGTTTGGTAGGTTTCCCTAGGGGCCGGCTGAGCTAGAGGCCAAAATATACAGGTAGGCACTTTGCAAAAAACACCTCTGTTTTCTTTCAAAATATTTGATGTGTCCACGTTGCGTTTTGGGGCATTTCCTGTCGCGGGCGCTAGGCCTACCCACACAAGTGAGGTATCATTTTTATCGGGAGACTTGGGGGGACGCTTGGTGGAAGGAAATTTGTGGCTCCTCTCAGATTCCAGAACTTTCTGTCACCGAAATGTGAGGAAAACCTGTTTTTTTTGCCACTTTTTGAGGTTTGCAAAGGATTCTGGGTAACAGAACCTGGTCAGAGCCCCGCAAGTCACCCCATCTTGGATTCCCCTCGGTCTCTAGTTTTAAAAAATGCACAAGTTTGGTAGGTTTCCCTAGGTGCCGGCTGAGCTAGAGGCCAAAATCTACAGGTAAGCACTTTGCAAAAAACACCTCTGTTTTCTTTCAAAATATTTGATGTGTCCATGTTGCGTTTTGGGGCATTTCCTGTTGCTTGCGCTAGGCCTACCCACACAAGTGAGGTATCATTTTTATCGGGAGACTTGGGGGGACGCTGTGTGGAAGGAAATGTGTGGCTCCTCTCAGACTCCAGAACTTTCTGTCACCGAAATGTGAGGAAAACCTGTTTTTTTTGTCACTTTTTGAGGTTTGCAAAGGATTCTGGGTAACAGAACCTGGTCAGAGCCCCGCAAGTCACCCCCATCTTGGATTCCCCTAGGTCTCTAGTTTTCAAAAATGCACAGGTTTGGTAGGTTTCCCTAGGTGCCGGCTGAGCTAGAGGCCAAAATCTACAGGTAGGCACTTTGCAAAAAACACCTCTGTTTTCTTTCAAAATATTTGATGTGTCCACGTTGCGTTTTGGGGCATTTCCTGTTGCGGCGCTAGGCCTACCCACACAAGTGAGGTATCATTTTTATCGGGAGACTTGGGGGGATTCTGTGTGGAAGGAAATTTGTGGCTCCTCTCAGATTCCAGAACTTTCTGTCACCGAAATTTGAGGAAAACCTGTTTTTTTGCCACTTTTTGAGGTTTGCAAAGGATTCTGGGTAACAGAACCTGGTCAGAGCCCCGCAAATCACCCCATCTTGGATTCCCCTAGGTCTCTAGTTTTCAAAAATGCACAGGTTTGGTAGGTTTCCCTAGGTGCCGGCTGAGCTAGAGGCCAAAATCTACAGGTAGGCACTTTGTAAAAACACCTCTGTTTTCTTTCAAAATATTTGATGTGTCCACGTTGCGTTTTGGGGCATTTCCTGTTGCGGCGCTAGGCCTACCCACACAAGTGAGGTATCATTTTTATCGGGAGACTTGGGGGGACGCTGGGTGGAACGAAATTTGTGGCTCCTCTCAGATTACAGAACTTTCTGTCACCGAAATGTGAGGAAAACTTATTTTTTTAGCCACTTTTTGAGGTTTGCAAAGGATTCTGGGTAACAGAACCTGGTCAGAGCCCCGCAAGTCACCCCAGCTTGGTTCCCCTAGGTCTCTAGTTTTAAAAAATGCACAGGTTTGGTAGGTTTCCCTAGGTGCCGGCTGAGCTAGAGGCCAAAATCTACAGGTAGGCACTTTGAAAAAAACACCTCTGTTTTCTTTCAAAATATTTGATGTGTCCACGTTGCGTTTTGGGGCATTTCCTGTCACGGGCGCTAGGCCTACCCACACAAGTGAGGTATCATTTTTATCGGGAGACTTGGGGGGACGCTGCGTGGATGGAAATTTGTGGCTCCTCTCAGATTCCAGAACTTTCTGTCACCGAAATGTGAGGAAAACCTGTTTTTTTTTCACTTTTGAGGTTTGCAAAGGATTCTGGGTAACAGAACCTGGTCAGAGCCCTGCAAGTCACCCCATCTTGGATTCCCCTAGGTCTCTAGTTTTCAAAAATGCACAGGTTTGGTAGGTTTCCCTAGGTGCCGGCTGAGCTAGAGGCCAAAATCTACAGGTAGGCACTTTGCAAAAAACACCTCTGTTTTCTTTCAAAATATTTGATGTGTCCACGTTGCGTTTTGGGGCATTTCCTGTTGCGGCGCTAGGCCTACCCACACAAGTGAGGTATCACTTTTATCGGGAGACGTGGGGGGATTCTGGGTGGAAGGAAATTTGTGGCTCCTCTCAGATTCCAGAACTTTCTGTCACCGAAATGTGAGGAAAACATGTTTTTTTGCCACTTTTTGAGGTTTGCAAAGGATTCTGGGTAACAGAACCTGGTCAGAGCCCCGCAAATCACCCCATCTTGGATTCCCCTAGGTCTCTAGTTTTCAAAAATGCACAGGTTTGGTAGGTTTCCCTAGGTGCCGGCTGAGCTAGAGGCCAAAATCTACAGGTAGGCACTTTGAAAAAATACACCTCTGTTTTCTTTCAAAATATTTGATGTGTCCACGTTGCGTTTTGGGGCATTTCCTGTCACGGGCGCTAGGCCTACCCACACAAGTGAGGTATCATTTTTATCGGGAGACTTGGGGGGATGCTGGCCGGAAGGAAATTTGTGGCTCCTCTCAGATTCCAGAACTTTCTGTCACCGAAATGTGAGGAAAACCTGTTTTTTTGCCACTTTTTGAGGTTTGCAAAGGATTCTGGGTAACAGAACCTGGTCAGAGCCCCGCAAATCACCCCATCTTGGATTCCCCTAGGTCTCTAGTTTTTAAAAATGCACAGGTTTGGTAGGTTTCCCTAGGTGCCGGCTGAGCTAGAGGCCAAAATCTACAGGTAGGCACTTTGCAAAAAACACCTCTGTTTTCTTTCAAAATATTTGATGTGTCCACGTTGCGTTTTGGGGCATTTCCTGTCACGGGCGCTAGGCCTACCCACACAAGTGAGGTATCATTTTTATCGCGAGACTTGGGGGGACGCTGTGTGGAAGGAAATTTGTGGCTCCTCTCAGATTCCAGAACTTTCTGTCACCGAAATGTGAGGAAAACCTGTTTTTTTTGTCACTTTTTGAGGTTTGCAAAGGATTCTGGGTAACACAACCTGGTCAGAGCCCCGCAAGTCACCCCATCTTGGATTCCCCTAGGTCTCTAGTTTTAAAAAATGCACAGGTTTGGTAGGTTTCCCTAGGGGCCGGCTGAGCTAGAGGCCAAAATATACAGGTAGGCACTTTGCAAAAAACACCTCTGTTTTCTTTCAAAATATTTGATGTGTCCACGTTGCGTTTTGGGGCATTTCCTGTCGCGGGCGCTAGGCCTACCCACACAAGTGAGGTATCATTTTTATCGGGAGACTTGGGGGGACGCTTGGTGGAAGGAAATTTGTGGCTCCTCTCAGATTCCAGAACTTTCTGTCACCGAAATGTGAGGAAAACCTGTTTTTTTTGCCACTTTTTGAGGTTTGCAAAGGATTCTGGGTAACAGAACCTGGTCAGAGCCCCGCAAGTCACCCCATCTTGGATTCCCCTCGGTCTCTAGTTTTAAAAAATGCACAAGTTTGGTAGGTTTCCCTAGGTGCCGGCTGAGCTAGAGGCCAAAATCTACAGGTAAGCACTTTGCAAAAAACACCTCTGTTTTCTTTCAAAATATTTGATGTGTCCATGTTGCGTTTTGGGGCATTTCCTGTTGCTTGCACTAGGCCTACCCACACAAGTGAGGTATCATTTTTATCGGGAGACTTGGGGGGACGCTGTGTGGAAGGAAATGTGTGGCTCCTCTCAGACTCCAGAACTTTCTGTCACCGAAATGTGAGGAAAACCTGTTTTTTTTGTCACTTTTTGAGGTTTGCAAAGGATTCTGGGTAACAGAACCTGGTCAGAGCCCCGCAAGTCACCCCCATCTTGGATTCCCCTAGGTCTCTAGTTTTCAAAAATGCACAGGTTTGGTAGGTTTCCCTAGGTGCCGGCTGAGCTAGAGGCCAAAATCTACAGGTAGGCACTTTGCAAAAAACACCTCTGTTTTCTTTCAAAATATTTGATGTGTCCACGTTGCGTTTTGGGGCATTTCCTGTTGCGGCGCTAGGCCTACCCACACAAGTGAGGTATCACTTTTATCGGGAGACTTGGGGGGATTCTGGGTGGAAGGAAATTTGTGGCTCCTCTCAGATTCCAGAACTTTCTGTCACCGAAATGTGAGGTAAACCTGTTTTTTTGCCACTTTTTGAGGTTTGCAAAGGATTCTGGGTAACAGAACCTGGTCAGAGCCCCGCAAATCACCCCATCTTGGATTCCCCTAGGTCTCTAGTTTTCAAAAATGCACAGGTTTGGTAGGTTTCCCTAGGTGCCGGCTGAGCTAGAGGCCAAAATCTACAGGTAGGCACTTTGAAAAAAACACCTCTGTTTTCTTTCAAAATATTTGATGTGTCCACGTTGCGTTTTGGGGCATTTCCTGTCACGGGCGCTAGGCCTACCCACACAAGTGAGGTATCATTTTTATCGGGAGACTTGGGGGGATGCTGGCCGGAAGGAAATTTGTGGCTCCTCTCAGATTCCAGAACTTTCTGTCACCGAAATGTGAGGAAAACCTGTTTTTTTGCCACTTTTTGAGGTTTGCAAAGGATTCTGGGTAACAGAACCTGGTCAGAGCCCCGCAAATCACCCCATCTTGGATTCCCCTAGGTCTCTAGTTTTCAAAAATGCACAGGTTTGGTAGGTTTCCCTAGGTGCCGGCTGAGCTAGAGGCCAAAATCTACAGGTAGGCACTTTGCAAAAAACACCTCTGTTTTCTTTCAAAATATTTGATGTGTCCACGTTGCGTTTTGGGGCATTTCCTGTCACGGGCGCTAGGCCTACCCACACAAGTGAGGTATCATTTTTATCGCGAGACTTGGGGGGACGCTGTGTGGAAGGAAATTTGTGGCTCCTCTCAGATTCCAGAACTTTCTGTCACCGAAATGTGAGGAAAACCTGTTTTTTTTGTCACTTTTTGAGGTTTGCAAAGGATTCTGGGTAACACAACCTGGTCAGAGCCCCGCAAGTCACCCCATCTTGGATTCCCCTAGGTCTCTAGTTTTAAAAAATGCACAGGTTTGGTAGGTTTCCCTAGGGGCCGGCTGAGCTAGAGGCCAAAATATACAGGTAGGCACTTTGCAAAAAACACCTCTGTTTTCTTTCAAAATATTTAATGTGTCCACGTTGCGTTTTGGGGCATTTCCTGTCGCGGGCGCTAGGCCTACCCACACAAGTGAGGTATCATTTTTATCGGGAGACTTGGGGGGACGCTTGGTGGAAGGAAATTTGTGGCTCCTCTCAGATTCCAGAACTTTCTGTCACCGAAATGTGAGGAAAACCTGTTTTTTTTGCCACTTTTTGAGGTTTGCAAAGGATTCTGGGTAACAGAACCTGGTCAGAGCCCCGCAAGTCACCCCATCTTGGATTCCCCTCGGTCTCTAGTTTTAAAAAATGCACAAGTTTGGTAGGTTTCCCTAGGTGCCGGCTGAGCTAGAGGCCAAAATCTACAGGTAAGCACGTTGCAAAAAACACCTCTGTTTTCTTTCAAAATATTTGATGTGTCCATGTTGCGTTTTGGGGCATTTCCTGTTGCTTGCGCTAGGCCTACCCACACAAGTGAGGTATCATTTTTATCGGGAGACTTGGGGGGACGCTGTGTGGAAGGAAATGTGTGGCTCCTCTCAGACTCCAGAACTTTCTGTCACCGAAATGTGAGGAAAACCTGTTTTTTTTGTCACTTTTTGAGGTTTGCAAAGGATTCTGGGTAACACAACCTGGTCAGAGCCCCGCAAGTCACCCCATCTTGGATTCCCCTAGGTCTCTAGTTTTAAAAAATGCACAGGTTTGGTAGGTTTCCCTAGGTGCCGGCTGAGCTAGAGGCCAAAATCTACAGGTAGGCACTTTGCAAAAAACACCTCTGTTTTCTTTCAAAATATTTGATGTGTCCACGTTGCGTTTTGGGGCATTTCCTGTCGCGGGCGCTAGGCCTACCCACACAAGTGAGGTATCATTTTTATTGGGAGACTTGGGGGGACGCTGGGTGGAAGGAAATTTGTGGCTCCTCTCAGATTCCAGAACTTTCTGTCACCGAAATGTGAGGAAAACCTGTCTTTTTTTGCCACTTTTTGAGGTTTGCAAAGGATTCTGGGTAACAGAACCTGGTCAGAGCCCCGCAAGTCACCCCATCTTGGATTCCCCTAGGTCTCTAGTTTTAAAAAATGCACAAGTTTGGTAGGTTTCCCTAGGTGCCGGCTGAGCTAGAGGCCAAAATCTACAGGTAAGCACTTTGCAAAAAACACCTCTGTTTTCTTTCAAAATATTTGATGTGTCCATGTTGCGTTTTGGGGCATTTCCTGTTGCGGGCGCTAGGCCTACCCACACAAGTGAGGTATCATTTTTATCGGGAGACTTGGGGTGACACTGTGTGGAAGGAAATGTGTGGCTCCTCTCAGACTCCAGAACTTTCTTTCACCGAAATGTGAGGAAAACCTGTTTTTTTTGCCACTTTTTGAGGTTTGCAAAGGATTCTGGGTAACAGAACCTGGTCAGAGCCCCGCAAGTCACCCCATCTTGGATTCCCCTAGGTCTCTAGTTTTAAAAAATGCACAGGTTTGGTAGGTTTCCCTAGGTGCCGGCTGAGCTAGAGGCCAAAATCTACAGGTAGGCACTTTGCAAAAAACACCTCTGTTTTCTTTCAAAATATTTGATGTATCCACGTTGCGTTTTGGGGCATTTCCTGTTGCGGCGCTAGGCCTACCCACACAAGTGAGGTATCATTTTTATCGGGAGACTTGGGGGAATTCTGAGTGGAAGGAAATTTGTGGCTCCTCTCAGATTCCAGAACTTTCTGTCACCGAAATGTGAGGAAAACCTGTTTTTTTTGCCACTTTTTGAGGTTTGCAAAGGATTCTGGGTAACAGAACCTGGTCAGAGCCCCACGAGTCACCCCATCTTGGATTCCCCTAGGTCTCTAGTTTTCAAAAATGCACAGGTTTGGTAGGTTTCCATATGTGCCGGCTGAGCTAGAGGCCAAAATCTACCTGTAGGCACTTTGCAAAAAACAGCTCTGTATTTTCTCAAAAAATGGGATGTGTCCACGTTGTGTTTTGGGGCATTTCCTGTCGCGGGCGCTAGGCCTACCCACACAAGTGAGGTATCATTTTTATCAGGAGGCTTGGGGGAACGCTGGATGGAATGAAATTTGTGGCTCCTCTCAGATTCCAGAACTTTCTGTCACCGAAATGTGAGGAAAACTTGTTTTTTTAGCCACTTTTTGAGATTTGCAAAGGATTCTGGGTAACAGAACCTGGTCAGAGCCCCACGAGTCACCCCATCTTAGATTCCCCTAGGTCTCTAGTTTTAAAAAATGCACAGGTTTGGTAGGTTTCACTATGTGCCGGCTGAGCTAGAGGCCAAAATCTACAGGTAGGCACTTTGGAAAAAACAGCTGTGTTTTCTATCAAAAAATGGGATGTGTCCATGTTGTGTTTTGGGGCTTTTCCTGTCGCGGGCACTAGGCCTACCCACACAAGTGAGGTATCATTTTTATCGGGAGACTTGGGGGGACGCTGTGTGGAAGGAAATGTGTGGCTCCTCTCAGACTCCAGAACTTTCTGTCACCGAAATTTGAGGAAAACCTGTTTTTTTGCCACTTTTTGAGGTTTGCAAAGGATTCTGGATAACAGAACCTGGTCAGAGCCCCGCAAGTCACCCCATCTTGGATTCCCCTAGGTCTCTAGTTTTCAAAAATGCACAGGTTTGGTAGGTTTCCCTAGGTGCCGGCTGAGCTAGAGGCCAAAATCTACAGGTAGGCACTTTGCAAAAAACACCTCTGTTTTCTTTCAAAATATTTGATGTGTCCACGTTGCGTTTTGGGGCATTTCCTGTTGCGGCGCTAGGCCTACCCACACAAGTGAGGTATCATTTTTATCGGGAGACTTGGGGGGATTCTGTGTGGAAGGAAATTTGTGGCTCCTCTCAGATTCCAGAACTTTCTGTCACCGAAATTTGAGGAAAACCTGTTTTTTTGCCACTTTTTATGGTTTGCAAAGGATTCTGGGTAACAGAACCTGGTCAGAGCCCCGCAAATCACCCCATCTTGGATTCCCCTAGGTCTCTAGTTTTCAAAAATGCACAGGTTTGGTAGGTTTCTCTAGGTGCCGGCTGAGCTAGAGGCCAAAATCTACAGGTAGGCACTTTGAAAAAACACCTCTGTTTTCTTTCAAAATATTTGATGTGTCCACGTTGCGTTTTGGGGCATTTCCTGTTGCGGCGCTAGGCCTACCCACACAAGTGAGGTATCATTTTTATCGGGAGACTTGGGGGGACGCTGGGTGGAACGAAATTTGTGGCTCCTCTCAGATTACAGAACTTTCTGTCACCGAAATGTGAGGAAAACCTGTTTTTTTGCCACTTTTTGAGGTTTGCAAAGGATTCTGGGTAACAGAACCTGGTCAGAGCCCCGCAAATCACCCCATCTTGGATTCCCCTAGGTCTCTAGTTTTCAAAAATGCACAGGTTTGGTAGGTTTCCCTAGGTGCCGGCTGAGCTAGAGGCCAAAATCTACAGGTAAGCACTTTGCAAAAAACACCTCTGTTTTCTTTCAAAATATTTGATGTGTCCATGTTGCGTTTTGGGGCATTTCCTGTTGCGGGCGCTAGGCCTACCCACACAAGTGAGGTATCATTTTTATCGGGAGACTTGGGGGGACACTGTGTGGAAGGAAATGTGTGGCTCCTCTCAGACTCCAGAACTTTCTTTCACCGAAATGTGAGGAAAACCTGTTTTTTTTGCCACTTTTTGAGGTTTGCAAAGGATTCTGGGTAACAGAACCTGGTCAGAGCCCCGCAAGTCACCCCAGCTTGGTTCCCCTAGGTCTCTAGTTTTAAAAAATGCACAGGTTTGGTAGGTTTCCCTAGGTGCCGGCTGAGCTAGAGGCCAAAATCTACAGGTAGGCACTTTGCAAAAAACACCTCTGTTTTCTTTCAAAATATTTGATGTGTCCACGTTGCGTTTTGGGGCATTTCCTGTCACGGGCGCTAGGCCTACCCACACAAGTGAGGTATCATTTTTATCGGGAGACTTGGGGGGACGCTGCGTGGATGGAAATTTGTGGCTCCTCTCAGATTCCAGAACTTTCTGTCACCGAAATGTGAGGAAAACCTGTTTTTTTTTCACTTTTTGAGGTTTGCAAAGGATTCTGGGTAACAGAACCTGGTCAGAGCCCTGCAAGTCACCCCATCTTGGATTCCCCTAGGTCTCTAGTTTTCAAAAATGCACAGGTTTGGTAGGTTTCCCTAGGGGCCGGCTGAGCTAGAGGCCAAAATCTACAGGTAGGCACTTTGCAAAAAACACCTCTGTTTTCTTTCAAAATATTTGAAGTGTCCACGTTGCGTTTTGGGGCATTTCCTGTCGCGGGCGCTAGGCCTACCCACACAAGTGAGGTATCATTTTTATCGGGAGACTTGGGGGGACGCTGTGTGGAAGGGAATTTGTGGCTCCTCTCAGACTCCAGAACTTTCTGTCACCGAAATGTGAGGAAAACGTGTTTTTTTTGCCACTTTTTGAGGTTTGCAAAGGATTCTGGGTAACAGAACCTGGTCAGAGCCCCGCAAGTCTCCCCCATCTTGGATTCCCCTAGGTCTCTAGTTTTCAAAAATGCACAGGTTTGGTAGGTTTCCCTAGGTGCCGGCTGAGCTAGAGGCCAAAATCTACAGGTAGGCACTTTGCAAAAAACACCTCTGTTTTCTTTCAAAATATTTGATGTGTCCACGTTGCGTTTTGGAGCATTTCCTGTTGCGGCGCTAGGCCTACCCACACAAGTGAGGTATCACTTTTATCAGGAGACTTGGGGGGATTCTGGGTGGAAGGAAATTTGTGGCTCCTCTCAGATTCCAGAACTTTCTGTCACCGAAATGTGAGGAAAACCTGTTTTTTTGCCACTTTTTGAGGTTTGCAAAGGATTCTGGGTAACAGAACCTGGTCAGAGCCCCGCAAATCACCCCATCTTGGATTCCCCTAGGTCTCTAGTTTTCAAAAATGCACAGGTTTGGTAGGTTTCCCTAGGTGCCGGCTGAGCTAGAGGCCAAAATCTACAGGTAGGCACTTTGAAAAAAACACCTCTGTTTTCTTTCAAAAAATTTGATGTGTCCACGTTGCGTTTTGGAGCATTTCCTGTCACGGGCGCTAGGCCTACCCACACAAGTGAGGTATCATTTTTATCGGGAGACTTGGGGGGATGCTGGCCGGAAGGAAATTTGTGGCTCCTCTCAGATTCCAGAACTTTCTGTCACCGAAATGTGAGGAAAACCTGTTTTTTTGCCACTTTTTGAGGTTTGCAAAGGATTCTGGGTAACAGAACCTGGTCAGAGCCCCGCAAATCACCCCATCTTGGATTCCCCTAGGTCTCTAGTTTTCAAAAATGCACAGGTTTGGTAGGTTTCCCTAGGTGCCGGCTGAGCTAGAGGCCAAAATCTACAGGTAGGCACTTTGCAAAAAACACCTCTGTTTTCTTTCAAAATATTTGATGTGTCCACGTTGCGTTTTGGGGCATTTCCTGTCACGGGCGCTAGGCCTACCCACAAAAGTGAGGTATCATTTTTATCGCGAGACTTGGGGGGACGCTGTGTGGAAGGAAATTTGTGGCTCCTCTCAGATTCCAGAACTTTCTGTCACCGAAATGTGAGGAAAACCTGTTTTTTTTGTCACTTTTTGAGGTTTGCAAAGGATTCTGGGTAACACAACCTGGTCAGAGCCCCGCAAGTCACCCCATCTTGGATTCCCCTAGGTCTCTAGTTTTATAAAATGCACAGGTTTCGTAGGTTTCCCTAGGGGCCGGCTGAGCTAGAGGCCAAAATATACAGGTAGGCACTTTGCAAAAAACACCTCTGTTTTCTTTCAAAATATTTGATGTGTCCACGTTGCGTTTTGGGGCATTTCCTGTCGCGGGCGCTAGGCCTACCCACACAAGTGAGGTATCATTTTTATCGGGAGACTTGGGGGGACGCTTGGTGGAAGGAAATTTGTGGCTCCTCTCAGATTCCAGAACTTTCTGTCACCGAAATGTGAGGAAAACCTGTTTTTTTTGCCACTTTTTGAGGTTTGCAAAGGATTCTGGGTAACACAACCTGGTCAGAGCCCCGCAAGTCACCCCATCTTGGATTCCCCTAGGGCTCTAGTTTTAAAAAATGCACAGGTTTGGTAGGTTTCCCTAGGTGCCGGCTGAGCTAGAGGCCAAAATCTACAGGTAGGCACTTTGTAAAAAACACCTCTGTTTTCTTTCAAAATATTTGATGTGTCCACGTTGCGTTTTGGGGCATTTCCTGTCGCGGGCGCTAGGCCTACCCACACAAGTGAGGTATCATTTTTATTGGGAGACTTGGGGGGACGCTGGGTGGAAGGAAATTTGTGGCTCCTCTCAGATTCCAGAACTTTCTGTCACCGAAATGTGAGGAAAACCTGTCTTTTTTTGCCACTTTTTGAGGTTTGCAAAGGATTCTGGGTAACAGAACCTGGTCAGAGCACCGCAAGTCACCCCATCTTGGATTCCCCTAGGTCTCTAGTTTTAAAAAATGCACAAGTTTGGTAGGTTTCCCTAGGTGCCGGCTGAGCTAGAGGCCAAAATCTACAGGTAAGCACTTTGCAAAAAACACCTCTGTTTTCTTTCAAAATATTTGATGTGTCCATGTTGCGTTTTGGGGCATTTCCTGTTGCGGGCGCTAGGCCTACCCACACAAGTGAGGTATCATTTTTATCGGGAGACTTGGGGGGACACTGTGTGGAAGGAAATGTGTGGCTCCTCTCAGACTCCAGAACTTTCTTTCACCGAAATGTGAGGAAAACCTGTTTTTTTTGCCACTTTTTGAGGTTTGCAAAGGATTCTGGGTAACAGAACCTGGTCAGAGCCCCGCAAGTCACCCCATCTTGGATTCCCCTAGGTCTCTAGTTTTAAAAAATGCACAGGTTTGGTAGGTTTCCCTAGGTGCCGGCTGAGCTAGAGGCCAAAATCTACAGGTAGGCACTTTGCAAAAAACACCTCTGTTTTCTTTCAAAATATTTGATGTGTCCACGTTGCGTTTTGGGGCATTTCCTGTTGCGGCGCTAGGCCTACCCACACAAGTGAGGTATCATTTTTATCGGGAGACTTGGGGGAATTCTGGGTGGAAGGAAATTTGTGGCTCCTCTCAGATTCCAGAACTTTCTGTCACCGAAATGTGAGGAAAACCTGTTTTTTTTGCCACTTTTTGAGGTTTGCAAAGGATTCTGGGTAACAGAACCTGGTCAGAGCCCCACGAGTCACCCCATCTTGGATTCCCCTAGGTCTCTAGTTTTGAAAAATGCACAGGTTTGGTAGGTTTCCATATGTGCCGGCTGAGCTAGAGGCCAAAATCTACCTGTAGGCACTTTGCAAAAAACAGCTCTGTATTTTCTCAAAAAATGGGATGTGTCCACGTTGTGTTTTGGGGCATTTCCTGTCGCGGGCGCTAGGCCTACCCACACAAGTGAGGTATCATTTTTATCAGGAGGCTTGGGGGAACGCTGGATGGAATGAAATTTGTGGCTCCTCTCAGATTCCAGAACTTTCTGTCACCGAAATGTGAGGAAAACTTGTTTTTTTAGCCACTTTTTGAGATTTGCAAAGGATTCTGGGTAACAGAACCTGGTCAGAGCCCCACGAGTCACCCCATCTTAGATTCCCCTAGGTCTCTAGTTTTAAAAAATGCACAGGTTTGGTAGGTTTCACTATGTGCCGGCTGAGCTAGAGGCCAAAATCTACAGGTAGGCACTTTGGAAAAAACAGCTGTGTTTTCTATCAAAAAATGGGATGTGTCCATGTTGTGTTTTGGGGCTTTTCCTGTCGCGGGCACTAGGCCTACCCACACAAGTGAGGTATCATTTTTATCGGGAGACTTGGGGGGACGCTGTGTGGAAGGAAATGTGTGGCTCCTCTCAGACTCCAGAACTTTCTGTCACCGAAATGTGAGGAAAACCTGTTTTTTTGCCACTTTTTGAGGTTTGCAAAGGATTCTGGGTAACAGAACCTGGTCAGAGCCCCACGAGTCACCCCATCTTAGATTCCCCTAGGTCTCTAGTTTTAAAAAATGCACAGGTTTGGTAGGTTTCACTATGTGCCGGCTGAGCTAGAGGCCAAAATCTACAGGTAGGCACTTTGGAAAAAACAGCTGTGTTTTCTATCAAAAAATGGGATGTGTCCATGTTGTGTTTTGGGGCTTTTCCTGTCGCGGGCACTAGGCCTACCCACACAAGTGAGGTATCATTTTTATCGGGAGACTTGGGGGGACGCTGTGTGGAAGGAAATGTGTGGCTCCTCTCAGACTCCAGAACTTTCTGTCACCGAAATTTGAGGAAAACCTGTTTTTTTGCCACTTTTTGAGGTTTGCAAAGGATTCTGGATAACAGAACCTGGTCAGAGCCCCGCAAGTCACCCCATCTTGGATTCCCCTAGGTCTCTAGTTTTCAAAAATGCACAGGTTTGGTAGGTTTCCCTAGGTGCCGGCTGAGCTAGAGGCCAAAATCTACAGGTAGGCACTTTGCAAAAAACACCTCTGTTTTCTTTCAAAATATTTGATGTGTCCACGTTGCGTTTTGGGGCATTTCCTGTTGCGGCGCTAGGCCTACCCACACAAGTGAGGTATCATTTTTATCGGGAGACTTGGGGGGATTCTGTGTGGAAGGAAATTTGTGGCTCCTCTCAGATTCCAGAACTTTCTGTCACCGAAATTTGAGGAAAACCTGTTTTTTTGCCACTTTTTATGGTTTGCAAAGGATTCTGGGTAACAGAACCTGGTCAGAGCCCCGCAAATCACCCCATCTTGGATTCCCCTAGGTCTCTAGTTTTCAAAAATGCACAGGTTTGGTAGGTTTCCCTAGGTGCCGGCTGAGCTAGAGGCCAAAATCTACAGGTAGGCACTTTGCAAAAAACACCTCCGTTTTCTTTCAAAATATTTGATGTGTCCACGTTGCGTTTTGGGGCATTTCCTGTTGCGGCGCTAGGCCTACCCACACAAGTGAGGTATCATTTTTATCGGGAGACTTGGGGGGACGCTGGGTGGAACGAAATTTGTGGCTCCTCTCAGATTACAGAACTTTCTGTCACCGAAATGTGAGGAAAACCTGTTTTTTTGCCACTTTTTGAGGTTTGCAAAGGATTCTGGGTAACAGAACCTGGTCAGAGCCCCGCAAATCACCCAATCTTGGATTCCCCTAGGTCTCTAGTTTTCAAAAATGCACAGGTTTGGTAGGTTTCCCTAGGTGCCGGCTGAGCTAGAGGCCAAAATCTACAGGTAAGCACTTTGCAAAAAACACCTCTGTTTTCTTTCAAAATATTTGATGTGTCCATGTTGCGTTTTGGGGCATTTCCTGTTGCGGGCGCTAGGCCTACCCACACAAGTGAGGTATCATTTTTATCGGGAGACTTGGGGGGACACTGTGTGGAAGGAAATGTGTGGCTCCTCTCAGACTCCAGAACTTTCTTTCACCGAAATGTGAGGAAAACCTGTTTTTTTTGCCACTTTTTGAGGTTTGCAAAGGATTCTGGGTAACAGAACCTGGTCAGAGCCCCGCAAGTCACCCCATCTTGGATTCCCCTAGGTCTCTAGTTTTAAAAAATGCACAAGTTTGGTAGGTTTCCCTAGGTGCCGGCTGAGCTAGAGGCCAAAATCTACAGGTAAGCACTTTGCAAAAAACACCTCTGTTTTCTTTCAAAATATTTGATGTGTCCATGTTGCGTTTTGGGGCATTTCCTGTTGCTTGCGCTAGGCCTACCCACACAAGTGAGGTATCATTTTTATCGGGAGACTTGGGGGGACGCTGTGTGGAAGGAAATGTGTGGCTCCTCTCAGACTCCAGAACTTTCTGTCACCGAAATGTGAGGAAAACCTGTTTTTTTGTCACTTTTTGAGGTTTGCAAAGGATTCTGGGTAACACAACCTGGTCAGAGCCCCGCAAGTCACCCCATCTTGGATTCCCCTAGGGCTCTAGTTTTAAAAAATGCACAGGTTTGGTAGGTTTCCCTAGGTGCCGGCTGAGCTAGAGGCCAAAATCTACAGGTAGGCACTTTGCAAAAAACACCTCTGTTTTCTTTCAAAATATTTGATGTGTCCACGTTGCGTTTTGGGGCATTTCCTGTCGCGGGCGCTAGGCCTACCCACACAAGTGAGGTATCATTTTTATTGGGAGACTTGGGGGGACGCTGGGTGGAAGGAAATTTGTGGCTCCTCTCAGATTCCAGAACTTTCTGTCACCGAAATGTGAGGAAAACCTGTCTTTTTTTGCCACTTTTTGAGGTTTGCAAAGGATTCTGGGTAACAGAACCTGGTCAGAGCCCCGCAAGTCACCCCATCTTGGATTCCCCTAGGTCTCTAGTTTTAAAAAATGCACAAGTTTGGTAGGTTTCCCTAGGTGCCGGCTGAGCTAGAGGCCAAAATCTACAGGTAAGCACTTTGCAAAAAACACCTCTGTTTTCTTTCAAAATATTTGATGTGTCCATGTTGCGTTTTGGGGCATTTCCTGTTGCGGGCGCTAGGCCTACCCACACAAGTGAGGTATCATTTTTATCGGGAGACTTGGGGGGACACTGTGTGGAAGGAAATGTGTGGCTCCTCTCAGACTCCAGAACTTTCTTTCACCGAAATGTGAGGAAAACCTGTTTTTTTTGCCACTTTTTGAGGTTTGCAAAGGATTCTGGGTAACAGAACCTGGTCAGAGCCCCGCAAGTCACCCCATCTTGGATTCCCCTAGGTCTCTAGTTTTAAAAAATGCACAGGTTTGGTAGGTTTCCCTAGGTGCCGGCTGAGCTAGAGGCCAAAATCTACAGGTAGGCACTTTGCAAAAAACACCTCTGTTTTCTTTCAAAATATTTGATGTGTCCACGTTGCGTTTTGGGGCATTTCCTGTTGCGGCGCTAGGCCTACCCACACAAGTGAGGTATCATTTTTATCGGGAGACTTGGGGGAATTCTGGGTGGAAGGAAATTTGTGGCTCCTCTCAGATTCCAGAACTTTCTGTCACCGAAATGTGAGGAAAACCTGTTTTTTTTGCCACTTTTTGAGGTTTGCAAAGGATTCTGGGTAACAGAACCTGGTCAGAGCCCCACGAGTCACCCCATCTTGGATTCCCCTAGGTCTCTAGTTTTCAAAAATGCACAGGTTTGGTAGGTTTCCATATGTGCCGGCTGAGCTAGAGGCCAAAATCTACCTGTAGGCACTTTGCAAAAAACAGCTCTGTATTTTCTCAAGAAATGGGATGTGTCCACGTTGTGTTTTGGGGCATTTCCTGTCGCGGGCGCTAGGCCTACCCACACAAGTGAGGTATCATTTTTATCAGGAGGCTTGGGGGAACGCTGGATGGAATGAAATTTGTGGCTCCTCTCAGATTCCAGAACTTTCTGTCACCGAAATGTGAGGAAAACTTGTTTTTTTAGCCACTTTTTGAGATTTGCAAAGGATTCTGGGTAACAGAACCTGGTCAGAGCCCCACGAGTCACCCCATCTTAGATTCCCCTAGGTCTCTAGTTTTAAAAAATGCACAGGTTTGGTAGGTTTCACTATGTGCCGGCTGAGCTAGAGGCCAAAATCTACAGGTAGGCACTTTGGAAAAAACAGCTGTGTTTTCTATCAAAAAATGGGATGTGTCCATGTTGTGTTTTGGGGCTTTTCCTGTCGCGGGCACTAGGCCTACCCACACAAGTGAGGTATCATTTTTATCGGGAGACTTGGGGGGACGCTGTGTGGAAGGAAATGTGTGGCTCCTCTCAGACTCCAGAACTTTCTGTCACCGAAATGTGAGGAAAACCTGTTTTTTTGCCACTTTTTGAGGTTTGCAAAGGATTCTGGGTAACAGAACCTGGTCAGAGCCCCGCAAGTCACCCCATCTTGGATTCCCCTAGGTCTCTAGTTTTAAAAAATGCACAGGTTTGGTAGGTTTCCCTAGGTGCCGGCTGAGCTAGAGGCCAAAATCTACAGGTAGGCACTTTGCAAAAAACACCTCTGTTTTCTTTCAAAATATTTGATGTGTCCACGTTGCGTTTTGGGGCATTTCCTGTTGCGGCGCTAGGCCTACCCACACAAGTGAGGTATCATTTTTATCGGGAGACTTGGGGGGATTCTGGGTGGAAGGAAATTTGTGGCTCCTCTCAGATTCCAGAACTTTCTGTCACCGAAATGTGAGGAAAACCTGTTTTTTTTGCCACTTTTTGAGGTTTGCAAAGGATTCTGGGTAACAGAACCTGGTCAGAGCCCCACAAGTCACCCCATCTTGGATTCCCCTAGGTCTCTAGTTTTAAAAAATGCACAGGTTTGGTAGGTTTCCCTATGTGCCGGCTGAGCTAGAGGCCAAAATCTAGAGGTAGGCACTTTGCAAAAAACAGCTCTGTATTTTCTCAAAAAATGGGATGTGTCCACGTTGTGTTTTGGGGCATTTCCTGTTGCGGGCGCTAGGCCTACCCACACAAGTGAGGTATCATTTTTATCAGGAGGCTTGGGGGAACGCTGGGTGGAATGAAATTTGTGGCTCCTCTCAGATTCCAGAACATTCTGTCACCGAAATGTGAGGAAAACTTGTTTTTTTAGCCACTTTTTGAGATTTGCAAAGGATTCTGGGTAACAGAACCTGGTCAGAGCCCCACGAGTCACCCCATCTTAGATTCCCCTAGGTCTCTAGTTTTCAAAAATGCACAGGTTTGGTAGGTTTCACTATGTGCCGGCTGAGCTAGAGGCCAAAATCTACAGGTAGGCACTTTGGAAAAAACAGCTGTGTTTTCTATCAAAAAATGGGATGTGTCCATGTTGTGTTTTGGGGCTTTTCCTGTCGCGGGCACTAGGCCTACCCACACAAGTGAGGTATCATTTTTATCGGGAGACTTGGGGGAACATAGAATAGCAAAACAAGTGTTATTGCCCCTTATCTTTCTCTACATTTTTTCCTTCCAAATATAAGAGAGTGTGTAAACAAGACGTCTATTTGAGAAATGCCCTGCAATTCACATGCTAGTATTGGCACCTCGGAATTCAGAGATGTGCAAATAACCACTGCTCCTCAAAACCTTATCTTGATCCCATTTTGGAAATGCAAAGGTTTTCTTGATACCTCTTTTTCACTCTTCATATTTCAGCAAATGAATTGCTGTATACCCAGTATAGAATGAAAACCAACTGCAGGGTGCAGCTCATTTATTGGCTGTGCGTACCTAGGGTTCTTGATGAACCTACAAGCCCTTTATATCCCCGCAACCAGAAGAGTCCAGCAGACAAAACGGTATATTGCTTTCAGAAATCTGACATCGCAGGAAAAAGTTACAGAGTAAAACATAAAGAAAAATGGCTGTTGTTTTCAGCTCAATTTCAATATTTTTTTATTTCAGCTGTTATTTTCTGTAGGAAAACCTTGTAGGATCTACACAAATGACCCCTTGCTGAATTCAGAATTTTGTCTAGTTTTCAGAAATGTTTAGCTCTCAGGGATCCAGCATTGGTTTCACACCCATTCCTGTCACTAACTGGAAGGAGGTTGAAAGCACCAAAAATAGTAAAAATGGGGTATGTCCCAGTAAAATGCCAAATTTGTGTTGGAAAATGTGGTGTTCTGATTCAAGTCTGCCCGTTCCTGAAAGGTGGGAAGATAGTGATTTCAGCACCAGAAACCCTTTGTTGATGGCATTTTCAGGGAAAAAACCACAAGCCTTTTTCGGCAGCCCTTTTTCCCCATTTATTTGGAAAAAATGACATTTTCACTGTATTTTGGCTATTTTCTTGGCCTCCTCCAGGGGAAACCACAAACTCTGGGTACCATTAGAATCCCTAGGATGTTGGAAAACAAAGACGCAAATTTGGCGTGGATAGCTTATGTGGACAAAAAGTTATGAAGGCCTAAGCGCGAACTACCCCAAATAGCCAAAAAAGGGCTCCGCACTGGGGGGAAACGGCCCAGCAGCTAAGGGGTTAACACACCGCCCGCCACGGCGGTACAGAGAAGCAGCGTGGCGGTCACCGCCAACAGACAGGCGGAAGACAATGTACCGCCCAGAGTATTACAACAGGCCAATCCGCTACCTTTTCTGGGGCGGATTCACCGTGGATAAAAACACAGCGGAAACAGTTACTGCAATGGGAAAACGCTCACCTGAACACATCCCACGAGGAACAAGGACTCCATGGAGTCCGAATTACACATTCTACCGGCCCTTGTATTCCTACTCATCTATGAAGACCAACAGCGCCGCAGCCGAAGACAACGGTGAGTACTGCACCTACGACATGGGGGAAGGGGGAGGCAAAAGTTAGGGGGACACACACAAAACACCCCCACCCCCACCCACGCCCTCGCATATTACAACATACACACCAATGCATCCACAAATATCACAGTAACAACCCACAATCCCTCCGGAAGAATGCAAAGACAAAGCGAAATCAGTTCAAACATTGTAATGTAGCAATATACATGTCTGTCAAAAATATACAGATATATAAGAAAATCAGCCAGAAATATATACATTACGAGAAGTAGTGCAGATATGCACACAGCAATGTCCGTGCACCACTAGTCCAAAAATGCATGGGCGAGGCCCACAGTAGATACCTGTCCACAATCGGAGAGAACACCGCCGGGGCATCAGATAGAAATACTCCAGGCACCTCAGGGGGAAGGGAAGGGGGGCACCTCAGCCGGATGACAGCACCACGCCACATCCACGACGGGGCTCCATGCCCATTGATGTATCCTGGGGAGTGCAAAGCCACAGTCTCTCAAGTCTCTACAGTGGGTGGCTTGCCCACTGTTACATCCTGGGGAGTGCAAAGCCACAGTCTCTCATGTCTCTACAGTGGGTGGCTTTCCCACTGTACCATCCTGGGGAGTGCAAAGCCACAGTCTCTCAAGTCTCTACAGTAGGTGACTTGCCCACTGTTACATCCTGGGGAGTGCAAAGACACAGGCCCTCATTCTGACCCTGGCGGTTCTCTACCGCCAGGGCCAACGGGGGAGGGAGCACCGCCGACAGGCCGGCGGTGCTCCCTTGGTCATTCTGACCGCGGCCAAGAACGGGAAAACCGGCGGTCTCCCGCCGGTTTTCCACTGACCCTTAGAATCCTCCAAGGCGGCGCAGCTCGCTGCGCCGCCGAGGGGATTCTGACCCCCCCTACCGCCATCCTGTTCATGGCGGGAAAGCCGCCATGAACAGGATGGCGGTAGGGGGGGTCGCGGGGCCCCTGGGGGCCCCTGCCGTGCCCATGCCCATGGCATGGGCACGGCAGGGGCCCCCTAACAGGGCCCAACTAGGCTTTTCAGTGTCTGCGATGCAGACACTGAAAAGCGCGACGGGTGCTGCTGCACCCGTCGCACGCCTTCCACTCCGCCGGCTCGATTCCGAGCCGGCTTCCTTGTGGAAGGTGCTTTCCCGCTGGGCCGGCGGGCGATCTGAATCAGATCGCCCGCCGGCCCAGCGGGAAAGTCAGAATACCCCTCGCGGTCTATTGACCGCGGGCGGTATTCAGGCGGATTCCGACGGGCGGGCGGCAACCGCCGCCCGCCTAGGTCGGAATGACCACCACAGTCTCTCAAGTCTCTACAGTGGGTGGCTTGTCCACTGTAACATCCTGGGGAGTGAAAAGCCACAGTCTCTCAAGTCCTACAGTGGGTGGCTTGCCCACTGTTACATCCTGGGGAGTGCAAAGCCACAGTCTCTCAAGTCTCTACAGTGGGTGGCTTGCCCACTGTTACATCCTGGGGAGTGCAAAGCCACAGTCTCTCAAGTCTCTACAGTGGGTGGCTTGCCCACTTTTCCATCCTGGGGAGTGCAAAGCCACAATTTCGCAAGTAGATAACAGCTGCCACTGTCTCTGGAGGGGGACTGGTGCCCAGAATGGATTAGCCTCCCTGTGAAAGTTCCTGTCCCGTCAATGTCCCAGCTGCACATGGGATAACCATGCTTGATGTGGCGGTCATTTCATTCTTACCCGGTGCATGCCCTGTTCAGCGGTGCTTTGCCATGGCGGTCTCTGGACTATTCAGCTGTGCTTTGCCATGGCGGTCTCTTGACTGTTCAGCGGTGCTTTGCCATGGCGGGCTCTGGACTGTTCAGTGGTGCTTTGCCATAGCGGTCTCTGGACTGTTCAGCGGTGCTTTGCCATGGCGGTCTCTGGAACGGGCATTGGTGTGTGGCATGACGTTCCCTGGACTGGGCATTGGTGTGTGGCATTACGTTCCCTGGACTGGGCATCGCACCATGACCCCCCTGATGTTCTGGATCCTGGCGGTGGCCTACCCGGAGTTAGATGGGCGCTTGAGGGTATCACAGCAGACACAAGGGGGTGAGTACAACCTCATTCAGTGGACTTTGCGCGCAGTAGAGGGGTCTGGGTGGGGGAGGAGGCCTGTGGGTGTACCTAGGCCAGCCAGAAATACGTAGACTAGGCCCCTCTGTCATGCAGACCATGTGGCGCACCACACCACAGCAGTAGAGTGCCAATTACAAGTATAAATGCCCCTGTGGCATCCATGTGTGCAGATGTCCACCATAGCCATGTAGCCCATTTCACGTCGGCAACCGGATCACCAACCAGCGACACAGACTCGTCCGCCGATGAGAGCTCCCTTGTGGTGGAGGCACCATCTGTGCCCCCCACTTCTACAGGTACAGCCGCCACCTACCCTACCAGCACCACCCTCGCAGCAGCCCCTCAGCGTTCGCCCCGTGCCCGCTCACTCAGGAGGGTGGGCATCAACTTCGCCCCAGGCACCTCAGGCCCTGCCCCAGTCACCCCTGCTGCCATCAGTGAGGAGGCCATTGACCTCCTCAGGTCACTCACTGTTGGGCAGTCTACCATTTAGAATGCCATCCAGGGTGTAGAAAGGGAGTTGCAACACGGTAATGCATTCCTGGAGGGCATTCATTCTGGTCAGGCTGTCCTTCAGCGAACCCTGCAATCTCTGGCCTCAGCACTGATGGCAGCCATTGACCCTGTGTCTAGCCTCCCCCCTCCAACCTCCTCCACCCAGACCTAATCCCCTGTACCCCAGCCCATCCCAAGCACACTTACAGACCAGCATGCACACAAGTCAACACACACAAGTAGCTCAAGCAAACATAGACACCACACAACCCACAGGCACTCACGCAAGCCTCACCCACATACAGAAACAGCAACATCCACTGCCTCCACTGTGTTCCCCTCCTCCTCTTCTCCCTCCTCCCTCCCAGTCTCATCTACACACACACCTGCATGCACTACATCTACAGGCACCAGGAGTTGCTACAGAACACCCAGCACCACTTCCCGCTCACCTGCACTCACCACCTCCACTGCCATTTACACATCCCCTGTGTCCTCTCCCAGTGTATCTGTGACGCCCCCTCCCAAAGTACACAAACGCCGGCAATCATTCACCCAACATCCATCCACCTCACGACAGCCTCCAGTACCTGCACCTGCACCCAAAACACCTAAAGTGACACCTCCTACAACCACCTCCTCTTCCTCCACTCCCAGGCCCCCGCCAACTACCCATCCCAGTGTTCGTCAGAAACTGTCCCTCTGTAAAGTTGACCTATTTGCCCCCACCCCCCCTCCAATTCATCAGTCCCATCGTAGCATCTCAGCCAAAAAGCTTCCAATACCAGTGGTGCCTGTTCAAGGTGTGTGGAGTGCACCGGCCACCAGGGCAGGCAGTATGACCCAGAGCCAAGGCACTGTCAGCCCACCCCCTGTAAAGGCTCTGAAATTGGAAAGTGGACGACAGGACCGTGTGAAGACTCCTGGAGGGAAGACAACTCACAGGGGTCCCAAGGGGATTGGAGAGTCAGCTGTGACTCCACCAAAGGTCGGGAAGGGCCAGAGGAAGTCTGCCCAGCCTGTTGTGAGTATCACGGCGGAGAAGGGCGGCATCATTCACGGCGGTCGAGACGCCACCGCCAGCACCGTCGTCACTGGTTAGGAGACCACCGCCAGAGTCAGTGCCCAGGAGGGCCCAAGTATCGTCACTGGTCAGGAGACCACCGCCGGAGTCAGTGCCCAGAAGGGCCCAAGTATCGTCACTGGTCAGGAGACCACCGCCGGAGTCAGTGCCCAGGAGGCCCAAGTATCGTCACTGGTCAGGAGACCACCGCCGGAGTCATTGCCCAGGAGGGCCACGGCTGCCACAGCCCAGGTGGGCTATGAGGGAACGTCATGCCACACACCAATGCCCAGTCCAGGGAACGTCATGAGATGGGAGGCCATCCCCAGCTGAGCCTCCACCGTCTTCTTGCTGCAGCGGCGAATGTCCTCCCATCTCTTCTGGCAGTGGGTGCCCTGTCTCTGGTGGGTCCCCAGGCTCTGGACGTCCTTGGCGATGGCACGCCAAATGTCCCTCTTCTGGTGGGCGCTGACCTACATGACATGCACAAGGGAAGACGAAAAGTCATTACCAACTGCACCGTCGATGTGAGTGGCCCTCTCCCTACTCTAGCCATGTGGCCCATTCATTCACATTCATTAATGTACCCTGAACTCTGCCCCCTTCCCTCTTCCAACCAGCCCTCTCCACCCAGGCCTAGCCCATACAACGTGCTCCCTGTGTACTAACCTGTTGGTCTGGAGGACCGTAGAGTAGCGTGTACTGGGGGAGGACCCCGTCTACCAGTTCCTCCAACTCCTGAGCAGTGAAGGCAGGGGCCCTTTCCCCAGACGCAGCAGCCATCGTTGCTTCCAGACCGAGGTCACAGCAGCACTTGCAGTGTAGGTCCTCTCCTGTCGAAGGTCAGGTATCTAGTGATTGAACAGATAGAAAATGGCAGTGACGTCCGCGGTGGTGATGTCCGCGGCGGTGCGTATCATCACCGCCAGCGCACCTGTTCAATGGCTCCTGAGACCCATAGGGTCCTATGTTAACCAATGCAGCATTGCTCTGCGGTCTACGACCGCCTACCGCGACGGTGTGCAACGCCAGCGCAGTTACCCCACAATCCCATTGTCCCAGTTAAGAGGTCAGGCAGCTGCCATTTCAGGGGCCCACATGGCTTCATTTACTTCTGCGTCACACATAGCTAGGCCTACACTCAACACACATACAGGAAGGGTTTTGTGTTTGGTGTAGTCCTCTGTGTAACTGTGGGTACATACCTGGAGGAAAATTGACTTTATCGTCACTGTTGTCCCTCGTAGGCGCCGTCAGCTGGGACATGTGAGAAGATGGCGGAATCCTCCGGTGTACCGACTGTTGGTGGACCTGTTGACAATGGAAGAGCGACATGTAATCGTCACCTACAGGTTTTACCGTGCCACAATCCAGGAACTATGTACCCAGTTGGAGCCAGACCTGATGTCACCAATCCGCCATCCCACTGGAATCCCCCCTGACGTGCAGGTGCTGTCAGTGCTCCATTTCCTTGCAAGTGGGTCTTTTCAAACAACTGTGGCCATGGCATCAGGGATATCCCAGCCTATGTTTTCCAACGTCTTGTCCAGAGTGTTGTCTGCCCTGCTGAAACAAGTAAGGAGATACATCATTTTCCCTGAGGTGGAAGATTTGCCTACAGTTAAAGGTGACTTGTATGCCCTTGGACATATCCCCAGCGTCATAGGTGCCATTGATGGGACCCATGTAGCTCTGGTCCCCCCCCACAGGAGTGAACAGGTGTACAGGACCAGGAATAGTTATCATTCCATGAATGTCCAGATGGTCTGTTTGGCAGACCAGTACATCTCGCAGGTTAATGCTATGTTCCCTGGCTCAGTGCATGACGCCTACATCCTGCGAAATAGCAGCATCCCTGATATGATGGGTCAACTCCAGAGGCACCCTGTATGGCTATTAGAGGACTCTGGTTACCCCAACCTTTCCTGGCTATTGACCCCAGTGAGGAATCCCAGGACCAGGGCAGAGGAACAGTACAATGAGGCCCATGGGCAGACTAGGAGGGTGATCGAACGCACCTTCGGCCTCCTTAAGGCCAGGTTCAGGTGCCTCCATATGACAGGTGGTTCCCTATTCTACTCACTGAAGAAGGTGTGCCAGATCATCATCGCCTGCTCGATGCTTCATAATTTGGCTTTGCGACGCCAGCTGCCTTTTCTGCAGGAGGATGGTCCAGATGACGGTGTTGTGGTAGCTGTGGAGCCTGTGGAGCCTGTGGACAGTGATGAGGAGGAAGCTGAGGAAGAAGACAACGACAACAGGGAGTCAGTCATACAGCAATATTTCCAGTGACACACAGGTGAGAACATTTTCAGTTTTAACATTACACTCACTGTCACAAGTCTTCCTCTATCCTGTGTGTAATTTATTGGGATTATTTGGTAATGTGGTACTGAAAATTCTGGACCCGTGTTATAAACATCGTCGTATCACAACGATTTTGGTATCAGCAGACCGAGAATGATTAGAATAGTATGCACAAGCATTGTATTCATATTCGGGTAACGAAATCACCCGAATATCAGAGTTTCCGTCCTGAACCCTTGTGTTCCATTTAAACGACAGCCATTTTGTGATTGCCCTCACATAGGCCAATGTCTAATGCTGAAAACGAGTCTGAAGGACACGTACATCTTTGCTGACTCCTCTGTGACCTGGGCAAGCTGACTCCACTGCCTGAAGCCAAACCTGTTCGGCCAATTTCTTTCCCAGTGGCCGAATGAGATTAGTATCAAGGGTCAACACATCATAAAACCTTTCATCACACACAAACCATGCCTAATCTTACACACACCTGTCCCTGTTTCTTTCTTTATGACTTGCTTTACAAGGAGGAGGTGCCTGTTTATATTGGGGGTCTGTTGATATCTGATGAAAGTACTGAGCCTTGCCGGGTAATTGATTGAGGACTGGACAAACTGAAATATGGGCTTGTCATCATAACCCTGCTATTTCTTTGTAGTGAAAATATGTGAATGGTCAACTGTAAAATAAGGAATGTTTGCCTAAAGCATAATATTCTGTATAAAAGAGAAGGTTAGCTTTGCAATGAGAACAGTCTCCTGAGAATATACACTGTGTTGTACTTCTAGGATACCTGTTACTGGCTGCAGCCAATAAACAAGATCTTTGACTTCACCAAGAAGACTCTGTGTTTCTGTAGTCTGAAACAGGAAGGACTCGAAGTCTTAGGGTGTGTTCCCTGGCACCACTGGGTTCTGAAAAACCCAGTACTTCAGTTGGCGCCCAACGTGGGGCGATTTCAGTGGTACCGGTCCAAGCCAGAGGTTCGTGAGGAGCTTCGTGTGAAAATTCTGGAGGGAGGCCGCCACTTCATCGACCCCTGTATGTCGACGTGGTCCAAAAGTCTTTGCTGCGAGGTTCCCCGCTTCCCGACGGCTACGAAGGACTGCTGCCCTGACTATCGCCCTGTTTTGGACCCTTGATGTTTTGGTAGAGCGAAACGATAAACGAGACTTCTGGTGACGTCATTGATACCTCAGTTAAGTATAAGTGGAGCGTCTCCCAGTCCTTAGTTTGGTTCTTAGTTTGGTATCCCCTTGGGATCTTTGATTTGGAACTTGCAAGTACCAAAGCCGAGGGATTCGTGTATTCACGAGACTATCGTATTCGATAATCCTTTGAAGTTTGACGCTAGACTAGAGAGCGAAGATGCCTGGTTTTAGCAGACATGGAAATTTGTTTTGTCTTGGTTATAATAGGGATTCCCGATTGGGGGACTCGTGTCCGGTTCCTCCGATTGGAACTCCAACCTATGAACTATATGTGAAACATGGCATAGGCCCCCTCACATATAATGAAGTATGGATCCGATACACCAGGAAAGATGGTGTTTTAAAATGGCCCCAATATGGTAGTTTTGACACAGAGATTCTGGATAATCTGGAGGTTAAACTTTTTAAGAAGAAAGCCCGGCCGGCGATGTTTGACTCTTTCCGCCTATGGCGTAAGGAAGCCAAACAGAAGGAAATTAAATTAGCAAAGAGAAATAAGAGGGAAGAGGGTATCTCGATAATGCAAGCTGCCATGCAGTTTAAAGATGATGAAGAAGAACAAATGAATGAGCAGTTGCACAGGCAACGTAAATTGGTGACCGATAAATGTTATCCAGTTTTTCCGCTTCTTCAGCAAGATGCAGCAAAAGAACTTGAGAGAGATCCTTTAATGTCACACTTGTTGAGTTCGCCACCCCCTTATGCGCAGAATGCTACAGCACCTCCGCAACCTTTAGCTGTGCAACCTCCGGTTATTGCGCCTCAGGTTCTTCCACAGCCGCCAGCTCCTCTTCAGTTGGCTCCTACTACTATGGCGCAGCCCCTTCAAGGGCCGCCTACTTCGCTACCTGCTTCATCTGTACCTCCTGCGACTTTATGTACTACATCGACTGCCTCTTCTGGTGTTCTTCCTGATACTGCCTCTGCGTCTGCTTCTGCGTCTGCCTTGCCTCCCTCTGTTTTTCCTCCTGTTCTTTCATCAACTTCTCCTTCTGTCCGACAGAGAATGACAGATACTGTTGCCAGCCTTATATTTCCTCTCTTTGGGTCGTCTGGTGTGACCCCAGATTCGGAGCGTAAACAGTCGCGTAGTCAACTGCCTAATTCTCAAGAGAGAGAAATGTTTGACCGTATGGCGCGTAAATGGGTTGTTTACCCTTTAAGATACGATGTAGAGTCTGTTATGGATGTCTTCCGTTAATGGGAAGCACCGAAACAAAGATACGTTTTTGAGAAAATGTGTGCATTCCTTTGTGAGGAATTGGAGGATAATGATTTGGAAACAAATCCGCCTGATTTGTGCCGTGTACGGTTTGAGTTTGAAAAGGGCACGATTGTGGGTTCCGATGTTGAGAAAGCAGTTGCGACGTTGTTGTCCTTTAGGAATAAGGATCCTTCTCAGTCATTGTTCCAACATGACTCCTCTGTTAAAAAAAAGGTCCGACAGTACCCAATGAGAGAAGTCCCTCCGGTATGGATGGACGCCGTTGCGGCTGATGTTGCTAATCAAATTGATGCTGTCCCAGCTCATTTTCAGCATGTTTGGGTACATGTTCCGTGGAAGCGAGCTGAAGTTTTAGCCCTTAAGCAGACTTTGCCTGATCCCCGTAAAAACCCTGCAGGGTATTATAAGGAATTATCACAGACTGCAGACTCATGCATTATGAATTTAGCCGACATAGACATGTTATTTGGGAATGTTGTTCCACAGCCTTTGTGGGGATTGATTCGGCATACAGATCATGCGCAAGAGTTAGGTGACTCATGGGCTAATATTAGTGCTGCAAATGATAGATAAGTTGGTGGTGCCAAGCCTGAGCCTTTGGTAGCAGAACTGCCTGCTAGGATCATTACTTACATGAAGACTTTAATGCCTGCGATGCGTGTGAATTGGGATAAATTGTCTGCGTGTAAGCAGAAGAAAGATGAAACAGTGTCTGATTTCTTCACCAGGTTTGAGGAAACGTTTATCGACCACAGTGGTCAAGATATGAGTACAGAAGGTGGTCAACGGTTGTTCATCGACAAGTTTGTGCACAATTTGCTTGCCGAGCTGTGTAAGAAATTGAAGGATTCAGAGAGTTCTTGGGCCGTTTCCTCTTCAGCACAAATATTGGCTACTGCACAGTACTACGAAAATAGGGATAAAGATGAGAAGGATGGAGCAAACAAGAAAACTAAAGAATTAAAGACGAAGGTTCTTTTACAACAGGCGTATCCGCCACGTGGTGGTCAGAGTAACTATCAGCAACCTCAACAGTTCCAGAGAAACTCGCAAAGTTTCGAGTTTTCTCAACCACGTGTTCTTGTAGGTCCCAATCAGTGTTCATATTGTAAAGAAGAGGGTAATTTCAAGTATAGTTGCCCTATTTTGTTACAGCGTACGAATGGTGCTTCTGGCGCAAGAGGTCGAGGTGTTCAACAAGCTCCTAGAGGTAGAGGACGTGGAAGTTTTCCCCAGAACACGCATTCCTTTCCGTCTCAAAACTCAATGAATAGTTTTGACCAGCAACATTACGCGTCTGGTAGGACGGCTCAGTACTATGCTGACGACTACTATGCAGAAGATGAGAACTTGGAAGGTAATAATTGCTAGGACAGCCATAGACGAAGAGAGGGAGTTTTTTTAGTTCCAGTGGATCAGAATGGACCTTATGTTAAGGTGATTACATCAGGTGTGTCGGAGCCTTTTCTGTTGGATACTGGTGCTACAAAGAGTTCTATTATGCACTCAAAACTCCCTGGCGCACCTTTGTCTGGCGAGATGAATGTTTCAGTAGGTTTTTCTGGCGCCCCGGTTAGGAACCCGATTTCTAGTCCTATTTCCCTTTCTGTTGGACCTTGTGAATTGGAAGCACCCCTTATTCTGACGACAGGTTGTGGTGAAAACTTGTTAGGATTGGATTTGTTGAAAAGATTGTATGCAACATTATATTGTTCTCCTTCGGGAGTACAACTTACACTGGGTAGGAAAATGGTCTCTCCAATGTATTTGTCGAAGGATAAACTTCCAACCAAATTGTCGGTTCTTCCTGATACCATTTGGGCTACTGGTCCTAATGACGTGGGTCTGTTGGAAATACCGCCTTATGTTGTGACATTGAAAGCCAATGTTAAAGTGCCACGCATTCAACAATACAAGATCTCTAGTGAAGGTGAAAAGGCGTTGCTAGCGATCATTTATGATTTAATTGAAAAAGATGTAATTGAAGAGACAAGAGGCAACGTTTGTAATAGTCCTGTTCTGCCTGTTTTGAAACGTACTGACCCCTCTAAGCCACCTGTTTACAGGCTTGTGATTGATCTTAGAGAAGTAAATAAAATAGTTGTGCCACAGTTTCCAGTTGTTCCTAATATCACTGCCCTATTGACTATGATTCCAGCTTCCGCCACCTGGTTCTCGGTGATTGACTTAAAGAATGCTTTCTTCAGCATCCCGATTGCAGAGGAGAGCAGGGATATTTTTGGCTTCAGTTTAGGAGGCCGAAGTTTCCACTTCAAACGCGCTCCACAAGGCTACTGTGAAAGTCCATCAATATATAGTCAGGCTTTAAAAACACAGCTTGATGCAATTGTTTTACCTGACGGCGCTACCCTTATTCAGTACGTCGATGATTTGCTAGTCACTACAGATACTGAAGAGATTTGTAAAGAAGCCACCTTGTTGTTGTTGCGTCATTTGTCTGATTTACATCACAAGGTGTCCCTTTCAAAACTGCAATATTGTCGACAAGAAGTGACCTACTTAGGTCATCTCTTATCGAAGGAGGAAAGGAAACTGACCTCAGAAAGAATTCAGGCAATTGCAAAATTGAGTGTGCCAAGGACACAGAGAGAAGTACGTGGTTTCTTGGGCATTACATCATACTGCAGACAATGGATACCGAATTTTTCTTTGCTGGCCAAACCTTTGGTAGCATTGACCTATAAAGATACACCGAACCCCGTTCTGTGGTCTGAAGATTGTCAGAAAAGTTTTTCCGAATTGCGTAACGCATTGTGTTCGGCTCCTGTGTTGGGTACCCCCGACTACAGTAAGCCCTTTACACTGTATGTCCATGAGAAAGAGGGTTGTGCATTGTCAGTGCTGACACAGTCTTTTGGAGACAAGCAGCGCCCATGCGCATATTTTTCGTCAACTTTGGATCCGACAGCTAAAGCATTGCCAAGTTGCTTGAGAGCCACAGCGGCCGCAGCTGTTTCTATTCGACAGTCTGCTGGGTTAGTGATGAATAATATGTTGATTGTGATGGTTCCACATGCAGTGGACACGTTGTTAAACAGGACCAAGACACAGCATTTAACTAGTGCTCGATTGTCAGGTTACGAGTTGACACTGTTAGCGAGTCATGTGCACATAAAGAGGTGCAATACGTTGAATCCAGCCACGTTATTGCCGATTTCAGTAGAGACAGATGATGCTGAACAACATGATTGTTTTCTTAGGACAGAAGAAGAAACAAAAGGGAGAGTAGATCTTAAAGATACTCCTCTTGTAAAATGTGATGGTACCTTATGGGTGGATGGTTCATGCTTCAAGCTTCCGAATGGTGATACGACTGCAGCATATGCTGTCACAACTTTGCATACGATTGTTGAAGCTGCACGTATACCACATAATTCAGCTCATGCAGCAGAGCTGATTGCACTTACGAGAGCGTGTGTGTTATCGAAAGGAATGAAAGTGACCATATATACCGACAGCCAGTATGCGTTTGGTGTGGCCCATAGTTTTGGACGATTGTGGAAAGAACGTGGGTTCCTGACTTCGCATGGAGCTAAAATTCAGCATGGTCAGTTGGTGAATGAGCATCTTGAGTCACTGACCTTGCCATTACAAATTGCGATTGTGAAATGCAGTGCACACAAGAAGGTTACTGATGATGTCGGTCGTGGCAATGCATTTGCTGACGAAATCACAAAAGAAACAGCAAAAGATGTGATGAATCGAATGTATGTTGCAGGCCCCGCAAGATGGGTTGGTGACGTTGGAATATGTGAAGATACGATAGAGGGTGTGAAGTCTCTTCAAGCTGAAGCTTCAGAGAAAGAGTTGAGTGTGTGGAAAGAAAGTACGGGTAAATTGGATGAAAATGGTTGTTGGGTTGACTTGTCAGAACATCAGCGATGGTTGTTACCCGATGCGTATGTGCTTGCAGTGGTAACAATGGCTCATGGAATGACCCATATCAGTGTGAAAGGGATATGTAAGTTGTTGGCTCCAGTATGGCAAAATGCTGGAATTCCTAAATGTGCAGAGAATGTGGTCAAGAATTGCATGGTGTGCCTGAAATACAATCCTGGTAGGGGAACCCCAACTCCAGCTGGTCATTTTGTGCCTCCAACGTATCCGTTCGAGGTTTTGCAGCTAGATTTCATCCACATGGAAAGGTGCAACAATCTGAAATATGTACTCGTTGTTGTTTGTGCTTTTTCAAGATGGGTAGAAGCATATCCCTTAAAAGACAACACTGCCTAATCCACAGCTAAAGCCCTTGCCAAAGAATTCTTCCCTAGGTTTGGAATGCCGAGAATGGTCTGGAGTGATAATGGGAGTGAATTTGTGGGTCGAGTGATGAAAAAAGTATGTGAGGGGCTAGGTATCCAGCAAAAATTCCACGCTGCAAATCACCCCCAATCAGCTGGACTAGTAGAGTGCTATAATGGCACGCTAAAACTGAAGTTGGCAAAGATACAAGCGAGCTCTGGTCTTAAATGGCCTGACGCTCTGCCTTTAGCACTCCTATCAACAAGAATGACTGTGCATTCGCGAGTGGGACTTAGTCCCTAAGAAATTGAGTTCGGCCGCCCGGCCAACATATGGGGAGTGCCAAGACCAACAAAATTCAGTGAGATCGAACACCCTGTACTGCTTGATTATTTGTATGAATTGACGGCTAAATTGCGTGTTCTACACCAACAGGTTCACGATACTCTGCCTCAGGTCTCTGAAGCTCCAGGACATCTTATCGATCCTGGATCATGGGCGCTGGTCAAGAACTTCCAGCGGACAAAGAATGACCAGCCCCGTTGGACCGGCCCCCACCTCGTCCTTCTCTCAACAAGATCAGCTGTTCGAGTGGAAGGGAAAAAGAACTGGATCCACGGCGTACACTGCAAGAGGGTCCCTTTTCCTCTACCTTACGACCGGTGGGTCCAGGAGGGGATCGCTAACTCTGAGACTGAGACTGTGCCTCGTTTTTTGCCATTTAGCGATGCACGTGTAAAAGGAACAATTTCTGAACGAGAAAGTGACAATAATTTGCAAGAAGCTGTGCCACCGTCAATTCGATTGAACACTACAGAGCCTGAACTCTTGTTCCAGAACCAGACAGTACCTGGAAAAAGCCGTTATAATTTGAGACCAAGAACTAAGGACAAATAATTTTTTTCCCGCTCCTTTGCTATTTTTTTTTAAAGGTGTGGCTCTCTCATCTGAGAAACTTTCTTATTTTTGTTTTTTTTTTCTTTTCGAACCGCCATCCGGGTTCAGCTGTAGGGTCGTGGTTGCCCAAGTCTTTGGAGTGCAGCTGAAGACGTTAGGTCGACAGTTCTGGTCGGTCTAAGGGAGTTGCCCTGGACTGACAGAAGCATTCCCTAGCATAGAACACCCTACCACCACGAGCAGCAATTAGACAGGATGGAGTTTTTCAAGAATGAGAGACCTGCCAGACAGATGGACTTTAAAGCCAGAATGTGTATAATAATGACAAAGAAACGATTTTTGATATTATGTATTTTCATGTTGCTTAGTGTAATGACGTTTTTAATAGGATATGTTTTATCCTCTTTTCAAGCGACATTTGCACCCATTACACAGCCCATACCTCCTTCTACTGTTTCCTCGCATTCTTTTCACCCCCTGCCTGAACACGAGTCTGCCAGAAGATTAGAATTTGTCAACAATTCATTCATTCAGCTTCTACACCAACACCAATTAGTAGTGAACACAACTAACTGTTGGGTGTGTGGTCTTATGCCTCATACTACTGATAAAGGTATCCCTTATCTGGTCCTGCCTTTCAGCCATAATGGTTCTGTGTGGGCATATAGAACGGTGTTCATATATGCGTATGAAGCCAACCCCCTACGTTCTGTGAAAGATAATCCTAAGAATAGTGCTCTAGCTAAGGGTATAGTAGATATGATTAGGGAAGATATTTCCTATGAGACTATCCCGAGAGATGAGACACTAGCATATATTGGATGTAACATAACGGGATATGGAGTTACTCTGAGTGGGAACCAGCGAGCAAACAGATCCTCCCCGATTTGGATTGTACCCCATCAGGGTCACCTATGTCTGAAAGGTAATGGAAAGAATCCCAGAGCTCAGTTAGGGAAAAGTATCTGCACTGAAACATATGTTTTTGCGTCTCAGACTTCTCCTTCGTTCTTAGCAGCTAAGGGTACCTATTTCATCTGCCATAATAGAGCCTATACATGGTTGCCCCCTGACTTCTCAGGCACATGTTTTGTTTCGTTCCTGTTACCTCCCACCTACACGGCCGCGGCAGATTACCATAAGACAAGGATAGTTAGAGGTGTCATAAGTAAAGAAGACACTACAGGACAAGAATTTGGAGATTTCGTAAAGGGTTTTCTGCCGTTTTGGGGTCCTATGGTTAACAGCAGGAACATAAGGCAATTGACAAGGGTGGTTGAATCCACGGTAGTTGAAACCGCCGGTGCCCTTAGTAATTTGACTGCTGAGCTCCAGTCGGATCGCCTTATGACTCTTCAGAACAGGGTGGGATTAGACGTCATACTTGCAGACCGAGGTGGGGTATGTAAAGTGATCCAATCAAGTTGCTGTGTTTTCATCCCAGATAACGCTCCGACAGTCTACCAGGCCATTTCCAAACTGCATAAGATCTCCAAATCTATTCACGTGGATAAAGGAGATTGGTCATTGATGGGGTGGTTCTGGGAGCTGATATCCGCCTGGGGATGGAAGACTCTGGTAGTCATTGGGATGATCTTAGCCATTCTTTTCCTGTCCTGTCTATGTATACAGTGTGCTCCTGCAATATGTGGCCTCTGTGCTACATCGTGTGTAAGGAAACCTGTATCAAAAGACGAGCTAAGTAATAGGATGATGCTACAGCAACATCTCAACGACTTTATGAATATAGACTTGGACTCAGATTAGAGTGAGCATAGGTTATTGCCTATGTACGGGCAAAAGGAGGGTCTGTGGTACTGAAAATTCTGGACCCGTGTTATAAACATCGTCGTATCACAACGATTTTGGTATCAGCAGACCGAGAATGATTAGAATAGTATGCACAAGCATTGTATTCATATTCGGGTAACGAAATCACCCGAATATCAGAGTTTCCGTCCTGAACCCTCGTGTTCCATTTAAACGACAGCCATTTTGTGATTGCCCTCACATAGGCCAATGTCTAATGCTGAAAACGAGTCTGAAGGACACGTACATCTTTGCTGACTCCTCTGTGACCTGGGCAAGCTGACTCCACTGCCTGAAGCCAAACCTGTTCGGCCAGTTTCTTTCCCAGTGGCCGAATGAGATTAGTATCAAGGGTCAACACATCATAAAACCTTTCATCACACACAAACCATGCCTAATCTTACACACACCTGTCCCTGTTTCTTTCTTTATGACTTGCTTTACAAGGAGGAGGTGCTGTTTATATTGGGGGTCCGTTGATATCTGATGAAAGAACTGAGCCTTGCCGGGTAATTGATTGAGGGCTGGACAAACTGAAATATGGGCTTGTCATCATAACCCTGCTATTTCTTTGTAGTGAAAATATGTGAATGGCCAACTGTAAAATAAGGAATGTTTGCCTAAAGCATAATATTCTGTATAAAAGAGAAGGTTAGCTTTGCAATGAGAGCAGTCTCCTGAGAATATACACTGTGTTGTACTTCTAGGATACCTGTTACTGGCTGCAGCCAATAAACAAGATCTTTGACTTCACCAAGAAGACTCTGGGCCATATTTATACTTTTTGACGCAAAACTGCGCTAACGCAGTTTTGCGTCAAAAAAATCTGCGCCGGCTAACGCCGTTTTGAAGCGCCGTGCGGGCGTCAAATTTATACTTTGACGTACGGCGGCGCAACCAACAGGTGGGAGTCATTATTTCGTGACGCACACAGCGGCGTTCTGTCGTAAAGGAAACCAACGTTAAGGCGACGCACATCACTGTGGGTCGATTTACGACAGCGCAATCCGGAAAGCGCTGTTTTTCTTCACGCAATTGCGTCAAATATTAGCGCGAAAACTGCCCTTTCAGCAGAGGAGAGCCAAAATGGATCCCAGATGCCAGTACAGACCCCAGGAGGATGACAGCAGACCAGGAACCAGCCAGGAGGACCCATACAGGAACCAGGACATTTTTAGAAAAAAAAGAAAGTGTCGCTTCAGTGAAGAGGAGCAGGAGATCCTGGTGAAAGAGGTGACGGAACACCAGCACCAACTGTTCATCACCTCTAAATTGCCACTCAGTAGGAGAGAGGCCATATGGAAACAAATAGTGGACAAGATCAACAGTGTGGCTGAAGAACGCCGCACAGTCACTGAGTGTAAGAAACGCTGGCATGACTGCAAACGTAGGACAAAAGAGAAAATGGCCAGGAACAGGAAGGCAGCAATGCAGACTGGAGGGGGGTGTCCAGCACAACAGGAGGCCCTGGACCACATGGAGGAGATGGTTGCAGCCATCATCCCGGAGGAGATCGTCACAGGGATTCAAGGACAGGACAGCGCAGACTATCACGACACAACGCACAGGCAGGGTAAGTCGCATGGGGAATTATAATGCTATAATGTTGACTGTAACAGGGGGGGAAATACCTACTACACAATGCATGTAAGTCTGCACATATATGAACTGGCATGGGTAAAGGGGCACGGCAGGGGGGCATGGCTAGCACAGACTGAAGGTGGGGCACGACAAAATACAGCAACAACAACAGTCCATGGGGACATCCTGTGAGTACAACAATAGAGCCAAGGGAAAGCAGCGACAAGTGGGAAGGCCACTACCTCAAACTCACATCCAGGCACTTGTCTTGCAAAATCTATCCTACATCAACTAGGTCCCTATCAGTAATCCAGTAGCCAAAACAACAACTGCAATGTAACTGCCACAACAGTTGACAATAACACCTCTCATCTCTGTGCAGCTATAGTACCAAATGGCAGGAACCTCCCCATGGAACATACATACCCAAATTAGGGGGTGTGGATGACATCCGCAACTATTCATAGAAATAAGACAAAGGCACCAGTACACTCAAATGCCGAATTTCCATACCTGACACATACATAAGCCAAAGTAAACAGCAATAGGAGCCACACAGCACTAATGACACACACATGCTGCATACGTCAGGGTCCCTCACGTGCCTGGCTAACAAGGCTCCATCACTAATGTCATACTGCTCAGACAACACCTGAGGAGGGGACACAGGCAACTGGTCACTGAAACACACTTGCAAAGTCTGACAACCAAATAGGACCTTCATACGATAAACAGGCCAATCCAATGAAACACACATGACCCAACATCATCTTCAAACATCAACAATGGTTACATCCATACCACATCCTAACATTGACATGCATAGGAAATGCCACGTCACATGTACATTTCGGGCAATGTGAATAAAAAGTGTATGGGGCAGGTCCTGAGAGGCAAGTGTGCTGCCAGGGCATTCACAACACCCACAGTCAGTCAAAGTGTAGTGTGGTAAGTGTAACGTATACTTTGCGCATTAGTCTCAGGCTGTAGGCCTGTGTGCACCTTACCCTGAATGTACTTTTACTCATTTGCTCACATCTAAGATCCTCAGAGCACTTTGCACTAAATGCTTCTTATTGCCCTTCCTATCAGTTAAATTAGCAATTAGCCAGTCCTAGGGTGTTGTTAATTAGTCAAATCACACTGTTTTGCCTACTTCTGCACTGGAGTTTGCCAGAACATATTCACTCTGTGCGCCAGTCAAGGATACAGTCTGGTACTTTGCCGATAGATGTGGTAGGGGTTAAGATTTTGCATTCCTGCGTAGGGAAACTTTGTCATCACGATGACATATGACTTATAAAATCAATTCCTTGTCCCAAGACATGCAAGAGGGAGTTTCCAAACAGAGAATCACAACTAGACGCTGCCTGCCTTGCTGCTGATGCACAACCAGATCACAGGCCATTCCTCTGATATGAGGGATGATGTCTCCCCAGTGATTCAGCCAGGGAAGCTCCTAACTTAACATGCTGTGCTATAAATAGAACAAGCAGAGGGAGAGTAGAAACTGTTAGGCACCATGATAGCTGTGTACTAATGTCTTACTCTCCTGCGGACTATTTCAATTCTAACAGTTTCTATTGTTTGGGTTATTGTGGCTCACACCTAAATATCAACAAGTCATTTGTACAATGAAATCTCATATTGAACAAATACTGTCTTTGTCATTTGTGTATGGGAACATACCGGAAAAGAGAGAATTGTGTATGATCTGAGTGACCACGACTTCCCTGAGAAGTTCCAAAGATGTCATGCGCTCGGATGTCTAAACATTCCTTTGCTGTGGGAGACCAGAGGCACTGCTAGTTAGTCAGAGCAAAAAGAAATATCAGGGTGACAGAGTTATTTTCAAGTGGGTCAGACTTAGTCCCCCACACCATTAGCTATCCTGCTGCCTAGAAAGCCAGTAATCTCATGTAGGATAATGAGAGCCCACCCAACAAAATGTCCCTCCATAACAATAGTTAAACACGGAGGGAGGAGTAGGACAAAAACATGCCTATTCCTAAATAATTACAAAGCAACAGCTAGAGGCAATCAGGCAGACAAGTCTGATTGCTCCATATCATACATGTGACACACAGGTGGGCCATAGGCCTACAACAATGCCCTATGACGGACAGCAGATACCAAGACAAACACAGAGCACAAAGTTAAGGCATCCAAAGGCTTGTATCTTAGTGCAAAATTGTCACAACACAGACACACTAATTGTACCCTGTTTCATTGCAGAGGAACATGGATCTCCTGCCGATATGCCTGTCCCTGAGTTCCCTGATGACATGGATGACGAGCCCATAAACATCCCACAGGAGACCTTCCAAATGGTCCTTAAAAGCCTCCAAACCCCACCTTCAGTCACAAGGAGGAGCACAGAAGAAGCAGCCACCACAGGAGAACCACCCGCCACCCCAATTGTAAGACCTGCCAGCTCCAACACAGCTGAGGACTCTGACGACACTGGCACCAGCTTCGAAAGAACCGTCGTTGGGGTACAGCGGGAGCTGGCCAAGGAGGTGCGGGTGGGGATGCAAACGATGGCAGCAAGCCTTGAGGGGGTGCGTTCGTGCATGATGTCTACTGCTGATCAGGCAGCTGCTATGCAAGGCCGAACATCACTCTTGCAGGAACTTGTCAAAACACAGAAGGAAATCTGCACAGCTGTCATCCAGTTGACACAACAACTACAACTGCAATCCAGTCAACGTGTGCACGAATGCAACATAGAACCCCTCAGGGCAGACCTGGCTGCCTACCATCGTGATGTGGCTGCCATTCTCAAAAACCAGCAGGCCCTCCTTGCTGCAGTACTGCCCTTCATAACTCCACAGGGAGCAGACCCCGGGATGTCTGCCTCCATGTCTTCTAACACTGAGGTGTGTGTTGCCCCTTCACAACCACCACCACCAAGAACACATCAGGCAACACACACATCAGAAGAAGAAGACATGGAACAGATAACATTCACACAGAAGAGTACCCGGAAGCACTAGTCCCTGCACCATGGCCTACTTTGACCAAGGTCCTACGTTTTGTCAAATGCCAGTCTCACTACAACTACACTCAATGACTGTTCGGCAATCCACTGTATGACTTGTCCCCATTGCCAGTGAATGTCTCTCTCCTACTATTTGCCAATTCCTGTCCCTCTGCACTGTCTGTGACATCACCCCAGCATGTCAGGAGCATCATCCACACCCCTTCTGTAGGATCACCATGTAAGAATGCACCAGAACGGACTCAGCAAACATGGTGAATGGACATTTTGCACTACACCACCTATAAATAAATAGCACTTGCACACCTATTGTGTCTCTGTGTAATTTCACACTTCAACTGTGCAGTACCTAACTCCAAAGTGGCTGTGTGGCAACCATGTAGATTCTCTATACTACTGTCCTGATTTCATGTATACTGAAACATCTGTGCAGTGGCCAGGATTGCATCATAGCCTTACCATACTGAGGAAAATAACTGATGAAGGGACTAACCACACACAATCATGCTGTGTTGGACAGAATGATGCACCATCTATCGCTATTCTAGACAACTAATGGTGGCTGAGAAATGTAGGCACCATTCAATACTTAAATAAGAATTAATGCCGCATAATGTAGGGAATCATGAACAAATTACACTGCATCAATCACCCTTACGGAGTATACTTCCATGAAGGAAAGTCATGCTGAATCAGTACACACATGATGTAGGTCAGCAATGAAAGCAACAATACAAGAGTGTGAACAACTCCTCATCTACTAAGATCTCCCTGAACTTCACACTGCTGTCCGACCTATCAATTTACCCACAATAACAAGTCTGGAAGCACTCTTTGTGAAGTAGGATACATACCAAAACAAAACCTTGGTGATCAATGCACACTACCAATGGTGGGTCTCCCAAATGGTGGATACTTAACAAGTTAGCACACGGGTAGCTGGGAATTTCCTGGGGATGGCGAGCATAGGACACAAATGTCATACTAAAACATTCTGCTACACTGATGTCAAGGCCATGATAAAGTAGCACCTAACGCATCATGTAAAGGGTTAACTATATATTTATTTCAATCGAGTAATACAAGAGGCAACTAAGGGAAAGGAAAACCTACACTAATCTAACCTGACTACTACTAACCCACAACTGTCCCTAACTAACCTAAGCTAAACTTACTCTACACATGTAACGAAACGATCTAAACATCAACCCCCCACCCACCATTATGAGACAGGACACATGCAGGACAACACTTACTAACCTACACACATACTATACTATCCTAAACAAACATATTTTTTTTTGTAATTTTTAGATTATTTTTTATTTTTTATTTTTTTATTTTTTTTAAACAGGAATCCCAACATTGCCCCCCACCCACCCACACAAAAAAATAAGATAGAAAGAATAAGGACCCCCCACCCTCTTCCCTAACACTAACTAAGCTAATTACCTATACTTATCCTAATACTAATCCCCAAAACCCAACTAACAGTAGAAAATAGGAAAGAGGTGAGAGGGGAGGGGTAAAAGTTCTAGAGGGCAAAAGTGCTACAGGTTCGCCCTCCGTAGTGTGCGCCTGATGGAGCGCACCCTCTCTTTAATGTAGCTCATGTCCTCCCTCAGGTTGTCCACCTTCTTGACCAAGTTGTCCATTTTTCTGGTCAATGCCAGGAAGGCAGCTGGGTCCACAGGAGGGTCTGTGCTGGTTTGTGTGCCGGCGGAGGTTGATGTTGTGGCAGGAGTTGGTTGGCCACGGGACAGTCCTGCTACCACAATGCGGCTGGGTCCAGGTCTGAAGGAAGAAGCAGGGTTCATTGCTGCAGACGTTGCTGGGGCCACTTGGGCAGACCTGGTGGATGTGGTGTTGGTGGTTGTTGGTGGCAATGTAGGGGGAGCCTGTGGTGTGGCCCACCACGCCCCGGAGGCCCGATCAGAATGGTACTTGCGGGCCATCCTCCGGTACCCACACTGCACCTGCAGGATGTGCCTGTATCTCATGGCACGCCGCTCAAAATGTTGGCGATCAGCGGCACTCATGTTTACAGCTGTGAAGAGAAAAGGCAAATATTTACCTTTGGAATTGGATTGGGTGGATAGCACAATGGGTTATTTGTACATTACTAGAAATGTATTGGTTGCAGCAATTGTCACAACATAGTTCACGGAAAGGCTCAGAGGAAGTACATGTGAAGCATGCATACATAAGGGCATATCACACCTAGCATATCCATGTCTCTACATGATGGATGACATCACCCTAAACTACTCATCCAAATCATACCTAAGGCATCTGACATCATGGCTGCACCTCTTCCGCATACTGACTTCACTACATATGTCACTCTATGTGATAACAATCACACTCCTCACTCAATGCCATTTGTAATTAGTTGTGTGCTAAGATTGAACCCATGGGCCATAACCAAATGTCTACACTAGGGGCCAGATGTAGGAAGATGGAAAATTGCGACTAGCAATTTGCAATGCAGAACGGTGTCTCTGACACCGTCTGCGAGTCGCGATGGGGTCGCTAAGACCCAACTCATTAACATCAATGAGATGGGTTCCAAGTTGAGCCACCTTAGCGACTATGGGCACTCACGGGATGGAGGCCTGCTGGGAACAGCAGACCTCCATGGCCGTGACTGCTTTTAAATAAAGCAGGTTATTTTTCCCCAAGTGTAGGCCGTTTACCTGAAAGGAAAATGAGCTGCACTTAGAAATAAATTACAACAGCTTCAATCTTGGATTATTTCAGGGCAGTTAGTGGTCCCTTGGACCACTGGCTGTTTTGTACAGGATTATTTAGGTCCACTCACAAAGGTGAAGGGTTCCTATGCGGACCCCTTCCAGTTAGCAAGTGGGTTACCATCCACTTCAAGTGGATGATAACTGCGACTCACTTTGCAACCACGTACTCGGTTGCAAATGGAATTGCATACCACTGTGAGTTGCAAATAGGACGGGAAAACCCCTTCCTATTTTGGATTTGGAAAAGCATTTTGCAAATATGTTCATAATCACCAAATACATTTCGTAATAGGAAACAGACGTTTGCAACTCACAAACAGAAATTTATGACATTTGCAACTTGTAAACAGTTTGCTACATCTGGCCCTAGGTACTAACTCAAGTCACAAAAGGTGTCAAGTACGTGTAACATACTGGTTGCTACAGTCCTAGGTACCCTGTTTCACATTAACATGCCAGTCTTTGAGGGTGGTGTGGGAAGAACAACCAACAATCCCATGTTCAATGCACACCCAGGAGTGTTTAGAAAGTTCAACAAGTATGTGCCTTCACACACAACACCTATGAATGGCTAGCAACACGTTGGAGTCAGCCAAACATTGTCACATCCAAGGTCCACACATGTCAAAATGATATTACTTAGGCCAACATGACATACTATCAGTGAGGCCTGTTTTACAACACACACAGAGGAGCTAGAACACCCATTCTCATGATTCGACAGAACACCTAGGCCATTGCACTCAAGTCACACACACTTCTAGTTCACCTTGTGGAAGTACATGCCCCCGGAAGATCCAACCTACAGTGTACACAGTGCATCCTCAACTAGGAAGAAGCACTTGTCATCAAAGCCATTTGCCTAAGCTATATGGGAGACTGTCAGTCTGATATGCAGACTCAGTTCATGCCAAGTCCCCGACCAAGTCTTACATTGACCAGTGTATTCCAAATGACTCATCCCATTCCCCATTGCAGCCCAACTGGAATGACCTACAGCCCCTAAATCTGAGAGATGGCTAGGTATTTCTTTACAGAAACAGAAGTCCTATTTGATATCACACTAAAGCAACAATGCCAATGAACGGCCAGCGCATCAAATCATGAATTCTCTTGAACACACAGTAGTCCATCATGCATCATTACCAAACAATGAAAATAGCACTCATGCGACACTCACTGTAGGTATCCGGGTCCTCAAAATGTGCCACCTCTCCCACGGTGTACGGGGCTGGTCCACCTGTAAAGCATGAAAGGAAGAATATACTCAGACTGGGTGAACTGACAAATAATTTCAGTTACAATGACACTGTGTGAATATGACATGGTAATGATACACTTTTGGATGAGTCTCCTGCTACAGTTACACACCCTACTACACACATGCAGTGGCCAGGACAGTCAGGTGTTGTCCAAGTTAACCCTCCATTAGTATGCCCCAACAATAATGTTATCCATACATCTCAGCATGTGCATCCCAGAGAGACATCCAAAAACTGGTTCCATGAGGACTGCATGACCACTCACAATCAAACAGGCTAGGTGGACATGTTCAACACACAGCAACCACACACACATGTGACATATCTGTGGACAACATGTCTAACTTCATGTGTCGTGAAGGCAACACACATGTATAGCATCATCATGGGTTTCTAATTTTCTGTCTAGCTATGGCGTCTACATATGTAGGGATGTTGTTTCTACATGACTTACTCACTGGCCAATATGACCTGTAGAGTACAAATAGAGCCGTTAATGTGTTGCTTGTCTGACACAAATGCAACACTACATTACATACAGCTACAGGCATCTGTTATGTGTTGAAAAAATGAGCCATCTGACTGCTAGCATTGGTCTTCATACACATTGTGCAACAAATACACCGTAGGGCACATATGTATACCTTTGCAGCGCAGCATTTGCATCATTTTGTCACGCAGAGACGGGGCAAACTTGCAAAATACAGATATATGTTGTAAGTTGCTGCTGTTTTTGCGTGAAAATGTGGTGCAAAAATGGGGATATAAATGTATAAACATGGGCCTAGGTTTCCCTAGCATTACACACAGTCAGCTACTTATCTAGCAGATTGGGTAACAATCATCACATGTTCCCACACAGATTTCTATTATTCACATGTAATTGATTTGTACTCACCAACATGGCCACCAATCCTGATTCCCAGGTGGTCCAGCAGGTCCTGTTCCCTGGTTATCAGATCTGCCCAGCGGTGCTTCAATTGATGGACATTGCGCATGCTCCCGTAGACCCGGACCAGGTGATGGCGCACCTTCCCCCACCGGATTTTCCTTGCCTCCGTGTGATACCCCTGTATCACACGGCCCCCAGCCTCCAGCATCAGTGGGAGGAAATGGCAAACTAGCCATATGAATCCCCCCAATTCATCCTCACCCATCCTGGACAGGCGAGGCCTACCTGACATATTGACAGCAAGAAAAATTGACAAATGAAATAAGAAAGTAAAAGTGGGAAATGGGGAAAGGTAGAGGTGTGAAGGAAAAAGAAAAAGGAGAAAAATAGCCCAACTAACCCCAAAAACTATGCTACCCACAACAGACTCCCACAGACAATACAAACAAAAACAGGAATAGACAAAACTAGACTAAACAGACTGAGACAATGTTATGCAACAAGAATAGAATCACAAAAAGTCAAAATACAAGGTACACAGGACACAAAAGCAGTAAAACACAGGACAACACCTTTCACACAACCACACAGTCTAGATAAATCTGAGACTGCAAAGTGAAAGTGAAAGGTAACTCCCAGTACAGATTTTGTAAACAGGATATCCTATTACATCACTTCCTGCAGAAAATGGCCGCCGTTTTTATTTTCCCGTTATGCGTCATATTTTCACGCAAACACAATTGTGCGTCATTTTTCTTTGACGCATAACATTGCACATGATGCTGAGTCAAAAAATATGATATGAATATTAATAATTTTTTAATGTACATGAGATGTCCAACATATTGTCCATGTTGCGTCAAATTTACCACGCATACATCATGGGCGTCATATTTTTTCCACGTACAGGAGTGCACATGATGCTGAGTCAAAAAATATGATGTGAATATTAATATTTTTTTAATGTACATGAGATGTCCAACATATTGTCCATGTTGCGTCAAATTTACCACGCATACATCATGGGCGTCATATTGTTTCCACGTACAGGAGTGCACATGATGCTGAGTCAAAAAATATGATATGAATATTAATAATTTTTTAATGTACATGAGATGTCCAACATATTGTCCATGTTGCGTCAAATTTACCATGCATACATCATGGGCGTCATATTTTTTCCACGTACAGGAGTGCACATGATGCTGAGTCAAAAAAATATATGAAGTAAATTATATTTTGATGGCTAAATATGCGAAACTTTTGGATACATTTATATTTGACTCTGCATTCTGTGCACTCATGTACGTGAACAAATTATGACGCCCATGCTGTATGCGTAGAATTTTGCGCAATTTTTTTTTATTATGTCTTCATGTTTTTAACTTGGGGAAGGTGATTTGTCATGGTCAAACGGTGCTATGTGATACACATTTGTGGTTGGATATGACACATGTCCTTTGTTGTATGTATAGAAGGCATTCACACTGTAATATTTAGGATACGTTACATAATGTATTAACCATATTTGGCCACATATTTTGGGTAATTGCTGATGGCTAATTTGAAATGATGGATGGGATACCATGATGTATTCCTTCTCCAAATTGTGTCCACAATTATGATGGTGAAGCTTTTATCTATAGTCCTAACAGGGAGTGCAATAGTCACTTACAGTTTTTATGGGGCTAACCATGTCCCATTATGAATTTGTGTTTCTGATTTGTGTTTGACTTTTGACATGTAGCCCACACATGTGCCTTATGCATGTGTTTAGTTCACAAGTACAAGATTCTTGTATGTTTGGGGGGCGGTAGAGGTGGACTTAGGCCCCCAGCACCCTAGGATTTGCCCATCCAGAATAGCTACTGTATCCATGGCTTTTATTTATTATATTATGGCAAACCTGCAGCAGCAGGCTAATGTAAGGCCATATGGTATGAATGACTGTTGACCATTCATTCATCTCATTAGCCCATTTGACATTTGCAGTATTGATGATTTGGAGCAAACTTGCATACCATTTTCCAATGACTATGTTTGCAAGACTCTCAGCGTTCCTCATGTGCTGATGAAAATTATTTAGTTGTTGTCTGTGTCCCTTTCTGCATTACCTGGTTTAGTGGCATGTTACATTCTTCCTGCTAGGTTCAAACTGGGACACAACTGTGATGGTCTACTTTCAAATATTAGGTTGATTGTATGACATATGTGTACATGTGTGTGGGAATGTGAATCCACTATCACCTGTCTGGGTGTATGTTGTCACTGTGACTTCAAGGTCTCCTCCTGAGTTAGTGGCAGCTAATGTTGTTCCAATTGGGTATTGCTCATATCACACACTTGAGAGAAGCCATTGATGACATGGTCACGTACACATGGATGGTCCCACCCTGTCTCTGAACACGTGTGATGAGACTTTCAAATGATCTACATTTTTGGGCTGGGTGAGAGACTGTCTCAGGTGTTTGGATCAGGCATGTGTAATTGCCACATTTGTACTCCTGTTGGCCTCTGTGTATGGTAATGTATCATGTCACATCCTACCCTCTACCCTCATACATTTGTGATGTTTATTTTTGTTGTGATGATTGTTATAGCATTCTTGCTCAATGAGACGACATTCTTCTTCAGCAATTTCAAACTAAAGGTGGTCAGAAATGCATAGGCCAAAGCATGATGTGGTGTTTGTTATCTGTGTTTATTTACAATTGTGGAATACAAGTTATTATGATACATTAAGAAAAAAAATTATTGACAAGCTGTTGGCGCCTACGCACTCCTGCTGCCGTGTTAGGTTGTTCCCCCTTCTGTTGCAGGCCAGCATCCTCCTCTTTGTCATCCTCAGGCATGTCTGGGTCCAGTTCAAGGAGGGGAATGTTCCTTTTTACACATACATTGTGCAATATGGCACAAGTGAGTATGATCTTACAGACCATCTCTGGGGAATAGAGTAGGCTACCGCCAGTGATGTCAAGGCAGCGGAACCTTGACTTTAGGATCCCAAAGGTCCGCTCCACAATGCTGCGTGTCCTCTTGTGTGCGTCATTGTATGCCCGCTCTGCAGCAGTAGTGGGGTTCCCAAATGGTGTCATTATCCAAGGCTGGATGCCATACCCCTGATCAGCTGAAAGAAAAACACAGAATGGGATCAATTAGATGTAGGAGGCACTGTTGTACAGATCTTTGATGGCAGTAGTTGTCTTGTGTTGTCTGTGACTCTTTTGTGTACTAATGTGACAACCTATGGTTGTTGGTGAAAACTTTTGCATTGAGTTTTTTTCCTTGGCTGAGCAAGTGTTTGTTGGCTAACCGTTTGTCAGCAGGATGTATTTGTTTTTCCAGTACAGTGTGCCCTCCCTAGCATTGTGACTTGTGATACAGGTGTCCGTGTGTCCTCACTGGGGGTGAGATGATAGTTCCATGCAGAGTTGAAACATGAAAGTGTGGTTGAAACGTTCATGTGAAAGTACCCAGGCCATCCCATACCTTAAAACTTATGCAATGTATTAGTGTACAGGTTATTGTGAGACTTCCAATTTGCAAGGTAACATTTAGGCAACCACAGTCATTAATGTCTTCACATTAAGCTGTAGAGTAAATTCCAATGTGTGACAGGTTCAATGGTGACTTCTGAAACATGGCTAGTGATGTGAGTACCTCAGTGTGTTCCTGGTTAGGTGTTGCTATTGTGGTGTATGTGTTGTTTGTCCTAGAGCTTTTCTGTGCAGTGTGTATATCAGTTTGGTTTTTGTCCTTACCAACGAGTAGTCCATTTCCATACCGTCCATCCTGGAAGTGTTGGTTGATGGTGGAGTGACGGAAGATGAATGCGTCATGTACACTCCCAGGATATTTAGCCACAATGTTGCTGATCAGTCCTTGGTGATCGACTATGGCCTGCACGTTGATTGAATATGTGTGCTTCCTGTTGCGGTAGAGGTGTTCAGTCGCAGCAGGTGGCACAAGGCGTACGTGTGTGCAGTCGATTGCACCAAGGACGTGCGGGAAGCCACTGATGGCGTAGAACCCCTGTTTAGTTTCCTGCTGCTTCTGCAGTGTGTTAGGGAAGCAGATGTGGCGGGGTGTCAGGCGAATGATGGCATCCAGTACTTTAGGCAGGAATGCGGAGAATGATGGTTGTGATATTCCACCAACCAGGGCACCAGTTGTCTGAAACGAGCCACTTGCCAGCAGGTGAAGTACGGCAAGCAGCTTTGTTTCTGTTGGGATAGTGCGGGGAGTCACTAAAGTGGGGGCCAACTGCTGTTCAATATTTCTCAGCAGCTGCTGAATGGCCTTCCAGTTCAACCGGTACCTCTGGATGATGTCCCGTTCCCTGAGGCCATGCAGGGTTCTTCTTGGGCGGAATATCCTCTCCTGCCTTCTGCGCTGTCTTTGGGGTCCCTGCTGTTGTTGTTGTAGCTGCTGTTGTTGCTGCAGGGCTCTGCGTCTACGTGCACGCTGAAGAAAAATCACCTCCATGTCTCCCTGTTGCTGCTCTGCTGCTCTGCTGCTCTGTTGTTTGTTCTGTGTGTTCTGATTAAGTTCAGGTGTGTTTGCCCCATTTTAACGCCTGCCCTGACCCTGGCGTTAAAATTTGACGCTATTCGTGCTTTGTGTAATTTTTTAGCTCCGCCTACCGCCCGGGAGTAATTTTTGCCCGGAAGCATAAATACGACGCACCGCTGTGTGCGTGGTATTTTGGACAGGAACGCCTACCCTGCATGTTATTAACGCAGGGCGGGGTGCCTCTTCCAGAAACTGATGCACATAGCGCCATTTTCCTTTTGCGCCGGCTCGGGCGTCAAGGTTTAAATATGGGTCAACGTTTGCGCTGAATGTGTGTAAAAAATTTTGACGCACATTCGGCGCAAACGGAGTATAAATATGCCCCTCTGTGTTTCTGTAGTCTGAAAAAGGAAGGACTCGAAGTCTTAGGGTGTGTTCCCTGGCACCACTGGGTTCTGAAAAACCCAGTACTTCAGTAATTGAGTTGTTTCTTTCCATTACGGTTTCACAGGTGTGGTTACCAACAAGTGTCATCTACTTGCATCCTTCAAGGACTTTTGATGTGTGACATTGGTATGTTGCCTTTACATCTCACAACGCATTTTGTCACTGTCATAGATATTACATTTTAACAAATCATAGACTGACTCCAGATTGTTTTGTGTTTCAAGGGTGTTTATTGAAGTGCTCAGAAATGGGAGGGGGTTGTAAAATGAGGATGGGTGATGGCGGAGGAATGTCCATGGCAGAGTCCAGTCTATTAGTCTCACAGGTGCACTGCCCATATGGGCATAGGAAGTGGAGCTGGGGCAGTTCAAGTATGGACAGGGTTACAAAGTGGGACAGTGGGGCGACAATCAGGGTGGTCTAATTTCCTGGCGGTGGTCTTGCCATCTTGCTCTGTCCTGTTCCTGGATCTCAGGGACCGCTTGCGGGGTGGTTGTCCGTCTGCAGGGGGTGGGGTGCTGGTGTGGTCGTCCTGTGGCGGGGCGTCCTGTCAACTAGCTCTGGCGGAGGTGGTGGGCAGTTCATCATCCTGGCTAGTGTCAGGGGCCCCTTGGAGTGCCACGTGTCCCTCAGGGTCTGCTGCATGTCCTTCAGCACCCCTACGATGGTGTCCAGGGCGGAGCTGATGGTCCTGAGCTCCTCCCTGAACCCCAAATACTGGTCCTCCTGCAGGCGCTGGGTCTCCTGAAACTTGACCAGGACCGTCGCCATCATCTCCTGGGAGTGGTGGTATGCTCCCATGATGGAGGTGAGGGCCTCGTGGAGAGTGGGTTCCCTTGGCCTGTCCGCCCCCTGTCGCACAGCAGCCCTCCCAGTTCCCCTGTGTTCCTGTGCCTCCGTCCCCTGGACCTTGTGCCCACTACCACTGCCCCCAGGTCCCTGTTGTTGTTGGGGTGGTGGGTTATCCTGGGTTCCCTGTAGTGGTGGACACACTGCTGATTGACCTGTCCTGGGTAGGGAGGTTTGGGTCTGCTGGGTGGGTGCTGTGCTGGTGTTACCAGAGGGTGGAAGGTCAGTGTTGGGCTGTGCCTGTGCAAGGGGAACCGACTGTCCCGAGGCCCACGATGGTCCGGGCTGGTCATCAGGCTCCAGTAGGGCAGAGCTGCTATCGTCACTGTGGGCCTCTTCTGGGGGTGGAGTGGTGTTGTCTGGACCCTCTGGTGTGGTGACGGTCCTTCGTGTTCCTGCAGGGGCATAGGAGCATGATTATAGCATTTGTGTGTGTGATGGTGTGCAATGGGTGGGTGACCGTGTACCCCAGTGCTAGCATTCCTGTGTGGGGGCTTGTGTGATGATGGTTAGGGGGTTGTTCTGGGTATGTGCAGTGGGCATGCTTAGGTGATAGGTGTCCATGCTTAGTTGTGTCATGCAGGGCTTGGTGTTGGGATGTGTAGTTTGTGTTATGCATACATTACTGAGGATTTGGGGTGATAGGGGAGGGTGTGAGGGTGGGTGTGTGTGATAGCATGCAGGTAGTGTGGGGGATATGATAGTTAAGATTTGACTTACCAGTGTCCCATCCTCCACCGACTCCTCCGAGGCCCTCTGGATGCATGATGGTCAAGACTTGCTCCTCCCATGTTGTTAGTTGTGGGGGAGGAGGTGGGGGTCCGCCGCCAGTCCTCTGAACCGCGATGCTGTGCCTGGAGACCGTTGAACGCACCTTCCCCCATAGGTCGTTCCACCTCTTCCTGATGTCCTCCCTATTTCTTGGGTGCTGTCCCACTATTCTTCGCCATAGCTCCATCTTCCTGGCTATGGATGTGTGCTGCACCTGTGAGCCAAATAGCTGTGGCTCTACCCGGACAATTTCCTCCACCATGACCCGGAGCTCCTCCTCAGAAAAGCGAGGGTGTCTTTGGCGTGACATGGGGTGGTGTGGGTGATGTGTGGGGTGGAGTGTGTGGTGATAAGTGTGGTGATATGTAGTAGTGTGTGGTGTTTTGTGCGTGGAAGTTGTGTGGGTGATGGTATTGTGTGCCTGTGGATGCTGTTATTCTTGCTGGTGCTCTCTCTTTGTGCTTCTTTCAGATTTTCTGGTCGTAGGGGTTTGTGGGTGATGTGGGTGTGTGTTTTATATTGTGTTGGGTGTGTGGGAGTGGTGTGTGTATGTGTATCAGGTGTGTGTATTTAGATTTGTCCAATGTGGCGGTGTTTTGGAGATGTGTGTGTATTTTGAGCGTGGCGGTGTGTACCGCCAATGGAATACCACGGTTGAAAGACCGCCGCATGGATTCGTGGGTCGTAATAGCATGGGCGTGTTTCTGTTGGCATGGAGGTGGAGGTTTTGTTTTCGAAAGTTTATCCCTGACCTTTGGTGTGGCGGACTTGTGTGGGTGTCTGAATTTCGGCGGTTTCCGAGATGTGTGTCATAATAGCTGTGGTGGAATTTCGCAGCTGTGGCGGTGTATTGGCGGTCTTCTGCACGGCGGTAGGTGCCTTTTACCGCCAATGTTGTAATGACCACCCATGTGCCAAGAAAGGCCATTTACATCTGGTATTCATGGACCTTTCACTGTCCTATGATAAGGTTGACAGATGTAAATAATGGTCCATGTTGTTAAACATGGGTCTGGATAAAGATATTGTGTACTTCCTGTATGACTTGCATAAGGTTTTGGAGGCAGTCATAAGATATAACCATGATGGAAGCAACACAGCACCTTTTAAAGTTCACCATGGAGTAAGACGGGGCTGCATTTTGGCACCATTGTTATTTATCGTCTATGTAAATGATCGGGAAGACACTTTGATCGGCCTGTGCACACATCCCCTGGGCTGGAACTCATAGTATTCCAGTATACTGCTGTATGTCGATAAGGCAGTCCTTTTGTCACGGACCGTGGTTGAGATCGAACTTTTGTGAAACGCCCTTGTCAGCTGTATGGGTAAACTGATATATATCAACACAGTGGTGGTGGAGAGGGTCAACAAGGGTTGAAGACTATACCCTAGAAGGGGGTGAGATCTCAAGGGTTAATGTTTTTTCTTACCTTGGGGTGCTATTTGATGATAAAGGCACTTGGTCCCCTTTCCTAAAGACCAAAAGGAATGTGCTGTATTTGATTTTTCATGTTATCCTGGGGCAAAACCTATTAAGGTCTTTATCAAATTTACCAATTGACATGTGCTGCCCTAGCCTCATAAGGTAGTGACATCAGCGGCTACATAACGGCCTCGGGTTTCCATGTTCTTGAAAATAAATTATTGAGTTGCCTTCTTGCTGTGCTCCAATCTACACCTTCTTTTGTGCTGCATTAAGAATTAGGCATGGGTTATATATCTGATCTGTTTCCTATCTGACCTTCATTAAGGTGAATCTCATTTTGAACCAACTAAGAATTAAAGCTAATCAGGAATTTTCAGCATCTGAATAGAGTTAAACTAATTCCATGACTGAATTGCCTTAGGCTTACTTGTGAGGAACCACATTTATACGATCACCCTGAAAAGAATGTGAGAGGAGAGCTAACATGGTTAAGATCACTTTTGTGCCAGAGATCCAACTGCAAGGGAAAGCAGGGAGCTAGTTAAATCCACAATTGGTGCTTCTGTTATTGTTTCCACCTGTGGCCTCACCGAGCCCTACCTCACCATTGTCACAAATTCTTATCATCACTTTTTCTTGACACAATTTAGGTTGAATTTGCTGCACGTGTTTTTGGCAGATCCTTTTGGCTGGAATAAAGTTGAGAATATAGCTCCATGCTGCATTGACAATTTTTCTGACCAAGATACTATGCATTTTACCCTGTTCTGTGAATTTTGTAATGGCCTCTGCTGTCAATTTATTTTGCTTCTTTTAAGAGCAAAACAATCCACTCAGACAAGAAAAGCATTGTTTTTTTCATAAATGTAATGTAATAAATGTTTGTCTTAATGTTGCAATGTTTTTAATAAGTGCAATTTGGATCAGAATAAGGAGGGTCTGATTGTATTATTGCATATTATATGCGCCTCTGGTAGTTCTTTGATGACTTGTTTTTAATATTTTTACTTAGTTAGTACTGTATTGTATATTAACCACAGCTTTGGTCTTTTAATTGTGCTATGAATTTTGTCTTTGATGTATTGTAAGTATCTTTTATGGTTTTACTTAACTGAATAAAGATTTTTTTAACTGAATCACTGACTACAAGGTAACCCAAGGTGATCCAATATAACGGCATGCCCCATGGTAATGTACAACAATCGCCAAAGTGACCAAAATGAAACAAACATTGAGTAATACAGGAAGTATAGGCACATCAGGTAGCAGTGCACATATCAAAAATTGAACCAGTGATAAACTGTGCATACTACTGACATCATTCAAACCCTTGTTTGTACTGTCCAAAATGTCCATCCTTTAAATTTTCTGATATTGCGGAGATTACTGATGTTTCCTCCCCTACTTGGCCCGCACAATCACCTCCACCACCTGCCACTATATTTCGTCTGTGGTGCATCCTTGTTGAAGTGTCAGACCATGGGTGCACCCTCTGTTCTGCATCTTATTCTGCTTCTGTATTGGGAGATGTGGTGTTTAACCACTTGTGTAGTTTGCCCTCCATACCATTGCATGCAAGGACATTCAAACACATGAATTAAATTTTGTGTATTACAAATAGAAATAAAATGTAGGTTAATCTACCTGCCATTCACTGTGAAATATTTGGTGTCCCCTGTCAAATTACACACTGAACAGTTTACAGATCTGTAGTGTCCTACTAATTCATGCAAATTCCACAGATATCAGATGTCTGCCTGTTTAGAGGGTTTGTTATAAGCCCTGAAAAAAAATCCCTGATGTGTTTGTTCCTTTTGAAGGCAATGAGTGGGGCTTGTTCAAAGGTGTGACTAACGAGGGGGACGATTTTTGTTAATGATAGTTTTAATTTCATTACTTATAGTGGAAAATGGGCTCACCATAATAATGAAATCTTGGTATTGGTTTCTCTGTGCAGAGGTGAGTGAATTCTCTCTCGGGCTGAACCACTCCCTTTTAATGGCACCTGAAATTATTTTTCTGGGGTAACCCTCATCTAAGAGTTTGTATTTCAATATCTCTGTCTCTTTGAAAAAGTCTTCTTTCTGGACACAATTCCTACATAACCATAAAAATTGCCCATATGGCAGATTGTCACTCAAGGATCTTGGATGATGACTATTTCTCAAGAGAGAATTTCTGTCTATGGGTTTACGATACAATGTGGTGTACAATCTGCTGTTGTTGTGTTTGATGGTCAAATCTAAGTAGCTAATCTCTTCAGTGCTAAAGTGAATGGTGAATTGGAGGTAATGATTTTGATTGTTAAGCTAGCAGACGAAGGCATCACGTTCCATAGTGTTGACATGCCAAATGAAAAACACATCATTTATGAACTGTTTTCATTTACTGATACGTGTAAGAAATGGGTTAGATGTGAGAAAATTCCTTGTCACTTACACTATTTCTTTCTTGTGTACCGCTTGCCAAGGTTGGCTAGTGGGCATGTTTTGGACATTTTTTTCTATCTTTAAATTCCCTTGATTTTTTTGAGTTGTCTTGCTAGAGTTGGGCCCCCACATGTTGGTGGCTGCCTGGTCGACGGTCTAGTTTTTTTAGGCTTATCGGGATCTCCTGACAGATAAGTGGGGTGATTCTGCTTCATCGTCCTTTTGACCTGACAAACGTACCCAGGAAGATTTATACGTGGCGCACTGAGAGCAACCCACGGGCAAGTACAATTTACCTTGCTTACAGAGCCCTCTTCATTCTGTTGGTTAGTAGACTGGTATGTTTGTAACTTTGTGCCTTCCTTTTATTTAAGTTTTCATTGAAGCGAGCACCAATATGCCATAACTGAAGTCTGTATACACCATTTTCTAACTTGTCTATGAATGTGTTAGCATTGGTCTTCATTAAAATCAGAGTAAGTCTTTTTTATGTCATAGACCATGGTATGCCTCGCACTTGCTTCTTTGCACAACATACTTTTGTGGTGTGCAGTTCTGAGTCTTTAAAGCTGTAGATATAGTGACGGATTTTTCATTTTGAAAAAGGGGTTAGGGTGCATTGTTGATCATTTTGATGAGTCTCACACTCAATTTTGTGATGCATGCCCCAACTTAGCCCCATATGAGTTTTGTTGTTGGATTTGGAAACAAGCGTAATGCCACAAGTGGTGATGATGGTAGACTTTACAGATCGGTGAATGCTAAAGAAGAGAGTGCTTTTTTTGTGGAGACTAATGATGGGCCAGTTTCTTGCTTATAGTTTATCATGGTACCTGTTAAAGGGTTGATTGTATACATCCAGACCGTGAGTTGACAAGTACAATTTTCAGGGAAGCTTAGATGCAAGTTTGGTGCTGAGACCTGGTTTCTTTCCTTCCATCCTAATAGGTGTGGTAGTCTGACGACAGTATCTGAGGAGACCTCTGGAATTTGGAAGGGGTCAAAATGTTGACAATGTTAACTAATGGTGGATAACAGAAATTGAGCCAAGAGGGTGGTTGGATCGGTTCAAACCCGCATCTTAGAACTTGTGAAATGTGAAGTGTACACCACAATGTGGATCATCGGGTGTTCCCATATTTTAATGATTGTCCTTTTTTTAACCACTTTTGTTGCACAATGCGTCATCTGCACTACTGATTTGCACTGTCAACCCTTGGCATGTGTGTATAAAGGTAACAGATGTATGATTGAAACTGTTTTTGGCCCAGCACTTTTATTGCTGTGTCTCTCTCTCTCTAACTTGAACTGATCATGTTCATAGTTCTCTCAACAGTGCATATGTCAGACTGTTGTTGACTAATTTAGTTATTGGATCAAATGAAATACATTAATCTGTTTGAAACCTCTAAATTGCATACGAGTTTTCACAAAGTCAATGAGCCCCACCTTACATTGTTTGATATTTGATATTGAGTGATTGGTGGGCAGTTCCTCGTCCATCCCCTATGGTGGGTGTTAGAATGTCCTATATCAGCCTACTGTGAGGCCCAAATCTGGTCCCTGCATGCTCTATTTAGTTGAAAAGCGAATGGGAGATTGGTACCCTCTGGAATGACGACCTATGTGTGTGTATATATATATATATATATATACGATTGACAATGTTGCAAAGTTGATATGTTGTATGGTTTTAGTCCATTACTCTTTTATCTGAAAATTATAATAAAGATAATTAAAAAAAAACAAAAAAACATTACAATGGCTTATGATCTGTTTGCACCACAAACGTAGTGGCAAATAAATATGGGCAGAACTTACATATGGGCCATAGTATGCAACACTCTCTTTTTTAATAGCCATCCAGCTCTGCACTCTGGGTAGTAATCTCCTACTAATAAAGGCTAGCAGACATTCTCGATCTTTGTCATCCAGTTGAATTAACACCAATCCAACTCCTTTGTCAGAGGCATCCATCTGTATAGTAAAGGGGTGGGTGTAGTCAGGTGCTTTCAATATTGGTGCAGCACATAGTGCCTTCTTCAGGTCCTCAAATTCCTTTGACACTCTGCAGTTCATATTACCTTTTTGGGCTGCTTCCTTGAGATCAAAGCAGTCAATGGGTCAGTTATACTTTTATAGTTGGCCATAAATATTCTGTCCTACCTGGTGATTCCTTAAACAGCCCACTCCATCACAGACTGAATCTTGGCATCCAATGGGTGAATCTTCCTGTTCCCCACCTCATGCCTACGGTAGAGGACACCCCCTCTGATACATAATTGTCTTCATGGTCAGTTTCACCTCTTGTATCCTTGCCAACACCTGTCCAAGGTGCCTCAGATGGTCCTTCCATGAATTGTTCAACATGGCAAAATCATCTAAGTAAGCCATACAGAACTCCTCTAACCCTGCCAAAATATGGTTCACTAGGGGTTTAAAAGTGGCAGGAGCATTCTTCAAACCAAAGGGCATCAACTTAAACTGATACAGCCCTTCCGGGATAGAAAATGTTGTCTTCTCCATAGCATTTGGTACCATTTTGGTCTTCCAATATACACTTTTCAGATCAAATGTATTCAAATACTTTGCAGCACCTAACCGATCCACAAGCTCATCTGTTCTGGGAATTGGATGGGTTTGATTACCTCATTGAGGGCTTAGTAGACCACATAGAACCGTAAGTCAGTAGATCCTTTCTTTGATACTAGAACTACAGGACTAGACCAAGGACTTCAGCATCTCTCAATTACTCCCAGGTTAAACATTTTTGGAATTTCCTCCTTGATCCCAGTCAGATGTTCTAAGCACTCTGCACTTCACTGTCAGACTGTTACTTATGTTTATATCATGCACATAGAAAGGTGTCCAGTCTGGAGTCAGCGATAAGAGGTTGGCAAATCATCCCAACTTTCCCAGCCATAGCCATAATGTTCACTGTATAGTCTGTTTCACGGAACGATTTCAGCATTTTCGCATGGGACACCCTCTTGGATTCCCTTGTGGCACTTGTGTCCACCAAATAGTTTACAGCCAACACTTTATGAACTGCCATTATCTCTCCCTATCCCCCCATATTTTTTCTATCTAGTACAGCAGCTTAGCTGTGGGATTTCATTAGAGCCCCCTGATATGGATAATTTCCAGGGGCTTAGTTTTGATGATGACATTGTGTCTGCTATTTTGCAGACCCCGTCGATTCTAGGAAATGATGGTGGTGGACCTTCGGGTCCTTCCAAGGAGGAATGGGACAAATTGTCCTCCCTTAAACGAGACCTGATTAAGACGGTCTTACATGGTACAATCATGACCGAGTACCTAAGAGCGCACATAGCCCCCAACGGGTTACTGGTATCCAACATGCCCAGGATCTTTTTACAGGACTTGGTCTTCAGGAAAGATTGGGCTCCGATCGCCTGGAAGTGTACCAGAGACTGGCTTGTTTTTATCATTAATACATCCAAACGTCTAGCAGAGTATATTATTATACAGATCAATCTGATGGAAAGCACACTTAAAACAACCGTTTACATCTCTGCCTTTAAGAGTCGGTTGACGGAGATCAATTCCGAACTCAATGAGACAAAATAATTTTTGACGCAACAAAAGATCACCAAATTACAGAAGGATATAACAAAGTTCAGCAAAGAAAAGGTGTATCCTTATTTGATATACTGCTTATACCCAGTCCCTCTCTTCAGATGAGTCATCCACTTCTGTCAAGAAGCCCCGTAAATACAGCAATAGCTCCTCATCAGATGGATGGAGCACTGAAGATTATAGACCCCACCCTTATTTTCATTTCCCACAGTATCCCCCGGGACAGCCTCTAGCGTGGCAGCAGCCCTTCCCCTTCTACCAACCACGCCCCATGTTACCATATATGTCTTTTTTAGGCCACAGCTGGGGCAGAGGAAGAGGCGGAAGGAGAGGAAGAGGCAGAAGGGTGCACTGGGCTCAAGAAGAACCCCAGATGGTGACACGAAACCAAGGGAAGAATCAACCAACTTGGACCTAGTAGTAAAACTGTCATCCGGAACACTTAGGGCCATATTTATACTTTTTGATGCAAAACTGCGCTATCGCAGTTTTGCGCCAAAAAGATTAGCGCCGGCTAACGCCATTCTGAAGCGCCATGCGGGCGCCGTATTTATTGAATGGCGTTAGCCGGCGCTAGCAGACCGGCGCTGCCTGGTGTGCGTGGAAAAAAACCACGTACACCAGGCAGCGCCGGCGTTGGGGAAAATGGCGTTAGGGCGTCTTAAAATGGGGCAAGTCAGGTTGAGGCAAAAGAATCGCCTCCACCCGATTTGTGCCATTTTTAACGACGTCCAGACGCCATTTACATGACTCCTGTCTTAGTAAAGACAGGAGTCATGCCCCCTTGCCCAATGGCCATGCCCAGGGGACTTATGTCCCCTGGGATGGGTCCCTCCATCCTTGGGTGTCCTCCTGGGGTGGGCAAGGGTGGCAGGGGGTGTCCCTGGGGGCATGGGAGGGCAGCTGTGGACTCATTTTGAGCCCACAGGTCCCTTAACGCCTGCCCTGACGCAGACGTTAAAAAGAGGCGCAAATGCGGGGTTTTTTGCCCCGCCCACTCCCGGGCGTGATTTTTGCCCGGGAGTATAAATACGACGCATTTGCGTCGCAGTCATTTTTTTAGACGGGAACGCCTACCTTGCATCTCATTAACGCAAGGAAGGCGTTCACGCAAAAAAATGACGCTCTTTCCTCATACTTTGGCGCTAGACGCATCTAACGCCAAAGTATAAATATGGCGTTAGTTTTGCGCCGAATTAGCGTCGAAAAAAAACGACGCAAATTCGGCGCAAACGGAGTATAAATATGCCCCTTAGTCTCGATGAGACTAGGGCTCTCAATAGAGGCTTGGGTTTTGTACCCACTCCCAAAGAGGATTTCTTTCGCCTCCATTGCGAGCTTTCCCAATTTTTCTGAAAAATCAGACTTCCATTTTTCTTTAAGGACAGACCGATTGACAAGCAACCTGAGGATTCAGGCCTCAAAAAAACCATCTAAGTTTATGCCCCCCACTACATCAATGCCTTGTGAAGTCTTGGCATTTGAGAAAGCGGTGTTGAGTGATCTTTCTAAACTCCAACCAAGACGGAACTTTCTTAATATAACCAATAGAGAGAGGGACGCCCTTAAATCATTGGCACTCGATACTAATATTGTGATTAAATCGGCAGATAAAGGAGGCGCAATAGTTGTGATGAATACAGTAGATTATAGACAAGAATGTTTACGTCTACTAGGAGATTCCACCTATAATGTTCAGATCACTCAAGATCCCACCGAGAGATTACAATCTGAGATACGAGGGATGATAGAAGAGGCTTCCAGTAATGAATGGATCTCTCAGAAAGAAGCTGAGTTCTTGGATACCAAGGATCCCCGTATTCCTTATTTTTACTGCCTCCCTAAGATCCATAAAGGGAGGATCCCTCCCCCTGGTCGCCAAATAGTGTCAGGGATTGGTTCTGTTCTTGAACCCCTGTCTATTTTTTGCGACCATTTTCAGCAACCTATTGTACGAGAGTCAGCCACTTATCTGAACGATACTAAAGATGTCCTCAAGCTGATAGACTCAATCAACTTGTCTGTGTACGTACATGCTCTCATCACTTTAGATGTGGAAGCACTGTACGCCAACATACCACAAGAGGCTACACTTAAAGAAGTAGAGATGGCCCTTCTCTCTACTAGATCTTTGACAGTCACTCCTGTTCACTTCATAATGTATTGTGCCACTCTCGCCATGAAAGAAAACTATTTTCAATTTGAAGAATTAAGGCCCATATTTATACTTTTTGACGCAAAACTGCACCAACGCAGTTTTGCTTCAAAAAAATTAGCGCCGGCTAACGCCATTCTGAAGCGCCATGCGGGCGCCGTATTTATTGAATGACGTTAGCCGGCGTTAGCCGCCGGCGCTGTCTGGTGTGCGTTAAAAAAAACGACGTACACCAGGCAGCGCCAGCGTAGGGGGAAAATGGCGTATGGGCGTCCACAAATGGTGCAAGTCAGGCTGAGGCAAAAAAATCGCCACAACCCGATTTGCGCCATTTTTTTACGACGCCCATCCCCCATTGAAATGACTCCTGTCTTAGCAAAGACAGGAGTCATGCCCCCTTGCCCAATGGCCATGCCCAGGGGACTTCTGTCCCCTGGGCATGGTCATTGGGCATAGTGGCATGTAGGAGGGCACAAATCAGGCCCCCCTATGCCACAAAAAAAAATAAAAAAAAATACCTACCTGGACTTACCTTAATGTCCCTGGGGTGCGTCCCTCCAGCCTTGGGTGTCCTCCTGGGGTGGGCAAGGGTGGCAGGGGGTGTCCCTGAGGGCAGGGGAGGGCACCTCTGGGCTCATTCTGAGCCCACAGGTCCCTTAACGCCTGCCCTGACACAGGCACTAAAATCCGGCGCTAATGCGGGTTTTTTAGACCCGCCCACTCCCGGGCGTCATTTTTGCCCGGGAGTATAAATCCGAGGCAATAGCATCGGAGTCATTTTTTAAGACGGGAACGCCTACCTTGCATATCATTAACGTAAGGAAGGTGTTCACGCAAAAAAATGACGCTAACTCCATGAACTTTGGCGCTAGACGCGTCTAACGCCAAAGTATAAATATGGAGTTAGTTTTGCGTCTAATTTGCGTCTAAAAAAACGACGCAAATTAGGCGCAAACGGAGTATAAATATGCCCCTCATTTTCCATCAGATTCGAGGTACATCGATGGGGAGTACCTTTGCCCCTAGTTTAGCCTGTTTATACATGTATGACGTTGAGAAGCAATTCATACTGCCGCACACTAACCCTTTCTTTGGTAACGTCAAATTGTGGCAACGGTATATAGATGATATCTTGATCATCTGGCATAGTCCGCTCTCTGAGGTAGATGTTTTCACCTCATGGATTAGTAGCTTCGATCCTTTTTTGAGGTTCACCTCCTCGGTTTCCACCACTCAGATCCCTTTCTTGGATCTATCGATTACCAGAGATGATGGTAAACTCAAAACCTGTACGTACCACAAACCCACTGACCGGAATAACTTGTTACTCTTTGAGAGTCATCACCCACGAGCATTCCGAGATAATCTGCCCTATGGTCAATTCCTCCGGCTTCACCGAAATTGTAGTAATATCCACTCATTTGAGTCTCAAGCCAAGGATCTCTCTAACAAACTAAGTGAACACCACTACCCGGTTCGTGTGGTTAACACAGCTTACAAACGGGCTAAACATTGTGGTAGGGAGGCATTACTCACGACGGGCCCTCGACCCACAGACATTAAATTGACTTGTGTATCCAAATTTACTCCTTTGTCCAACACTATCAAGAAAGTGGTCAACAAACGATGGGCTATTCTGTGCAGCGGAGGAGAGGACATTTCTAAACCTCTCTTTGCTTTCAAAAGGACTACTAACATTAAGGATATGTTAGTCCACACACGCCCACAAATCTCCACTGTAGGTCCCAGACAATGAGCCCTTTGGGACCTCCCTCCCGTTGTGGGTCACTTCCCATGTGGAGGCTGTAATGTGTGTACTTTAACGAAACGCACGGACACTCTTGAACTTGAACCAATAGGTACATGGCGATTACTAAAACATACCAACTGTAACGCTCGCAACTGTATCTACTTGATCACATGACCTTGTAAGTTACGTTATGTAGGCATAACCTCTAGAGCAGTGAAACTTAGAATTAACGATCATCACAGTAATATCAGATGCAGTTAGACCACCACCAAACTTAGCATACATTACATGGATGTTAAGCACAGCCCAGACGATATGTGGTGGGTGGTTCTGCAGACTGGTTCACAGAGTAGTACTAGATCCCTTTTCGAACTTGAACAACGTTGGGTGTATAGATTAAATACCCATGTACGGGGTCTTAATGATGATATCCCCTGGATTAACCTATCACAGAGATAGTCATTCTTGTGACATAATGACACTGGACAATCCGGTACTAGTCTGTTTTTCACGTCTAGATTGGTTCTTTCCTTATAAATTGTAGGTGGACTCCTGACCTTCTTATTTCCATATTGCCCACTTTGTATTGTTGAGGACTGGTCCAGATTACCTTATTGATTTTTTGGCAGTATCCAATCAGAATAAGAGGGATAATTAACCTACTCTGCACTCGACTTATTTTGAAACTGATCTGTACTGTTATGATAGCCTTTTAACCTTTGTCACCAAGTGCCTAATAGTTAGCACTCTTTACGTGATTTCTCTTTGCCATTTGCATAGGAACTTTTCCTTACTATTCTAATGGCTCCTTGATTAGGCTTTCTTGTCATTAATACAGCTACCTCTGCTTCATAGGCTATTTCGCCATGCACCGCAATCACTCGTGTCACTCCTCTTTAGGAATTGAGTCCTATTTCTACGACGATCTTTTCTATCTAGTCCGATTCCCAGGCTCACACGCGCCGGGCCTCGTAACTAAGCAACACGATCGTCAGCTTGACGCATTGACTTCCGGGTTGCCGTCTTTTTATCCTGAGCACCGCAGCCTCCCTTACTCATACGGGAGCACAGCCCGGGGTAGGTCACCCCGTGCGGTTCAGGATTGTTTCAAGTAAGTCACACGGGACTGTTTTTTTAGATACTCTTTCCGAGTAAGTTGCCTGACCGCAAATCGTTTTGACACAGTCGCAAGGGCTGGACCTTAATGCATTCTTTTTTTCTTAGAGAAAATAACGTTCATTTGAGCGCCTTTGGGGGTCTGTCTCTTGATATTGATCGGGATGTGAGTTCTGCCTTTCTGTTGTTTCCCTATCGTTCTTTTGAACCACATAACCAACAATTCAGAGATATTTTGTAGAGAATGACAGCTTTTTTCTGAAATGTGTTGTTTTTTTAACTGCTTTCAACGTTATGTTTATCTCAGGCCGAGCTTCACAACTAAACATGATATTCTTTTAAACTTCAAGGAGGAATACATATTGGTCCTTTTTCCCTCCTGCACTTTCTGGACCTGTTAGTACTACAAATCTTGAACTATAATGTACATTTGGATGTGTGCAGCCTCAACTGAGTGGCTTAATAAGAGGATCAATGTATCCAATTTTTTATTCATACCCTAAGGGTGGTTGTTTCTGTTTCCACTTTTTTACTACGGCCTTCTACCTTTGAGAACTGCCGTACTAATGGCCTTGTGTTGTTTTTTGTCTACCTGACTACTAGTAATTTTGACATCTGGCCAGTGGCTTATGCCCTCCCATGAAGTAGTTTCCTCAAATTGGGAGGGTAAGCAGCTTTCTTTGATCTACTTACACCAGTATGCCACTTTTTGCACCATTACTTGATTGCTCGCGGATTGACATGTTTGTGTTTTAATATCACTAATGAAATGATATTAACATTTTTTCAAATCACAAGTGACCTGTGTTCATTTGTTTTCAGGGCGACATGTAGGATTGGTACTTTCAAGTTACACCATATAATGTGTAAGTGACTGGAGACATTATAACTGACAGTTGCAGGTTATAGGAGTCTTATCAGCATTATTATTTGTGATAGGAGAAGTATATGTTATTTTGGACCTGAAGAAGCGTCATTGGATCCGGCTGGACCATAGAGACGCGAAACATGTAGACCCTTTTTTTTCAGGGAAGGTCTGGTAATTCCTCGCCTCCTCTGCCTTAATTAATGTGATTGAGAGTACCTGCTCATTATTTCAGGTGCACTCTCCCTACTGATTTAAATTTTGGCCCATACCCTACATGAACTAATAAATTTGTTACTCTTAAGTTAGGGTCATGAGTCAATTTTATCTTATATTATTTCTCTCCTTTCCTCCCCTTTGTTCTCCAAACTCACTTGTGGGGTCTTGGCATCATCGAGAAAAGATCTCCAGCAAAGAGCCCCCACGCGGGGTGCCCGTCAGACATTGCAGCGCCAGTGTGACGAGGAGCAACTCCGATGATGAAGCATGACACCCATTTGGGTGTGTGAGGTCTCTGCTCCTAAATATTAGGACTCCTTTGTACTTTTTCTCTTGTCCCTTTCCTTTAGGAACAGTGTTTCGAGATTTTGTCATTGTATTAATTGAGTGAGATTATACACTGGACCATTATCTCTCTCTATCCCCCCATATTTTTTCTTCTGCCATGTATGGTGCACACCTTTGTCCTTCAAAGCCCTAGGACAAATAGGTTTTAGCAACAGCACATCCTCACCTTCCGTATACCCAGTCAGTGTAGCTTACTGTAGGCCATAGGTCCTAGTTTTAATCTTTTAATCTTATCTGCTCCTGCAGCACAGAAGTGTTTGGCGTTACAGTGGGCATCCTCAGCATGGGGTCTTGCAAGATCAGATCCTACATGGAGAAGTTGGGTTGATCACAGTCGCACTGCTTCATCAAGCAGGTGCGGGCTCACTACCCAAGCTGGTATGGCTGGCTCTTCCCAGCAATGGGATCAGTCTCCAGCTTTGCAGAGACACATTGAGTCAAGTTCTTTGCAGCAGGGAAAAGTCATTACTTTGGCTCCTAACTGGAGTCCCATGAGGGTCAGTCATCCTCCCTGGCGTCCTCCTGATTTTTGGAGGTCAGTCAGGGAATATCTCTTGGTGTGGCTAGACCCACTGGTCGCAGTCTCACTCTTGTCCTGGCCAACAACATAAAATCTTTAATGATTTGGTCCTGGCAGCTTATCCTAGCTCACAGGGTTGCCGCGGTACCTTAATTATGCAACACAGACCCTTCTAATAGAATTGCCCCCACCAACAGGTGCCCCACCTGGCATACCGGGTTACCACTCAGACATTCATGAGGCCTGGCATGTTGGTCACAAAACTACTTCAACGGTGGCCTCCTTTGGCATAAACAGGATCATCATAACAAGGATGTGTGGCAGTGGCATGCTCCGCACAGCACTTAGGGGCATATTTATACTCTGTTTGTGCCGGAATTGTGTCGTTTTTTTTTACGCAATTCCGACGCAAAACTAACTCCATATTTATACTTTGGCGTTAGACGCGTCTAGCGCCAAAGTGAATGGAGTTTGCGTCATTTTTTAGCGTGGACACCTACTTTGCGTTAATGATATGCAAGGTAGGCGTTCCCGTCTAAAAAAGTGACTCCGAGGCATGTGCGCCGTATTTACACTCCCGGGCAAAAATCACGCCCGGGAATGGGCGGGTAAAAAAAAATGACGTCCAGCCGCTTTTGCGCCGTTTTTTAGCGCCTGGACAAGGCAGGCGTTAAGGGACCTGTGGGCTCGGAATGAGCCCAGAGGTGCCCTCCCATGCCCCCAGGGACACCCCCTGCCACCCTTGCCCACCCCAGGAGGACACCCAAGGATGGAGGGACCCATCCCAGGGGACTTAAGGTAAGTTCAGGTAAGTATTTTTATTTTATTTTTTGTGGCATAGGGGGGCCTGATTTGTGCCCCCCTACATGCCACTATGCCCAATGACCATGCCCAGGGGACAGAAGTCCCCTGGGCATGGCCATTGGGCAAGGGGGCATGACTCCTGTATTTGCTAAGACAGGAGTCATTTCAATGGGGGTTGGGAGTCGAAAAAAATGGCGCAAATCGGGTTGAGGCGAAAAATTTGCCTCAGCCTGACTTGCCCCATTTTTTGGCACCCAAGCTCCATATTCCCCTACGCCGGCGCTGCCTGGTGTACGTCATTTTTTTTCACGCACACCAGGCAGCTCCGGCGGCTAACGCCGGCTAACGTCATTGAATAAATACGGCGCCCACATGGTGCTTCAGAATGGCGTTAGCCGGTGCTAATTTTTTTGACGCAAAACTGCGTTAGCGCAGTTTTGCGTCAGAAAGTATAAATATGGCCCTAAATACTTGGCTCTGTCTACATAGGCCATCTCTTGGCACACAGGGGTCACCAAAACAGTCCTGCACATGGGGTACGGCTCACAATTGAATCCTCAAACCTCACATAGAGAGTCCTTATGGTAAGGCTCCCCACTACACCTCGCTACCTCCAACGCTCTCTTCTTCCTCACAGGGCACACGGGTCTTGGCAAGCAGGCAGGTGCTGCTGTAGGAAAGTCCCATCTTTCTTGGCATGTTACTACCAATTTCTGCCTGTTTGTCAGCATATTTTACCTGTCTGACTGGGATCCTGCTAGCCAGGACCCCAGTGCTCATAGTTTGTGGCATATGTGTGTGTTGTCAGTATGCTTAACTGTGTCACTGAAGTTCTGCTAACCAGAACTCCAGTTCTTATGATCTCTCTACTTACCAAATTTGTCACTATAGTTTAGTGACTCCATATTCCAATTCTAAATGGCACACTGGACCTCCCTTATAAGTCCCCAGTTTAAGGTACCTAGGTACAGAGGGCATTAGGGTTCCAGGAGATCTTTATGGGCTGCAGCATTTCTTTTGCCACTCATAAGGAGCTCAGACAAACCTTTCATCAGGAATGCCACTGCAGCCTGAGTAAAATAGTACACCCACTATTTCACAGCCATTTTCTCTGCAGTTAAGTAAGTTATAAGTCACCTATATCTCTAACCTTCAATTACTGAAGGCTAGGTGCAAAGTTACTGTGTGCGCGGGCACCCTTGCACTAGCAAAGGTGCCCTCACGTTATCTAGGGCCAATTCCCTGCACTTCGTGAGTGCAGGGATATCATTACACGAGAGCACTATATATATGTCAATACATATATGTAGCTTCATAATGGTAACTCCGAATATGGCCATATGAGGTGTCTAAGATCATGGAATTGTCCCCCATTCCAAATTTAGTATTGTGGTCTAATCCCCTGCACCCAGTGGGCTCCACCATGGACCCCAGTACTGCCAAACCAGCTCTCTGAGGTTTTCACTGAAGCCCCAGCTGCTGCCACATCACAGAAAGGTTTCTGCCCTCCTGGGGACAGGGCAGCTCAATCCCAGGAAGGCAGAACAACGCATTTCCTTTGTGAGGAGGGTGTTACACCCTCTCCCTTTGGAAATAGGTGTTGCAGGCCTGGGAGGGGTAGCCTCCCAGAGCCTCTGGAAATGCTTTGAAGGGCACAAATGGTGCCCTCCTTGCATAAGCCAGTCTACACGAGTTCAGGGACCCCCAACCCCTGCTCTGGCTTGAAACTGGACAAAGGAAAGGGAAGTGACCACTCCCCTGTCCATCTCCATCCCATGGGTGGTGCCCAGAGCTCCCCCAAAGTGCCCCTGGCATTAGACATCGTGGATTCCAAAGTGTGGGGACACTCTGGAGACCTCTGAGTGGCCAGTGCCAGCAGGTGACATCAGAGACCCCTCCTGATAAGTGCATACCTGGGTAGGGAACCAATCACCCTCTCAGGGCTATTTAGGGTCTCTCCTCTGGGTGGTTCCTCAGATTCAGAATGCAAGATTCCTCTAGGAATCCTCTGCATCCTCTGTTTCAGCTTCTGACCATCAGATCAACCGCACACTGCTCCAGGAACGGCTGTAATGCAACACAGTATCCAGGATGACTCCTGTGACCTGCAACTTCAGCTCCAGCCAGCATTTGCAACCGTTTCCAAGGTGCGCACGCCCTGCGGGCTACCTGTCTTCATCCTGCACCAGAAGAACCGAAGGAATCTCTCGTGGAGTGATGGAGTCACTTCCCTGCTCCTGCAGGTACCCTTCTGCAATGACAACCAGTACTCTGGGAAACCTCTCCTGATGACGAGCATGCTCTCTGGAACACAGTTGGTAGACCAAAGTGATCCAGACTGTCCAAAGGTCCAGCTGTCAAAATTTGGTGGAGGTAAGAGCTTGCCTTCCCGTGCTGCGACAGTACCCCTGTGTACTGCGTCTTCTCCAGCTCCTTTGGCTTACTTGCACTTCTTCCAAGAATCCTTCATGCACAGTGTAGCCCAGGTCCCCAGCACTCCATCCTGCAAGGCACAACTCGCTGAGTTGTTCTCTGGCGGCGTGGGACCTTCCTGTGTAGTGCTGCTTCTTTGTCCTTGTGTTCTGGGATTCCCGTGCGTACTGCCTGTCTTCTGTGGGCTCCCTGAAGTGCCGAGAGCCCCCGCTGTCTCCTCAGTCTGAGTGGAGACCCCCAGGTCCCTCCTGGGTCCAGGCAGCTGCTTTTTGATGCAAAATGCATACTTGCATGAACCAAGGTTTGTTGACGTAATCCAGCAACGCAAACAGCTTGCGTCCAACAATTCGACGTGGGACATCACCTGCACCAAGCAGGAACCTGCAGCCATCTTCTTTGGTTCTCTTCTGTACTTTTCTACTTACTGGAGAATCCACTTACGCACCATCTTCTAGGTTGGCAGGGGCTCCTGTCTTTCCTGGACTCTTCTTCGACTTTTAGACTTGGTCTCCTCTCTCCACAGGTCTTCAGGTCCAGGAATCTATTGTTTGTTGCTTGCAGTCTTGCTTGTTTTTTGCAAAATCTCTTATCACGACTTGTAGTGTGTCCTGCTGAAACTTGCTGTACTTTACTCCTGCTTTCCTGGGCTCTGGGCTGGGGTACTTTACTTACCTTTGGTGTTTTTTTCACACTCCCAGCACCCCTCTACACACTACACTTGTCTAGGGGGGAATTCGTGATTTGCATTCCACTATTTTAGTATATGGTTTGTGTTGCCCCTAGGCCCATTGCAATCTATTGTACTTTCTACTGTTTGCACTATTCTATGACTTTTTACTTACCTGATTTTGGTTGCTAGTGTATATATTGTGTATAATACTTTCCTCCTGAAGGAGTATTGCCTCTAAGATATTTTTGGCCTTGTATCACTAAAATAAAGAACCTTTATTTTTGGTAACACTGAGAATTGTCTTTTATTGTGTATGAGTACTGTGTAACTATAGTGGCATTGCAGGAGCTTTGCATGTCTCCTAGTTCAGCCTAAGCTGCTCTGCTATAGCTTCCACTAGACAGCCTAAGCTGTTAGAATACTGCCTACATTTCACTAATAAGGGAAACTGGACCTGGTATAAGGTGTAAGTACCTTAGGTACCCACTACAAACCAGGCCAACCTCCTACAGCTTCTGCTCCAGGCTTTAGGGCAGGTGTTCTCGGTTTCCCTGGGTAGTGTCCATTCATCCAGCAGGGAGACTACCAAGCCTCAGCCCCCACTCCTGGCCCCAGGCATAGATTTTGCACTGCTCCCCTTTCTCACGCAGTCTGTCTGACTGCTTGGCAGATGGCAAGTTTTGGAGATTTAACCTCCTCCTCTTATATTCTTTTTCCAAACACCAAAAAGATAAAAAGGTCATGTTCGTTACTGCTGATCACTGCATGGTATTCTGCTTCCACCACATTTGTGTTGTTTAAGTCCTGGTGAAAGCGGGAGCCTTCCCCCACTATGAGGGCAGTACTGTTGGCACCCCTTCTATTCCAGCAAGATTGGAATCTGTGAGACGGACCTATGTCATGGCACTCACCCATGATCCATGTTCTCCTATGACCAGACAAATCAGCATAAGGGATCCCGACAAAAGTACAGTTGGGCATTTGGAGGTATATGTCTTTGCCATGCAGAGGACATTTTTGTCCCAACAATAACTCTAGGAAAAAGTTAAATAATACAATTGAACTCTAATAACTTTGTGCTAAGTGTAACTAATCTTGTCATTAGTCTATCCGAGTCTGAAATCAATATGTGGAACATCAACGAAAGGGGTTTGTGATCTGTCCTGATGGTAAAGTGGTGCCTCAGAGATGGCTCCCATATTTTTGGACTGACCATGTTTGAGCGAGCATTTCATACTCAACAACGAGTAGGATTTTGCAACATATTTCAATATCCATGATGCAAAGACAACATTGAGTTCACCTTTGGCATTTTTCAGCATAACAATAGCACCTAGTACTTTTTCCCTTGCATCAACAATGATGGGTTAACCAATAAAGAGTTACAAGAAGGGGGCATTCAACTAATCTGCCTTAATAAGCAAAAGCATGCATCCATCTGCTCTTTTCCCTCAGAATAACCCTGGTTTCCTCTTTAGTAAGCATGTGATGGGAGAAACAAATTGCTAGATATTTTGCATTGAGTTCACAAAGTCGTACAACTGACATGAGGAATGGAGCTTCTTCTATGGCCTTAGCCAATCTTTTTTAGGACTAACAGCCTCTGCATTAATGACATGTCCCACATATTCAAATATTTCCTGCCCAAAAACATATTTTTCATGCCTTAATCTTAAACCATTCACTTTTAGGCTTTATAGACTTTATAAAACATCATCACTTCTATGATAGTCTTCCTATGCACAAGGACATTGTCCTGGGAATTCAAAATGATGTTCAAGCCTCCTAAAACTTCCCCCATTGATTTTTAAAAAATATTCCATCTGCTGAAGCCAAACTGAAAGGCTTTCTTTTGTATTGAAAAGCACAGCCAGATGTGATGAATGCCATTAAGTGACGCGATAAGCGTAGTAGAGCAATTTGGTGATATGCCGACCATGGGTCCAAACAGCTAAACACAGTAGCATTATCTGACTTGTCCAAAAGATCATTGATTTTGATTAGGGAGTGAGACTCTACATATGTATACTTGATAAACTCTCTAAGGTCAATACAGACTCTCCTTTCTTTGTTTTTTTCTTGCAACTAAAATAGGGGAAAGACAGATGGAACAATCTACTGTCCTCATTAACACCTTCAGACTGCAATTGGTAAAGCTTGTATACTTCTTTTTGTCTTATTGTCTTACACTCTGTGCATCATTAACAGGTGTGGATCCCTTCTTAACATTAAATTATAATTCAAAATACTTCAGAAGATCCATGTCATCCTTAAAGTCATATTGGTGGCATTCTATAACTTTCATTCAGAAAAGCATACCTTCACTCTTTAATTCCCCAATTTTTTGCACAGTTCACAGAAGGACATAACCATTTTTTCCATGTAGTAGGGCAATGGTTGGTACAACGACCTGACTTTATTCTTTCCTTTGGTACTAGAACAACGGTTGGCCCAATGTATATTCTTTCCTTTAAAATCAACCTAAACCTAACCCATTATACAACAAATGTGATACTTTTGAGTCTTGAAAACGTTTAGTCTTGATACCAGATTCAATCAAGACTGCATTTTTCCAATATTTGAAAAAAGTATCATCAGTTATATCAGTAACCCTGACACTGGAGTCCATAGGTAGAGTTAGACATATTTCTCCAATATTAATGTAAGTTGTGGATTTCTTCTCTGTTTTCAGTTCATATATGTTTACACTCAATACTAAACTATAAATCGTGTTCATCCTGTGTGTCGTCAACACCACAAACTTGCAGCAGACCAAAACTTGAAAGCCACCACATGGCGTGGTGAGGGGAATGCAGTTCAGCAGAGTAGTAAAAGCATAGCAGACTTGATGACGCAAGATTGAGAGGCGACTTAGAGAGAAAATGTAGGTCCGCCTTCAGATGAAAGCAACAAATGAAGAGCAGTTTCAAGCCATGAACTGCTGTGTCAGTAAAACACCTGAAAGAATGACCAGATAGTGTAAGTTCAATGACTCTGTTGCATTTGTCACCAAAATACTGAGTCAATAAGCTCCCCCCCATGGAAAAATTCAGGTTATACACTTTATTTCATGAAGATCATAGAACAAGAGTAACTGTCAACAGCTCTTGAGTATACTGTAACAGCAACCCCATTTAAGATCTGAATATTACAACATTACAGCCTGCCACTCAATAGGTTACAATGTCTGGTGGAATCCGTGACACAGCAAAAGGTTTCAGCAACATTTTCATGTGCACCTTTTGGGAATAGCTATTTTTCACGTGGAGTCCTGACAGTGCTACTTTAGCTCAATTATAGCTAACCCTCAACCTATTAGAAGCATGTTTGATCAGTACCTTCATAAAATAAGACCTCTTTAATCTTGTGTGGCAGAAATCTCTCAGAACAATATTTGCACATAGATAACAATAAATTGCCTCACAATTCACCTCTTCCTATTTTTACATGTTTAGGTAATAAAATGCACCGATGCAATTTCAGCTTTTTAAGCTTTCATTGAATTTCTATGGCATATGTTGGAGATTTACCATTATTTATCTTTTAAATTAAACTACTACCCATTGATCTTCACTAAGACCTATGTGAATCCATTAATATAGTCCCCGACTCTCATTACACATGTAATCCTAATTCTGTATATTTCCTTTACCATGTCTGATGTAATATTGCTTTATTTATTTATTTTCTAACCACTTAGGGGCAGATTTATGGAGAGTGGCGCTGCACTGAGTGCAGTGCCACTTTTCCTGCGCCCCTTAGCACCCCCCACAGGGTAGGGGGCAATTGAATTATGTTTAATGACTCTATTGATGTACTCGGCAGGAGTCATTCCAAAAATGGCATGTTGGAGCTACTCCTGCAGAGTACATAGGGACCATTCGAAAAGAATAGAAGCCCCCTTTTAACACCTGCTCTTGAGCAGGCATCAAAAGTGGCATAATAAATGGTGTAAGGAAATCCCATAGATTTCCTTGCACTATTTTACCAGCTTCTCTAACAGGGGAATGCCCCCTTTGCATACATTATACCTGGCGCAGGCATCATTTTGTGCAAAGGGTTACAGGGTGGCGCAATGCATGTGCCACTCTGTAATATGGCACAGGGTTTTCGGGCTCATTGGGTCACATTAACGTCAAAATAAATTATTTAATGTGGCGCAAGGTGGCACTAGGGACCTACAAATATGCCCCTTAGTTGTATATAGTTTACGTCAGTATATAATTTGTTCTAACTAGTAAAAATAATAAATCCCTCACTTTAACTTATATTGTATTAGCTGGATGATTATATATTATAAGTGACTTACATTTGATAGCAATATTCATGCCACAGTCGTTTTTATATTGTTTTAGACATTATTTCAACATACAACTGATACTGAGCTATTGTACATAATTGAGAGTAAATACTGTTTTATTTCTAAATGCAACAGAACAGAATGGAAAGCTCGTTTTAATTGTTAACTGGTTATGTTACCTGACTCTGAGCATTTAAACCTATGACACCTGCCAAGAGTAAGCCCTGACCTTTCGACTTCACTGCCTTTTAAAGTGAATAAAAGTGTGTTGAAAATACCACCTTTTCTGTGGTATTCCCCAGGATTCCCACACATTTTCTGCCTTATTTTGCTGAACGTCTATTTGCTAGCCATAGGACTCTGCACACATTACTCCTATTAACCAGTGGTAAAGTAAGCATGCTCTCCTCTCTAACTATATTAGAATTAGCATATCCCTAATGTGTGCATTTGATATACTTGTATGTCTTAGGCAAATGGTACCCAATACATTTGATGATACTAGTTGGCTGTGGCCAGGGGCGGCTCCTCCATAGGGGCGGCAGAGTGTCATCCCCATGCCAGCAGCAGCAGCTGCAAACCGTTTCCCAAAAAACAATCATAAACCATGTTTATTATCATTTTTTTGGGAAAGGGGTGGGGCCACGGGGTTGACGTGCACTGGGGAAGAGTGCTCAGCACTCTCCCTCAGAGTGCATGTGTGTTTAGCTGGCCGTCTTGGGCCGGCCAAACACACATGCGCAGTAGGCTGTGTACAGCCCGGCAACACAGTTACCAGCTGGAAAGAGCCTGCACAGGCTCCCAGTCTGCCTGGGAGCACCCTGGCTGGGTGCTCCCAACCAATCCTGAAGCTGCTCTATACAGCATCAGGATTGGTGCAGGGCAGGCTGAGAGCCTGTGCCTGCCTGCAGTGTAACAGGAGGAGGCAGAGGAACAGCATGGCAAGGGAGCAAAGGCAAGTGTTTAAAAAAATATTTTTTTTATTTAATGTAATTAATTTCCCCCGTATCCCTTTGCGCGTGTCGCCCCTTTTGCATTAGCGCGAGTCAGGACTGGCTGCGGCACTCATTGTGCCACCCACTGAAGTAGCACTATAAAACATGTCTCCTGGTGTGCCATTGCAGCCTGGGAGTCCCATTGTAATAATGCCATTATGTCGTGGCAAAACAAACTTTTTGTCAGGTTTAAACCTTCCATTTAGATACTTATAAACCACCCCTAGTATGCCCTAAATTCCCACTGGGACAGAGTGCATGGTATTTAAAAAGTAGCACGGCTGGTTCCCCCATATGCTAACACTAGTTTATATTTTTTCATTTAATAATTGCTAAAATCAGTTTGGGAGTAGCTAAAAATGGATTAAGGACTCATGTAAATACTAATTCAAAATTAAACCTAATGGTCTAGTCGGATTTACATCACTATTTTGGAAATCACACTTTTAGAAAGTTGGCATTTTCCTGCCTGAAACCAAAAGATTTCACCTCCATTGTCGTGACCCCTGCTTGCTTGGGTGTTGGGTGTGGTGTAAAGCCCCTCCCTTGACAGAATGACCTGGAGGTGTGCCCACCTCCTTCCTCAGCTTCAAAGGAAGTCTACCTTTTTCACTGGTAGATGACGCTTACACCAAGGTCTGCCTCACCTTTGTTTCTCTCGCCAGTTTGGCATAAAACCCAGTGTAGTTAGAGAAACTGACCAGAACTGACTGCTTTAGGGGATGGACAAAGGTTTGCTCTCCACTCACAGGCTGGCACTGGGCATAAACGTGTACCCCACAGACCTTTCATCTGAACACTCCTGGACCTTTCAAGCTCATAGGAAGAACTGCCTGGCAGTCTGAAATCTGAAGAAAGACAGAACCTACTTGCACTGAACCCAAGACCCCAGAAGTGACTCAAAGGGCAAAGTCAAATGTCTGACCTCTTGTGAGGTTGTTGGGCTTGGAAAAGAAATGAGACCACAAGGGACCATTATGAAAGACTCTGCATATTGGGCATACCCTTATTGTTAGTTCCACATATCTCTGTTGAACCCGGGCTGCTGGTGAAAAGATTTATAGTCATGGACCAGCACCCAAAGCTTGTTAAGCTGACCGTCTCTGTGAATTAATAGATATAATCCAGGTGATAATTTAACCTTGTGTCAAACCCCAGCATATCCTAGATTACTAATCACCTAAAAGATTCTCCATTAATCGGTGAGGAATCCTATATACCTGGCATAGTCATGGTACAATTTGCGTGCATGTTCCCCTCACTTTAGAAATGCAGAACCAGGCACAGGGAGAAAGGCAAACCTGAAGATTGTGAAGGTGAACCACTTACTTATTCCTGTGTACTTACTGTTATTTCTATTTCTGAGACTCTGGCCTGGCATAGTTCCAGAAACCATCTGGAGAGAGAAGACATAAGAAACATTAGTCTTTGGATGTTCCCTACGACCAATAATGTCTGACTATGGATTTACCACTACATTACTTTATCTGTAACCATTTCTAAATACAAATGAAAAAGCAAAATTGAGAACACGCAGCCTCCTCGTCCATTTATCTGGCCCACTCTGCTACACTTAGTGTCAGAAGTGTGATCGGGAAATATGGAGGCTGTGGTTACTGGTATGGTGGAGAGTCAGGAGAAACTTGAGAAGGTCATGGAAAAATTATTAACCACTGCTGCGGATTATAGAGGCCCTTACAAACCAAGCACAATCTCAGGATACCATTACTGGTCAACCAGCCGATGTTTTGGGACAACAGAGCGGACACAGACTTGCCCTCAGAGGTAATCCAGAAATATTTTTGGGGGCAAGATCCTGATTTGTTCTTTAACAACTTTGAGAGGATGGCTCAGGACTCAGCATGACCTCCTGATAGATAGGGACAGTATATAGGCGCATTATTGTCAAGCTATCACCAAACTGGGTACCAAGCTCCAGAAGAGGCTACAACGCATCCAGAACGCCTCTGCACGGCTCATCCTGGACATCCTGCGCCACTGCCACATCACACACCACCTGAGAAGCCTGCACTGGCTCCCTTAAAGGAAAAAATCTTGTTCTTAGCACATTGTCATATGCTAGGGGTCCTTTTCAGAACTGAAAAACTGAGGGATCTATTCTATTGTGCTTTTATTGGCCAGGAATCTACCAACAAGTAAAGAATTACTGTAGAGAGTTCCCCATGTGTCAAAAACACAATAGAAGTCTTCCATGTAAAGTTCCCCTCATGCCCTTACCTCTGATAGAAGAACCCTTCATGAGAGTAGGTATGGGCAGTATAGGGCCATTACTTACCTTGCTCAGCAGCTACTGTTATATCCTGTTTATTGTGGAATATACCACGTGATTCCCCGAGGCGGTGGCATGAAGACAACCTAATAATAAGAATGCAGCAAAAGCTATGATTAATATATTTTCGAGAGTCTGGTTCCCGAAGGAGATTCTAAAAGACCAGGGAACTCTTCTTGTTTCTAAGCTCATGTGACAGGTATGTCATCAATTAGGAATTAAACAAATCTGTACCACAGTGTATCACCCGCAAATGGACAGATTGCTCATGAGGGACAATGCCACCCTAAAGAGCACCTTAATAAATCTGCTAAACCCTACTTAAGTATGTGACCAATCTAAACAACCATCTATGTTAGATTACAACCATTATTAGTTCAAATCTGGAAAAGGCACACAACTCACAAAAAACATTCTACGATAATAAAATGAAGGAAAGGTTTGTTAATTGAAGGACTCGATGCTCTTAATGATGCCCTCATCAGACCATAAATTATTGGGCCAAAGGTAGGTAACCTATGTGATTACGGAAAAAGTAACACCTGTTACCTACGGTATTGAAGTATATAGGAACAAAACAATGTCACAGATCTATCAAATCAACTTTTTCAAAAAATGGGAAGGCCTCCTACCAGTCCTGATGGGTGCCTTCAGAGAAGAACTCTCTTAGTTTGTAGAAAGATTAGATTCTAATCCCCCCAAGATTGAATCAGGAATTAACCCGTCTACATCATAACTGTCAGATGTTCTCTCTTTCGCCCGGTAATACAAACCAGTTAGCACATCCTATAAATATGATTTTAAAAAAAAGGTTCATCTGTGGGCCTACCACATTCCCGAAGCCAGGAGAGACACCATAGAGAATGAAGTAGTGCAGATGTTACAAATGGGTGTCATCAAACCCTCCATTGGTAAATGGAACTCTCCTGTTGTGTTAATACCCAAGCCTGATGGGTCAGTCTGAATTTGAATCAACTTTAAAGAAGTGAATAAACCTTTGCAATTTTATACGTATCAGCTTTCTAGAGTACATGAAATGATTGCAAGATTAGGGGAAGCCAAATACATCAGTACTTTGGATCTTTGAATAGGTTATTGGCAAGTGCCCCTTAAGAAACAGGATAAAGAAAAAACTGCCTGCTCCACTCCAGGGGGACTATACCAACTTGCAGTACTGCCCTTTTGACTTCATGGAGCTCCTGCAGCTTTCCAATGCATGATAAATGCCATACTTAGACTCCATGACTGATATTCTGCTGTATATATAGATGATATCATCATATACAGTCCCTCCTGGGAACAACATTTAAACTATTTACAGGCAGTCATACAAGCCCTAGATAGAAGTGGACTCAGAATCAACCCTGTGAAAAGTTATTTGGTGGATAAGCTAATAAAACACTCAGGGGCATATTTAAATGAAAGTGGTACATCAAAGATGATGCAACACTTTTCTTGCGCCCCCCCCACCAGCACCTAACGACACCATGGTTGCACCGTATTTACAATATGGTGCAGCATGGAGCATGTTAGGACAATAGCGTCAAAATGTTTGACGTTATTGCGGCGCTTTGGTGGATTAGCACCAAAAATTACAGCGCTAATCCACCAAAGTCAAGGGAGGCCCATTGAATTCCATGGGAGCATCACTTTTTACAACTATCTAAGGCAGGCATTAACAATTTTGCTAAGAATGGCACAGTGAAATGCTGCACCATTTTTCTGGGCCTCCTAATGGGGGGACGCCCTCCTTGCATACATTATGCCTGGGCAGGCATAGTGTGGTGCAAGGGGATACACGGTTTATAAATATGGCACAAAAAAAATGCATTCTTAATGCTAACTTAGCATAAAAATGATGCTAATGTGTCTCAAGGAGGCGCAAGGGGCTTGTAAATGTCCTCCTTAGGGTTTCTCCTGGGGAAGGCCATACATGACTCCAAATGGGAGAATTAGTTGACATTGTTTAAGTCTCACAGCCCTGAATCTAGAAAGACTTACAAGCTTTGGTTACTATAGGCACTTAGGCCCACATGCACAAAGATCCGTTTTGTGACTTGCAAACTGCGAGTCTTAGCGATTCACAATTTGTGAGTCAAAAAAACAGATGTACAACATTACACTTTACAATAGGGTCGCAAATGACCTACCTCATGAATATTCATGAGGTAGGTCGCAATTTGCGACCCTATTGGGAACAGACGCCCTCACAGGGATGGTGGACTGATGGAGATAATAAAGCAGTTTTTTTTTTTTTTTTTAAATGCATCCCGTTTTCCTTAAAGGAAAACAAGATGCATTTCAAAAACAAAAATGAAAGTTTTCTTTTCATTTTGTCAGAGCAGACAGTGGTCCGTAGGAAGATATTTTTTCCTGCCATTCACAAAGGGGAAGAGGTCCCATGGGGACACCTTCCTGTTTGCGAATGGGTTAGCACCAGCTTGAAACTGGTACTAACTGTGATTGTTTTGCGACCGTATTTGCGGTCACAAAACAATCATTATACCATTTGATACGCCCTTTCCTAATACCGAATCACAAAACCCAAACTGCGATTCGGTGACAAGTTACCGAATCGCAGCTTGGGCTTTGTGCATCACAAAATGCTTTTTTCAAGTCGCAAACGGGCCGATTCTGTGAATCGGCCCCTTTGCGACTTGAAAAATGCTTCGTACATCTGGCCCCTAATTCCTGGCTTTACCCAGATAGCAAGTCCCATAATGGATATGTTGCAGAAGACACCCAAAACTGAGACAGAGCTGAAATAGCCCCTCCCTGAATGTGCTGAAGTCTTTCCATACTCTGAAACAAACCCTTATCTCGGAGCCTGTTTTAATCTGTCCTGAATATGTGAAATGCTTCATTTTACAAACAGATGCATCAAACGTGGTCTAGAGGCTGTATTGTTGCAGGTACATGAAACAGGGGAGGAACTGCCAATTCTGTTCATCAGAAGAAAACTGCTCCCTCAGGAAAGGAACTATTCAGTGGTAGAAAAATAAGCCTTGGCCATCAAATGGGCTATAGACACCCTGTGTTATTGCTTAGAAGGCTGAGAGTTTACCCACTTTATGGGTCATGCCCCTCTGGAGTGGATGGCCTGCAAAAAAGGTACCAACGAATGGGTACTTAGATGTAGTTATCATACAACCATTTCAATTCCAAACCTTGCATCAGAAAGGGACAGAACAGGCTACTGCAGATTTGTTATCTAAATAGCCACAGGAGAGATTTCTTACTACATAAGGGAAAAGGGGTGTGAAAGCTCCGACTCTGAGTCTCTTTACTTACCGCTTGAAGGCTTCTGTTTTTGCCGCACTGACAGCCCTCACATCTGGAAGACCTGTAAACACAGAAAAAGGAGAGCTAAACCAGGAGGGTATTCCCACTCACCGTTATTAAGAAAGGGCTGCTGTGTTTTGGAACAGGGAGGTGGGACCACACAAAGAGAAGACCAATCGAAAGAACCTAGGGCCAGATGTAGGAAACTCCAATTTTGCGACTTGCAAATTGTGAGTCTGACCGACTCGCAATTTGCAACTCGCAAAATTGGATACAGAAAGGTGTCTCAGACACCTTCTGCGACTCGCTATGGGGTCGCAAAGACCCACCTCATCAATATTCATGAGGTGGGTCGCAGTTTGCGACCCCATAGCGAGTCCCTGCACTCACAGGGATGGTGGCCTGCTGTAGTCAGCAGACCTCCATGTCTGTGACTGCTTTTTCAATAAAGCAGGTTTTTTTTCATTTTGCAGCCCGTTTTCCTTAAAGGAAAACGAGCTGCAAAATGAAAACTAAACCGAAACCATTTGGTTTTGGTTTTTTCAGAGTAGGCAGTGGTCCATAGGACCACTGCCTGCTCTGAAAAAAAATCTTTTTCGGCATTCACGAAGGGGAAGGGGTCCCATGGGGACCCCTTCCCTTTTGCGAATGAGTTACCACCAGTGAGACACTCTGCATTGCGATGCGGTCGCAAATAGGAAGGGAACACCCCTTCCTATTTGCGAGTTGCATTCCCAAATTGCGAGTCGGTACCGACTCGCAATTTGGGAATGAGCATCGCGTTCGGCCGTTTGCATGCCGCAAACTGAGTTTTTCGCAGTTTGCGACATGCAAACGGCTTCGTACATCTGGCCCCTAAGAGGGAAAAAAAAGACTCTGTCATCAGATGGGAAAGAGAGAAAGGGGAGAACAAGAATCCGGAAGTAGAAGGAACCCACTGCGTTGAAGGAGAATGTTTGAACGACACAACCCCCATTGAAGACATCTCAGACCCAGAGGGAGTCTCTGAGAACAAAGATTGGTGGACACCCCTGGAGGAAGCTGAAGGGCCACGCAATGCAGGAGACTTGTGGCATAGTGGGTAAGTGCAGAGGGGAAGGAGAGTGAGAAGCAGTGGTATGCAGGGGAGGAAACAGCACTAGTGAGGGTGTTATTTTCTGTTTATGTGAGGCTGTTGGACTTAGACAAGCAGTGGACAATTTAAAAAAAACTCTGCATATTGGGCATACCCTTATTATTGGCTCCATGTATCTGTTGAACTCGGGCTGCTGGTGAAAAGCATTATGGTCACAGGACAGCACCCAGAAGGTGTCAAGCCGAACGTCTCTTTGTGAATTAATACAGATAACCCAGGTGACATTTTAACTTGGTGTCAAATCCCAGCATGTCATAAATTACTAATCATCTAATGAATTCTCTCTACCTATGATCAGTCACAGTATTGTATGTGTGCATGTTCCCCTCACTTTAGGAATGTGGAACCTGGCACAGACAGAAAGGCAGACCCATAGATGATGAAGGTGAACCATACTTATGTATTCCTTTGTACTTATTGCAGTTTTCTTTGACCGAGACCCTGGGCCGTCACAGTTCCAACTGGAGACAGGAGACAGAAGAAACATTAGTCATTGGACGTTCCTTATGACCTATGATGTCAGACTATGGATTTATCTCTATGTTACTTAAGCCCTCATTATGACTTTGCCGGTCTTTTCAGAAGAACGCCAATGCCACGGATGCAAGAAGACCATCAGTGCTCCAGTAGTTGTGCTGGCAGTGTGAGGGGCACCAGCCCTGCCCCACCAAAGGGACTCCGCCAGCCGTATTACGACCTGCAATACGGCCTGGCAGTGTCCTGATGGCTGGGTGCTGCCAGTGGTGAAAGCACAAGTTCCCGTTCCCTGCCGGACGACCTCCTTGTGTGTATGCATGTTTGAATGCATGTATGGATGGGTGTGTGTATGGGTGTTTGAATGCATGTGTGATTGTTGAAGTAAGTGCATGTTGGAATGTTTGTGTGAATGCGTGTATGAATCTGTGTGAGTGAATGCCTGTATGTATGTGTAGGTGAATGAGTGTATGCCGGGTGCGTGTGTGCGTGTATGTGAGAAGGCGGTGTGGGGGGCGTGGTGCTGATATGGAAGGGGGGATGGGTAGGGGGTGCTGTCCTGGAAGGTGGGTGGGGGAGGGGTGCTGGTGTGGAGGAGGGATTGGGGAGGGGGTGCTGTTCTTGAATGGAGGGTGGAGGAGGGGGTTGCTGGCATGAAAGGGGGGGATTGGATTTGCAGGGGGCAGTTGGGGAATTCATCTGCCGGTGTCTTCCTGTCACCGGTAGCCTTTCCACCAGGGTTTTCATGATGGTTCTACCACTGTGGAAACCCTGGCAAAAAGTTGACTCATTATACCAGCGGCGTTCTTCAGTGGACCACCAGGTCGGAGATGCTAATCTCCTGCCCGGATGTCCAACGGCCCTGGCGGTACAAGCGAGGATGTGGTGGGTTGGCAGAGGTCGACCTGCCACACTGATAATGTGGCAGTCTTCACTGCCAGCCCGTCGGCGGCGAGCCTGCCAATGGGGCCCTGGCAGTCTTCGGACCGCCAGGGTCAAAATGGGGACCTTTATCTTTAACCATTTGTAAATACGAATAAAAAAGCTAAATTGAGAGGAAAAAACAGCCTCTTCATCCATATATCCAGCCCACACTCCTACAATGTAATGCAGAACTCCTTCTGTGTACTGCTGAACTCCTTGTTCTGGAAACTCAACAGCCTCCTTGGGTCCTTGGTGTGGGAGAGTAAGAGGAGCAGAATAAGACTGGATGCCTTCTATTTATACTCTGATGATGATTAGTTGAGGCTTCTGGACCACCAGTTGTATCACATGGAAGAACTCTTGCAGTATGCAGCACTGTGGTGTGCAGATGGGGCAAACTGGGAGAAGAGGCTCCTGGCCAGTCTGGTGGAGGTCAGTGACCTTCCCAAAATATTAATGGATATGTTGCAATGGACAGCGGGTGATTTTCAGAGGGTGAGGGACCTGAATGCCACTTTCATGATGCTGGAAGAGGTTGGGCCTCTGTTTGGGGTGGATACTTGACAGGTTCTACAATATGTAAAAATCTAAAGTACATCTCAGGAGATCTGAATGTTTCTGGTTGAGTCAGATGAATCCTCCATACTGAATGTTATGTTGGACCCGGGTTCATATCCCGGCTGTACACAACTTTGAAAGTAAACAAGAACATTGATATGGTGTCTGTTCATGATAGCTAGACTGTGGATCTAGATGACAAGCTTAACGATGGGGAGTGGAAACAGGTTTGAGCCCAAGTGAAGAACACCACTAGCGATGCACGTTTTAAGGTCACGCAATTTTATTTTCTGCACATGGCTTATCTAAAGCTGACAGCATTTGCACAGAATATATCTGGACCATTTGGAAGGGTGCAGCTGGTGCCCGAGGAACCCTGCAGATTTCTTATGTGTGATATGATATTAAGACCTATTGAGATGGAGAGATGTGAGCACTACAGGGGTCACCGGTGCCCGGCTGGAGCTGAAAGCTTGCCATTGCCTCCTAGTTCTGCTGCCACTCCCAAAAATAGGGAGAAAGATGGGGCATAGATTTGCTCTATTGGAACAGGTGTTGGGCAATGATGTATTGCAAGACACTGGAAGAGTGCAGCACCCCTCTCCCAGTGCACAAATGGTTGACAGATATACAGGAGTAGGCAGTGACTGAGGAGTGCAGGTGAAAAAGGGTACTGATGAATGAAAATACAGAACAATGATTTAGAGATATGGGGAGGGATGGTGGAATGACTGGAGAATGAGGAATGGGAGGATGGTGATCCCCATTCGGTATCCTCTGAAGCAGCAGGTCAGAAACCTTAGGGAGGTACAAATGCCTAGTTGCTGTGAGTGGTTGGTGTTTTAAGAAACAAGTACAGTCCAATATGCCCGTGGAACCTGGGTCACAATCTATTAAATACAAAACAACGTCACATGAGGCTCATTCACCATATGAAACTCATATGTAATTATAATCATTAAAGTGTGATAATATTTCTTTGGCTATACTCGCCTCCATACAAGTGAATATAGATTCAAACAGGGTACTTGCAGACCACTTTCTACTCTCAACATTATTTATAACAAACAAGGACAATCCAATATGCCTATTGGATGTGGGTCGCAATCTATCAAATATCAAACAATGCCACGTGATTTTCATCTACCTATGTGAAAAAAACATATGTAATATAGAGGTTTCAAACAGGTTAATGTATTTCATTTGATCCAATAACTAAATTAGTCACAACAGTCTTACACAAGCACTGTTGAGAGGACAAGCATTATGGTCTGTTCAAAACAGAGAGAGAGACAAAGCAAAAAAGGTGGTGGACCAAAAACAGTCTCAATAATGCATGTATTATCTTCATACAGATATGCCAATGCGTGACAGTGTGAATTAACAGTGCAGATGATGCAGTGTGCAAAAATGTGGTTCAATAAAAGACAATCATTAAAATATTGGAACAATAGATGATCCCTATGGTGATGTACACTTCACAGTTCACAAATCCTAACAAGGAAGTTTGAACGGATCCAACGTCCCTCTAGGTTCAATTTCTGTTATCGACATTTAGGGAATATTGTTGATGTTTTGCCCCCTTCTAAATTCCAGGGGTCTCCTCAGAACACCATCATCAGACTACTATGAGGATGGAAGGAAAAATGCTTACATCTCAGCACCATTCCTACATCTAAGCGACCCTGACAATTCTACTTTAAATGAAACACTCAACACTCATGGTATATGTATTCAGTCAACCCTTAACAGTTACCGGGATCAACTACATGTAAGAAACGGGCCCATGATTGGTCTCCCCAAAACAGACACCTTCTTCTTTAACGTTCATCAAACTGTGATGTCTCCCATCATCACCAGTTGTGTCATCACCCTTGTTGCCAAATGCAACAACTAAAACCATATAGGTCGAAGGTGGGGCATAAATCGGTCTATGTAACCAAATGGGTTGTGAGGCTCATCAAAAACTTGAACCATGTGCCCTAATCACTCCACCAAAATGAAAATACATCACTGTGGCTACAGCCTTAAAGCCTTGGAACTGAACACCCCATAAGTATTTTGTAGACAGAAGCAAGTGTGAGGCATGCCATGGTCTAAAATATCACACAAGAAAAAGAGTTACTCCAATGTAATGAAGACTGTCGCTGACATGCTCATGGGTCAATATAGACAGCGATGCATACAAGCCTCATTTATGGCTTTGGGCGCTCCAAAACCCAATGGTTCAATATAACTTAAAGAAAAGGTAGGCATAAAGTTACAGACATCAGTATACTGAACAAAGCAAGGAACAGGGCTTTGCTATCCAGGTAAATTGTAATCACCCATCAGGAGCTCTTAGTGCTCTTTGCATAAATCTTCTTGCGTGCTTATGTTAGGCCAAAAGGACGACACAGCAGATGCACCCAACTTAAATGTCAGGAGTTCCCAATGAGCATAAGAACACTAGAGTGCTGACCAGGCAGCTGCCATCTTTAGGGCCCCGTTGCTAGCAAGACAACTCCCCAAAAATCAAGGGAATTTAAAAATGGCCAATAAATGTTCTAAACGTGCTTAATAAACCATCATTGCAAACATAACACAAGAAACAAATAGTGCAACCTGACGTCAGACAGGGGAAAGGGTGGGGGAAGGTAGAATGTGGTATACTACCCCACACTTGGAACCCGTGTATAAACATTACATAACTCCTAACCAAGGCAGTCCTGCTTAAAAATATCTTGAAAACCAGTTGAAAGGTATGATTAACCACTGCAAGAATTGTGCCGGATGCCCTTTAAGACTTCAAGCTCCAGCATTCTTTGGGTCTCAGGAGGCAGTCCAGAGATTGTTTGCACCTGCCATTTTCACTTTAGTGCCATAATACACTCTTGTGAGTCCCATTGCATGGGAAGGAGTGTGCCGGATGCCCTTTTGGACTTCAAGCTCCAACATTCTTTGGGCCCCAGCAGACGGTCCTGAGTTTGTTTGCGTCTGGCACTTTCACCTTAGAGCTATAAAGCGATACTGTGAGTCCCACAGTGTGGGATGCACATGGGCTGCACCAGGGCAAAGCCCGGGCCAAGGGCAGGCCTGTCTCGACCATGTCATAGTCAAGGTGAGCCAGGGCAGGTCCACCCCCTTGGCTTTAGCATCTGGTAACCCCATGCAAGTCATTTCTTTCAAGCTTGACTATTCTAAAGTAAACCTTGGGTGAGTCCTTTTCGTTTCCAAGAACAAAGTCCCTCATTTTAACCCTGGCGGTCGTTGATGGACCCCAGGCACAGCCCCATCGCAGATTTCACTGCCCGAATTTTGGGTAGTGAAATGTGAGACCGGTGCCACTGCACCTGCTGCACCCCAACATTGCTGCCGCCTCTATTACACGCCGGCTGCAATGTTGATGTGACATTTCCATTGGGCCAGCGGAAAAGTTGAAATAGGGAGCCAGTTATACCACCAGCACTGGCGATATACTGGCGCCCTCAGCCTCGGCGGTCTTTGGGAAAGACTGCTGAGGTTGTAATGAGGCCCAAAGTGTGTGTGGCTCAGAGTGTAAGATGCACCCTCCCCAGTTGCTTGTTTATCAGAAGTCTGCCTAACGAAGTTTCAGTTCCCCCTCTTCCCCATGGACTCAGGGGGTCATTACAACATTGGCGGTAAAAGGCGCTTACCGCCGTGCAGAAGACCGCCAATACACCGCTGCGGCCGTGGAATTCCGCCACAGCTACTATGACCCACATCTCGGAATCTGCCGAAATTCAGAAACCCACACAAGTCCGCCACACCAAAGGTCAGTGTTAAACTGGCGAAAACAAAACCTCCACCTCCACGCCAACAGAATCACGCCCATGCTATTACGACCCACGAATCGACGCAGCGGTCTTTCAACCGCGGTATTCCATTGGCGGTACACACCGCCACGCTCAAAATACACACACATCTCCAAAACACCGTCACATTGGACTATTCCAAATACACACCCCTGATACACATACAAACACCACTCCCACACACCCAATACAATATAAAACACACACCCACATCACCCACAAACCCCTAAGACCAAAAATCAGAGACGAAGGCCAGAGATATAGCACAGATTAGAGAATCCCACCACACAGAGGCACACAACACCATCACCCACACTACTTCCACGCACAAAACACCACACACCACTAAACATCACCACATACACCACCCCACACATCACCCACACCACCCCATGTCACGCCAAAGACACCCCCGCTTTTCCGAGGAGGAGCTCAGGGTCATGGTGGAGGAAATCCTACGGATAGAGCCACAGCTATTTGGCTCACAGGTGCAGCACACATCCATAGCCAGGAAGATGGAGCTATGGCACAGAATAGTCGACAGGGTCAACGCTGTTGGACAGCATCCAAGAAATCGGGAGGACATCAGGAAGAGGTGGAACGACCTATGGGGGAAGGTGCGTTCCGTGGTCTCCAGGCACAACATTGCGGTTCAGCGGACTGGCGGCGGTCCCCCACCTCCTCCCCCACCTCCTCCCCCACAACTAACAACATGGGAGGAGCAAGTCTTGACCATCATGCATCCAGAGGGCCTCGGAGGAGTCGTGGAGGAATGGACACTGGTAATTCAATTCTTAACTTTCATATCCCCCACCCTACCTGCATGCCATCACACACCCCCACCCTCACCCCATCCCCTATCACTCCAACTCCTCACTAATGTAGTAATAACACAAACCACCCATCCCAACACCAAGCCCTGCATGCAACTACAAAGCATGGACACCCATCACTAAAGCATGCCCACTGCACGTACCCATAACAACCCCTAACCATCATCACACAAGCTGCCACACAGGAATGCTAGCACTGGGGTACACGGTGAGCCACCAATTGCACACCATGAGACACACACATGCAATAATCATGCCCTTATGCCCCTGCAGGATCACGAAGGACCGTCACCACCCCGGAGGGTCCAGACAACTCCACTCCACCCACCGAAGAGGCCCACAGTGACAATAGCAGCTCTGCCCTACTGGATCCTGATGACCAGCCCGGACCATCATGGGCCTCGGGACAGTCGGTTCCCCTGCACAGGCACAGACCAACACTGACCTTCCACCCTCTGGTAACACCAGCACAGCACCCACCCAGCGGGCCAAAACCTCCGTGCCCAGGACAGGTCAATCAGCAGTGTGTCCACCACTGCAGGGAACCCAGGAAAACCCACCACCCCAACAACAACAGGTACCTGGGAGCAGTGGTAGTGGGCACACGGTCCAGGGGACGGAGGCACAGGAACACAGGGGAACTGGGAGGGCTGCTGTGCGACAGGGGGCGGACAGGCCAAGGGAACCCACCCTCCACGAGGCCCTCTCCTCCATCATAGGAGCATACCACCACTCCCAGGAGACGATGGCGACGGTCCTGGTCATGTTTCAGGAGACCTAGCGCCTGCAGGAGGAACAGTATTTGGGGTTCAGGGAGGAGCTCAGGACCATCAGCTCCGCCTTGGGCACCATCGTAGGGGTGCTGAAGGACATAGAGCAGACCTTGAGGGACCCCGTGGCACTCCAAGGGGCCCGTGACACTAGCCAGGACGATGAACTGCGCACCACCTCCACCGGCGCTAGTGGACAGGACGCCCCACCACAGGACCACCACACCAGCACCCCACCCCCTGCAGACGGACAACCACCACGCAAGCGGGCCCTGAGATCCAGGAACAGAACAGAGCAAGATGGCAAGACCCCCGCCAGGAAACGAGACCACACTGATTGTCCTCCCACTGTCCCACTTTGTTACCCTGTCCATTCTTAAACTGCCCCAGCTCCACTTCCTATGCCCAGATGGGCAGTGTACCTGTGAGACTAATAGACTGGACTCTGCCATAGACATTCCTCCACCATCACCCCTCACCATTTTACAACCCCCCTCCATTTTTGAGCACTTCAATAAACACCCTTGAACCACAAAACAATCTGGAGTCAGTCTATGATTTGGTATTATGTATTATCAATGATAGTGTCAAAATGTGTTTCCACTTGTAAAGGCAACATACCTATGTCACACATCACAAGTCCTTGAAGGATGCATGCAGATGACACACGTTCGTAACCACACCTGTGAAACCGTAATGGAAAGGAACAACTCAGTTACCAAATAATGCTATTAAATTACACACAGGATAGGGGGATAGAGGAAGACGTGTGACAGTGAATGTAATGGGAAAAAGAACATTTTCTCACCTCTGTGTCACTGGAAATATTGCTGTATGACTGACTCCCTGTTGTCGTTGCCTTCTTCCTCAGCTTCCTCCTCATCACTGTCCACAGGCTCCACAGGCTCCACAGCTGCCACAACACCGTCATCTGGACCATCCTCCTGCAGAAAAGGCACCTGGCGTCGCAATGCAAGATTGTGAAGCATCGAGCAGGCGATGATGATGTGGCACACCTTTTTCAGTGAGTAGAATAGGGAACCACCTGTCATATGGAGGCACCTGAACCTGGCCTTCAGGAGGCCGAAGGTGCGTTCGATCACCCTCTTAGTCCACCCATGGGCCTCATTGTACCGTTCCTCTGCCCTGGTCCTGGGATTCCTCACTGGGGTCAATAGCCAGGACAGGTTGGGGTATCCAGAGTCCCCTAATAGCCACACACGGTGCCTCTGGAGTTGACCCATCATACAAGGGATGCTGCTATTCCGCAGGATGTAGGTGTCATGCACTGAGCCAGGGAACATTGCATTAACCTGGGAGATGTACTGGTCTGCCAAACAGACCATGTGTACATTCATAGAATGATAATTCTTCCTGTTCCTGTACACCTGTTCACTCCTGTGGGGGGGACCAGAGCTACATGGGTCCCATCAATAGCACCTATGATGTTGGGGATATGTCCAAGGGCATAGAAGTCACCTTTCACTGTAGGCAAATCCTCCACCTCAGGGAAAATGATGTATCTCCTAACGTGTTCCAGCAGGGAAGCCAACACTCTGGACAGCACGTTGGAAAACATAGGCTGGGACATCCCTGATGCCATGGCCACTGTTGTCTGAAAAGAGCCACTTTCAAGGAAATGGAGCACTGACAGCACCTGCACGTCAGGGGGGATTCCAGTGTGATGGCGGATTGGTAACATCAGGTCTGACTCCAACTGGGTACATAGTTCCTGGATTGTGGCACGGTGAAACCGGTAGGTGACGATTACATGTCGCTCCTCCATTGTCAACAGGTCCACCAGCGGTCGGTACACCGGAGGATTCCGCCATCTTCTCAAATGTCCCAGCTGACGGCGCCTAGGAAGGACAACAGCGACGACCGAGTCAATTTTTAGCAAAGTATGTACCCACAGTTACACAGAAGACGACACCAAACACAAAACCCTTCCTGCATGTGTGTTGAATGTAGGCCTAGCTATGTGTGACGCAGAAGTAAATGAAGCCATGTGGGCCCCTGAAATGGCGGCTGCCTGACCTCTACACTGGGACAATGGGATTGTGGGGTAACTGCGTTGGCGTTGCACACCGTCGCGGTAGGCGGTCATAGACCGCGGCGCAATGCTGCATTGGTTAACATCGGACCCTATGGGTCACAGGAGCCAATGAACAAGTGCGATGATGATACGCCCCGCCGCGGACGTCACCACAATTTTCTATCTGTTCAATCACTAGATACCTGACCTTCGACAGGAGAGGACCTACACTGCAAGTGCTGCTGTGACCTCGGTCTGGAAGCGACAATGGCTGCTGCGTCTGGGGAAAGGGCCCCTGCCTTCACTGCTCAGGAGTTGGAGAAACTAGTAGACGGGGTCCTCCCCCAGTACAGGCTACTCTACGGTCCTCCAGACCAACAGGTAAGTACACAGGGAGCACGTTGTATGGGCTAGGCCTGGGTGGAGAGGGCTGGTTGTAAGAGGGAAGGGGGCAGAGTTCAGGGAACATGAATGCATGTGCCAAATGGCAAGGGTAGGGAGGGGGGACACTTACATCTACGGTGCAGTTGGTAATGGCTTCTCTTCTTCCCTTGTGCATGTCATGTAGGTCAGCGCCCACCAGAAGAAGGACATTTGGCGTGCCATCGCCAAGGACGTCCGGACCCTGGGGGCCCACCAGAGACGGGGCACCCACTGCCGGAAGAGATGGGAGGACATTCGCCGCTGCAGCAAGAAGACGGCGGAGGCTCAGCTGGGGATGGCCTCCCAATGTGGGAGGGGTGCCCATCGCACCATGACCCCCCTGATGTTCCGGATCCTGGCGGTGGCCTACCCTGAGTTGGATGGGCGCTTGAGGGCATCACAGCAGACACAAGGGGGTGGGTACAACCTCATTCTGCGGACTTTGTGCGCAGTAGAGGGGTCTGGGTGGGGGAGGAGGCCTGTGGGTGTATCTAGGCCAGGCAGAAATACGTAGACTAGGCCCCTCTGTAATGCAGGCCATGTGGCATTCTACCCCACCGCAGTATAGTGCCAAGTACAGGTATAGATGCCCCTGTGACATCCATGTGTGCAGATGTCCAACATAGCCATGTAGGCCACATCCCAGGAATTGCATCTGCAGAGGCCAGGAGCACGGCGTAGTGCAGGGGGCAGCTGTGTCTGTATTGTCTGCCAACAGTAGCGGTATGCCATGCACTCAACCTGTTCTTCTTCTGTCTCCCCCCCCCCTTTTTGTGCTTTCCCTGTTCTTTTGTGCATCAGCATCATCAGGCGGAGGTACAGTGGCACCGGAGCACGAGGGAGCTGCATCCCACATGGCCATGGAGAGCCACACCACGGACTGAGAATGCACCAGTGGGACGGAGGGCGAGGGGAGCTTCGCGTCGGCCACCGGATCACCAACCAGCGACACGGACTCATCCGCCGATGGGAGCTCCCTTGTGGTGGCGGCACCATCTGTGCCCCCCACTTCTACAGGTACAGCCGCCACCTCCCCTACCAGCACCGCCCTCGCAGCAGCCCCTCAGCGTTCGCCCCGTGCCCGCTCACCCAGGAGGGTGGGCATCACCTTCGCCCCAGGCACCTCAGGCCCTGCCCCACTCACCCCTGCTGCCCTCAGTGAGGAGGCCATTGACCTCCTCAAGTCACTCACTGTTGGGCAGTCTACCATTGTGAATGCCATCCAGGGTGTAGAAAGAGAGTTGCAACATGGTAATGCATTCCTGGAGGGCATTCATTCTGGTCAGGCTGCCCTTCAGCGAACCCTGCAATCTCTGGCCTCAGTCCTGATGGCAGCCATTGTCCCTGTGTCTAGCCTCCCCCCTCCAACCTCCTCCACCCAGACCCAATCCCCTGTACCCCAGCCCATCCCAAGCACACCTACAGACCAGCATGCACACACGTCAACACCCAAGGGAAGCTCTGGCAAACACAGGCACCACACAACCCACAGGCACTCAAACAAGCATCACCCACATGCAGACACACCAACACACACTGCCTCCACTGTGTCCCCCTCCTCGTTGTCTGCCTCCTCCCTCCCAGTGTCGTCTACACTCTCACCTGCATGCACTACATCTACAGGCACCAGGAATCGCACCAGGACACCCAGCACCACAACCCGCTCACCTGCACTCACCACCTCCACTCACATTTACACGTCCCCTGTGTCCTCTCCCAGTGTGTCTGTGACGCCCCCAACCAAAGTACACAAACGCCAGCAGCCACACACCCAACATCCATCCACCTCACGACAGCCTCCAGTACCTGCACCTGCACCCAAAACACCTAAAGGGACACCTCCTACAACCACCTCCTCTTCCTCCACTCCCAGACCCCCTCCAACTACCCATCCCAGTGTTCGTCAGAAACTGTCCCTCTGCAAAATTGACCTTTTTGCCCCACCCCCCCTCCAATTCATCAGTCCTGTCGTAGCGCCTCAGCCAAAAAGCCTCCAGTACCAGTGGTGCCTGTTCAAGGTTTGTGGAGTGCACCAGCCACCAGGGCAGGCAGTGTGACCCGGAGCCAAGGCACTGGCAGCCCACCCCCTGTAAAGGCTCTGAAATTGGAAAGTGGCCGACGGGACCCTGTGAAGACTTCTGGAGGCAAAACAACTCACAGGGGTTCCAGGGGGATTGCAGAGGCAGCTGTGACTCCTCCAAAGGTGGGGAAGGGCCAGAGGAAGTCTGCACAGCCTGGTGTGAGCATCACGGCGGAGAAGGGCGGCATCCTTCCCGGTGGTCGGGACGCCACCGCCAGCACCGTCGTTACTGGTCCGGAGACCATCGCCAGAGTCATTGCCCAGGAGGGCCCAAGTATTGTCACTGTTCAGGAGACCACCGCCACCGCCGGAGTCAGTGCCCAGAAGGGCCCAAGTATCGTCACTGGTCAGGAGACCACCGCCACCACCGGAGTCAGTGCCCAGGAGAGCCCAAGTATCGTCACTGGTCAGGAGACCACCGCCACCGCCGGAGTCAGTGCGCAGGAGGGCCCAAGTGTCGTCACTGGTCAGGAGACCACCGCCGGAGTCAGTGCCCAGGAGGGCCCAAGTATCGTCACTGGTCAGGAGACCACGCCACCGCCGGAGTCAGTGCCTAGGAGGGCCCAAGTATTGTCACTGGTCAGGAGACCACCGCCGGAGTCATAGCCCAGGAGGGCCCAAGTATCGTCGCTGGTCAGGAGACAACCGCCGGAGTCAGTGCCCAGGAGGGCCCAAGTATCGTCACTGGTCAGGAGACAACCGCCGGAGTAATAGCCCATGAGGGCCCAAGTATCGTCACTGGTCAGGAGACCACCGCCAGAGTCAGTGCCCAGGAGGGCCCCGGCTGCCACAGCCCCGCTGGGCAATGAGGGAACGTCATGCCACATACCAATGCCCAGTCCAGAGAACGTCATGCCACACACCAATGCCCAGTCCAGAGAACATCATGCCACACACCAATGCCCAGTCCAGAGACGTCAGGCCACACACCAATGCCCAGTCCAGAGACCGCCATGGCAAAGCACCGCTGAACAGTCCAGGGACCGCCATGGCAAAGCACCGCTGAACAGTCCAGGGACCACCATGGCAAAGCACCGCTGAACAGTCCAGGGACCGCCATGGCAAAGCACCTCTGAACAGTCCAGAACCGCCATGGCAAAGCACCGCTGAACAGTCCAGGGAGCGCCATGGCAAAGCACCGCTGAACATTCCAGGGACTGCCATGGCAAAGCACCACTGAACAGTCCAGGGGCCGCCATGGCAAAGCACCGCTGAACAGTCCAGAACAGCCATGGCAAAGCACTGCTGAACAGTCCAGGGACCGCCATGGAAAAGCACCGCTGAACAGTCCAGGGACCGCCATGGCAAAGCACCGCTGAACAGGGCATGCACCGGGGAAGAATGAAAAGGCCGCCACATCACGCATCGTTATCCCATGTGCAGCTGGGACAGTGACGGGACAGGAACTGTCACGGGGAGTCTAATCCAGTCTGGGCACCAGTCCCCCTACAGAACCAGTGGAGGCTGTTATCGACTTGAGAGACTGTGGCTTTGCACCCCCCAGGATGGTCCAGTGGGCAAGCCACCCACTGTAGAGACTTGAGAGACTGTGGCTTTGCACTCCCCAGGATGGTACAGTGGGCAAGCCACCCACTGTAGAGACTTGAGAGACTGTGGCTTTGCACTCCCCAGGATGGTCCAGTGGGCAAGCCACCCACTGTAGAGACTTGAGAGACTGTGGCTTTGCACTCCCCAGGATACATCAATGGGCATGGAGCCCCGTCGTGGATCTGGCTTTGCAGTCATCCGGCTGAGGTGCCCCCCTTCCCTTCCCCCTGAGGTGCCTGTAGTATTTCTATCTGATGCCCCGGCAGTGTTCTCTCCGTTTGTGGACAGGAATCTTTTGTGGGCCTCGCCCATGCATTTTTGGACTAGTGGTGCACGGACATTGATATGTGCATATCTGCACTACTTCTCGTAATGTATATACTTTTGACTGATTTAATGATATATCTGTATATTTTCGAGACATGTATATTGATACATTACAATGTTTGAACTGATTTCGTTTTGTCTTTGCAATCTTCTGGGGGGGTTGTGGGTTGTTCCTGAGATTTTTGTGAATGCATTGGTGTGTGTGTTGTACTATGCGAGGGAGGGGGTGAGGGTGGGGGTGTTGCGTGTGTGTCCCCCTAACTTTTGCCTCCCCCCTCCCCTATGTCGTAGGTGCAGTACTCACCGTTGTCTTCCCTGGCGCCGGCGTTGCTCTTCGTAGATGAGTAGGAATACAAGGGCCGGTAGGATTTGTAATTCCGGCTCCATGGAGTGCTCCTTCCTTGTGGTATGTGTTCAGGTGAACGTTTTCCCATTGCAGAAACTGTTTCCGCCATGTTTTTATCCACGGTGAATCCGCCCCGGAAAAGGTGGCGGATCGGCGGGTTGTGATACTATGGGTGGTACATTGTCTTCCGCCTTTCTGTTGGCGGTGACCGCCGCGCTGCTTGTCTCTACCACCGTGGCGTGCGGTGTGGTAAAGTGGCTGTCTTCGTTGGCTGTTTCCGCCAGGGTCATAATTCTCTTTTTTTGTCCGCCGGCCTGTTTGCGGTATTACCACACCTTTAACACCGTCCGCCAGGGTTGTAATGACCACCTCAGTCTTCGATTGGGTTTTTGACTTTGACCATGTTTTATGTTGACGGGTGTAAAGCTTCTGTGGTGGAATCTTGCCTGACTGTATGGAATGTATGGCTTGTTATGTTTTTTACCACCCCAGCCGGCCTATTGTTTTTCTGTTTTATGTATTTCTGGTGTCATTAGGGTGAGGACTTTCTTCTCAGCCATTTTGTGATTTTTTTTGGTGCTGGGTCTTCAACTTTTATTTTGTGTGGTTGTATGGCCGAAAGGAAGTCCCTTTGTTCCATAGGGTGGCGGCTACTTTGGGTTCAGAGCATTGCCCTTCTACTATATCTAACTTGACGTTGGCGGTGGGTTTTAAATGATAAAATGTTATCTACCTAAAAAGAGTTGGGAATGGGCGGTAATCAATCTACACCTTTGGTCCTCTGCCCAGTGCAGGTCCCCCATACAGCACAAGTGGGTGAAAATGGGCATGATCAGGTAGTCCCCCCTTCTAGAGTCCAAGGTCATGAGGAGGTTATAGTAGCTAATATCAATCATGACCAACAGTTTATCTCTGTCTGATTCCATACACCTGTCAAAGAAAAAGAAAAAAAGATACACAGGCATGAGAAGAGACCTACGTGGGGGAAAGCAAACATGTTGGAAGAGGTTTTGGTTCCTAATGTAATTTTATCACAGTTCAGTAAAGATGACCTAAAAATTTTGTCAGCTAGTTTATTATCTGTTGTGGAGCCTCTTTCATCAAACTTTTTTCGTAAAATGGAAACATTTCTGAAAGATGCTGTGTTGACCCAAATGAGAAAATGCATCTGATTGAATGAAGACTGGCGAAGATTAACTCTGAGAGTCCCACTGATTCAGCTCTCAAAGACTCCTCTCATATTCCCCAGGAGAGGCAACCAGACTCTTTTGCACTGCAAGTGACTAGGGTGACAGGGAAACATTCTTCTTCCTCCTGTGCTACCTGCTCCCCCCCCCTATGTTGGGGAGCATTCACATAGGTGGGGCAGTCAGTCACTGATGTTTGTCTCCATTCTTCTAATCATGAGAGTACCACACAGACACAATTACAGCTAGGTCATGGTGAACAGGGTCTTATGCCCTCCAATAGGTGAATGACCCCAAGACATGTATCAGATTTGCAACTAAATCTACTCCATTGTTGGCAATTATGACAGGGGTGCCTCCTCTAGGTGAGGGAGTAAATAAGTCTCTTTTTGACCTAAAGAGTAAAGTCTCACATTGGTGCAATACTCAGCGGAGTATTGGGGCCCATTTTGCCACCACATTATCATATTCAGGAGAACTGAGTGGGTTGGGCCTAGAGAAAAGCACAGGGGCAGTACTGCATTCTTGTTAACTTTGACAAACCATTCTGGGCTAGGCAGTTTATTTATCAGGCCTCTCAGAATAATTCTTCAACATCCCGCATTGGGGATTTACCTTTAGGCTACTTCTTCCCCCCGGAGAGAGTCTATGTGGATTCTCAGAGATGCCATGTGGGACACAGAGATTGGGTGGCTCCTATACAGCTGAAGAATAGATTCTCGCCCTCATTACAACCCTGGCGGTCGGTGATAAAGGGGCGGTAATATCGCAAACAGGCCAGCGTTAAAAAAATTGGAATCATAACCATGGCGGAAACCGCCAACACATACAGCCACTTTAACTTTCCAATCTCCATGGCGGTAGCAACAAACACTGCAGCAGTAACTGTCAACAGCCGGGCGGAAGACAATGTATCACCCACTGCATTACAACACACCCATCCACCAGCTTTTCCAGGACGGTACCAACGCCATCAAAAGCACAGCAGAAATAGAACATAAAAGGGAAACGACTCACCTCTCGACACTCAAGGAAGAACCAGGACGCCATGGAACCCGAACTGCAGGTGTTCCCCATGCTGGTGTATCTTCTCTTACACCAGGAGCATGAACGCCGGTGAAGATGACCACTGTGAGTAATGCACCTAGCACACTGGGGAGGAAAAAGAGAGTGACACACACACACACATCACGCAAAACTCCCACCCTCACCCCAAACACCATACACACAAACACATGCAAAAGCATTACATATACACCTCGTAACCCTCAGGAATAACGCAAGAATAAAAGGAATGGATTAAAATGAGTGTAATATTAGAAATTTTGAGAAATACTTTCTGAAGGAAATAAACAGTATGGGCAATATATGCAATATATACAAAAGGAGGGACAATGCCCACTCCAAAATCTCTGTGGCCCACTTGCCCAAAACACATAGGCCAAGGCCACACTTGACTCCTGCCTCAATACGGAGAGAACACTGCAGGGGCATCAGATCGAAAACACACAGGCACCTCAGGGGGACGCGGAATGGGGGGGCACCTCAGGCGGAAGATGGTATAAATCCATTGTCCTGGAGGGGGCTCCATGCCCACTGCTTGGTCCTGGGGAGTGCAAGGCCACAGTCTTTCAAGTGGGTCGTTTGCCCTCTGCTTGGTCCTGGGGAGTGCAAAGACACAGGTGGTCATTACAACCCTGGCGGACGGTGTTAAAGCTGCGGAAATACCGCAAACAGGCCGGTGGACAAAAAAAGGGAATTATGACCCTGGCGGAAACCACCAACAAAGACAGCCACTTTAACACACCGCCCGCCGCGGCGGTACAGACAAGCAGCGCGGCGGTTACCGCCAACAGACAGGCGGGAGACAATGTACCGCCCACAGTATTACAACCCGCCAATCCGCCACCTTTTCCGGGGCGGATTCACCGTGGATAAAAACACGGCGGAAACAGCTTTTGCTATGGGAAAACGCTCACCTGAACACATCCCACGAGGAAGGAGGCCACCATGGAGCCGGAATTACAAATACTCCCTGCCCTTGTCTTTCTGCTCCTCTACGACCAACAGCTACTTAGGCACCGAAGACACGGGGAGGCAAAAGTTAGGGGGACACCCACCAAACACCCCCACCCCCACCCTTGCATATTACAACATACACACCAATGCATTCACAAAAAATCACAGTAACAACCCACAATCCCCCCGGAAGAATGAATAGACAATGCGAAATTCGGTCAAACATTATAATGTGCCAATATACATGTCATACAAAAATATACAGATATATATTTCAAAATCACTCATAATCAAATATACAATACAAGAAGTAGTGCAGATATGTACACAACAATGTCCGTGCACCAACAGTCCAAAAATGCATGGGCGAGGCCCACAAACGATACCTGACCACTATCGGAGAGAACACTGCCGGGGTATCAGATCGAAATACTACAGGCACCTCAGGGGGAAGGGAATGGGGGGCACCTCAGCCAGATGAATGCGAAGCCAGATCCACGACGGGGCTCCATGCCCATTGATGTATCCTGGGGAGTGCAAAGCCACAGTCTCACAAGTCTCTACAGTGGGTGGGTTGCCCACTGTTACATCCTGGGGAGTGCAAAGCCACAGTCTCTCAAGTCTATACAGTGGGTGGTTTGCCCACTGTTCCATCCTGGGGAGTGCAAAGCCACAGTCTCACAAGTCTCTACAGTGGGTGGTTTGCCCACTGTGCCATCCTGGGGAGTGCAAAGCCACAATCTCTCAAGTAGATGCAGTTCTCTACTGGTACTGTGTGGGACTGGTGCCCAGACTGGATGAGTCTCCCGGTGAAAGTTCATGTCCTGTCACTGTCCCAGCTGTACATGGGATAAGGATGCCTGATGTGGCGGCCTTTTCATTCCTACACGGCGCTTGCCCTGTTCAGCGGTCTTCACCATGGCGGTCTTTGCCCTGTTCAGCGGTGCTTTGCCATAGCGGTCTTTGCCCTGTTCAGCGGTGCTTTGCCATGGCGGTCTTTGCCCTGTTCAGCGGTGCTTTGCCATGGCGGTTCAGAACTGTTCAGCGGTCTTCACCATGGCGGTCTTTGCCCTGTTCAGTGGTGCTTTGCCATAACAGTCTTTGCCCTGTTCAGCGGTGCTTTGCCATGGCGGTCTTTGCCCTGTTCAGCGGTGCTTTGCCATGGCGGTTCAGGACTATTCAGCGGTCTTCATCATGGCGGTCTTTGGCCTGTTCAGCGGTGCTTTGCCATAGCGGTCTTTGCCCTGTTCAGCGGTGCTTTGCCATGGCGGTCTTTGCCCTGTTCAGCGGTGCTTTGCCATGGCGGTTCAGGACTGTTCAGCGGTCTTCACCATGGAGGTCTTTGCCCTGTTCAGCGGTGCTTTGCCATAGCGGTCTTTGCCCTGTTGAGCGGTGCTTTGCCATGGCGGTTCTGATACAGAAATTGGTGTGTGGCATGACGATCTCGACACTGGGCATTGGTGTGTGGCATGATGTTCTCTACACTGGGCATTGGTGTGTGGCATGACATTCCATCATTGCCCGGTGGGGCTGTGGCAGCCGGGGCCCTCCTGGGCTGTGACTCTGGCGGTGGTCTCTGGACCAGTGACGATACTTGGGCCCTCCTGGGCTGTGACTCCGGCAGTGGTGTCCTGACCAGTGATGATACTTGTGCACCCCTGGGCTGTGACTCCGGCGGTGGTCTCCTGACCAGTGACGATACTTGTGCCCTCCTGGGCTGTGACTCTGGCGTTGGTCTCTGGACCAGTGACGATACTTGGGCCCTCCTGGGCTGTGACTCTGCTGGTGGTCTCTGGACCAGTGATGATACTTGGGCCCTCCTGGGCAGTGACGATACTTGGGCCCTCCTGGGCTATGACTCTGGCGGTGGTCTCTGGACCAGTGACAATACTTGGTCCCTCCTGAGCTGTGACTCTGGCGGTGGTCTCTGGACCAGTGACGATACTTGGGCCCTCCTGGGCTGTGACTCCGGCAGTGGTCTCCTGACCAGCGACAATACTTGTGCCCCCCTGGGCTGTGACTCCGGCAGTGGTCTCCTGACCAGTGACGATACTTGTGCCCTCCTGGGCTGTGACTCCGGCGGTGGTCTCTGGACCAGTGACGATACTTGGGCCCTCCTGGGCTGTGACTCTGGCAGTGGTCTCTGGACCAGTGACGATACTTGGGCCCTCCTGGGCAGTGATGATACTTGGGCCCTCCTGGGCTGTGACTCTGGCGGTGGTCTCTGGACCAGTGACGATACTTGGGCCCTCCTGGGCTGTGACTCTGGCGGTGGTGTCTGGACCAGTGACAATACTTGGGCCCTCGTGGGCTGTGACTCTGGCGGTGGTCTCTGGACCAGTGACGATACTTGGGCCCTCGTGGGCTGTGACTCTGGCGGTGGTCTCTGGACCAGTGACGATACTTGTGCCCTCCTGGGCTGTGACTCTGGCGGTGGTCTCTGGACCAGTGACGATACTTGTGCCCTCCTGGGCTGTGACTCTGGCGGTGGTCTCTGGACCAGTGACAATACTTGTGCCCTCCAGGGCTGTGACTCTGGCGGTGGTCTCTGGACCAGTGACGATACTTGTGCCCTCCTGGGCTGTGACTCTGGCGGTGGTCTCTGGACCAGTGACGATACTTGTGCCCTCCTGGGCTGTGACTCTGGCGGTGGTCTCTGGACCAGTGACGATACTTGTGCCCTCCTGGGCTGTGACTCTGGCGGTGGTCTCTGGACCAGTGACGATACTTGTGCCCTCCTGGGCTGTGACTCTGGCGGTGGTCTCTGGACCAGTGATGATACTTGGGCCCTCCTGGGCTGTGACTCCGGCGGTGGTCTCTGGACCAGTGACGATACTTGGGCCCTCCTGGGCTGTGACTCTGGCAGTGGTCTCCTGACCAGTGACGATACTTGGGCCCTCATGAGCCATGACTCCGGCAGTGGTCTCTGGACCAGTGAAGATACTTGGGCCCTCCTGGGCTGTGACTCCGGCGGTGGTCTCCTGACCAGTGACGATACTTGGGCCCTCCTGGGCTGTGACTCTGGCGGTGGTCTCTGGACCAGTGACGATACTTGTGCCCTCCTGGGCTGTGAATCCGGCGGTGGTCTCCTGACCAGTGACGACGGGGCTGGCGGTTGTGTCTGGACCGGCGGAAATGATGGCACACTTCTCCGCCGTGACACTCACAAGAGGCTGGGCAGACTTCCTCTGGACCTTCACCACCTTTGTTGGAGTCACAGCTGACTCACCAATCCCCTTCGAACCCATGTCAGTTGTTGTCCCACCAGGAGTCTTAACACGGTTCCCATCGTCCACTCTCCAATTTTAGAGCCTTTACAGGGGGTGGGCTGCCAGTGCCTTGGCTCCGGGTCCTACTGCCTGCCCTAGTGGCCGGTGTACTCCACAAGCCTTGAACACGCACCACTGGTATTGGAGGCTTTTTGACTGAGGCGATACGACGGGACTGATGAATTGGAGGGGGGTGGGGGCAAAAAGGTCAATTTTACAGAGGGACAGTTTCTGACGAACACTGGGATGGGTAGCTGGAGGGGGTCTGGGAGTGGAGGAAGAGGAGGTGGTTGTCGGAGGTGTCACTTTAGCTGTTTTGGGTGCAGGTGCAGGTACTGAAGGCTGTCGTGAGGTGGATGGATGTTGAGTGAGTGATTGGCGGCATTTGTGTACTTTGGGAGGGGGCATCACAGACACACTGGGAGAGGACACAGGGGACGTGTAAATGGCAGTGGAGGTGGTGAGTGCAGGTGAGTGGCATGGGGTGCTGGGTCTCCTTGTGCGACTCATGGTGCCTGTAGATGTGGTGCATGCAGGTGTGTGTGTAGACGAGACTGGGAGGGAGGAGGGAGAAGAGGAGGATGGGGACACAGTGGAGACAGTGGATGTTGCTGTGTCTGTATGGGTGTGATGCTTGTGTGAGTGCCTGTGGGATGTGTGGTGCCTATGTTTGCTTGAGCTACTTTTGTGTGTTGACTTGTGTGCATGATGGTCTGTAGGTGTGCTTGGGATGGGCTGGGGTACAGGGGATTGGGTCTGGGTGGAGGAAGTTGGAGGGGGGAGGCTAGACACAGGGACAATGGCTGCCATCAGTGCTGAGGCCAGAGATTGCAGGGTTCGCTGAAGGACAGCCTGACCAGAATGAATGCCCTCCAGGAATGCATTACCGTGTTGCAACTCTCGTTCTACACCCTGGATGGCATTCACAATGGTAGACTGCCCAACAGTGAGTGACCTGAGGAGGTCAATGGCCTCCTCACTGAGGGCAGCAGGGGTGAGTGGGGCAGGGCCTGAGGTGCCTGGGGCGAAGGTGATGCCCACCCTCCTGGGTGAGCGGGCACGGGGCGAACGCTGAGGGGCTGCTGGGAGGGTGGTGCTGGTAGGGGAGGTGGCGGCTGTACCTGTTGAAGTGGAGGGCACAGATGGTGCCGCCACCACAGGGGAGCTCCCATCGGCGGACGAGTCCGTGTCGCTGGTTGGTGATCCGGTGGCCGACGTGAAGCTCCCCTCACCCTCCGTCCCACTGGTGCATTCAGAGTCCGTGGTGTGGCCCTCCATGGCCATGTGGGATGCAGCTCCCTCGTGCTCCGGTGCCACTGTACCTCTGCCTGTTGATGCTGATGTACAAAAGGACAGGGAGATCAGGAAAAGGGGGGAGACAGAAGAAAGAGAGTTTTAGTGCATGGTATTCCACTACCGTTGGCGGACAAGACAGACGCAGCAGCCCCCTGCATAACACCGTGCTCCTGCTCTCTGCACATACAATTTCTGGGTTATGGCCTACATGGCAATGGTGGACATCTGCGCACATGGATGCCACAAGGGCAACTATACCTCGACTTGGCATTCTGCTGAGGTGGGGTTGAGTGCCACATGGCCTACATTACGGAGGGGCCTTGACTACCTAACTCGCCCTGGCCTAGGGACACCCACAGCCCACCTCCCCCACCCAGACACCTCCACTGCACGCAAAGTCCGCAGAATGAGGTTGTACTCACCCCCTTGTGTCTGCTGTGATGTCCTCAAGCGCCCAACCAACTCCGGGTAGGCCACCGCCAGGATCCGGAACATCAGGGGGGTCATGGTGCGACGGGCATCCCTCCCACGTTGGGAGGCCACCCCCAGCTGAGCCTCCGCCATCTTCTTGCTGCAACGGCGAATGTCCGGCAGTGGGTGCCCCGTCTCTGGTGGGCCCCCAGGGTCCGGACCTCCTTGGCAATGGCACGCCAAATGTCCCTCTTCTGGTGGGCGCTGACCTACATGACATGCACAAGGGAAGAGGAACAGTCATCACCAACTGCACCGTCAATGTGAGTGGCCCCCTCCAAACTCTGCCCATGTGGCCCATTCATTCCCATGCATTAATGTTCTATGAACTCAGCCCCCTTCCCTCTTCCACCCAGCCCTCTCCACCCAGGCCTAGCCCATACAATGTGCTCCCTGTGTGCTAACCTGTTGGTCTGGAGGACCCTAGAGTAGCGTGTACTGGGGGAGGACCCCATCCACAAGTTTCTCCGACTCCTGTGCAGTGAAGGCAGGGGCCCTTTCCCCAGACGCAGCAGCCATCGTCGCTTCCAGACCGAGGTCACAGCAGCACTAGCAGTGTAGCTCCTCTCCTGTCGAAGGTCAGGTATCTAGTGATTTAACAGATAGAAAATGGCTGTGACGTCCGCGGCGGTGCGCATCATCACCACCGGCGCACCTGTTCATTGGCTCCTGGGACCCATAGGGTCCAATGTTAACCAATGCAGCATTGCGTCACGGTCTATGACCGCCTACCGCGACGGTGTGCAACGCCAGCGCAGTTACCCCACAATCCCATTGTCCCAGTTTAGAGGTCAGGCAGCCGCCATTTCAGGTGCCCACATGGCTTCATTTACGACTGCGTCACACATAGCTAGGCCTACACTCAACACACATACAGGAAGGGTTTTGTGTCTGGTGTAGTCTTGTGTGTAACTGTGGGTACATACCTGGAGGAATAGTGACTGGATCTTCGCTGTTGTCATTCGTACGCACCGTCAGCTGTCACATATGAGAAGATGGCGGAATCCTCCAGTGTACCGGCCGCTGGTGGACCTGTTGACAAGTGAAGAAAGACATGTCATCGTCACCTACCGGTTTGACCGTGCCACTATCCAGGAACTATGTACCCAGTTGGAGCCAGACCTGATGTCACCAATCCGCCATCCGACTGGAATCCCCCCTGACGTGCAGGTGCTGTCAGTGCTTCATTTCCTTGCAAGTGGGTCATTTCAGACTACTGTGGCCATGGCATCAGGGATGTCCCTGCCTATGTTTTCCAACGTCCTGTCCAGAGTGTTGTCTGCCCTTCTGAAACACGTAAGGAGATACATCATTTTTCCTCAGGTGGAGGATTTGCCTACAGTGAAAGGTGAGTTTTATGCCCTTGGACATATCCCCAACCTCATAGGTGCCATTGATGGGACCCATGTAGCTCTGGTCCCCCCCCACAGGAGTGAACAGGTGTACAGGAACAGGAAGAGTTATCATTCCATGAATGTCCAGATGGTCTGTTTGGCAGACCAGTACATCTCGCAGGTAAATGCTATGTTCCCTGTCTCTGTGCATGACGCCTACATCCTGCAGAATAGCAGCATCCCTGATATGATGGGTCAACTCCTGGGGCACGTGTATGGCTATTGGGGGACTCTGGTTACCCCAACCTTTCCTGGCTATTGACCCCAGTGAGGAATCCCAGGACCAGGGCAGAGGAACGCTACAATGAGGCCCATGGGCGGACTAGGTGGGTGATCGAACGCACCTTTGGCCTCCTGAAGGCCAGGTTCAGGTGCCTCCATATGACAGGTGGATCCCTATTCTACTCACCGAAGAAGGTGTGCGACATCATCATCGCCTGCTCCATGCTCCATAATTTGGCTTTGCGACGTCAGGTGCCTTTTCTGCAGGAGGATGATCTAGATGACGGTGTTGTAGCAGCTGTGGAGCCTGTGGACAGTGATGAGGATGAAGCTGAGGAAGAAGAAAACGACAACAGGGAGTCAGTCATACAGCAATATTTCCAGTGACACACAGGTGAGAACATTTTCTGGTTTAACATTACATTAACTTTCACACGTCTACCTCTATCCTGTTCCTCCATTTCAATCACTATTTGTTAACTGAGTTGTACCCTTCCATTTCAGTTTCACAGGGGTGGTAACCTACGTGTCAACTGTTTGCATCCTTCATGGGCTGGTGATGTGTGACATAGGTATGTTAGCCTTACAATGGTACAACCATTATGACACTGTCATTGATAATACAAAGTACCAAATCATACACTGACTCCAGATTGTTTTGTGTTTCAAGGGTGTTTATTTAAGTGCTCAAAAAATGAAGGGGGATTGTAAAATGGTGAGGGGGGATGGTGGAGGAATGTCCATGGCAGAGTCCAGTCTATTAGTCTCACAGGTGCACTGCCCATCTGGGCATAGGAAGTGGAGCTGGGGCAGTTCGAACATGGACAGGGTAACAAAGTGGGACAGTGGGAGGACAATCAGGGTGGTCTTATTTCCTGGCGGGGGTCTTGCCATCTTGCTCTGTCCTGTTCCTGGATCTCAGGGACCGCTTGCGTGGTGGTTGTCCGTCTGCAGGGGATGGGATGCTGGTGTGGTGGTCCTGTGGCGGGGCGTCCTGTCCACTAGCGCCGGCGGAGGTGGTGGGCAGTTCATCGTTGTGTCTAGTGTCAGGGGCCCCTTGGAGTGCCACGGTGTCCCTCAAGGTCTGCTATATGTCCTTCAGCACCCCTACGATGGTGCCCAGGGCGGAGACGATGGTCCTGAGCTCCTCCCTGAACCCCATATACTGCTCCTCCTGCAGACGCAGGGTCTCCTGCAACTTGTCCAGGACCGTCGCCATCGTCTCCTGGGAGTGGTGGTATGCTCCCATGATGGAGGAGAGGGCCTCGTGGAGAGTGGGTTCCCTTGGCCTGTCCTCCCTCTGTCGCACAGCATCACCCCCAGTTCCCCTATGTTCCTGTGCCTCCGTCCCCTGGACCGTGTGCCCACAACCACTGCCCCCAGGTCCCTGTTGTTGTTGGGGTGGTGGGTTACCCTGGGTGCCCTGTAGTGGTGGACACACCGCTGATTGACCTGTCCTGGGTAGGGAGGTTTGGGCCCACTGTGTGGGTGCTGTGCTGGTGTTACCAGAGGGTGGAAGGTCGGTGTTGGGCTGTGCCTGTGCAAGGGGAACCGACTGTCCTGAGGCCCACGATGGTCCGGGCTGGTCATCAAGATCCAGTAGGGCAGAGCTGCTCTAGTCACTGTGGGCCTCTTCTGTGAGTGGAGTGGTGTTGTCTGGACCCTCTGGTGTGGTAACGGTCTTTCGGGTTCCTGCAGGGGCATAAGAGCATGATTATTGCATGTGTGTGTGTAATGGTGTGCAATTGGTGGGTGTGCGTGATCCCCAGTGCAAGCATTCCTGTGTGGGGGCTCGTGTGATGATGGTTGGGGGGTTGTTATGGGTATGTGCAGTGAGCATGCTTTAGTGAGGGGTGACCATGCTTAGTTGTGTCATGCAGGGCTTGGTGTTGGGATGGGTGGTTTGTGTTATGGGTACATTAGTGAGGAGTTTGAGTGATAGGGGATGGTGTGAGGTTGGGGGGGTGTGATAGCATGCAGGTAGGGTGGGGGATATGATAGTTAAGATTTGACTTACCCTTGTCCCATCCTCCACCGACTCCTCCGAGGCCCTCAGGATGCAAGATGGTCAAGACTTGCTCCTCCCATGTTGTTAGTTGTGGGGGAGGACGTGGGGGTCCGCCGCCAGTCCGCTGCACCGCGATGTTGTGCCTGGAGACCTTGGAACGCACCTTCCCCAGTAGGTCGTTCCACCTCTTCCTGATGTCCTCTCTATTTCTTGGGTGCTGTCCCACGGCGTTCACCCTGTCCACTATTCTGCGCCATAACTCCATCTTCCTGGCTATTGATGTGTGTTGTACCTGAGATCCGAATAGCTGTGGCTCTACCCGGACGATTTCCTCCACCATTACCCTGAGCTCCTCCTCGGAGAAGCGGGGGTGTCTTTGACGTGACATGGGGTAGTGTGGGTGAGGTGTGGGGTGGTGTATGTAGTGATGAGTGTGGTGAGTGTAGTGGTGTTTGGTGTTTTGTGCGTGGATGTTGTGTGGGTGATGGTGTTGTGTGCCTCTATGTGATGGGGTTTTCAATTGCTGTGCTGTCTCTCTGGCCTTCTTTCAGAATTTCTGATCGTAGGGGTTTGTGGGTGATGTGGGTGTGTATTTTATATTGTGTTGGGTGTGTGGGAGTGGTGTTTGTATGTGTATCAGGTGTGTGTTTTTGTAATTGTCCAATGTGGTGGTGTTTTGTAGATGTGTGTGTATTTTGAGCGCGGCGGTGTGTACCGCCAATGGAATACCGCAGTTGAAAGACCGCCGCGTGGATTCGTGGGTCGTAATAGCATGGGCGTGTTTCTGTTGGCGTGGAGGTGGAGGATTTGTTTCCACATGTTTATCACTGACCTTTGGGGTGGCGGTGTTTTGTGGGTGTCTGAATTTTGGCGGATTCCAAGATGTATGTCATAATAGCTGTGGCGGTCTACCGCGGCTGCAGCGGTGTATTGGCGGTCTTCTGCACGGCGGTAAGCGCCTTTTACCGCCAATTTTGTAATGACCCCCACAGTCTCTCAAGTGGGTGCCAGTTTTCCACTGTTTCTGGAGGGGGCCTTGTCCCCAGTGTGGTTCATCCTGGCAATGAGGGACTGATGGATGGCTTATTCCACTGATTCTGGAGGGGGCTCTGTGCCCAGTGTGCTTCATCCTGGCAAGGAGGGGCTGAGTGGATGGCTTCTTCCACTGTTTCTGGAGTGGGCCTTGTGCCCAGTGTGCTTCATCCTGGATGGGGCAAGGTCACAGTCTCTCACCTGTGTGTCACACCAACAGGTGTTGCAGGGTCCAGGATGCACTGCAGCCCATGTAGTCACCACTACACACTGCTCTCCGGCGGTGACGGCTGCTCAGTGGATGCCAGTTGTTCTGCAGGTGGCAGTGCAGGCAGTGGTGGTGGTAGCCTCCAGGTCATCACCTGCAGCCTCGGACGGCTGCTCACTGGGGATGTGGCTGCTGACAGTGGTGCTGCTGGCGGCAGGGCAGGTGGTGGTGCTGGCCATGGTGCAGGTGGCAGTGCAGGCGGCGGTGCAGGTGGCGGTTCAGGCAGTGGTGGTGGTAGCCTATAGGCCTTCTCCTGCGGCCTCAGACAGCTGCCCACTGGGGCTGCTGCTGCTGGCAGTGGTGCTGCTGGCGGTGGGGCAGGAGGCGGTGCTGGCCACGGTGCAGGTGGTGGTGGTGGCCATGGTGCAGGTGGTGGTGCTGGGCGCATTGGTGGTAGCATCCAGGCCTTCACCTGCAGCCTCGGACGGCTGATTTGCCATGGATGGTGTTCTGTGCCCATTCCTGCCCTTGGCAGATGGTAGTGCCTCCTTGATTCTGCCAGCTGGAGTCTTTGTTTTGCCCTTGCTGGCTGGTTGTGCCTCCTTCCCCTTGCTGGCTGGTGTCCCCTTCTTGCCCTTGCCAGGTGGCGGACCATTCTTGGCCTTGGCAGGTGGTTCTGGCACACTGGTTGGGCTGACGGGTGCCTCCATGTAGCCTCTCACAGCTGCAGAAAACACAGTGGCTATGGACTGGGTGGCTGAGGTGCTGGGCTTGGTTATGGCTACCCTGCCCGAGGTGAAGGACGGGGGGAGTGGTAGAGAAGAGGTGAATGTTGGGGAGGAAAAGTTTCTTAGGGGTACTGGGGCGGAAAGAGGGTGAAGGTTTAGGAGTGGAGGAAGAGAGAGTGGTTGTAGGAGGTGTCAGTCTGCTGTGCATGGGCTGGATGCTGTTGTGAAGTGGATGGCTGCTGGGGGTGTGTGTGCTTGCGTTTGTGTACTTTGGGAGGAGGGGTCACAGACACAGTGAGAGAGGACACAGGGGATGTGTGCAAGGATGTGGGGGTGGTGACTGCCAGTGAGGGGCATGTAGTGATAGGCGTGCTGGTGATGGAGGTAGTGGATGAGGCGAAAAGGCATGCAGGTCTGAGTGTAGATGCTACTGGGAGGGAGGTGGACGACGAGGAGGAGGGGGACACAGTGGAGGCAGTGGATGTTGGTGTGTCTACATGGGGATGGTTCTTGTGTGAGTGCTTGTGAGATGAAGTGTGGTGCTTGTGTTTGCCTGAGTCACTTCTGTGTGTTGATTTGGGTGATTGCTGGTCTGAAGGTGTGCTTGGGATAGGCTGGGGTTGAGGGGATTGGGACTGGGTAGAGGAAGTTTGAGGGGGGAGGCTGGAGACAGGGACAATGGCTGCCATCAGTGCGGAGGCCAGAGCCTGGAATGCTCTCTGTTGGGCCGCCACGCAGAGTGAATCCCCTCAAGGTATGCATTTGTTTGTTGCAAATGGCCTGCTACACCTTGGATGGCATTCAGTATGGTTGACTGCCCAACAGAGAGGGAACTCAGGAGGTCAATAGCCTCCTCACTGAGGGCAGCAGGGCTCACTGGGGCAGGGCCTGAGGTGCCTGGGTCGAAGGAGATGCCCACCCTCCTGTGTGAGCGGGCACTGGAAACATGCTGAGGGGCTGGTGGGAGGGCGGTGCTGGTACGGGGGGTGGTGGCAGTACCTGATGTTGGGGTGGGCACAGAAGTGTCAGCCACCGCCAGGGAGCTTCCATCGAAGGAGGAGTCGCTGTTGGTAGTGTCTCCTCCTTTCTCAGTCATGGTGCTCCCCTCACCCTCCGTCCAACTGGTGCCCTTACCGTTGGTGGATTCGGCCTCCAGGCCCATGTGGGATGCAGCTCTCCGTCCCCGGTGCCTCTGCTCCTCTGCCAGATGATGCTAATGCACACAACGACAGGGTGACAAAACAAAAAGGGGGGGAGAGACAGAGGATACACTTGGTCAGTGCCAGCAATAACATTACGGTTGGTGTACATAACTCAAGGAAACAGCCCTATGCACTAGGCCATGCACTACCAGTTACAATGCTAGTTACCAGCCCATGGGGTGCAATGCCTAATGCCATTTGCTGCACACCTGAAACTCACAGGACCCTGCTCAGTAGTAGATACCCACTAACACTGTTGAGGTTGGAGTCCATCTGAGTCTATCCACCATGGAACCTACCCTGCCATGTTCGCCCTGGCCTAGGGGCACCCACAGCCCACATCCCCACCCAGGTAAAACCTTAACGTGCGCAAAGTCATGATTCTGAATCTGTACTCACCCCCTTGTGGATGCTGTGATACTTTCAAACGCCCATTCAACTCCTGATAGGCCACCGGCAGGATTCGGAACATCAGAGGGTTCAGGGTTCTGGGTTCAGGGTTGAGCTGGGCCTCCGCCGTCTTCCTTGCCCAGCGGCGCAGGTCCTCCCACCTTTTGCGGCAGTGGGTGCTCCGCCTGTCAAAGACACCCAGGGGCTGCACCTCCTTGGCGATGGCATGCCAAATACCCTTTTTCCGATGGGCACTGACCTGCAGAAAAAATACAGCAGAAAAGGGATCAGTCGTACCATCTGGACTGTCATACTCATGGCCCACCATATCCCTCCCATCCCCTTACACACATACATTGACCACCATACATGCAGCACTCTGCCCAGGACCCCTCAGACCCCACCCTACATGGGGCTAACACACACAGCATTCCATACATTCTTGGCCCATGCATCATGCACACAATGTACTCACCTATTTGTCTGGCGGACCATAGAGTAATGTGTACTATGGTAGGACCCCATCCACTAGTATCTCCAACTACTTGGAAGTGGAGGTAGGGGCCCTTTCCCCAGATACTTGAGCCATTGTCGCCTCCAGACACAGGTCACAGCAGCACTTGCAGTGTAGGTCCTCTCCTGTTGAAGGTCAGGTAGCAAGTGAGTGCACAGATAGAAAATGTTGATCATGTCAGCGGCGGTACGTATCATCACCGCCGGCATGCATCACCATTGGTTCCTGGAACCCATAGGGCCCAATGATAACCGTGCACAATGCCAGCGGAATTACCTCATTTCCACTTGTCTTTCCTCACAGGTCATGCAGCCGCCATTTCAGGGGGGCACCTAACTGCATTACAGCAGACATTGGCACATCAACTGAGTCACAAGTTCACATACTGTTTCTGTAAAGGAAGAAATGCATATTAATATTGACATATGTGTGAATATGACCTTCTGCTCACCGTTTTTCACCCTAGAGTTCAACCGCTGAGGATGAATAGGAGAAGGAGACATCCCCCCGTGTAAAGACCCCTGGTGGACCTGGTGGACCTGGTGACAATGGAGGACGGGCACATTATCCTAACCTACAGACTTGATAGGGCCACAATCCAAGAACTGTGTGCCCAATTGGAGCCAGACCTAATTTCAGCTATCCGCCACCCACAGGTAGGTTCTGTCAGTGCTTCATTTCCTGGCAAGTGGTTCTATCTAAGCGACAGTGGCCATGGCATCAGGGATGTCTCAGCCAATGTTCTCAAATGTGCTGACCAGAGTGTTGTCTGCCCTGCTGAAACACATACACAGCTACATCGTATTCCCCTAGGTGGAGGATTTGGCCGCAGTGAAGGCTGACTTTTATGCACTGGGACATATCCCTAACATCATTGGTGCCATTGATGGTACACATATTGCATTTCTACCCCCCCAGAAGAAATGAACAAGTGTTCATGAATAGGAAAAGCTTTCACTTTCTGAACGTGCAGATGGTGTGTTTGGCGGACCAGTACATCTCCCATGTCAATGCCAAGTATCCTGGCTCTGTGCATGATGCCTTTTTCTTGAGGAATAGCAGCATTTCATATGTGATGTCTCAACTCCAGAGGCACAGGGGGTGGCTAATGGGTGATCCCATGGTCCCCACCCAGTTGATGTAGGTATATGGGTGTGGGTTTGGCCCTAAGGGTGAGTGTGTGGCTAACAGGTATCCCTTGAATATTTGCAGGTGACTCTGGTTACCACAACCTCTCATGGCTACTGACCCCAGTGAGGAATTCCAGGACAGAGGAATGTTACAATGAGGCACATGGGCCAACAAGGAGGATCATTGAGAGAACCTTTGACCTCTTGAAGGCCAGATTCCAGTGCCTCCATCTGACAGGTGGATCCCTGTACTACTCACCCAAGAAGGTGTGCTAGATCATTGTTGCATGTTGCACAACCTGGCCTTGAGACGCCAGGTGCCTTTTCTGCAGGAGGATGAGCCTGGGGATGGTCGTGTGGCAGTGGTGGAGCCTATGGACAGTGACGAAGAGGAGGCAGAGGACAAAGATGTGGACAACAGAAGTACACTAATTCTACAGTACTGCCAGTGGCACATGGGTAAGACACTGTAACTTCACCTTCCATTGCAGTTTTGTGTTTGGCATTGAACATGGCAGCCTGATATCCCTATTTCTATGGCCACTTACTGTACCATTTGGCATCTCTATTTTCAGATCTCTGTGCCCCACTCTGGCTCCTGGTGTGTTTACTGCTGCCCACTGAACAGTTTCCAGAGCTGTAGTGTCCCACTAATATCTGATGTCTGCCTGTTTAGAGGGTCCTATATAAGCCCTGACAAAAAATCCCTGATGTGTTTGTTCCGTTTGAAGGCAATGAGTGGGGCCTGTTCAAAGGTGTCACAAAATAACGAGGGGGACAATTTTTGTTCATGATAGTTTTAGTTTCATTACTTATAGTGGAAAATGGGCTCACCATAATAATGCAATGTGTTTCTCTTTGTAGAGGTGAGTAAATTCTCCCTCGGGCGGAACCACTCCCTTTTCATTGCACCTGAAATTATTTTTCTGGGGTAATCTTCATCTAAGAGTTTGTATTTCAATATCTCTGTCTCTTTGAAAAAGGCTTCTTTCTGGACACAATTCCTACATAACCATAAAAATTGCCCATATGGCAGATTGTAACTCAAGGATCTTGGGTGATGACTATTACTCAAGAGAGAATTTGTGACTATGGGTTTACGATACAATGTGGTGTACAATCTGCTGTTGTTGTGTTTGATGGTCAAATCTAAGTAGCTAATCTCTTCAGTGCTACAGTGAATGGTGAAGTGCAGGTAATGATTTTGGTTGTTAAGCTAGCAGACGAAGGCATCAAGTTCCACAGTGTTGCTATGCCAAATGAAAAACACGTAATTTATGAACCGTTTCCAATTACTGACATGTGTAAGGAAGGGTTAAGACGTGTGATATAGAATGGGGTCCAGAAACTCCCCCACAAACAGGTTTGCCATATTAGAAGCAAAACAAACTTCATTGGCTACTCCTTTCCTTTGTAGATAAAAGTCCTTGTTAAATAGAAATTAGTTTTGATAAGTGAGATCCTGGGTAGACTCCTAATGAATCTTCCTAGATGGGCTTCTAATTCTGTCAATCCCCCATATTTTTTAATTACCTCAATTGCCTATTCCCCAGGGATGTTTCTGTTCAGGGATTCAATGTCAAAAGTCACCAGTATATCGCTGCCTGGTGTGAAAGCCAACCCCTCCACAATAAATAATGAATTGTGTGCGGTCTCGGACGTCTGATTGTATCTTCGGGACTTCAAGCCTAATATAGTGGTAAAAAAATGTGCATAATGGGTCCAATACAGAGCCACATCTGGACACTATGAGGCAACCAGGAGGTCTCACAACATCTTTATGAATTTTTGGTAGTTCTAGATCAAAGGCATTGTGAGATATGCTTGATTCAAGTGAGCCAATTCCTTGTCACCTACACTATTTGTTTTTTTGTGTAAAGCTTGCCATGGTTGGCTAGTGGACATGTTTTGGACATTTTTGTCCATCTTTAAATCTTTAAATTCCCTTGATTTGAGTTGTCTTGCTAGAAACGGGCCCCTCATTTTGGTGGCCGCCTGGTCGACCGTTTAGTTTTTTTAAGCTGATCGGGATCTCCTGACAGAAAAGTTGGGTGCATCTCCTTCATGGTCCTTTTGACCTGACAAACCTACCCAGGAAGATTTATACATGGAGCACTGAGAGCAACCAATGGGTAAGTACAATTTACCTTGGTCACGGAGCCCTCTTCTTTCTGTTGGTCAGTATACTGGTATGTTTGTAACTTTGTGCCTTCCCTTTATTTACGTTTACATTGAAGGAAGCACCAGGATGCCATAACTGAGGCCTGTACACAATGTTTTCTATATTGCCGATGAGTGTGTTAGCAATGGTCTTCATTACAATCAGAGCAAGTCTTTTTTATGTTCGAGACCATGGTATTCCTCAGTTACTTCTTTGCACAACATACTTTTGGGGTGTGCGGTTCTAAGCCTTTAGGGCTGTAGATTCAGTGATGGATTATTCATTTTGGTTAAGAGGTTAGGGTGCATTGTTGATCATTTTGATGAGGCTCACACCCAATTTTGAGATGCATGCCCCACCTTAGCCCCATATGAGTTTAGTTGTTGGATTTGGCAACAAGCGTAATGCCACAAGTGGTGATGATGGGAGACATCACAGATCAGTGAATGCTAAAGAAGAGAGTGCTTCTTTTGTGGGGACTAATGATGGGCCTGTTTCTTGCTTGTAGTTTATACTGGTACCTGTTAAGGGTTGACTGAATACATCCGCACCGTGAGTTGAGAAGTAAAGTTGTCAGGGAATCTTAGATGTAAGTTTGGTGCTGAGACCTGGTTTCTTTCCTTCCATCCTCATAGGTGTGGTAGTCTGGCGACGATATTCTGAGGAGAACTCTGAAATTTGGAAGGGGTCAAAATGTTGACAATGTTAACTAATGGTGGATAACAGAAATTGAGCCAGGAGAGTGGTTGGATCGGTTCAAACACACTTCTTAGGACTTGTGAAATGTGAAGTGTACACCACCATGGGGATCATTGGGTGTTCATAATATTTTAATGATTGTCATTGGGTGTTCATAATATTTTAATGATTGTCTTTCTTCAACTATTTTTGTTGCACAAAGCATCATCTGCACTATTGATTTGCACTGTCAACCTTTGGCATGTGTGTATGAAGGTAATACATATATGATTGAAACTCTTTTCGGCCCAGCACCTTTATTGCTGTGTCTCTCTCTCTCTCTCTCTCTCTAAATTGAATTGACCATATTTATTGTTCTCCCAACAGTGCATATGTAATACTGTTGTTGACTAATTGAGTTATTGGATCAAATGAAATACATTAATCTGTTTGAAACCTCTAAATTGCATATGAGTTTTCACACAGTCAATGAGCCCCACGTTACATTGTTTGATATTTGATATTGAGTGATTGGTGGGCAGTTCCACACCTCACCCCACACAGTCCATCCTCTACGGTGGGTGTTCAAATGTCCTATATCAGCCTACCGTGAGTCCCAGACCTGGTCCCTGCATGCTCTAGTTGTTTGAAAATCGAATGGGAGATTGGTACCCCTTAGTATGACTTAGGCTGAATTACTTTTGGGCACTGTGTGTCACCTATATATATTCGAGGGACAATGCTGCAAAGTCGATATGATGTATGGTTTTAGTCCATTACTCTTTTATGTAAAAATGATAATAAAAACAATAAAAAAAAAATTAACAAAATTACAATGTCTTATGATCTGTTTGCACCACAAACGTAGTACCAAATAAATATGGGCGGAACATACACAAGGGCCATAGTATGCAACACTCTCTTTTTCAATAGTCACCCAGTTCTGCTCTATCTGTAGTAATCTCCTACTAATAAAGGCTACCAGACATCCTCTATCTTTGTCATCCAGTTGAATTAACACCTATCCAACTCCTTTGTCAGAGGCATCCATTTGTATAGTGAAGGGGTGGCTATAGTCAGGTGCTTTCAATGGTGGTGCAGCACATAGTGCCTTCTTCAGGTCCTCAAATTCCTTTGACACTCTGCAGTTCATATTACCTTCTTGGGCTGCTTTCTTAAGATCAAAGCAGTCAATGGGGCAGTTATACTTCCATAGTTTGCCATCAAGTTTCTGTACTACCTGGTGACTCCTTAAACAGCCCACTCCATCATGGACTGAATCTTGGCATCCAATGGGTGAATCTTTCTGTTCCTCACCTCATGTCCACGATAGAGGACACCCAGTCTGATACGTAAGTGCCTTCATGGCCAGTTTTGCCTCTTCTCTCCTTGCCAACACCTGTCTAAGCTGCCTCAGATGGCCCTTCCATGATTTGCTCAACATCTCAACATCTCAACGTCATCTAAGTAAGCCATACAGAACTCCTATAACCCTGCTAAAATATGGTCCACCAGGCGTTTAAAAGTGGTAGGAGCATTTGTCAAACCAAAGGGCATCAACTTAAACTGATACAGCCCTTCTGGGATAGAAAATGTTGTCTTCTCCATATCATTTGGTGCCAATTCGGTCTTCCAATATACACTTGTCAGATCCAAGGTATTCAAGTACTTTGCAGCACCTAACCGATCCACAAACTCATCTGTTCTGGAAATTAGATGGATTTGGTTACCTCATTGAGGGCTCAGTAGGCCCAACAGAACCGTAAGTCAGTAGACCCTTTCTTTGATACTAGAACTACAGGACTAGACCAATGACTTCAGCATCTCTCAATTACTCCCAGGTTCAACATTTTGACAATTTCCTCCTTAATTCATCCCTGAACCCAGTCAGATATTTTAAGCACTCTGCACTTCACTGTCAGACTGTTACTTTTGTCTATTGCATGCACACAGACAGGTGTCCAGCCTGGAGTCAGCAATAGGAGGTTGGCAAATCATCCCAACTTCCCCAGCCTTAGCCATAATGTTCACTGTGTAGTCTGATGTTACGATTTTCAGCATTTTCACATGGGACACCGTCTTGGGTTCCTTTGTGGCACTTGTGTCCACAAATAATTTACAGCCAACACTTCATGAATTACCATGTATGGTGCACACCTTTGTCCTCCAAAGCCCTGGGGCAAATACGTTTTAGCAACAGCACCTCCTCACCTTCCATATACCCAGTCAGTGTAGCTTACTGTAGCTCACAGATCCTAGTTTCAATCTTTTAATCTTATCTGCTCCTGCAACACAGATGTGTTTGGCGTTACAGTGGGCACCCTCAGCATGGGGTCCTGGGAGATCAGATCTTACATGGAGAAGTTGGGTTGATCACAGTCACAGTGCTTCATCAGGGAGGTGTGGGCTCACTACCCAAAGTGGTATGGCCGGCTCTTCCCAATAATGGGAGCAGCTTCCAGCTTTGCAGAGACACATTAAGTCAAGTTCTTTGCAGCAGGAAAAGTTCATTACTTTGGCTCCTGACTAGAGTCCCATGAGAGTGAGATATCCTCCTTGGCATCCTCCTGATTTTTGGGGGTCAGTCAGGGAAGATCTCTTGGTGTGACTTGACCCACTGGTCTCAGTCTCACTCTTGTCCTGGCCACCAATCCAAAGTCTTTAAAGATTTGGTCCAAGCAGCTCATCCTAGCACACAGGGTTGCCGCTCAGAGTGCATGTGTGTTTGGCTGATGGTCTTGTGCCGGCCAAACATACATGCGCAGTAGGCTGTCTACATCCCGGGCTGGAAAGAGCCTGCACAGGCTCCCAGTCTGCCTGGGAGCATGCTGGCTGGGTGCTCCCTGCCAATCCTGATGCTGCACTAAACAGCATCAGGATTGGCGCTAGGCAGGCCTGCAGCACGACGGGAGGAGGCAGAGGAACAGCACGGCGTGGCAACAGAGGTAAGTGTTTTTCTTTTCAAAATTATTTTGTATTTAATGTAATTAATTCCCCCGTGCCCCCCCATGTGTGTGCCGGCCCTTTCCATTAGGGCAAGCTGCAACTGGCTGCCGCACTCATTGTGTCTCCCACTGAAGTAGCACTATAAAACATGTCTCATGTTGTGCCATTGCAGCCTGGGTGTGCCATTGTAACAATGCCATTTTGTCCTGGCAAAACAAACTTTTTTTCAGGTTTAAACCTTCCTTTTTAATATTAATAAGCCACCCCTACAGTAGGCCCTAAATTCCCACTGGGACAGAGTGCATGGTATTTAAAAAGTAGCAAAGCTGATTCTCTCATAGGCTAACACTAGTTTGCATTTTTACATTTGCTAAAATCAGTTTGGGGAGTAGCTAAAAATGGATTAAGGACTCATGTAAATACTAATTCAAAATTGTACCTAATAGTCTAGTCGGATTTAGATCACTATTTTGGAAATCACACTTTTAGTTGTGACCCCTGCTTGCTTAGGTGCTGGGTGGGGTGTAAAGCCCCTCCCTTGACAGAATGACCTGGACCTCAGCTCTTCTCCTTGGCAGAGGTTCGTCTTGAATCCAGAAGTGATCTGATTTTCAGGGGTTTTGGGTCCAAAGGAAAGTCTCTGTTGTTCACAAGATCCTGCCTTGCCCAGGCCAGGCCCCAGACACACACCACGTGGTTAGAGACTGAATTGTGTGTACCCAGCTCCTTCCGCAGCTTCAAAGGAAGTCTACCTTTTTCACTAGTAGATGACTCTTACATCTATGTCTGCCTCACCTTTGTCTCTCTCTCCAGGTTGGCATAAAACCCAGTGTAGTTAGAAAAACTGACCAGAACTGACTGCTTTGGGGGATGGACAAAGGTATGCTCTCCACTTACAGGCTGGTACTGGGTATAAACTTGTACCCCACAGACCTTTCCTCTGAACAATCCTGGACCTTTCATGATCATAAGAAGGACTGCCTGGCAGTCTGAAATCTGAAGAAAAACAGAACCTGCTTACACTGAACCCAAGACCCCAGAAGCGACTTTAAGGGTAAAGTCAGATGTCTGACCTCTTGTTTTAGTACAGGGTAACAAGAAGCTGCTCTCCCTGCAAACGCCTAGTTGGACAGTTCCATCTGGATCTGCCATTGACCCTGCTGCTCTCCTCTGTTGGAGTAAGTCCTAAATCCAAAGTCGTGCCCCCCAGATCCTGGGCCCCAGACTGTTAACTGGAGTTAGAGTGCACTCCTCCTGCCAACCCTGCATTAGCTGTGACTTAGAACCTTTGTGCTAACTTTCTGACTGGAGAATTAGTGGCTACTGAGATAGTCATTAAAGCCATGACATTTGCTATCCAGTTAGCCTAAGCGTGCTCATTTGCCCCACTTCAGGAGTTCTGACTTCCAGAAACTTTTCCAAGTGTGAGCTACTCTATCGGGACCAGTGCTAAGCAGCATTCGATTGCTATTGAGACCTTCTTTGGTACAGACTTCGCTCACTCTTACCTTTCAGACCTTCATTGATGACCACACTAGGACCCTGCTCTATAGCAATCCACCATCATCAAGACCTGCTTCAGATCAGCTTTTAGCTTGCCTCATCGATGACTCGTCAACAATCACTTTTTCTCCATAAACCTTTCTAAGTCAGAAGATAAACTTTCCACTGGGACAAATTTGGTGCATGTATTCGACCGGTCCTCCATCATGATGGACATTAACTTTTCAATTTAACCTGGTCTAGCGCAACCAGATAATCACAGCTGGGGCTCTCTGCTTTTTGAGGCTATTTTAAATTCAAATTTAAAACAGTGATAACTCCTGTTCCACTTATAAAATTTATGTAATTGTGGTGGCATTATATTTATTAAAATGTGCTCCATTTTTGTAAATGGCTTTGGGATTTTTCTTGTGTTGTGTTTTCACTTTATTATTGTTTGTGTACTGCATACATATTTTACACATTGTGTATAAGTTCAGCCTGACTGCTTTGGGCCAAGCTACTGGAGGGGTAAGCACAGAAATATTTAGTGACTTTAGTGTTTCATCCTGAAAAGGAATGTGATTTTTTTATTAAGGTGTTCTCATCCCCTCAACTAAAATTCCAATTCCTTACATGCTGCTTTTCAGTTCCTGTAACCGTGAAGGTGTGGATAAATCACTCTAGACCGCAGTAGTGTGGGAAAAGGTCTTTAATTGGTGATAGAAGATGTAGTAGGAAACAGGTGAGTATCTTTCTGTCTTTGGTTGCAGGGTTTTAGGGTGGTTGGATGTTCTTGAGGTTTGATCTTCACTCTTCTTTTTCTGTCTCCCTGGTTCACAGGTCATCCCCCGGGAAGAGCATGTGGAGAGAAGAGAATATAGCGGTAAGTGTACTTGATACTTGTATCTATTTTGTCTCCTTATTCTTTCTTTGTTTTCCCTGTCTCACTGTTCTTCTCAAGGTTATTGTACTCAGAACGAATCAGATTAGTATGTGCTTTCTTCCTTCTGTCTCTTAGTGCTTCAACTCCTGTCCTTTCTGTCTTTTTAATTTCCTTCAGTGCTCAACCGTTCCTGTGCGCGGCTTAGCTGGTCTACTTTTGGTGACAGTGCTCTACTGTGCCTGGTGGTACGTATTTTATAACCCCCTCTTTTCGGGTTTTACCCTCGTCCTTGTCTGTTTCTCTTTTCCAACCCCCTCCCACCCCCCAATGCTTGTGCTTGTTATATTTCCCTGTTTTTGTCCTCCCCCCCCCTTCTTTCCGTGGTTTCCGACCCCCACCCCCCCTTTTCACTCTGCTCTCTTTCTCTCACTCTCACTCTTGGTCAGGGACGTGGTCCCACGCACCTGAATGGCCACGCTTCTCCTGAAGCGTGGCAGGATGCTGCAACTCGTCCTCCTGGTTGCCTGGAACAGGGTCTTCTCACGCTCGTCTTCCGCCTTCAAGTCCGGGGCTCTGATGGGACCGCTGTCTCCGACTCTCGGGCGGGCTCCGCTCCTGGGCTTTCGTGTTCACCTCTCTGTTGCTGGACTTCTCCTCCTCCAAGAAATGGTTCACGGCTGTTCCCATGCCTCCTGCTTGCTCCTCCAAAGCTCTGAACGCCGTAGGGTTATGCCGAGGCACATTTGAACTCCCAGCGCCCCGCCACTGCCGGTCTTTCCACCAATCATGGGCAGGGATCCGCTGAGCAACAGGGGCAGCGTCAGCACAAGTGGGAGCCGAGTGCAGGCGAACAGGTTCCAGCCCGTGACATACACTCCCCCTAGAGAGCGGCCTGTCGAGACGTTCCAAGACCGGATAACGGGAAAGAAAATCCGGGGCCACCATTTGTTTACCCGGAAGATGCTGTATCCGAAAGGAGAAAGGCTGTAAAGAAAGGAACCAGCATAGAATACGGGAATTAGTGTCCTCATGATGGGCGAGCCAGGTAAGAGGAGCGTGATCAGTAATCAGGGTAAAGGTCCTGCCGGACAGATAATATCTGAGAGACTCAATTGCCCATTTAATCGCCAAACACGCCTTCTCTATAGCTGGATAATGTAATTCCCGCGGTAGAAGCTTCCTGCTGATGTACAATATAGGGTGGAGGGTATCATCACCTTGTGGTTGGGATAACACAGCCCCAAGACCCATGTCGGAGGCATCAGTTAGTAACACAAAGGGTTTACCAAAATCAGGACAGCAAAGCACAGGTTCTGACGTGAGAGCGGTTTTCAACGTGTCAAAGCTATGTAAGGCAGTTACAGAGGGAGGACCAAGGGTGTTGGGATAGGTGTTTTTTAGCATCTCAGTAAGGGGTTCTGCCACCGTAGAGAAATGAGGAATAAATCGCCTATAATAGCCAATCAATCCCAAGAAGGCCCTAATGTCTTTTTTTCTCTTGGGGAACTTCATTTTTGAGATGGCTTCTACTTTTTCTACTTGGGGACTAATCTGACCTCTCCCCACAATATAGCCCAGGTATTTGATACTAGTCTGTCCAAGTCTACATTTTTCAGGATTGGCGGTTAACTGGGCCTTTCGTAGAGCTTGCAATATGGTATCTAGGTGTGCCACGTGCGCCTCCCAGGTTTTGCTATAGATAACAATGTCACTGAGATAGGCAGCAGCATACTGCTTAAAAGGTCGTAGGATTTCATCCATGAGTCTTTGGAAGGTGGCGGGGGCCCCATGAAGCCCAAAAGGGAGGACAGTAAAATGATATAATCCCGAAGGGGTGGCAAAGGCTGTTTTTTCTTTGTCTTCCCTTCTTAAGGGTATTTACCAATAACCCTTAGTGAGATCTAGGGTGGATAAGTACTTGGCTTGGCCTAGTCTCTCAATAAGCTTGTCTATTCTAGGCATGGGATATGCATCAAAATAGGTTAAGTTGTTGACACCCCTGTAATCTACACAAAACCGGGTGCTGCCATCTGGCTTGGGTATGAACACGACTGGCGAGCACCTTGGACTGGCTGACGGTTCTATGATACCGGCTTCCAACATGGCTTGGACTTAATCTTCAATAATCTTTTGTTTTGCTTCAGGAATGCGGTATGGTCGCTGTCGTGAGACAGTATTAATTTTCAGGCGAATGGGATGTTGGACTAGGGTGGTTCTGCCCAGATATTTAGAGAAGACATCTTGATTGTGATGTACTAGGCTAGTTAGTTGGTTGTGATACAATCTCTTAAGATCGGGATTGATCCATGGTTGTACCTGGTTGGACAGGTCCTGGGAAGGTAACATGGGATACGGGATGTCTTCAGTAACATCAGAGTTGATAAAATGAATGGAAGAGCCTCCTGTGGGTTCTAGCCATTTCTTAAGAAGATTGATGTGATATATCTGTTCCCTGCCACTTCCTTGGGGAATGGCGAACTTATAAGTGGTGGGATTGATCTGCGCTATCACTTCAAATGGTCCCTGCCATTTGGCCAATAACTTATTGTCAGTGCTAGGGAGTAAGACTAGAGCTTTATCTCCTGCTGTTAGGGTGCGAACTGCACTTCGGGTATCATATATTTGCTTCTGCTTATTCTGAGCTTCCTGTAAGGCAGTATGGGCCTCTTCCCATACTGTATGAAGATTCTCTCTTAAATCTCTGGTATATGTTAAGAGGTCTTTTACTTCCTCCTCCGTGTCCTCCCACTGTTCGGCTAACATATCTAACAGTGTCCGTGGTTGTCGACCGAACAACATCTCAAAAGGGCTATGACCTAAGGAGGCTTGTAGATGGGTACAAATAGCATATAGAACCAACGGTAGTTTCTTTTCACCAATCCTTACCGGCCTCAGATATGCTCTTTCTTAGTAAGGATTTAATGGTTTTGTTGTATCTTTCCACCAGCCCATCTGTTTGCGGATGATATACTGAGGTATGGATTTGTTTCATCCCTAGCAAACGACATACTTCAGCCATTAATCTCGACATAAAAGGAGTCCCTTGGTCAGTCAAAATTTCTTTCGGGAAACCCACCCTTGAAAAGAACTCTATCATTGCCTGGGAAATAGCTTTAGTGTGTATACTGGGAAGGGGAATGGCCTTGGGATATCGTGTGGCATAGTCCACCAAGAATAAAACATATTGTCTACCCCGAGTGGAAGGGGTGAGGGGCCCGATAAGGTCCATTCCAACCCTGGTAAAGGGAATATCAATAGTCGGAAGAGGTTGAAGGGGTACGGGTTTTTGTGGAGAAGGGTTATACAACTGGCATTTGGGACACTCTGAACAATGATTACGTATTTCGCCATAAACCCCTGGCCAATAAAATCGTCTAAGAACTGCTTCCTCAGTTTTCTCCCTTCCCAAGTGCCCTTCCCCGTTATCCCCATGTGCTAATTGTAACACTTGTTGGCATCGACTTTTAGGCACTACTAACTGCAGATCGTTTCCTCTGGTGGGTGTGGCATTTCTGTATAACAGATTATTACGAACAAGGAACCTGGGACCTACCCCTGGTGCTGCCCCAGACTCGGCCTGCTGCCATGTGTGTTTAAGTGTTTAAGGTTGGGTCCTCATTCTGATTCTGCTGGAAATACGCGGTGATTGTGCAAACATTCCCACTAACAATAGGACCGCCTTGGGATGGGCAATTCTGTATATAGGACCGTCGTTGCTCTCTTTTTTGTCTCCTGCTGAGGATAATTCGTACCCGTTTGGGTTCCTCTGTAATCGTTCCACTAGGTGCCTCCATCCACCTATCCCTCAGAAGGTGCTCTTGCCCGGCTTCCTCCAATAAGGAGGGAAAACCCTCGTAATCAGTCCCGAGGATTATGTCCTTATCAAGGGTGGAGAGTACCCCTACCCGGAGGTTCTCGTTTTGTTCTCTCCATTTTAACCTTATAGTGGCAATGGGATAATACCGTTGATTGCCATGTACACAGGTGATGAGAACCTGGGTCTCTGTATCTTCCTGCCCTGGCAATACTAAATCTCCCCGGATCATGCTCTGGCTACAACCGGAGTCGATTAAGGCCATTCTTTCTACTTCGTTAACGATGATAGGGAGGGTATATTTAGGTTTCTCTCCTCCGGTCCAGAACACTCTTCCCTTGGTTAGTCCTATCTCCATGGGCTCCTCAGCATCCTTCTTATGTGGGCAATATCGGGCAATATGGCCCCACTCTGAACAGTTGTAGCACTGAGGACCAGGGCCTGAGTATCCAGAGGGTCCCGGGCCCACTGGTTGAGATCGGTCCGGCCCGTGGGTTCCTACGGGCCGCAGCAGTTGTATTCTAGGAATGGCAGGTCTGACCGGAGGTGGGGGAGCCCGACTAACGGTACTCCGGAAGTCAGAGCCTCTATGATAAGCACAGGCAAGATCTACGGCTGTCTCATTTGTGAGTCCGGGATGTTGTCTTACCCAGTTCCGGGTGGTAGGTGGTAAAGCATCCAAGTACTGTTCTAAGACAATTATGTCAAACATGTCTTCTCTAGTCTTCTCCGTAGGATGTAACCACCTCCCGGCTGCATGTTGGACTCTATAATACAAGGTACAGGGATTCTCCTGATGTTGCCATTTCATTTGCCTAAACCTGGTGCGTAACATCTCACTGTCCAAACCCACTCTTTCTAAAATAGTTTTCTTAATGTCCTTGTATGGAAGGTTCCCACTCGGATTAATAGCTTGGTATGTTGTTTGCAGGTGGCCGGTGAGTAGGGGGGCAATATACTGACCCCATTTGTCCTCCGGCCAATTAGCAGTACTGGCCACTCTTTCGAAGTTTGTGAAGAAAGAGTCTGGGTCTTCCTGCTCCTGGTAACATTGCAACACACTACTTGGTACCGTGGGGTGTACTTTTGAATGGGCGATGGTGTCGGTAAGCTTCCCCAATGCTGTTTCATGTACCAGTTGGTTATTAGCCATAATCGTTGCCTGGCTCTTGAGCGCTGTTTGCAATGCCTCCCGTTCCTCTTTGGCTTCTTTCATTTGTTGTTCCCATATCAACTGGAGATGCCATTGCCCTTCTGCCAACTGGGCTATTACATCTGCCATTGTTGCCTTCTCTTCCATGGTGGTGGATTCTTCTGCAAATCCCACTTCTGACACCACTTGTATCCGTGAAGGTGTGTATAAATCACTCTAGACCGCAGTAGTCTGGGAAAATGTATTTTATTGGTGATAGAAGATGTAGTAGGAAACAGGTGAGTATCTTTCAATCTTTGGTTGCAGGGTTTTAGGGTGGTGGGATGTTTTTGAGGTTTGGTCTTCACTCTTCTTTTTCTGTCTCCCTGGTTCACAGGTCATCCCCGGGAAGTGCATGTGGAGAGAAGAGAATATAGTGGAAAGTGTACTTGATACTTGTATCTATTTTGTCTCCTTATTCTTTCTTTGTTTTCCCTGTCTCACTGTTCTTCTCAAGGTTATTGTACTCAGACCGATTCAGATTAGTATGTGCTTTCTTCCTTCTGTCTCTTAGTGCTTCAACTCCTGTCCTTTCTGTCTTTTTAATTTCCTTCAGTGCTCAACCGTTCCTGTGCGTGGCTTAGCTGGTCTACTTTTGGTGATGGTGCTCTACGGTGCCTGGTGGTACATATTTTATCAACCCCTCTTTTCGGGTTTTACCCTCGTCCTTGTCTGTTTCTCTTTTCCAACCCTCTCCCTCCCCCCAGTGCTTGTGCTTGTTATATTTCCCTGTTTTTGTCCTCCCCCCTCCCTTCTTTCCGTGGTTTCAGACCCCCACCCCCCTTTTCACTCCTCTCTCTTTCTCTCACTCTCACTCTTGGTCAGGGATGTGGTCCCACGCACCTGAATGGCCACGCTTCTCCTGAAGCGTGGCGGGATGCTGCAACTCGTCCTCCCGGTTGCCTGGAACAGGGTCTTCTGACGCTCGTCTTCCGCCTTCACCTCCGGGGCTCGGATGGGACTGCTGTCTCTGACTCTCGGGTGGGCTCAGCTCCTGGGCTTTCGTGTTCACCTCTCTGTTGCTGGGCTTCTCCTCCTCCAAGAAATGGTTCACAGCTGTTCCCTTGCCTCCTGCTTGCTCCTCCAAAGCTCTGAACGCCGTAGGGTTATGCCGCAGCACATTTGAACTCCCAGCGCCCCGCCACTGCCGATCTTTCCACCAATCACAGGCAGGGAGCCGCGGAGCAACAGGGGCAGCGTCAGCACAAGTGGGAGCCGAGGGCGGGCGAACAGGTTCCTGACGGCACAGTTCCCCAAGTTCACAGCAGTATCTGTTTTTTTAAATTATTTGATTAAGTATTCATGCCACAAACCGAAAACAAAAAGGCACAAAAGTACAGTATGGAGATTGAAAATAGGTACTCCTCTTCCTAAGGAGGCCAGGGATCTATCATTTGTTACAGAAAGCATAAGTCTCTAAATCCAGCGGGTAGTGTGGGATCTGGCCTGTGTGTTGCTCACAATTGTTCCACTGCTGGTGATAGGTCATGCAGAGGAGATCACCTCCAGTTCAGTCAGATTCAACCCGCTCAATCATTCTCCTCCACCAGTGTGAAGCACTCACAGGTAGCCCTGAAGCAGGTGCCAAGTGTTTTTGGTCGGGCAATGGGAGGAAGCAGATCCATATAGAGAGCCAGCTGTTCACTGCAAAAGATCATAGAGGTGAGCCACTGGTTATATTTAGACAAACTGATCCTACCCCAGCAGCAGGTCCAAATGCTTTGCCTGAAGGAGGACCTAGGCTGTCTAGCAGTGGAAGACTTTGCTGTCCAAGTAAGCGTAACAAACAACAGGCCTCATTTACAAGAATCTGACTCATCTGCTCCGATGCATCAGATTTCTTGCGCTTCCCCCTAACGACACCATGGATGTGCTGTATTTACAATACAGAGCTCCATGGTGCACATTTTCACATATGCATCAGGCATTCTGACATAGGTGGTGCTAAACTCATGCATTGCTGGACTAGTGTCAAACAATTGATGCTACTCCAGCAATACCAGGTGTTCCCCATTAAAAAAGCCCTGCATCAGGTGGTAAAGTTCTGATGCAGTAAAGTCAAAGACTGATGCAGTAAAATGTTGTAAATTTCATTGTGTCCGTTCTGCATGTCTTTTCCCATTGGAACATCTTCCTTGCATACATTATAGCTGGTGCAGGTATAATGTGACGCCAGCTTTATGAACTGACACATTGGGCCCAATGCATCAGTGTGGAAATGTGGAGCAGTGCAGATCACTTCCTACGTAACCGTTACGTAAACAAAATAATACAACACTGGTGCATAGGGCTGCATCAGTGGCAAAGATATATCGATAAAGATAGACAATAGTCACGGAAGTAGCACCATCTTGATAAGGCCTGTCCTCCACACAAAGGAAGAGACAGCCATCATGTGATTTGCTCGGTCATCTTTGTTCAGCACAACCATCATTTTCACTAATCACTATGTCCATATCTCTGTGCACCCATGCAGGTATTTGACAGAATCACTGGCCCACTCCAGTGGATATTCAAGGACATACTTCTGGGGGCCGGGGGCCAGTGCGAAAAGGACCAATTTCAACCAATTGCTGTGGATCCCAGAGAGCACTCCATTTCTTGTGTATTATCTCAGTATATTATTAAGGCACAGGGCTGGGTTGCTCAAGTATAGAGTAATGTCATCTGCATACAGAGAGATAAGGAACGGTCGGCTGGTGTAAACAATTGTGTGATCAGCGTAATGGCTTCCAGCATCCCTGCTAGCTCCTTGCAGTATAGGAACTGGAGGGGACATCTGTCCGTTGACATGGATCCTCGCCACAGAGACATGTAGAGCAGATGAATCCAGTCCAAAAAAGACCAGTGGTAGAGACATTCTAGTCAGGATGTTAAACAGATAGATCCACTCAAAGTAGTCGAAGGTATGAGAGGTGTCTAGAAATACCACCACCCTGCTAAGCCCATATCCTGAGTCACCAACCAGTAGTCAATCCTAATCTATGTAGTATGGACAGCAGAGGGGAGGGTCCCCCCTTGAGTTGCAGATGCCTAAGCTTCCAGATATCAGACTGTGGTCCTTCATTATCTCATTGAGATGACTTGAGGCTGATGAAGATGGGCCAACAGTGGGTCTCGACCTGCCTAGCCCACCCTGGAGGGAACAGTTATAATCACCACCCTCCAAGAGGATGCGGGGGGTGTAGCAAGGCCTGTTCCGCATAATGTGTCAATGAAGGACGGGTCATCTACATTTGGCGTATAGCAGTTGATAATTGTCACACTGTTCTCATGCACCCAGCCTCAGAGAATGGCATAGCAGCCCTTCACATCTGTGCGCTGACAAATTTCTGTGAAGGTAACCCCTCTTTTCACTAAGATGGTGACTGTTAGGAATGGGTTCTTTGGTTGGCAGTCAGATTACCCCCGTCCAAGAAAGGACCCACACTCTAGTCAGGGTAAAGGAGAACTACCCTCAGTTAATCCCTGCTCACCCCTTTGGTAGCTTGGCACAAGCAGGCAGGCTTAACTTCAGAAGCAATGTGTAAAGTATGTGTACCAAAACACACAGTAATACAGTGAAAACACCACAAAATGCACACCACACCGGTTTATAAAAACTAGTAATATTTATCTAAATTAAACAAGACAAAAACAACAAAAATCCAACATATACAAGTCAAGATATGAATTTTCAAAAGAATAAGAGTCTTAATCCTTAGAAAACAGTGAGAATGCTGTTGTTACACAAAGTACCTGGTTAGTGTCAAACATAAAACTGTACAGGCGAGAGTGCATCGGAAAAGGCAGCGATGCATTGATTCCTTCCTCGCAAGAGAGGCCGTGAGTAGTTTTCTTCTCTGGTCCGGTAGGTGATGTATCGTTTCTTCTCCCTTCCTCCCTCGATTTCCGGGAGGGGCACCTCGGATCCACGCAGAGTCAGGCTGACTTTGACATCCAGGGACAATGCATGGAAAATCCTGTTGCACAGTGTTACAAAACCACGATGCGTGGGGTTTGCATCATTATTAGCAGCTGCATGTCGTTTCTCAGCCGCGTTGCAGATGATGAGTCATACATGTCCCCGCATGGCGTGGATTTTCAGCTCTTGTCTGCCAACTTTACTTTCTAGTGCCCAGGGACTGGATAGGACACCACTTGGCAGGGCAGAAGTCTCAGTAGAGAGTCCAGTTTTTAGCAGAAGTAAGTCTTTGATGGCCATGTAGCTCCATAATAGGAGGCTAGCTCAACTCAAGACCTTGGAGATTCTTCACAAGCAGGAATTCAAAACAAAGTCCAGTCTTTGTCCCCTTTCACAGGAGAAAGCAGCAACTACAGGATTGCCCAATAATGCACAGTCAAAGGCAGGGGCAGCACCTCTCCTCAGCTCTTCAGCTCTTCTCCTTGGCAGAGGTCCCTCTTGAATCCAGAAGTGATCTGATTTTCAGGGGTTTTGGGTCTAAAGGAAAGTCTCTGTTGTTCACAAGATCCTGCCTTGCCCATGCCAGGCCCCAGACACACACCACGTGGTTGGAGACTGCATTGTGTGAGGTCAGGCACAGCCCTTTCAGGAGTGAGTGACCACTCCTCCCTCCCCTCCTAGCACAGATGGCTCATCAGGATATGCAGGCTACACCCCAGGTCCCTTTGTGTCACTGTCTAGAGAAGAGATGCAAACAGCCCAACTGTCAAACTGACCCTGACAGGGAATCCACAAACAGGCAGAGTCACAGAATTGTTTAATCAAGAAAATGCCTACTTTCTAAAAGTGTCATTTTCAAGCTAACAATCTAAAACCCAACTTCAATAAAAGATGTATTTTTAAATTGTAAGTTCATAGACTCTAAGCTCCATATTTCGATTTGCTCTCAAAGGGAATCTTCACTTTAAAGTTATTAAAAGCAACCCCAATATTAACCTATGAAAGAGATAGGCCTTTCAACAGTGAAGACTGGATGTAGCAATATTTCACAGTTAGGACATGTAACCCACAGCAGTCCATGTCCAACCTTTTACATACTCTGCATCCTGCCCAAGGGGCCTTCTAGGGCCTTCCGTAGGGGTGCCTTACAGGTATAAAAAGGGAGGGTTTGGTCCTGGCAAAAGGGTACACTTGCCAGGTCGAATTGGCAGTTTAGAACTGCACACACAGACACTGCGGTGGCAGGTATGAGCCACATTTACAGGGCTTCTAGTGTGGGTGGCACAACCAGTTCTGCAGGCCCACTAGTTGCATTTGATTTACTGGCCCATGGCACCTTTAGTCCCTTTAATAGGGACTTACAAGTAAATCAAGTATGCCAATCATGGATAAGCCAATTTACAGATAAATTTTACATGGATACACTTGTACTTTAACACTGGTTAGCAGTGGTGAAGTGCCCAGAGTATCAAAAACAGCAAAAAAAGTGTCCAGCACACATCAACAACCTGGGAATCAAAGGCAAAAGGTTTAGGGGAGACCACACCAAGAATGCCAAGTCTAGCATTGATCCCACGGACATAGTGGAATATAGTGAGGTTATATAGTGTACAGCCCACTTTTTGGCACAGGAAAGATCCATGTGTGGGGTGAGGTGCATTTCCTGTAGGAGGGCTATACTGACATGGTGCTTGTCATGGAACAATAAAATGTACCGCTTTTTCCTATGATTGCTCAGGCTTCAAACTTTCCAGGTTACACACCACAACGGGTGCATAGGATCGTCTGGTGTAATCGGGGACATTTACGTGTCAGAGAAATGTCAAGTAGTGCATAGGTGATGCCCCACCCAACTGCCCAGGAAGCATCTTACTAGGTGTATATGCCACTGTGCAGTAAAAAAAAAGAGGAAAAAGTGATCAGTCCCTCCATTCTCCTCCCATTCTGGCAGCCCAATCCCACCAGGACGCACTCCATCATAACTTGACAATTGAAAAGAAGTCTCACCCGCAAACCTCCCACTCTGAAGTCCTGGCATATCCGGGAGCACCGAGGATGCAGAAGGGGAGTGAGATGCATCTTCTCTACCTGGGCTCCCTGGGATATCCATAGGTAATTCATCGCCTGCTGTGGTGTTTGGAAGATGTGCTGTTTCTCGCAATGTGGGCTCCACAGACATGCTGAGTATAACATTACATACAGTTTCTTGGCTTGATTAAGTTTGTGCTTCACCTGAACAAATTTGCATCCGGCCTCTTGCACAGTAAGGGCAAAATCGGGAAAAAGGGATATGGTGTTGCCTTCAAAATTGAGAGTACCTGACTCCCAGGCCTGGCTGAGAGCCACGTCTCTATTACACAAATTTAACAGTTGTGTTATAATGGGACACGGAGGAGGCCCTGAGAGAGACTGGGAGAGGCCTGCTCACAAATCCCCTGTGAGCTCTCTCCATGACAAAGAGGTGAGCCAATGCATCCCCTACAAAAAAGGTGAGGAGGAGCCTTTTACTGAGTCCTTCATCTTGATGGGATTTGCAGATCCTGACATCCCAAGTATACAAATGTTTTTGCTCTGTGATCTCACCTTCGAGTCCTCATTCGTGGTCGCAATAGCTTTGAGGACCTTTTCCATGTTCAGCACTTTCTCCCCTCTGGACGCCAATCCATTATCCACTGTTGAGATCTTTCACCTCTTTCAAACTGCTGTCATGATTTTTGAGTTTATGGGCGACCATGTTACATTATATTCTGTTATGTTATGTTAACATAATTTATAAAGTACACTAGTTTCATGGTGCTGAGGCAGAATGATACATATCTGCTGAGACACTAATTAGTTATATGCTTAAGTGAATAACCAGGTTTTCAGCAGTTTCCTACATTTCTGGTAACAGGTGGCAGATCTTACTTGTGAGGGAAAGAATTCCACAAGTTAGGTGCCAGAGCTGAAAATCTCTCTCCATCAGTCCTCTTCTTTTTAAATTTGGGGACCATGAAATAATTAGCATGAGAGGGTCGCAACATGCGAGTCGGGGTATATATCTGAATATGTGAGAAAACATAGGCTGGATATTTGCTCCATGGAGTTTTATGGATGATGCAGCTTGTCTCAAAAATTACTCTTTGTGCCACCGGTAGCCAATGAAGTACTCTAAATAGAGTGGTAATATGGCATCAATAAGGAAGTTTATGTATCAGATGGACCACCTGATTCTGGATCAATTGCAGTTTCTTCATGAGTCCTTTGGAGATGCCAACTTATAAGGAGTTGATGTGATCTATCCTGGAAGTTACAAGAGCACTCCCTAGCTGAATAAGACCTCATGTGTTAAATATTTAGATATTTTCCTAATACGCTGAATCATATGGAAAGAACTTGCAACTACTGCTCCAATTTGACATTTTATTGACACATTTATGTCAATGATCATACCAAGGCTCTTTACCAACTTTTAGGGAACAGGAAGAGATCCTAACTCAGTGGGCCAAAAAGATGCAGTCAAATAGTCAACCTTAACTTTGGTGATAACAATTTCAGTTTTGTCTGAATTCAATTTAAGGTGGTTGCAATTCACCCAATTTCGAATAAATAGCACAGTAGATTGAAAAAAATCTTTTGACTCTGGACAACTAGCGATTTTGAATAATAACTGCATATCTTCTGCATAATTATAGACCATGAACTTCCTTTTTTTAAGAGAATGGATGAGAGGGTGAATATATAGGTTAAATAAATGCGGAGACAGAGAAGATCCCTGGGAAACTCCGCAATCCAGTTGAGCCTCAGCAGATTTAAAATATGAAAGACAGACAGATTGTGCCTAATTTGTTAGAAAAAAAAGACCCAATCCTTTGCTGCGCCCTGTAATCCTGCGGCCTTGACATGTTCCATTAAAAGCTTGTGGTCAACCATGTCAAAGACAGCAGATAGATCTAAAAGAACGAAGGCCAGGGTGGTGTCTTTGACACTTTCTTCATGAAGGTCATCTACCACTGATATGATGGCCCCAGGAAGCACTCAGGCCAAACACTGTTCCAGTGCACTGTGAGCTGCCGCATGACCGCAGGCTTAGCAACAATTTGCAATGGTGCCTCCACCTTCTAGGCCACAGGTTCGGCTGCTTCTGGTGCCAAGCCACGCAAGGGTCAAGATGTGTACATTCCCAATGCAAGATGGCTGTTAACAATCCAGTGTAGAGTGGATGATGCCGGTCTACAGTACTTGACGGCAAGAGTCTCACAGCCGCGATGCCATCATTCACATCAGCCCTTTATTCGAAGGAGATGAACACGTACTGCTTTCACTGCAGATTTGTGTTAGGCTGAGTTCGTTTGTGAGCTCAAAAGACACTGCCAAATTTGGATTCAGTTCTAGGTTCCACCGTGCAGCATATACATTGGGAGAAAAGTTAGGATATAGTTCAAAGCAGGCAAATCCAGGAACTTTTCAAATCCGAACTGCACGGATCTTAGACTTACTTTCGCCATACACCGCTCTCCAAAGAGCTGAAATGAAGTCAAAGGCAGGCTTTCTTGTATTCTTGCATTCAGACATTCACTGCAATAACTCTGTGCTTCTAAGTCACGCGTTGTAACATATTCACTACCCACAGGTTAGCAATAAATCCTACCACTTCATAGGTGAGTATACCATTACAAGACTGCGGTATTGTAAGTGTTGCACATCTTACTGCAGAGCGTTTTGCTGCATGTGATTTGATTGCTGCATTCCAAACATTGCCTTCGTAACCTTATTTTCCAACTTGCTCTTTTTGGTTTTGCACTAGTCTGTATACCTACAGCAAGTAACATCTGTGGTTTATTTGCCTCCCTCAGAGATTTCCTTAGCCTCACAAGTAAATGCCATAGTACTGCATTCTGAAGAAATGTATAAAAATGTACATAAACGTAAAGATGCCCATAAAATAAATCATAGTGCTGCACTTGGACCCAGCAAGGTGTGCACCTATTTAGAGCTAGAACTAGAAAATAGAATATAAACTGCAGAAGGTACAGAACCAGGAAGTGCCATGTGCAAAAACCTTCCGGGAAAAGGGTTTGTCTTCCACCAGAGCAGAAGGTATTGCACAAGAACACCGCCTTCTCCAGGAACCTCGTATCGAATCAGTTTTGTCTTCTGCAGGGCTAAACTCAGACTGATCAAGTGCGAAGAAAAATCAATCAGGAAAGAAGGTATTTTCTGCTGAAATGCTTGCCACCCTTCACAGTGATCCGAACAGAAGTGATCATATGTCAGCTTTGGATATTAGAAAAAAACAGTATGGCTTTTCTATACTTCCCCCAATCTCAGTGTGTACAGGGACTTGATCCCAGACATTCAACAACGTTCACCATGCCAGACTGACCATACCCAGTCCACCAGCAGACCGAGGTCATGTGGACGCTGTATGTGCCTACAAACACTGCAATGTTCAGCCAAGAAATGTCTATTGAAGCCAAATAACCATGGTAGTCAGACAGGAGTGGCTTGCAGCGGAGGGGAAGAAACATTAATAAAAAAAAAAAACACTTACCTGATTCCCTGATGCTGCCACCACCACCCACCACTCCTCTGCCTCCAATGCAGTTGCATGTATAGGCTCCCAGCCTGCCCTGTGGCCAATCCGAACTCTGCTGTCATGCTGCCAAGATGGCTGGCCAAACATACATGTGCACTGAGCCCTCCCTGCTCGTCATAGCCTGTGGTCCCTCCCCTTTTACAATAAAACAATGATAAACATGGTTTATTATCCTTTTTTTGTAAACGTTTTGCAGATGCTGCGGGGGGACGGGGGAGGTTTTACACTCCTCTGTGGAGGAGCCGCACCTGCTGCAACAGCACTTGAAAGTGACCAAAGATGAACAAGTCAAAGCCTGATAAATCAAATACATACATCATAAGGAAAGCCTTTATCATTTTACACCGTCTTTATAATTCACAATGTATATTCATGCAAAAAGCCAGTTTCTCAAGTAGCTTTGAGGCAGATGTGTTTCTGTGTAGATGCTTTCTAATAAAGCCTGGAGTTTTTAATCAAATACATTCTTCATGAACTTCAAAGAAAAGTCATTTTACACCCTGTTTCTCTAAATGAATAAAACATCTGTAGACATGTCGAACGTAGGAGGAAGAGACAAGCGGAACAAACAATTGAACTTTGTTATCAGTCAATAACTCACATTTACAAAGTTCATGCAGAAAAAACACGGTATAGATGTATTGAGTAATTAATGGGATACTAACTTAGGGAGATATTGTTTTGAAACTTTAATTTTGAAGAGTTCAGATGCATTTTTTTTGTGAAACTTTTGTGCCTTCGTGATCAATTTCGAGACACCTAAGTCAGGTCTTGATGTACGAACATCCATTCGCAAATCAGGCCCTTCAATTGCCACACTGATTGGTTTGCGAATGGTTTTGCAGTATGAGATGCGATCTATATGCTAACAGGTCGCATCACATTACAAATTGGCTCTTGGCAGGGGGCTGCTAATTAATAGTCCCTAGCGTCTCATGATTGTGTTCCCAAATGAGAAGCTTTTCTTTAAATCCAGTTTTCCATAAAAAGGAAATGAAAAGTAAGAATGGCTAAAAACAATCCCGTTTTAAACATGTATTAAGAATCATTGTAATAAATTATCCCATCATACTATTACTTCCTATGAAACTAAGAAGCCATGGAAGCATCAAAATATGAAGGCATGCATATAGGTAGACTACAGTCACTTTATACAGTGACTACAAAACATTTAAATTGATTTTCTTTTATTTTTGAATTCGTAAATGATCAGAGGGCGCTTCCTTTTTACGGGACTCGATAATTATATTAAATGCATGGCTGGCAGATTGACATATATACCAGGATAATGACAGGTGGATAGAAAGAAAGACAGGTAGGCAGATAAAAAAGCTGTTCGACCATAGAAATGATAGTTTTATTGAAAGCCACCATTAACATTTTGGACTCATTTGCAATCAAACGTTTTGAACCAAATGTCATGAATGGCAAAGCCTGATCATATGGGTCCTCATTCACAAAGGCATTGATGGCCATAAAATCAGGTTTACAGACAAATATTTTTTATAATCCTGCCAGGAATCCACAGCAGGACTCCTAACTAGGTGTATTACTGAGCACTTCTGGGCCAATATTACAGAGAAATGTGCAAAAGTGATTTTCACGCAAAGATTGGGGGCCACAAACGTGTTCATTTACATTAATACACTCCGAAGTGGCTGTTTCATAACCATAGATTTTTTTAGAGTAATCCCCAGTAATACACCTGAAAACCTGCACATATTGCAGCTTTACACGCCTACTACTTGAGATATTCGTGAATTGCATAAGTAATAAATCTGCACTAGTTCCTTGGAGTATTTTTGCAGGTGTAAAATTACTACTTATTTTCTGAAAGAGCCGCATGGAAACCTCGCAGACCTCGAGACAGGAGTAGACATACATTCACCATTAGAATTACACCTCAAATTTATTCATCTACATTAACGTGTCTATTTGTACTGAGTTCCTTTACATGGATACATTTGGAGTCAGACTTCTAAGTGCATAAATGTGAGTGATTCTCAGCATCTACACATAACATTATTTTATGCAATTGCCATTTCTATAGTGCATAATCCGCAGCTGTGACATTGTAGCGATTTTGGTAGTCTGGAGGAGGCTTTCTGAGCATTTCTGAGGTTTGTATCATAAACCAAGGTCTGCTTCAGCCTTTGTGGACATGCTATTAGTAGGGTGAATGAGTATTTATCTATGTTTGGTAATGATAACGGTTGATTTTTGATGAGTGAGACCAGGTGGCTGTATCTAATCAGTTACGCATTTTCTAAGCAGGATAGTAGGTATGTCCATGGCCAGGCAGGTCATTCAATCAATCAATCAATCAATCAAGGCATTTATAGAGCGCGCTACTCACCCGTGAGGATCTCAAGGCGCTGGGGGGGTCACTGCTGCTCGAAGATCCAGGTCTTGAGGCGCTTCCTGAAGGCGAGGTGGTCTTGGGTACTCCTGAGGTGGACAGGGAGGGAATTCCATGTCTTGGCTGCCAGGCAGGAGAAGGATTTACCTCCAGCCGTGGTTCTGCAGATGCGAGGGACGGCGGCGAGAGCGAGGCTGGTTGAGCGAAGTTGACGGGTGGGCGTGTGCGAGGCGACTGTTGAGGTATTTGGTGCACTTGTTGTGTAGGGCTTTGTGTGCGTGGGTGAGGAGCCTGAAGGTGATCCTTTTGTTGACGGGTAGCCAGTGCAGGTGTTTCAGGTGGGCGGAGATGTGGCTGTGGCGTGGTATGTCGAGGATGAGGCGTGCAGAGGCGTTTTGTAAGTGCTGAAGACGTTTCTGAAGTTTTGCGGTGGTTCCTGAGTATAGGGTGTTTCCGTAGTCCAGGCGACTTGTGACGAGGGCGTGGGTCACAGTTTATCTGGTGTCGGCAGGGATCCAGCGGAAGATCTTTCGGAGCATGCGAAGGGTGTGGAAGCAGGAGGACGAGACGGCGTTGACTTGCATGGTGAGAAGGGGGTCCAGGATGAATCCGAGGTTGCGTGCGTGGTCTGAAGGGGTTGGTGCGATGCCCAGGGCCGTGGGCCACCAAGAGTCATCCCAGGCGGACGGGGAGTTTTCGAAGATGAGGACTTCCCTCTTGTCAGAGTTCAGCTTCCGACGGCTGAGTTTCATCGATTGTGCGACGTCTTTCATTCCATCCTGCAGGTTGGCTTTGGCGGTGGCTGGGTCTTTGGTGAGGGAGAGTATCAGCTGGGTGTCGTCGGCGTAAGAGATGATGTTGATGTTGTGTTTGCGAGCGATGTTGGTGAGGGGGCTCATGTAGATATTGAAGAGAGTAGGGCTGAGCGAGGAGCCTTGTGGGACGCCGCAGATGAGCTCGGTGGGTTCTGAGTGGAAGGGAGGGAGGTAGACTCTTTGGGATCGGTCCAAGAGGAATGAGATGATCCAGTCCAGGGCTTGTCCTTGGATACCGGTGGAGCGGAGGCGGGTTATTAGGGTGCGGTGGCAGACAGTGTCGAAGGCAGCCGAGAGGCCAAGGAGGATGAGGGCGGTTGTTTCTCCGTTGTCCAACAGGGTTCTGATGTCGCCGGTGACTGCGATGAGGGCAGTTTCCGTGCTGTGGTTGGCCCGAAAGCCAGACTGGGAGGGGTCGAGCAGGTTGTTGTCTTCGAGGAAGTTGGTCAGTTGCTTGTTGACGGCCTTCTTGATGTCCTTGGCCGGGAAGGGGAGGAGCGAGATGGGGCGGAATTTCTTCAGGTCGATGGTGTCCGCCGTAGGTTTTTTCAGGAGAGCGTTGACTTCCGCGTGTTTCCAGCTCTCCGGGAAGGTGGCAGATGCAAACGAGCTGTTGATGATGCTCTGGAGATAGGGGGCGATGATGGCATCAGCTTTGTTGAAGATGTGATGTGGGCAAGGGTCCGAGGGGGCGCCGGAGTGGATGGTGTTCATGGTGGTTCTAGTCTCTTCGGAGCTGATGGGTGTCGAGGCGTTGAGGGTGATGGTTGGGGCTGTGAGTTCCGTGGTGGTCGGCGGGATCTGCTGTCCGAAGCTGTTGTGTAGGTCGGTGATTTTCGATGGAAGAAAGTAGCAAGGGAGTTGCAGAGTTCTTCTGAGGGCGTGATGGAGTTGGAGCTGGCGTTGGGATTGGAGAGCTCTTTGACGATGTTGAAGAGGTCTCTGCTGTTGTGGGTGTTCTTGTCCAGTCTCTCTTTGAAGGATGCCCTTTTGGTGAAGCGGATCAGCTGGTGGTGTTCGCGGGTGGCGATCTTGATGGCTGACATATTTTCTGCGGTGTGTTCTTTGCGCCAGGTTTTTTCGAGGGTACGGCAGGTTTTCTTGGATTCTTTGAGGGAGTCTGTGAACCAAGGAGGTTTCCTGATGTTAGTCTGTCTTGGGTGGCTTCTGAGGGGGGCGAGGTTGTTGGCACAGTTGGTGATCCACTGTGTGAGGCTAAGGGCTGCGTTGTTGGCGTCAGAGGTGATGGCAGGTTGGTTATGGTTGAGAGTGGAGAGTAGCTGTTCTGTGGAGATTTTGTTCCAGGGTCTGCAGGTGATAAGTTGTGTGCGAAGGTGGTGGGTCTTGCGTCTGAAGGTGAAGTGGACACATCTGTGGTCGGTCCAGTGTATCTCGGAGGAGTGGCTGAAGGATACGTGGTTGCTGGCGGAGAAGATGGGGTCGAGCGTGTGGCCAGCGGTGTGGGTGGGGGTGTTCACCAGTTGCTTGAGTCCGAGATTGGTGAGGTTGTCGAGCAAGGTGGCGGTGTTGGTGTCGTTGTTCTTCTCCAGGTGGAAGTTCAGGTCTCTGAGGAGGATGTAGTCTGGCGAGGCTAGGGCGTGCGGGGATATGAAGTCTGTGATGGATTTGCTGAATAGGGTGCATGGGCCAGGGGGCCTGTAGACGAGAGTTCCCCTGAGGGTGGTCCTGGGGTCGGTGTGGATCTGGAAGTGCATGTGTTCGGCAGCGAGGACGGTGTCTTCGGTGGAGGTAGTGACGTTGATGGAGCTCTTGTAGATGATGGCGATTCCTCCTCCGATTTGGTTGGCACGGTCTTTCCTGGCGATCTTGTAGCCGTCTGGGATGGCTAGGGCGATGTCGGGAGCTGATGAGGCGTTCATCCAGGTCTTAGTGATGAAGGCGACGTCTGGTGCGGTTGAGTCCAAGAGGTCCCATAGTTCAATGGAGTGCTTTTGGACGGAGCGTGCGTTGAGGAAGATGCACTTGAGGTGGTTGTTGGAGCGTGGGCTGGTGGACGGATTGCAGGCGCGGTGGAAGGTATACTTGCAGGGTTGACAGGCAAAGGGTCCATGGGTGTGTTTCGGGCTGGCTTGGTAGCAGGTGGTAGTTCGTCCGGGGTTGAGTGCGTGGAGGGAGGCGGTGTCGTAGCTGAGCTGGGGGTTCTGGCGCTGGGCACGGTCCAGGCGCGGATGGGCGCAGACGGGCTTGCCTTTGGAGGAGGGGTCAGCTGGGAGGCGGGAGGGAGAGTAGCGAATGGAAGCGGGGGCGGGGCTGCACAGGAGGCAGCAGCGGGAAGGCGGGAGGGAGGAGAGCGGGGGACAGGGAAGCGTCTGGAGAGCAGAAACGGGAGGGAAAAGAAAGATCACAACAGGAGATAAAGCACAACAGGAGAAAAAGGACAACAGGAGATAAAGGACAACAGGAGATAAACAGGAGATAAAGTGCAGCAGGAGATAAAGATAAAGTACAACAGGAGAGGCAAAAGGAGAGCGGCGAGAGCGCAACAGGAGAGGCACAAGGAGAGAACAAGAGCACAACAGGGGAGGCACACGGAGAGAACAAGAGCACAACAGGAGAGGCACAAGGAGAGAACAAGGGGACAACAGGAGAGGTACATGGAGAGGGGCAAAAGCGCACCAGGAGAGGCACAAGGAAAGAACAAGAGCACAACAGGAGAGGCACACGGAGAAAGGAAAAAGCGCAACAGGAGAGGCACAAGGAGAGAACAAGAGCACAACAGGAGAGGTACAAGGAGAAGGGCAAAAGCACGGACAAGGAGACGGACGGGAGCGGAGCAGAAGAGGAACCTAGGACTTACCGGACCTGTGGCAGGGGCCTGGGCAGGTGGAGCTGCAGTGGCGGGGAAGCGACCTACCCCAGGGACAAGGGTCGCAGGTGAAGAAGTGAAATGGCGTTTGGTGTCAGCAAGTACTGTAGGTTGAAAGTGAAAGACATATTTAGGTTGTGTTGGATGTATTTTAGGAGTTCTGTCTTAAGATGTTCTGTTGCTTGATAGTACATTGTGTTTTGTGGTAGATAGTACTGTTGGAAATAATAACTGGCCATTTGGCATACTTTGCTGTGTGAGGTGTTTGTGCAATGCTCTGTCGATTTTCAATGGTGTTCTGTTGGAGATTGGGGATGTGACATATGATTAGAGATGTATGCTATTGACATCATGGTGATACCCAGCTATATATAAATATATCTGCTTTGCTCAATGTGTATGGAGCAGTTTGTTGAAAACGTCTTGTTGTACGCCTGTGTGTTGTCCATGTCTTGAGTGGCTCTTTTAATTTAAAAGATGAGTGGCTAGGCAAAATGTTAGAACCTGCAAATAGGAGTCTGATTTGGAGAAAGCATGTACCACTGTCAGAACAGAAAGGGTAACGTGAGAAGGCAATGGGCAACTGGAAAATGGGGAGAAGATATGCCCTGGGATTTTAGAAGATCTGAGATGAAGAAGTGGATTAGAGCCGCTGGGAAGAGAGACTATTATGACCTTCAGCTGAGAGAGGGTGGTAGAAACTGGTAGAAACTGCCTTGATTGGGAACATCAGTAACAGGCTGGAGAAAGGTAATCAAGGAAGAGAAAAGACTGCAGTGGAAAGAAGTTTGCATAGGCCCATCAAGTGTTCTCACCTTTTGTTCAAGTAATAGCTTACAGTGTGAATGGTGAGCAGTTGGAAAGTTAGGTTGAACAGCAGATTGTTTACTGATTGGGGGCATTGCCCCTCACATGAGGCGGTTGATTTCAGATTAATCACTTATGGGTGAACTATGAGTCTCATTTAGGCTGTCTAGAAAAGCTGAGAGTCCTTACAGAGGATTATGCTACTACTATTCAATTCTATGAGGGAAAAAAAGACATTTCCTTTCCAAGTCCTGCATTATGCCTGATTTGTTGATTAAAAAAGAAGTTTGAATGTGATAGGATGGGCTGTTTTGGAATAGTCTTCCGTTGGGTAGATTTGGTTGGGGCGAGCATACTGCGAATTCTAGGACAAACTGGGCATCTAGCCATAACCTAAAAGTGACTTTTACTGCCTGTCTTCAGAGCTTTCAATGCATAAGTTTTTCAGAGAGATGTGATGGATGGGATCAATGAATGAATGGTTTATGCAGTCACAGGTACCCAGCAACAAGGTGTCCTAACACTAGCAAACAGCATAATGTAGAAGGAAATTAAGTGATGCAGAACAATGACTTTTTAAGTAGTTTTGAAAACATGTCATACTATCAAGACAAAGTAATATGAACAAATTGGCATTTGTGGAATGCAATACTTGAGCAGATGAGTAGGAAGTGAAGAGTTTTCTCTTGTAAGTAGGTGAGTAGATGTAGATGCTTTATGGTAAAGGGGCTTGAATAATCATCATTTGAGGAACAGGAGACAGCTATAATCTGCCTGCCTTATTTTGTTCATGCTGGGACCTGGTCATGAGGTGCACTGGAAGGCCCAAATGAATGGGTTGGGGACATTCTTAAAAAACGTTAGGACATATTTATGCTCTGTTTGTGCCAAATTTGCGTAATTTTTTTAAACACAAATTCAGCACAAACTTAACTCCATATTTATATTTTGACGCTAGACACATATAACGTCAAAATACTGGAGTTTGCACCATTTTTTGGATGCATGAACCTACCTTGCGTCAATAAGATGCAAGGTAGGCGTCACATCTAAAAAAATGCTGCTATCCCCAAAGCCCCATATTTATCTCCCCATGCTAAAATGATGCATGGGTGGAAGGAGGGGCTAAATATTGGTGCAAAGCTTGCTTTGCACCAATATTTAATGCCTGGATCAGATCAAGCGTTAGGGGACCTGTGGACCCATTTCCATGGTTAAACACCATGGTATGGGTCCACAGATGCCCAGCCCAAGCCCCAGGAACACCCCCACCGAAACCAGAGGGACACCAGAGGGTGGGGACCCCATCCCAGGTAAGTAGGGCAAGTATAGGTAAGTATTTTTTGTTTTTATTTTAAAGTGCCATTAGGTGCCCTAATAAGGGGCCCCTGCATGGCACTGGGTGCAGTGGCCATGCCCAGGGGACACTGACCCCCTGTGCTGACCACTAAGGTGGTGGGCATGACTCCTGTCTTTTATAAGACAGGAGTCATGTGTTAGGGATGGTTCTGCATCAGGAAATGACGCTAGGCTGGTTTGAGGCATTTTTTTGCCTCTATCCAGCCTAGCGTAATTTTTTGATGCTCAACCTCCATAGCCTCTCCCGTCACCCCCACCCTGCTAGTGTCATTTTAGTTGATGCTAGCCCAAGCTTAGTGCCAGCTTGCGCCATTCCATTAATATGGTGCATGGTTGGTGCTCAATAATGGTCAAGCAGGCGCTAAACTTTTGGGTGCAAAACTGCATTAGCGCAGTTTTACACCAAAAAGTTTAAATATGGGCCTCTGTCTGTGGTACCTCTAACGGCAAGACCATGAGCATGGGGCCTGCTTGCAGCCTCAGACTACCTCACTGAAAAGCATGAGAAGGTAATTGCATCCTTGCTCGAGGGGGACATATTCTGAAAGGTCATTTGTGCAGCCATCCTTTGCTGCTAAACATTGTGGGTGAAAATGTGAGTCATTGGCATCTGTCTGTATGGAAAGGGGTTATGTGGAAGAGGCTTAGCACTATTTATTTTGTGATAAATGATGTGTCATACACTGGACATATTACACACCATTGATCACAAAACGTTGTGTATGAAAATATCATTACTAACAAGCATTGACAAAGGCAATACGTCAGGTGTATTTTAAATGTGGGTTTGGTGTGAGCATTGCAGTGATTGCATTTAGCCAGACCACTGTCAGAATGCAACTTCAATGAGCCTTGTCTAACACATAAATGCATTGTGTTTAATTTACTGTATACAAATGTATATGTTTAAGAATTGGCATTTAGTGAAATGGGCATCAATGAATTACACAGAAAACCTTTCATTTGATAGAGTACTGTGGTAAGAAAGCAGAGTCCAAGGAGGCATATCTAAATATATGTCATGCCCTTGGGTGTTTGACACCATTTAAAGAAGTCAGGTTGGGTGGAAGCAGGAAGCGTGGTCTGCTTGAAACTGTAGACTCTGGAACAATTAAAGCAGAATAAAAAGCCCTGCTGTGTGCAATCTTGCAAAGTGGCACAAGCTCATGTGTGAGACCTTCAGCTAGCCTGGCTTTTAGCCAACTAACTATTGTAGTCTGATACTGATAGCTCCACTTTTAACATTGGAAGTCTAGGAAAAAACGGGGCTGTATAAAGGTGTCTCCTGTGACATTGGACCACTTAGTAACATTCATTTCCCCTTTTCCTTCACAATGTGATCTTTTGCAAACAAAGAGTGGTGCATTGCCAAAGTCTTATTGTAAAGCAGCACAAGTTTGTTGCCAAACTGGAGACAAAATAAATCTGTGATTTAATCTCCGCTTCAACACATTGTGTGGCGACCGCCAGAATCAGCCCCGCTGCCCAGGAGGTGACCGCCAGCAGCAGCCCCACTGGCCCAGACAGGACCGCCAGCATCAGCCCCGCTGCCCAAGACAGGACCGCCAACAGCTGAAGCGCTGCCAAGGACACCGCCACCACAAGTACCGCTGCCAAGGACACCGCTGGCACAAGCACCGCTGCCAAGGACACCGCCGCCACAAGCACCGCTGCCAAAGACATTGCCGCCACAAGCACCACTGCCAATGACACCGCTGGCACAAGCACCGCAGGCCCATGAGCGCCAAAAACACTGATGCTACTGAGGCCGCCACGAGCAGGATGAAGCACTCTGGGCACCAAGCCCCCTCCAGAACCAGTGGAATATCACATCCACTACCTTTGTCCTTGGCAGGATGAAGCACTCTGGGCACCAAGCCCCCTCCAAAACCAGTGGTGATTTACATCCACTACCACTGTCCTTGGCAGGATGAAGCACTCTGGGCACCAAGCCCCCTCCAGAACCAGTGGAGTATCACATCCACTACCTCTGTCCTTGGCAGGATGAAGCACTCTAGGCACCAAGCCCCCTCCAGAACCAGTGGAGATTTACATCTACTACCTCTGTCCTTGGCAGGATGAAGCACTCTGGGCACCAAGCCCCCTTCAGACCCCCTCCAGAACCAGTGGGGACTGTTATCCACTTGAGAGACTGTGGCTTTGCACTCCCCAGGATTGAACAGTGGGCAAACCACCCACTGTAGAGACTTGTGAGATTGTGGCTTTGCACTCCCCAAGATTGAACAGTGGGCAAACCACCCACTGTAGAGACTTGAGAGACTGTGGCTTTGCACTCCCCAGAATTGAACAGTGGGCAACCCACCCACTGTAGAGACTTGAGAGACTGTGGCTTTGCACTCCCCAGGATTGAACAGTGGGCAAATCACCCACTGTAGAGACTTGTGAGACTGTGGCTTTGCACTCCCCACGATTGAACAGTGGGCATGGGGCTTCCTCGCGGTTTTGGCGTTGTGCACTCAACCGGCTGAGGTGCCCCCCCTTTCCCTTCCCCCTGAGGTGCCTGTTTTATTTCTATTTGATGCCCCTGCAGTGTTCTCTTTGTCATGTTCGGGTATCTTGTGTGGGCCTCATCCATGCATTTGGGGCCCAGTGGTCCACGGACTTTAAGGGTGGAATACCCTGGACTAATACTCTTGGTGTATATATTTGTAAATAGTGTATGTATATTATTTGACTACTGAATTATTATATATTACAATTGTTCACCTCATTTCCTTTGGTCTTTGCATTCTTCCGGGGGGGTTGGGGGTGTAACTGTAATGTATCATGCTGTATTAGTGTGTGTGTTGTCATGAGTGAGGGTGGGGGTGTTGCGTGTTGCATGTGTGTGTCACTGTTTTTTCCCTCCCTTGTGTCGTAGGTGCTGTACTCACCGTGGTCTTCTCCGCCGGCGTTCGTGCTCCTGGTAGAGGAGCAAGAAGATAAAGACTGGTAAAACGTGGAGCTCGGGTTCCATGGCGTCCTGGTTCCTCGTGGAGTGTACAGAGGTGAGCATTTTCCCTTCGAAGTCCTGTTTCCGCCGTGTTTTTGTTCGCAGTGAATCCGCCCCGGAAAAGGTGGCGGATTGGTAGGTTGTGATACTGTGGGCAGTACATTGTCTCCCGCCTGTCTGTTGGCGGTGACCACCGCGCTGTTTGTTTGTACTGCAGCGGCGGTCAGAGTGTTAAAGTGCCTGTCTTTGTTGGCGATTTCCGCCACGGTCGTAATTCCATTTTTTTTTCTGTTGGCCTGTTGGCGGTGTTACCGCCACTTTAACACCGACCGCCAGGGTTGTAATGACCACCATTGTATTTTTTGTACATGGGGAAACATCATGAGCAATGGTGTGCCCCGTTGTTACGTATGCTCAATACAAGTCTTACACCAGGACACATGCATGAAGCTTTATCAAACCTTAGAATAGCCGATGGGAAGTTTCTAGCCCCCTTATCAGATGACCCCCACCTGGCATCCATGATGCCTGGGCAAGCCTTGTTGTAGCACCACAGGTGTCATAGTGTTGGATTGCATACAAAGCCCCCCATAATGACAAGGATACAGGAAATCTTGACTTGTTGGGCCACATGATCCTCACACGTTTGTTAACACAAATGTTGTGCAAGGACGCATTAGTCCACTCACCTCAGGGCCCTGAAGGTCAACAATGGATAGCCATCACCCCAGTGACATGTACATGATACAGTAGATGGCTGGTAGGAAATAGTCACAGATTAGGAGTAAGTCATTGTTGAGGAATGTGTGGTGGACTGCATGTGTCATCGGCGAATGCAGTGTACATTATATGTCTGTTCTACCTCCACCCAGTTCTGTATTTAATGCTTTATTCTCCTCATTTTTCAGCTGCCAATATGACACCGGGGAAAACGACATGCATTCCACAAAAGAGCAGACGGATACCATCAAATTTTGGATGTGGATGCCGGTTACAAGAGGATGAAGAGGAGGTTCTGGAAGGAAAAGGCCACAGGGGCATGGTGTGCTTTCCCACCTGGGGGACATCCACAGCAACCACAAAAAAGCTGGGCACACTGTGGAAAGCATCTGGGGTGCAGGGGACCTTTGCACGTCTGACCCCCTCCACATCTGCTGCACTTGTCACAAGCCAGGCACCCATGCAGCCACATGCTGCATTCTTCAGCCTAAACTTTGAAAGTGACATGAGACGGGACATGGCCCCCATGATGGCCAGATTGGCAGGTTGGAGCAGGAAAGTGCCAAAAATCACAAGTTACTCAAGTACTGCAAAACGAAATTGAAGAAATTGTGATGTGTCACTGCCACAACTTCCCAGTTCCTTTCCTCTCCCTGTTACTGTTGTTAATTTTTTTAGATTGGGTTTTAGATGGGTATTGTTAGGTTAGTGAAATGGTGTGGGGTAGGCATAGGTTAGAGTAAGTATAGTTGGTGGTGGATTTATGTGCATTTTTTAAATTGGGGGTTGGGTGGGGGGTAATGTTGGGGTATATGTGTAAAAAAAAAAAAGTAAAATATATATTTGTTTAGGCCATAGGTTAAGTGAATACATGTGTAGTCATATTTGATGTGGTCCTACTTGTATATTGTCTCTTAAGGGGGTGGGGGACAATGTTTAGATTGTGGCATTACATGTGTAAGAATAGTTTAGAATAGGTTAGGTTGATGTAGTTGTAAGCTAAGTTAAGTTAGTTTAGGTTTGTTTAGTGTAGGGTAGTTTTTAGGATAGGTTTAGGTATATAGTTTTAAATATTTTTAAATAAATCCTTCTTGTATAAGTCTATTTTTTTGTCATGTTGATTGAGTGTCTGGGTGTTCTCATGTAGCACTGGCCAAGTTGGAAGAATGGCCTACGGTATTCTTACTGTCTTGATTTCCATGGATTACCATGTGCATCCCCTATGAGCACGGAGCTGTCAGATTGTCTGTTAAATAACATCTACTAGTACATACATTTGCCATTCACTGTTCCATCCGTTCACATTGTGTATGTATACATTATCTTGGATAGGTAAATATGGAACTTCAAATGTAATTGGTGGGGTCTTGCAGTTTCATTGTTGGCAAGTATGGCACATATGACAACAGGCAAATTTGGAACTGCATCCTGAAACACTGACAGGTGCCCATCACTGACAAGGTTAGCCTCTTCTGTACCACACATATTAGTTGTACTAGTACTCCTATCTGGATAAATTGCCATTGACTTGGTTCTGAGCCATACATGGCGTATGTCACATTCCAAGGATTTCTGTTCAATGTATGTATAGAATACTCTGCAAGTTGGTTGCAGCCGACAACACCATCATTCACCTTTCTCATGTTAGCATCCTAGTGTGTGGCTTTGTGTCTGACAGTAATGCACTAATGTAATGATGTTCTCTACTCATTGGTATGGATTCACACAATGCATTCATTTAGCTGAGTGGATAGATCACAGTAAACGTAGAAATGTTACATATAAACAAGGTGCTTTATTCATACATGTGAGTGTAATTTCAAATTATACACAATGTTCAGTTCACAAACCCCATGAGAGAACCTTAGCCATTTATAGTACAATCCAAGTCCAGGGGTGAAGAGAGCATATTTCATGCTGTCACAACACTGGCTTGATCTTAAGCTCAGTACTAAGGAGATACCGTCCATATGGCACAGACTGGTGGTACCGGGTTGTTTTCCTTGTAAATTTTGTTTCTTCCACATCTTCATCCTCTGATGTATGTGGTGCCTTCTATGCCATTGGTGATCCTGTTGTTGAGGTTGAGGGGGCCACACACACATCAGGAGATAGACATGTGGAGTCAAAGGTCCCGGCAACTGCCATTTAGGAGAACACATGTCATTACTGCAGCAAGGAGGAACTGCTGATTTATTAACACAGCAGCAACATCACAGTGGTAGGCAGCCATGTTCTCCCTGAGGGAGGACACTTCCTGCTGTATGGACCCCAGGGTATTCTGCATAGCCCTCAGCCTGTTTTCTATCATGCTGCTGCCACTTTGGAAGGGCAATTGTTGAAGCCTCTGCCTCATGACAGGAGCTATGTCGGCCAGGGACTGCTGGAGTCCATGTAGCCGGGAGTGGGTGTCTCTAATGGCAGCTAAGTTGTTCTTAATTGGAATGAGGCACCTATGCACTCCCTCTAGCCTGCCTGGCATGGTCTCCATCCCCACCCACACCTGCTTGGCCAGCTCCCGCTGGACTCCTACCACTGTTCTCTGAAAGTTGATCTCTGGGTCCTCGAAGTCCAGGGCTGTGTCAGTACTGGCTAGTTGTGTGTGTTAGTGGCTGGGTGATTGATGTGGGGACCCCGCAACAGTGTGTGTCCTCTCTGCAACTGGATGTGATGTCTGTAGGGTTCCTAGGACAGCCTAGGTCGGCAGCTGATATCCATGTCATCTGTAAAATCCGGGGCAGGCAGTTTAGCAGGAGGTAAGCCATCACCCTCTACAATGAAATAGTGAAAAGTCAATCTTAGATTGTTGTGGTTGTTGACATGGCACATCATTTACTTGCTACTGGAGGCACAATGACATGTAACAGACCCAAATTTGTAGTTGTATATTATGTGTAGCATGGCCCATTACACATGGGTCAAGCTTACAAGGTATATTTTTAGGCATATTTAGATGCCCCTAGCGTCACTTGAGCATTTCTTTTTGTGACGCTCGGGTGGCGCAATGTCCTCTGACAGTTTTACAATGTGCTGATAGGTGACTTATTGTGGCTTAAGGCCATTTTGTAGAAGGGCCCCATCACACGCAGCACTTTGTGTGGTAAGGGCGTGCAATGGTTGTTGCTGTGGGCATGCCACAGCAACACTCATTGCTTTTTGACAGTGCCTCAGAATGACATGTTTTTGTAAACCAGAGTCCTTGCCAAAATATCACATCACCCCAGGGGTGGCACTGGCATGGTACAGTGATGTTAACTGCCAAATTTTCACCTCATTTTGAACTCGTTCCATGTGTGCTGTATTTAGCAACTCACATAGACAGAGCTAATGGTCTTTTAAGAATGTTTTTGTGCAGAAAGGTGTTCCTTCCTGCACAAAAAAACAATCTGCCCCTCAACGCAGTCATCCTTGCACTACGGTGCAAGGCTTGTTGTGTTGACCCACGTCAGCTAATTTAGCCCTGGCACAGGAAGTGACACAGGGGTGCCCCAAATTCTATTGAATACTGGCCATTAGTGAGTTTTGAAAATGATGACTGTGAGCAACGCTGCCACATTTGGGGTAACATGGCACACCATAATTTCCTATTACATCTGACCTTAGTGATTTTATCCCACACCACCCACCACCTTGCAGGCTACTTGCCCCTACCACTGACAAAATTGTGGCATGTAATTAGCCTTACTATTCACCATGGTGGACATTGCCTCATCAGTGTATTGTGTGCTGTCACTCTTTTGGTGCAATGATGCATTGGCACTATGGATGATGGGACTAGTGCAGCACAGCACAGGTAGGTCCATTGCATACCATGCTTTTGTTACATTCTCAACAGCCTGTAGCAGACCCCAGACATGTGCTAATTGGAGGTGACAGTGCAACCATTATGGATTGTCTACCCCATTAGATTGCCCCTCCCCAAATGTGGCACATTTCCTTGTACACAATATATCAGCAACAGGCATGTATTGGTGTAAGAATGTTGAATGTGGATCAATGCATGCACAGTTGTGACGTTGTAGATGTGGCACTAGGGGAATGTGCAGCTTTGTTCCACGTCGGCTATTATTTGAATGATGTTACAGTTGCATTACAGACTAGTGAAATTGTGCGGTGGTGCAACATTGATGTCACTTGTGCCAGTTCTTGAATGTACCAGTAAGCAGTAAACCAACCTTTCACACAAGACACTCTGGCCCTTGTTATGACTTTGGTGCTCTTTTCAGAAGACTGCCGAAGCCAAGGGCGATAGAAAATGGTCTTCCGACCACCTTATTACGAGTACTTAAGGATTTCTGCCACAATTTGGGCAGAAATTCTCCAGTAGTTGTGCTGGCGGTCGGAGGAGCAGAAGTGGTTCCACCACCGGCCCTGCCCCACCTACAGGACTCCGACAGCTGCATTATGGCCTGTAATATGGCCTGGCAGTGTCTGATGGCGGTGAAAGCAACTGTTCCCTGCCAGGTGACCTCCTCACAAGACAAGGTAAGTGGATCGTCCAACAGGGGAGGGAGGGCAGATGGTGGGGGGGTTATGTGTGCGTGGGTGTTGTCTGTGTGCGTGAGTGTAAGTGTGTATGCGTGAGTGTCTGCGCTGTGTGTGTGGGTGTTCGAAAGCATGTTTGAATGGGGGTGCGTATGAGTGTTTGAATGCTTGCATGATTATTCAAGTGAGTCTCTGTTGGAATGTTACTGGAATGGAAAGGGCTTTGGGGGTTGGGGAGCCGGTATGGAAGTGGGGGTGCTGGTATAGAAGTAGGGGTGGGGAATTTTGGAATTGCAGGGGATTTGCGGGAGTCATCTGCCAGTGACAGGAAAGGAATTTTCTGTCACCAGTAGCCTTTCTGCCAGGGTTTTCGTGGAGGTGCTACCGCCACGGAAACCCTGGAGGAGAGCCGACTCGTTATACCTCCGGCTGTCTTCAGTGGACTGCCGGGTCGGAGATGCTAATCTCCAGTCTGGCTCTCTAACTGCCCTGACAGTACAAGCGGGGATGTGGCGGGTTCTCACAGGTCAACCCGCCACACTCATAATGTGGTGGTCTTCAGACTGCAACAGCATCTCTGGTGGTCTTCGAACTGCCAGGGCCAAAATGAGGGCTTCTATCTTGTCAGATGGTGAGGTTGCAGCTACTTGTACAGCTGCACACATGATGTTCACAGACATGCTCCTTATGTTGTATGCGTTTTATTTTGTGCTCATCCCCATATTGAGTGTGAGTTGTTGTGGGTTCACCCTGTGTGGTTTGCATTCCACAGGTTGCACACTTTAGGCCAGATTTTTTCCCAAGTGGTACAGCTCAGTGCAGCAGCAATATGCCTTGCACGATGCTGCACCTGTTTAGAAATGCAGGGATGTGCCATGTTTACTAGAATACAGTACACCTCTGCATTTCCCCCTGCAACGGCACAGATTTGTTCTTCCTACACCAACACAGGCATTGCTGCAGCATGATGAAAGGGTGCCTGCCTTGTGGGGAAACATTGTTTATGTGCAGGGAGGTGTCCCTTCATGCACATGTACAAGCTATTTTTGGTAAAGTGGCATTTCAATGTGTGTTGCAAGATGCAGCACACATGAGAAGGGCAATGAGACAAGGAAGAAGGCAAGCATTTTGGCTTGTTGCACCACCCTGACTCTAGTCCTAGTCTCTGATGTACAGTTTGTGTAGGATCAAGGGATTTGACAATATGCAATGGGTGTTGTCGTGGCACAGCCACTGCTACACTATTTGCACATCCCTTCCAGGCAATGTGCTTCATATTTACATGCTGCAGTATAGCCATAGTGAGTGGATAATGTCCATGTTGTGCATATGTTTGGGTGCATTGCTCAACCAAATCATCAGTGCATGTGTGACTTGGGTGGGGATGGCGCGTCTTGACTCAGGGCCTATGTGTCCCGATACAAGTCTTTAGTATGCATTGAGTGTGTCCTATGTGCCTCCCCATTCTGCCATTTGTGGAATTCCAGATATTAGCCCCCTGCAACTTACCCTGCATTTGTGGTAATTCTTTGTAGTCTGCGCTGTCCTGTTCTGCAATTCTAGTGACCAGGTCCTCCGGAATGATTGCTGCGACCATCTCCTCCAGCTTATGCAGGTCATCCTGTGGTGCGGGTCTTCCACCTACAGTCTGCAGTGCTGCCTTTTGGTTTCTGGCCAGTTTCTCCTTAGTCCTGCACTTGCAATCATGCCAGCGCTTCTTGCAATTGGTGACAGTCCTCTTCACCTCTGCCACGCTGTTGACTTTGTCTACTATTGTCTGACATATTGCATCTCTCCTACTGACTGGCAATTTGGAGGTGCCGAAGAGCTGATGTTGGTGTTCCGTCACCTCTCTGACCAAGATGTCATGCCCCTCCTCACTAAAGCGACACTTGCTCTTCCTCTTCTCCTTCTCCTGGGACTTTGCTGGGCCCTCCTGGCTGGTACAGTTTGTTTGGGGTCTCCTGGGGTCTCTCCTGGCCTTCAATCTCCATCTTGTCTTTCAATTTGTATTTTTCTTGCTTGTGCATTTTGTTTTTACATTAATGCAGCTAAAAATGGACTAACCTGTTTTGCTTCTAAAATCTTTGCCGCAAAATGGTCTAGCACCACTTTTGCAGCATTAAGCATTAGCGTAATTTTTCCTTACGGCAGGTTGCAATGGTTAGCCTCTTTCTTTTTTAAAGCTAACCATTCCTTAGCATCATAGTGCGTAATTTTTTTAATATGGCACACTGATGGCGCTAGGGAATGACGGGTTAAACGTTTTTAAAGCACAACTGCGCTAGCGTAGTTGTGCGCTATTTTTCATAAATGTGGGCCTAACTCTCCTGATTCATTATATCCATGACCCCCATAACAGCTTGCCATATTTTTTAAAGCACTTCAAGCTCGAGGTTTATGCTCCTCAGCCGGAATGCAGTGCACCCTTGTAGTGGCTTCCATGGTTGCACCTTACTGCTTGAAAATGTAAAAAAAAAATACTAACAAGATGCTGATTTTTTTAAATAAGTCTTTAATAATACATTTTATGACTATCACTTTTATTAAATATCGCAATGTGTGGATTTATATAATGTAAATTTGATTATATTTATTGGTAACTTTTTGACAAAGGTAATGGGTATGCTTTATATATGTTAATGCACTGACCCCCTTCATTAAGCCAATAGGCCCACTTTTTATATTTTCGTGTTGTGACTCTTTGACAAAGTCATTGGACATACTTACTTAAAATGACACACTTTATAGTGTAACATCACTAAGATGTGCAGGCCGACAGGGGTTGGCCCAACCTCATGCTTGCAGGCATGAGCAGTGGTGAGTTGGGCACCAGAGAGGTGTTGAGTGCAAGGGCCTGAGCACAGGCCTGGCCCTGTGCCTAACCCCAAGCTACATACGGTGATGAATATCTTACTTTATGTGAAAATAGATATTCACTGAAAAAGCAAAGGTTACAATTACATTATTGTTAGGAATTATAATAATATGGCACTATACATTAGAACAAGGCCATAGAAGTTCACTGAAAAAAACAAAGGTAACAGGGACCTTATAGTTAGCCAAAAATGTATGTTAAAACATACCATTCTAAATGAACAAAAACACTGAAATACACCATTTATAGTTATCTAAAGTAACTGCAACTTTTACCCTAAATGAATAATAACTCATGTCCTCAACAAGGCAATGGATTAGTGACTAAAGAGAATTTCCATCACAAGGTAACTCCCGAGAAGATGAACTTATTGAAGGGTGCCTGGATAGATCTAGTCTGCTAGAAAACATTACGCCTTTTGCGCAAGTGTCTAGTTTGACTCTGTGATGCTCTACAAATGCAATCATTGTTATAATTAGCTAACATTTTCATTTCACTTGTTTGAGTATAGCAGTCAAATCAAAAGAGGGGGGATTGGGAGGATTAATGGTCCAGTGTATATCCTCCCTTAAATGATACTATATCAAAAGACAATGATACACTGTTCCAAAGTAAAAGAAAAAGACCAGGAGAGTCCTAATTTTAGGAGCAAGAGTCCTCACATACCCAACTGGGTGTCATGCTTCATCATCAAATGTGCTCCTCATCAGACCGGCGCTGCAATGTCTGATGGGCACTCCCCAAGGGGGGCCTCTTTGCCGGAGATCTTTTCTCGATGACGCCAAGACCCCAAGGCTGAGTTTGGAAAGAGAAGAAACAAGGAGAGAAATGGATGGAACTAAAATTGGCTCAAGATCCAAACGCAGGGTAACAATTTTATTAGTCCACGTGGGTAATGGCCAAGATTAAAAAATAATGATGAGAATGATAATGAAATAATGATCAATCAATCTCTACCACATTTATAGGGAACGGGGAGGAAAGGAACTACCAAACCATCCCTTGAAAAAGGTCAACATGTTTTGCGTCTTTGCGGTCCAGCAGGATCCGATGATGCTTCTTCACGACCAAAATTTAAAAAAAGAAAGCAAACCAACAAGCTTAAGATGCAATGAGAAATCCAAATTAAGAGCTCCAGAATGTGAAGTGTTATTGGTTTCGAACTTGTACTGGTTGAAAGCTTCACACAAAGGTGTAACAAAGATGAGTTTGACTGCCCTAGAAATATCTCCTCCTCATTGTTCATTTTCACACTTAGGGCCTGATTTAGTTCCTGGTTGAGGGGGTTACTCCATCACAAACGTGAAGGATATCCCTATCCACCATATTACAAATCCCATTATATCCCATGGGGATTGTAATACAGTGGACAGTATATCCATCACATTTGTGAAGAATTATATTCTCTGCCAAGATCTTAATCAGGCCCAAAGTCAACATTGCACACTTAATCAACACTGCCGCTCAAATGCAGTGACCACTTTGATCCTGTCATCAATTCATCAATAAAATAGCAATACATTACAGAACAAAGCTTAAAGCATGTTCTATATAATTTAATCCCCATCTTAACCAAAGGCAAATCTGAGTAAGGATTGAATTGAACACACAAAAAGCTCTGAGTTCAGATGTGAAAGTATCAAGCTTGTTCATTTATCATAAGCATTACTTTCCATAAAGATAGGTTCAGGAAACTCAGTAGAGTTTCTTTGCAGCACAGATTCAGGCAAGGAAAATAAAAGTAAATCTGAGAATTGTCAGCAAAAGGCCTGGGTCGGAATGTATAGAAACAGCAGTTCAGCTCAGCAGCAGCCTCAACTCAGATCTCCCTGGTCTCTCCAGGAATACCCATTCATTGTATCAGTATCTGTCAACTAAGCAAACTAAACAAAGAGCATCTTATTAATATACAAATATGCAACAAAATGTAACATGACTATCAAGTCAGGTTGGTTTCCCAGCACTTCTTGCTGTGAGACAAAAACAGGTCATGGTGAGAGTAGCACATTGCTTGATGAAGTGATTCTCTTTCCCATACGCTAAAATTGTCTAAATTTATTTGTAAAGAAACCTTCTACAGAAATTAAACTAAACACTTTAATACATTATTTTACTCTACGAAAGATATGTTAGTGAGAAAGATGGATTATAATACTTCATTGATCGATTCATTCAGTCATTCATTTGTCTCAAAATCACATTTGTGTCATTGAATGTTTATATCTTGTATTCTCGACCTCAGTCAGCGTAAAAAAAAATAAAGAAAAATGCAATAGTCAGTGACTTTTGTTAAATACATGACTATGAAAACTTTCTGTAAATCACAATTTTCCCTTCTGAGGGATTCTAACCATCACAAGATTTCATTCACAGCTGAGCTCAAAGTTCACTCTCGTCTTCATTTTAGCCTTTCCTCTTTCTTTTAAGTTTTCCCTTTCTTTCAGTTTCTGATCCTCTTTGTTAATGGGATAATTCAATTTTAAATCATTCTTCATTTGTTTATTCATCTTTCTGCTTTTTTTCAGATGCAATAATGCTTTAATAGCTTTATAGACTTCTAGTGTATACAGGAAACAAACAAATACAGTTAGTACAGGTACTAATGTAGCATTGAGGAATTCTCCTCCTGCTGCTTTAACCCAGTTGCCTATTGCAGAAACTCTCTTTGTGCAGCTTTTAAGTATACTAGTGGTCTCTAAAGGTTCTAAGTCAAATTTTACATCAGACATAGGGGGTCATTCTGACCTTGGCTGTCCATGACCGCCATGGCGGAGTGCGGCGGAAGCACCGCCAACAGGCTGGCGGTGCTTCCTGGGCGATTCTGACCGCGGCGGTAAAGCCGCGGTCGGAAAAGGGGAGCCAGCGGTTTCCCGCCGGTTTCCCGCTGGTTTCCCGCTGGCCCAGGGAACCCGCCATGGCGGCGCTGCTTGCAGCACCGCCATGGGGATTCCGAGCGCCTTCCCGCCAGCCTGTTTCTGGCGGTGTCCACCGCCAGAACCAGGATGGCGGGAACGGGTGCCGTGGGGCCCCTGGGGGCCCCACAAAGATTTTCACTGTCTGCTGAGCAGACGGTGAAAATCGCGACGGGTGCCACTGCACCCGTCGCACCCCTTCAACTCCGCCGGCTCCATTCCGAGCCGGCTTCATTGTTGAAGGGGCTGTCCCGCTGGGCCGGTCGGCGGTCTTCTGGCGGTCGCCCGCCGGCCCAGCGGGAAAGCCGGAATGGCCGCCGCGGTCTTTTGACCGCAGAGCGGTCTTTCGGCGGGAACCGCTTGGCGGGCGGCGACCGCCGCGGTCAGAAGGACCTCCATAGTCTTAGCATACTCTACAATCTTCTAAATACATGACTAAGAAAACATTCTGTAAAATCTGAGTTTAAAACACCGCTCTCATATTAAGACCTACACAATTATTCTACATTTTAATTGTAATAATTTTATTTACTTAAAATGCCTTCACAATTTTCCCGTCTGGGGGTTTCTAACCATCACAAGATTTCATTCACAGCTGAGCTCAAGGTTCACTCTAGTCTTCAGTTTAGCCTTTTCTCTTTTTTTTAGTTCTCCCTTTCATTCAGTTTCTGATTTTCTTTGTTAATGGGATAAATCAATTTTAAATCATTTCTCATTTGTTTATTCATCTTTCTGCTTTTCTTCTTATGCAATAATGCTTTAATAGCTTTATAGACTTCTAGTTTATTCAGGAAACAAACAACTACAATTAGTACAGGTACTAATGTAGCATTTAGGATTTCTCCACCTGCTGCTTTACTCCAGTTGCCTATTGCAGAAACTCTCTTTGTGAAGCTTTTCAGTTTACTACTGGTCACTGAAGGTTCTGACTCCAAATTTACATTGGACATATTCTGAGCATACTCTACAATCTTCTTACTCTTGTCAGGAATGTATGTGCAGCTATTTTCTATTTTCAGCATCTTGCAGACTGCAGATTTTTGCGAGTAAAATGTCTAAAGCCTCTCTGTTTTGCAAAACCATTAATATCATTGCTAGTAGCTCATTGTTTTCAACTAATAAGGATACAGATGTGCTGGTTGCTAATTTGTCCACTACATTTTTTTTTTTTGATACTTAGTAATTGTTAGAGGACGGTTCTGACCAGCAGGACTGCCCTGATTTTTCGATTTTTGACCACCTGGTTTTTGACTGTTTACTGTGAGGAAGCCTCCTATGAGGTGACTCCCGCACAATAAACACATGGTAAAATGGACTACACATGTTTACCGCTGGTGTCACCGTGCTAAGGAAAGGCTGCTGTGGCGCAGCAAGGCAGGAGGCCCCGGGCAGGTTACATGTGATCATGTGTGCGCATGGATGTGCATCCATGTGAGGGCTGTGAGAGGAGGATTCCTAGTGTGCGCAGCCCTAGAACTGCGCTTAGGTAGTCAAGGTGCAGGAGGAACTATGCAGAGTGGGTGGTGACCTGGAGTAGGTCTCATGAGAAGGGTGTATACATGTGAGGGAGAGTCAGTGTGCTTACTGTCTTTTCACTGTAGAGACACCCAGTTTAATGCCAATGTCAGGGTACTTAAGATTGTTGCATTGGAGGGATACTCCATTGAATGTCAATGGGAAAGGAGGGCCTAGGGTGCAACTCCAGTTCTCTGGGGTCCACCGAGACCAGAGTCACACCAAAGTACACTGTAACCTGTAAGAAAAGAATGATGCAGTAGGTTACAGGAGCATAGTTGTACCACTTATGGGTCATCCAGGGATGTCATATTTTTCTGCCTCAGCTCAGGATTAGGGCCAATTACTACTCTGTCCAGTTGCTGGAGCAGGGCCTAGCATCAATCAGCCAGCTGTCATTCAGTGCCAGGAGCAGGTTGGAGAAGCCCTGCGAGGAATGTCAGGAAGGAGGGGCTGAGACTTTCAGAGCACATGTGGCAACTAACTCCTGGAGGATGCCATCTTGAGCTATCCCAGAAGACTGTGCAAGAAGGAGGGGAATGGGAGCAAGGAAGTGATGTGGCACATCTGGATAGGCCAGAGGTGCAGACCTGCTGGACACTTCCGCCCCCACTTAAAAGGTCCTGCACAGGGGAGAGCTCTCTCTCTTGGCTGTGCTTCACTGCTGGACACTGGGAGTGCAGACGGGCGTCATGGACAACTGGAAGGAAGAACCTCCTGACTGCCCTTGGGGCAGGGACTCTGCCCCTGAAGGATCCCAGGCCAGCGAGGCGAATGCCAGTGCCAGGCAAGCTGGCCCCCTTACCCCCCCAGAGGACTAGTTGGGGGAAGGACTGGGCTAGCGCAAGGAGAGCGCGCAGCCCAGAAGGAAAAGAGGAAACCCAGAGGAAAGATTGGCGCAGGAGTCAGTGGAACTGGCTCCCTGAAGATCTGGGACCCTTCCAGGCCAGGAGGCCTAAGGAGAGTACTCCTGGTGGCAAGGGCTTGTCACCAGGAGCGGAACGACGCAAGAATTAAGAAAATCGGCCCTTGGGGGCCTGAGATATCACAGGACAAAGAATGGCGACCTTTGACCTTTGTGAAAACCGCTACGAAGCGAGTGGAGCTCCGCAGCTGCTTGAGACTGTGCCCCCAGGGTGGGCCAGGGCCTGGGGCCTGCCCAGGAGAAAGAGGAGCAAGAGGGGTGCAGTCGCACTCCCCCTCGCAGAAGAGAAAGGGACCCCGGATCCCATCCCGGGGCCCCGTGTAGCCTGGTCCATTGGAGGTTTAAGAAGGGGGGGCGCCGTCGCGCACCCCCCTGCCGCTGAGGAAAGGGGACCCCGGACCTTATCCCGGGGCCCCCGGCGGCGAAGACAAGCCGGGGAGCGCCGTCGCGCTCCCCGTGAAGAAAGGGTGAATGGGGGGGCGCCGTCCCGCACTCCCCAGCAGAAGGGAAGTCGGGGAGTGCAAAAATGGTCCCCTGGGGCCCCGGACCCCATCCCGGGGCCCCGAGAAGAGGCGGGAGTGGGGGTGCGCCGTCACGCACCCCCAGCTGAAGAAAAGTAGGGGAGCGCCGTCGCGCTCCCCGTGAATAATGGCCAGAGGGGCCCCGGACCCCCTCCCGGGGCCCCGCGCAGAAGAGGGCCTGGGGGAGCACCGTCGCGCTCCCCACTGAAGAGGAGAGGGGCCCCGAACCCCATCCTGGGGCCCCGAGAACAGGAGGACTCCGGGGAGCGCCGTCGCGCTCCCCGTCGTGAGGAGGAGGGGCCCAGGACCCCATCCCGGGGCCCCGAAGATGCCGGTAGGAAGGGGAAGTGCCGCTGCACTCCCCCACACGGCCCCAGCGGCCGCGAGGATCCCTGAGTCTGCCCGCTGGAGCGGGCAGACTCTAAGTCACCTGGCCGGTTCCCGCGGCAGCACCCGGGGGCGGGGGCGGCCAGGGGTGGGCTCCCTGTGCCGCCCTCCAACGAGGGATCGGCTTTTTAATGCAGGGGGTGTCCGGGTGGGACCGGCACCCCCAAAATAAAAAGAAAAACAAGAGCAGAAAAGGAATCGCGGCTCTCCCCTCTCAGCGGGAGAGCCGCTAATCATTTATGCAGCCGCCCCAGCATGCTTTGCTGGGCTGGGGCTGCTTATTGAGCCCTTAAAACGCCTGTGGTGGTCCCATTGAGCTGGGGGCCACCACCAACGGAGAACTAGGAGACAGGGGGAGCTGCAGGAGCAGCGCAGCCTCCCCCCAACATCTGTTGGTGTCCCCACCCTAGGTAGGGTGGGACACCTGAGAGATAACCCCTCGAGGGTTGGATGGATATTTGAAGCACAAGCTTCAGTGAACTTTTGTTCCTGTTTGTGCAGGGGTGCCTACCATAGGTGTAGGTTGGTATGGCCCCATGTATTCTACTATTATTTTATGTTTAAATAAGAGTAATCCAAAAGTAATCTCAAAGTAACAAAAAAGTAATCTAAACATTTGTTGAGTAATCTTCTTTCGTGTAATCTACAAATTAACCTTTCAGCTTAATCTCATCTATGTCAGGAACAGATGCGTGAGAGAATGAAAATGCAAATTTCTCTGTCTCTGGTGTAAAGTGTATAAACAATAAAATGTCTATAGCTAAAACAACTACCAGTAACAATGCAATACCTAAAATAATCTTTCATCCCGCTCTGGTTAGAACATGCATACTTGTCTAAAGTCGATCTTTTGAATGATGACTATAACAGCAAATTTAGTGTCCCTATTTTATTGCAGTCTTTGTTTTTCTTCTTTTCTTTGTAATTTAGTTAGTTTATTGCAGCTTTACTTACAGCAATCTTCAGATCGTCTTCCTTCACCCAATCCACGTTTTTCTAAAAATGTTATCAGAACTCTTCTGCTGTTGCCTCAGGCCTAGGTCAATCTTCTTAATTCTTTTTGACAACTTATCAGTTTTAATTTCAGTCTATTAACACAGTCTCACAAGATTAAGCCTGTCTTTAAACAGTTTCACGGAAGTACAGGCTATTCTTTATTCCAGTTAAGCAGATCTGATATTGGAATGTTTAGCACCTGGCTCACGTAGTAAGTCTATTGAGGTGATAAATGTCTTTGCCAAGGTTCTCTGGATCTTCTTAGTGTTTGCTGATCTCCTTCTGTGTCACTTATACCACTTGGTTCTACTTCCTCATCGATTGTTGGTGGTGCTGAATCAACTGACACACTTGACCACAGCTTCTTTCGACTGTAAGATTTTGGCTATCTAGAATTGTGAGTGTCTCTTGTTGTTCTTGATTCAGTGCTAGTTCCTTCTCTTAGATCTTTTTGTTGCTCCCAAGGTGTCTCGACTGTCACTTCAGTCTGAGTTCTCAATTCTCCAAAGCTCCAATGCCACTCTTTGAGATATCCAAGACTTGGATTTCTTTATCTGTTTGGAGTTCTTCACCCCTTTCTTCTTTTTGCTGTTGTGCTACTTGCTGTTTTGCTCCTTGTACTTGTGTGACTTGTACAGTTTGCGGTGGTACAGTCACCATTGGTCTTGGTTCTTGCTCATAGAAAACAATGTCTTCATACGGATCTCTTGTTTTCTGGTTTTGTGATGCATGCACCCAGTTTAACACTCCAGCACATTTAACAGAAGTGTTTGTGATCAAAATTACCTTGTTGGAGGCCTTTTAACCTTGACTCCAGACAGGACTTTCTCACATGCTTCTCATTGAGAATGCAATCTCCTGGGTTCAAGTTGTGGCACTGATCTTGATGCGGGTGTGCAGTGGCAGATTTAACATGTTGAGAGACAGAACGCACCACATGAGTCAGTGCTTAGCAGTAAACGAGTACCATGCCAACTAATATGTTCAGAAGTTCATTTGCAAATACAGTAGACAGTCTCATGACTCTTTCCATGAGTATGTCATGGGGTGATAAATCTATGACATCAAGACAGTCATGCTCAAATTTATCAGAGACATCACTCTGAGGCAAGGGTAGTAAATTACTGGGATTCAAAACATTGCAACGTCTAAGCTCAATATTATCCGAGGAAAGAATTTGCTGTTCATATTTACTTAGTTTCCAGTCAGTCATTTTTAAGGTTTTGGTTCTGGTAAGCAACACCTCAACCAAGTGAGGGACCATAACAGTTAATGGATGTCCCATTACAATGCTTTCACATCTTTTGAGGCTTGGACTTACCACTACCACCACCTTTAGGTAACCAGGCAACCCTGCAATGATGGGATCATGGGAAATGGAAAAATAGGCTAAACGGCTAAACGCCTTTTAGCATCTCCATGCATCTGGGTAAGCACTGAGAGAGTGCAGCTCTCCCTCTCACTGAAAAATAAGATGATTCTCTTCATATAAGTAGGCATTCCCTGTGCTGGGGCACAACAGAGACTTCCTCTCATGTCTAGGAATGTTTTCATGCATAAGTTGCCCCATGAAATTGGATCAGGCACAACTCACTATGACAGCCTCAACAAAGGCTTAGTCAACAAAGAAAAGGTGGGTATCCACTGTCTACAGTAACCTGCCATTCCAAAAAACAATCTGACTTCTCTTTGTGCTTTTGGAGGCCTCAGACATAGAATAGCCTCAACCCTTTCATGTGACTTTTTTTTTTTTCCTTTTTCAATGATATGTCACAAATATTGGACTTCTTTTTGATAGTACTGCAACTTGCCCTGGGAGACTTTGGCCCTCGTTATGACATTGGCTGTAAATCCCACTTACCGTCATGCTGACTGCTACCAACATACCGCCGCTGTGGCAAATATTCATCCACCATATTATGACACACATACACTAATCCGTCACTATTCAGCCACACACACAACTCCACCACATCAAAGGTCAGTGATAAACTGGCGTTATCAAAACCCACACCGTTACGCCAACAGAACTACACCCATTACATTATGACCCACGAATCACCATGGCAGACATTGAATGGCGGTAAACCATTGGCCGTACATACCGCTGCACTCAAAATACACACACACATACAAAACAATACCACATTGGACAATTCAAACTGCACACACCTGACACCCATACACACACCACACCCACACACCCACACCACTATAAAACACCCACCCACATTACTCACAACCCTTTACCATTACAAACCATTGGCACCAGATAAACACCATGACCAGAGACAAGACACACACCACCATCACCTATACACCAACCACGCACCTCACAACACACACCCCAACACATCACCCTACACACCCTCACCCAAACTACTCACACAACACCTACGGCACCACAACAACACCCCAGATTCTCTAAGGAGGAGCTAAGGGTCATGGTGGAGGAAGTCATCCGGGAAGAGCCACATCTATTTGGAGCCCAGGTGCAGCAGATATCCATTGCTAGGAAGATGGAGCTATGGCTGAGGATCATGGACAGGGTCAACGCTATGGGACAGCACCCCAGAACAAGAGATGACATCAGGAAGAGGTGGAACGACCTACGGGGGAAGGTACGTTCCATTGCAGCAAGACACCAGCTCGCTGTACGGAGGACTGGCTGTGGACCCCCACCTCCTCCCCCACAACTAACAACATGGGAGGAGCAAGTCTTGGCAATACTGCATCCTGAGGGCCTGGCTGGAGCAGCAGTAGGACTGGACTCTGGAAAGTCAACTTTACACTATTATCACCCCCCTACCTATATGCCATCACATACCTCTACACTCACCCTCACTCCCATCACTCCATCACCTCCCACACACCCCACCATCACATCTCACTCATCCCAAAGCAAAGCCCTGCATGCACCACAAATGCATGGACACCCCTCACAGACCTGCATGGACACCTAGCACTAAAGCATGCACACAAAGAGAATCAACTAGCCCACCACATAACAACTCACAAAAGGTAAAGCTGGCAGGGCAATAACAGCCATAGAGGGCAACCCACCCATGCATAATATGTCATAGACAGAAACAATAACACTGCATTTACATCCCCACAGGTATCCCAGCCAATGTCACTGTAGAAGACGTGCCAGCAACATCCAGCCCCCCCCCCACAGAAGAGGCCCTCAGTGATGACAGCAACTCTGCTAGCCTGGATCTGGATGTCCAACCTGGCCCATCAGGGACCTCCGGACAGTCGGTTACCAATGCACAGTCACACACCACCACAAAGCCTTCCCCCTCAGGAAAAACCACCACAGCACCCACCCAGTGTGCCCATACCTCTGTACCCAGGACACATCAATCAGCAGTGTGTCCACCTCTACAGGGACCCCAGGGAACACCCCAAACCTAAGACAATCAGGGACCTGGGTTCAGTAGCACTGGGCACACGGTTCAGGGGACAGAGGCACAGGACAACAGGGAAGCTGGGAGAAGTGGTGTGCGCCAGGGGGAGGACAGGCCCAGGGAACCAACTCTCCATGAGGCACTCACAGAGATCCTAGGAGCATACCAACAGTCCCAGGATACAATGGGGCAGATCCTGGACAACGAGCAGGAGAACAGGCGGCTGCAGGAGGGACAGTACCAGGGGATCAGGGAAGGCTTGAAGGCCATTAACACCACCCAAGTCTCCCTAGGGGTGCTGGCAGACATGGCCAACATTATGAGGGAGGCTGCATCACAACAGCGGGCCCCTGCCACTAGCCAGACTACTGAACAGCCCTCCACCTCCGCTGCCGCAAGTGGCCAGGAGGCCCCGCCACAGGACCAACAGACCACCAGCACCCCTCCCCGATAGAAGGAGATCCACCCTGCAAACATTCCTTAAATCCAGGCAGAAGCCAGAGACTATTGCCAAGACCCCTGCCAGGAAATTAGACTCTCCTTATTGTCACCCTTGTGTCCCACTCTGTCCACCTTGAACTGCCATTGCTCCCTTTCCAATGTCCCCATGGACACTGCACCTGTGCAACAAATAGACTGGGACTATACCCTGGACTTTCCTCCATCATCACCCCATTTGATTTCTGAAGACCTGTTCATTTTGCCGGGGGGGACAAATGCAATATGTGTTCGATCAATCGCCGCAATGATGTTGGGGATATGTCCCATTGCAAAGAAGTCATCCTTCACTGTGGCCAAATCCTCCACCTGGGCGAAAACAATGTAGCTGCACATGTTTAATCAGGGCAGCCAGCACTCTTGTCAGCACTGTTGAGAACATTGCCTGTGACATTCCTGCTATCAAGCTGACTGTCATTTGGAAAGAACCAGTTGCCAAGAAATGGAGCACAGATATCACTTGCACAAGAGGGGGCTCCCAGTGGGGTGACGGATAGCAGATATCAGGTCAGGCTCCAATTGGGCACACAGCTCTGTGACTGTGGCCCTGTTCAGTCTATAGGTCAGATAACGTGCCTGTCCTCCATTGTTGACAAGTCCACCGGGAGTCTGTACACGGGGGATGTCTCCATCTCCTATTCATCTGCAGCGGTTGCAGTCTAAGGGACAAAAGAGTGAGGAGGCTGTCATAAACTGTACTTTGTAGCCACTACTGTTCAATGTATGAAATTAATTTTAAGTGTATTTGTGGCATATTTTCAGAATGTACAATTGTGATCTATGATGCAGTTATGATCCATGCACTGCCCCCCCTCTCCTTGAAATGACGTCCGCCCGTCCTGTGTGGAGGGACATGTGGAAGTGAGGTAATTTCATGACTTTGTGCGCCGTTGCGAAAGGCGGTCAGGATCCATCGTGCAACACCTCATTGGATAATATTGGGCCCCATTGGGGTACAGTGGCCAATGGTGATGTACACTGGTGGTGATGGTATGCACCGCCGCAGACATCACCGCCATTTTCTATCTGTTCACTCACTTGCTACCTGACCTTCAACAGGAGAGGACATACACTGCATGTGCTGCTGTGACCTCTTATATGGAACCTACCATGTCCTGTGTGACTGGGGAAAGGGCCCCTGCCTTCACTTCAGAGGAGTTGGAGAGACTAGTGGATGAGGTCCTACCTCAGTACGGACTGCTGTATGGGCCTCCAGACCAACAGGTGAATACACTGTGAGCACGTTGCATGGAGTGCTGTGTGTGAAGGCCTCATGTGGGGGGGGGGGGGTTGGTGGATGTGCCCTGGGCAGCGTGCAGCATGTATGCTGGGCAATGTCTGTGCATAAGTGGATGGGAAGGGCAATGGTAGGCCATGAGTGTAACAGCTAGGACGGTCTAACTAATACCTTTCCCTGTGTATATTTCATTTGCAGGTCAGCACCCATCAAAAGAGGGGTATATGGCGTGCCATTGCCAAGGAGGTGCGGACCCTGGGGGTCTACGGCAGGCGGAGCACCCACTGTCGGAAATAGTGGGAGTACCTAAAATGCTGGACACAGAAGACGGCAGAGGCCCAGCTGCGGATGGCCTCCCAACGAGAAAGGGGTCCTATTCGGATCTGGATGGGCGCTTGAGGGCATCACAGCAGCCATAAGGGAGTGAGTACAGTGCCCATCATTACCACTGATGCATGGTGGGGTGGTATCCGGTTGTGGGATGTGTGGCTGTGGGTGCCCCTAGACCAGGCCAGACATTGTAGAGTAGAATCCATGTGAGGCATGGATCTGATGTGAAATTCCTCCAACCTAGCTAGTAGGCATCCACTACTGGGTAGGGCTGTGTGGGTCCCAGGTATGCTGCAGTTAGCGGTATTTGTCCCTCCCCATGCCCTCGTGACTGGCATTGTTACTGGTAGTGCATTGCATAGTGTGGAGGGCTCTTCCCTGTGTGTGAGGGTGCTGTGTACCCCAACGGTGGTGTAGGTGCAGCCATTGACCTAGTGTATCCTTTGTCCCTTCCCCCCCTTTTTGTTTTGTCATCCTGTCCTTATGTGCATTAGCATAATCTGGCGGAGGAGCAGAGGCACCAGCGATGGAGGGAGCTGCATCCCACATTACCCAGGAGGCAGAGTCCACTGATGGTGAGGGCACCAGTAGGATGGAGGGCGAGGGGAGCACCACGGCAGAGATGGGAGGGAACAGTTCGGACACAGATACCTCCAATGATGGAAGCTCCCTGGTGGTGACGGACACCTCTGTGCCCTCCCCAGCTACAGGTACAGCCGCCACCCCCATACCAGCACTGCCCTCCCAGCAGCCCCTCAGCGAGTTGCCCATGCCCGCTCACCCAGGAGTGTGGGCATCACCTTCGCCCCAGGTACCTCAGGCCCTGCCCCAGTTAGCCCTGCTGCCCTGAGTAAGGAGGCTATTGACCTCTTGCGATCCATCTCTGCTGGGCAGTCAACCATTGTAAATGCCATCAAGGGGCTGGCAGCCCAAATGCAACAGACCACTGCATTTCTGGAGGGCATTCAAACTGGCTTGGCAGCCCATAGAGATCAATCCAGGCTCTGGCCTCCTTTCTGATGGCAGCCATTGTCCCTGTTTCCACCATCCCCCCTCAAACTTCCTATACCCAATCCCATTCCCCACAACCCCAACCTATCCCAACAAGCATGCACACAGGACAACACACAAGACTGGACATGGCAAACATAAGCACCACACATCATCCCACAGGCACTCACACAAACACCATCCAGATGCAGACATACCAACATCCTCTGCCTCCACTGTGGCCCCCTCCCGCTCGTCCTCCACCTCCCTTCCAGTTGCATCAACACCCACACCTGCATGCACTACATCCTCATCCACTACCTCCATCACAAGCACACCTATCAGAATACACCTCACTGGCAGTCACCACCCCAACATCCATGCACAAGTCCCCTGTGTCCTCTCCCACTGTGTCTGTCCCCCCTCCCAAGGTACACAAACCCAAGCACTCAGACACCCAACAGCCATACACTTCACAGCAGCATCCAGCCCATGCACCTGCACCCAAACACAACAGACAGACACCCCCTACAGCCACTCCCTATTCCTGCACTCCCAAACCTTCTCCCTCTTCCCACCCCAATGTCCCTAAGAAGCATTTCCTCTCCACTATTACTGATTTACATGATACAAATCTAAACACCCTCTAATGATTTCCCCTAATTCGAATTTTAATCTCAGAACATATAATGGGCTTTCTTTTCCTGTATTTTGACTAGTACCCAGGCTTTCTATGCTTTCAGCTTTTGCAGTTTTCTTAGCAGCTTCCTCATTTCCTTGGGGTAATATTCCACCTTCAACCAGACTTGTTTTACCTTGTTTTGTCTGTGACGTAAAGACAATTCTCCCTTTCATTAATGAGTGAATAGTCTATGGTGGCATCCACACAACAATCTGTAAATTCTGTGGTACAAAAGGTTAAACAACAGGCTGTGTCACAAAAGGCTGCCACAACAGGCTGTGCTATTACAGGCTATGCTATAACAGGTTGAACTTCAACTGGGTGTGCTACAGCAGGCTGGGTCATTGGTAATTGACTCTCGATGTGATTTGTGTTTGGATCAACTGGGGCTGTAGCCACTGTCACACTATCAGTCGTTGTTGCACCAGTACATGTCCCGGGACCCACATAAGGTGATGGACATGCAGACAAGAATCAGTTTCGGTATCTGATTTGATTTCATCCTTTGTTTCTTTTTTACCCTTAATCTTTTTCCACTTAGGTTGTTCATGTTAATCAGAGTGTTTTTTTTTTTTTTCCGTTCACAATTGCACAGTATAATCTAGCTCCCTTCACTGCATTCTTTCTCCATCACTGTTGTTGATCATCCCAAATTGCATCTGTATAATTTACCATTGCCTTTTTTGTCTGTCTTTTGTATCTCTCTTTATTCCTATTATGACCCATCTTCTCTGCTGCACTTAGGGGCATATTTATAATGCCCTATGCCACCGTGCACCACATTAACAACATTACCTTTGACGTTAATGTGGCTGGACAAGACCAAGATTATGTGCCAGGCATAATGTATGCAAAGGGGGTGTTCTCCTGTTGTGGGAGGTGGGAAAATGGCATGAGGAAATCCTTTAGATTTCCTTGCGCCATTTTTTACAGCACTTTTAACACCTGCTCATGAGCAGGCGTTAAAAGGGGGCTTCCATTCTTTAGACTGGGGCCCTATGTACTCTACAGGAGTAGCGCCAATATTTTGGCGCTACTCCTGCAGAGAACATCAATAGCCTCATGAGAAATTAAGCTATTGTCCCCTAAACCGTGCCATGGTGTGCCGTATTTTAAATACAGCGCACACATGGTGGCAGTCAGGGTGTGCTAGGGGCCGCAGGGAAAGTGCCACTGCACTCAGTGCCCCTTAGTGCTTCAAATTGTGTTGGTCTAAGAGGAGGGTGCATTCTGTAAAGTGTAAAGTAATCTGTCTATAATTCTCAAATTATATGTTCCCAATCTAGAAAAACTATCTGAGTGATTTTGATCCACTGGAGAAGTGATACACATGTCTGTAACCCCTCCTCAGTCATCATATGGTTTGCTGACATACCCTCAGGAGGTGCCTCCTTACCATCCCCTACAACAACAGTTACTTCACCTCTCATTAAACGTCTAATAGGTTTGAAAACGTTCATGATTTCAAATTCAAACAACAAAAGGCAACCAAATGAAATACACACTTTCAATGTTTTTATTTCTGTTCCATATATGTCAAATTTCAGAAAGTCCTTCTCCCAATCTCAGCACAGCTCTGTCCAACTACCAACCAATCACTACATGGCTCTTTTCACAGCCTAGCCAATCTCAGAACAACATTTCACACCATTCGATCAAAATGATTGTGGTAACAACCTGCCCTTTGCTTGCAGCTAACTCTCCTTTACGATTTCTTTGGATCCACACAAAACATCAGGTTTACTAAGCTATGCAACATGAAATAGCAGTCTTTGTCTCCCTCTCCTAAAGAAAAAAAAGAAAAAATTAAGAATCTGAATTTTCAATGTTTTACACATTCTGATTTTTCCCAATCGAAATAGTTTCGACATGCACCAATGAAATCTCGACCAGTGGGAAATCACCTAAATCGTTGTAGTGTTACCTTTCACATTATGTTCCACCAGCATTGGCCAATATTAGTACAACCACAACTATTTTTTTCTTGTCCCTGTTTCAAAAATGCAGTGGACGATGTCTTACAACCAATAACACATGGCAGTCAAGAATATCATAAATCAAATACTATTCAACTATCTATCCTAGGATCTTGGACTACTTCTTAGTCTGATAACCTCTTTATCTTCTCCGACAAATGCGCATAAGCAAATTCATAAGCACAATTTCATATGTTTTAATAGTACATTCAACTTACATACACTACAATTCTAGTACTTGAGCAAAACCACAATAATCAATAATTAGCAATCAATTGTGGCACATAACCCTATTGATACTCACACCTCTATAACTGCAGCGGCTTCAGATAACTGAAGTCCCTCAATCTTCATACTGAGGCTTTGGGCACTGAAACATGGGCATTTATCTATCTCAGGGCACTTTCAAGTTTTGTAGTTCCTCTTTTTCATTACTTAAATCATACTCTGCTACCAATTTTTTGGGGAGCAAAGTTTCGAAATCTTAATTTAAATAATTTCATGTTTACAACGTCAATTTTATCCACTTACCCAGAAGCATAAATTTCCTCTCACTTACTGGGTCCAAGGTCAGTAGACCTTTGCTGTGAGTATAGAACAAACCAGGAACTGCAGTGCTAAAGCATTATATGCATCAGAAAATGTATTTTACATTTCCATAGGAATCAATGATAAGATTTTGGCGTGAGTTTAAACCTTTGTTAAGTCTTCCTAGTAAATAATTATTTACTTTATGTAATCAATGTTAATCAATAAAATAGCAATACAATACAGAACAAAACTCAAAGCGCATTTCATATAAGTTAATTCCTATTCTAAGATAAAGAGAGTGTGAGTAAGGATCAAATAGAATTCAGCAAGAGCTTCAGATGAGAAAGCATTAAGCTTGTTCATATAGCATAAGCAGAACTTCCCATAAAGAGAGGTTCAAGAAAGTCAGTTGGGTTTCTGAGCAAGACAGATTTAGGCAAAGAAATGGTTAGAATGCATAGTAGTAGCTCAGCTCAGCAACAGCCGCAGCTCAGAACTCCCTTGTCTCCCTAGGAACACACATTTATTATCTTTTTCATATTGGCAGGAGCAACAAATTGTAGCAGTAGCTCATCTTGTCCAATCAGACAGTGGTCTGATCATGGGAACAGGACATCCTTTGTTGATTAAGCAAACTAAACAAAGAGCATCTTAAGCATAAGATACAAATATGCCACAAAATGTAAAACAACTATCTAATCAGCTTAGTTTCCCAGTGCTACTTGCTATAAGACAAAAACAGGTCATGAAGAGAGCAGCACATCATTTGATGAAGCCATTACCTTTACCATACTTGCCTGTTGATAAAATGTATTTATAAGGAAACATTCTATGGAAATAAAAGTAAAAATTTCAATACATTGTTAAAGTCTACGAAAGGTATGCGAAAGATGGATTATAATACTCCATGTATTCATTCTATTGTCTCAAAATAATATTTGTGTCATTAAAGGTTCATAGCTTGAATTCTTGACCTCGGTCAGGGTAAAAGAAAGAGAGAAAAATGTATTAGTCGGTGACTTTAAATACAAGTGACTATGGATGTTTTCTGTATAATCTGTCTTTAAAATATGTTTTTTCATATTGAGGCCTAACTGTTTATTCTCCATGTCAAATGCTACTTAATTAAAACGCCTTCATATACTCAATGAAACAATAGTGGACTCACATTTGAACCCTGCTCAAAGATGACCACCTCAGTGCTTGGACTTCATTTATACTACTATGCGCTGTTCGCATCCTAGGGGTGGGGAGAGGAATCACTGGACAAGCTTTACGGTGACTGGGCCACAGTGAAAGTATGAAGCATGAAGGAGCTGATTTCACTCATTTTTATTTACATGCTTCAAATGGGACTGCAGACCAATTGCTAAAGTAACAGTGAGAACTGAAAATAAATGTTAAGTGATACATGGAACACTGTAATGTCAAAAACCTGCTGAGTGAGACTGAAAGGTATGGAGTAGGGTCAACAATGTGAAGCTGGAGGCTCTTTGGATGGGAAGTGAAGCAGGCTGGAGACAAACACAAAGCTCACCCCTGCCCATCTCACACATTGCCATTGCCTACTGACCTGCACTGACAAGGATTCATAAAATGATGCTAGCATGCAGCCTGCTGCAGGTATGTCTGCCTAAAAATGGAGACAGGCACTGGCAATGTAGTATGCAGAACAGGCACCTTCTGGTGCAGCAACACTGACTCTTTCAGAGCTGTGACCCTTTGGCATCACAGGGGAAGTAGTAGCATTTAAACAGACATGTCCACATTGTAACAGATACCTTTTTGTGCTTTTTGAAATAACACAACAAATTAAAGGAAATAAATTAGCCCTGGCATTAAAGTGATCTATTTTTTGTTCACTCACAGTCATTAGGCCCAACGGTGAAAGAGGGTTTACCCATCGTCCTACGATATGTACGGTGGTGGGCTGAAGCAAAATGTGAATTATAGCTTTGCAGAACAACGGATAAATGTCATTGACCAAAAGAAACTCTATCTGTATGCAAACATAGATATTTATACTTATGAATTCTTTAGAAAACATGGGTCTGGCATTTCTCTTAAAGTATGAACTCCAAAAGTTTAGTTTTTCAAAGCATCAGAAAAAAATAATATTGAAAATAAACATATCATTTATAAATAATACTGAAGACACATAAATGTAAAACTACAAAAAATTGATAACAAACATATTGACTACAATAATATAATTGTATATATAAAAACACTGAAGTGCATAAAACTGTTTATTACCAAACAAAGTAAAAAAAAAAAAAAAAGTGTCAAACATAAGTAACAATATAATTGGCGTTTTCCCGATAAAGTAATATGCAAACAATTTTATACCTTTCTAAAACATCAACCAATTAAATTCAGAAATAAAACACTTAACAAATAGGAATCCCAAGATAATTTACAAAGAGTATACATACAGAAACATCAAACATGCAAACCGCTGCAAAGTTTACCCACAGTAAAGGAAATCATTGTTTTGCCCAAATGCAAGTTTTCTAGCACATTAGAACTTCACCTCATACAGGGAAGTTAATTTCATTCTGACAAACAGTAAGTTTAATAACTCTTGAGTATTAAAAACATTTTCTCTAAACCAATGTACATTACAGATAAAACAAAAAGGACACAAAAAAATAACAAAAATGATTAAATGCATGTTTTTTCTTACTGCATTTCCAATACAGAACACAATTTGAAAGGCTAAAAATATGTTGTCTGAGAAAGGCGATTCACTCAGAAAATGTCACTTTTAAATAAAACCATTTCATAGCATTTCCAATGGGCGCAGCCCTTTCTTCTTCTTGGAAGGAGCCCCCTTGTGTGGGTAAATATATATCTATATATCTATGTCTATATATCTATATGTCCATATAACGATATATCTAAATCTATCTATCACTCTCTCTCTCTCTATATATATATATATATATATAAATATGTACAGTATATATATATATGTGTTTCTCTTTCTGAAAGCTTCACCAATAGCTGTCTTGAACTCAGGGCTGGTGCTACCACAACATGGTGGTGAACCCACTATAATGGCATTTAAATGACAAAAAAATATAAATATATATATATATATAGAGAGAGAGAGAGAGATAGAGAGAGGCAGGCACCCATAGAGAAGAGAAAGAGAGAAAGTGGGGGAATAACTAAAAACAGAAATTACATTTCCACTCTAAGAACAAAAACCATGCCTGTTCGAATTAACTAGGTAATCTAATTCGAACCCAACACTCATTGAGGAAAGTGTTTAATTCTAGAGTGTTCAGATTTACTATTTTAAGCTCCAGGCCCACAACCATTGAGAAAGATATTCAGTGGTGGGGAGTCCATAGTTACTATTATAACTTGAACCCAATCAGTTTGGAAAATATTGGGTATTTAATGTACTATTGTTACTGCACTCCAACATCCAAAACCAAAATATGTGTGTTTTGTATTTTCAAATTAACTATGTAATTTTTGTGTAATCATCTTATTTTATGTATTTTAAGTATTTTAAAATTGTTAATTATACAATCTAAGAATCTGTTTAAGGTTTATTTTTAAAACATTCACATTTTAATATTTTTATTTTCACTTAATATCTTACAGTTTAATACATAACCTGAAAGAGTGCATTTGAATATTTTTTTCATGAATCTTAACTACCTTTACAGCCTATCTCCATAGTAAAAAAAAACTTCTTTCATTTTACTAAACACTTGTGTTAAAATAAAGATTCAATATAATAAATTAAATGTAATCAAATAGTGTATTAAAACGTGCAGTATATATTTCTAACAAATTGTTTTTCCACCTTTACCCCTCCACTAGTCAAGAATTAATTAGTTATGTTTTAATATACAAATAATTAATTAATGATAAAGTAGAATGATATGCATTTAATTATAAATGTTTATAACTTTGTCCACCTTATTCCTCTACAAACCCAACAACCCATTAAAATTCTCTTCAAATTAAAACAGTTAGTTTACTTTTTTAATTAGTATACAAATTAATTGATGAATAATTTTTTTACTTGTACATTTTGTCAATATATCTCGGAAAATGGGTTCCCCCCATTTAGTTTACCCAGATTTTTTGTTTTTGATCCCTTGGTTTTTTAACCTTTATGTGGATGAATCTCCCTTTTTGAGTCTCACCCACTGTAATTTCCTGGCCATTGGACTGAGTGTGTTTTTGCCACCAGTGTCTGTTTTTTTTTTAGCTAAAGCCGCTTCTGTGCAGCTAGGCTAAAGGGCACAGAGCTGGTTACACAGTGCCACATGTGGACCCACTTATCACACAGGTTGCACTTGTTAGACTAACATTGTGTACAGCCTCCTAATTGCACATACATTGTTGGGCACACAAAGGAATGTGCCAGACAAGGTGCTGACTTGGGGACTTGAAAACATTTCTTGAGGCGTGAGGCTCTTTTTGTATTATTAGTGGCCATTTATAGATGGGACAGCAGGGTTTAACGGAAAATCTGAAGTGCTTCACTGTATTAGACACATAGGTTCAGCTCAGAATCAGATTCTAGGTTGTTTGTTGCCAATTGCTCTGCTCCCCAACATTTAGTGATTGACTCAGTACCTGAGAAGGAAGAGTTGGGGAGGAAGATTTGCAACTGATAATTAGCTGTCACCCTACACCTGGGCTGGGGCAGCCCAGCCCTACTGAACAAAAGAGGTATTCCAGACATATAGAGCCAACACAGGATGGGACCCCTTTGAATTTTGATGGGCAGAGATGTCAGGAAGGGGTGGGGCTGAATTCCTCAGAGGAGATCTTCACAAAGACAACTTAATGGCACCATATTGGATTGCCCCAGAATGCTCAGCAGAAAGGTTTGGGGAAGGGGCTGAGAAATGCTGTGGCATCCTGGACTGGCCAGGGGTGTCAGGCACCTGGAACGTTTCACCCACACTTATCAACCCCTGAACAAGAGTGCAAGAACCCTGACCTGGAAGGTGACAACAGCAGAACTATAGACAACTTGAAGGAAAAGCTACCTGAAGAACTGCTAAGGGCATTGCTTCTAGCTGATGCCCAGGGCTAGGTGGGTCTCTCCGGGGTTAGTGATGCTGGCTCTTCTACACCCCTTGAAGACTAGTTGGTGAATGATCCTATCTCCAATACCATTACAAGTGCCCCGCAAGATGTCAAGGAGGCTCGGCTCATGTGCTTGAGAGACTGGGCTGGAGGGTGCACTGCCAGCTAGGAACGGAAGGGCTGTGCAAGATACCCCAAGTCAGCGGAAGAAGAGCACCAGGAGCCAGGAGTCATGTAGTCTGGTGCAAGGAGCCAGTACAACCAGCTCCCAGAAAAGTGTGTTCTTTAGAAAACAGGACCTTGCTGCTAGAGCTCAGCACCAGAAGTAAAATGAACCCAAAATCAAGACACTTAGCCCAACGGGGTCAGCGTTATGCACCTTTGAAGATATGCATTTAAACAAACCTATAGAAGAAACCAAGCATGTGGTGCTTCACCCTCCTGTCCCAAAATTCCCCTGGGGGTGGACAGGGGCCCAGAGGTCATTGCACATTTAATGAATTATTTTGGTGGGTAGAGGGCATTCTTGTGCCCTTTTACCATAGGCTCATTCAGTGCCAAGGACCCTCTCTCTGGGGCCCAAAGCAAAAGAAATGCTGAGGCCAGGAACACATCCCTGGCCCCCAAAGACAAAGAAAGACCTTCTTCCAACCTTACCATGCTCCTCGAGGAAAGGGTATCAAGATTGTTACCACTGCATGCTGGAGTGGGGGAAACTGCTGCTCCTGCCCGTGCTTGACACAGAAGGTATCCAGGGAACCAGCTTTGGTCATGGGGACACTCTCTGCAGCCCCTAATGATGCACATGGCTGTGGATGCGTCAATTTCGAACTGGGGCGCCCATCAAAAAAATGAAAGGAAAACTTACCTGCGACACAATAATGGGTTAAGGATGCAGCTGCGGGCGGAGCACCGCATAATGCCCTATTTTATTTCCCTGTGGTGCATCTAGAAGGGGAAAGGGGAGTGCTGCAGAGACAGGAAAAGTCCTTCCAGGAATACCCCAAAGTAAACAAACACTATATTTCAAAGGTCATAGAATACATGACCTGGGGAGACTTATGGAATTATTTCATAGTATTTGTGGGTTAGAGCTTTAGCTCCACGGCTTGAAAATGCCAGGATCCCTAGTGGTTGGTTTTATGGCTCTATTGCATGGCCTGAAGTGGTAAATTATTGTTTTGAATACAAATGGATTATTGAAAATATTGTTGATGAACAATGCTGTGCTTATTTGTACTTAATGTATCTAAACATGGTTACTGAATAGATTGGTTTTAATGGGGACACTAACATGTGATTACTGTGTTTGCCCTTGACAAAGCCAATGAGCTTGCCTTCTATTTTAATGTGGTAACCCCTTGACAAAGCTAATAGTTTTGCCTTTTATATAATGTGGGGACCACTTGACAACGCCAATAGGCCTGCTTTCTTTCAAATGACAACTCCTCACATAGTGATGTTGCTTCAGGTACAGGTAGGGTGGTGCTATGATTATGGGGGTTATAATCCACTAGGTGATCAAATGTGATTTCAGAACGTCACAAAAGTTTCCATCTATTTTATGTATATCTTTGTGAGTTAATGTGTGGTATTTAGTAGTGTGCGTGTTTAATAAATGTACATTTCCTTTTCAAAGAACAATCACTAACTTGACAATGGTTTATTGACTGTTGTTATTGTATGCCAGCACATGGAGTTTTCTAGCCCACACCACACTTGAACTGCTCTGCTTTGCTACCCTAAGACAGTATAGTCTTAAAATGAGGTGAGGTACTTGGTTCCCATTAAGGAGACGATTATGAACCTATTGCTAGCACTGGACCAACATCCTGCCCAACTTCTTACAATATATTTTAAAAATAATTGCCACTCTACTTCCCTACAAACACAATAACCATGAGAAATAGCAAATCAACCAATGCAACAAAACACAAATATATTATTAATTAAATAGCTGTCTTTCAACATAAAAACATATCATTTATAACTTTAAAAAATCATAGATGTTCTGACAAATTCTGACAAATTACAAAATTATTTAAAGAAGAACAAAATATAGATATGTAACTTTAGAAGTAAACATAATTAAACATTGCACATAAAATTAAAAGTGAAAAAGACTACAAAAAAGTTATTTTATACAATAGTATTAAAGCAAAAGATGTTATAAAGCAATGTTTCAACATTATGTCCAGCAATGTTCTCCATACCTTGAGATTTTGAAAACAATATATTAGCCCAACTATATTCCTGCATCAATATTAAGATGAAATTGTCTCAGTCTACGAATAAGAAAATAAACAAGTGTGTGACATGTCTGTGTGGAATATTTGAGAGAGAAACCTTTATCTACTCCAAGACTAAAGTCAATTTAGCTTTGGAGAACAGAATTCTTGATACAAGGTGCTTCTTTTCCACTAACACCATTTCTTCCTGTTCCTGTGCAGCCACACACCTTCTTATCTTTGGTCCACCCACTTTGGAGGCAGACATCCCTGTGATCCTGCCTCTCATAATGGGAATGTTAGACCTAAAGATGGAGCATTGTCTCCTAGAGGTACCCTCACCAATAAGACACCTTTACCTGTCTTGCCATCTTGTCTACCATCTTTCCCTCAACCCTTGTTGTTATTCTAATCTGTTTCATGCTAGTATTTTCTTTAGGTTTTGTTTCTCTTCTTTTCTTTTTCTTTTTCTTTTTCTTTTTTTCTTTTTCTTTTTCTTCTCTTCTCTTGGTATTTCTAGACTGCATGGCTACCCACAGCGGGCATCTCAGTGCTAACAAGTAAATCAGTACCCATATTATGAACAGAGAATTAAGTGTACAACAACATTTTCATTAACTTCCTGAAGCTTAGTATGTTTTTGATCTTGCATGGAGGAAGCTGGCCTGGTGTGTAGTGGGTACCTAAGGTACCTACACCTTATACCGGGTCCAGGTATCCCCTATTAGTGAAATGTAGACAGTGTCTAGAAGCCAGGCTCTTTAGAGGTAGCTGTGGATGAGCAGCCAAGGCTTATCTAGGAGACATGTAAGGCTTGTGCAATACCACTGTAGTCACACAGCACTTATACACATGAAAGAAACCACACAGCGTTACAAAAACAAAGGTACTTTATTATGGTAGCAGAGCACCAACAATACTATAGAGGTAATACACCCTTAGGAGGTAATTAATACACAATTTAAATACACTAGTATCAGAAGTAGGCATAAGAATAGTTAGAAAACAGTGCAAATAGTGTAAAACACAAAAGAGAATAGTGTCCCTAGGGAAGAGCACAAACCATATACTGTGAAAATGGAATGCAACAGTGTCACTCCCACCTAGGTAAGTGGAGTGCTTAGAGGGTCGCTGAGGGTACCAGGAAAGTACAACGGTAAGCACCACAACACCTCCCTGCAACGAGAAAAGCAGGAGTAAATTACTGGAATTTCCCCAGAACACCCACTTAGAAGTAAAGAAGAGGATTGCAAAACCCAGTGATGACCTCAAGGAACCAATGGTGGGTTCCTGAAGGAGACCTGTGGAAAGAGGGGACCAAGTCCAGAAGACACAGCAGAGTACAGTGGGGCAGGAGCCCCTACCCTCCAAGCTGAGGATAGTAGGAGTTGGTCAATGGTGTGGAAGGAAAGTTAGCACTGTGGCCCTGGATTCAGAGTTGAGTTCCTGGAGGATGCAGGTGATGTCCCATGCCGGAACAAAGACTGCAGTTGGGTTTGAATGTCTGGAATCCACCAACAAGCCTTGGCACAGGCAAAACTCCCAGTTGGCGGAATGTGGTGCTGCCGGTGACCACAAAGGCCCAGGAGGACTCAACCCAGGAGAGGGAATCAGAGGGGGCCCTTAGCATTTTAGAGAGCCCACAGCAGCACAGGCAGCACACACAGGAGTCCCACAGGACGGGGACACAATGTGAAAATAGATCCCATGCAGCACTATGAAAAAGGATCCCACACTGCAGGAGAGTCTCTCAGGGAGCTATGCGTCACAGGAAGGAGTGCTTGGAGCTGGAGCTACACAATGCCTGAAGACCCCTTGGAGGGAATGCCAACAAGCCTTTGCAGCTGCAAAGGACGCGGTGCACAGGGATACTGTCCTATTTAGGAAGGCAAGGGCTTACCTCCACAATTTGGAGAGCTGGCAGAGGGGACCATCTGGACCGCTTCTGACCACCAACCATGTTACAGGATCCACACAGCTCAGCAGGAGAGGGGGTCCACACAGCCAGTCGTGGTTGCTGTTGGTACCCGCAGGTGCAGGGGAGTGACTCCTTCACTCCAAGGGAGTTTCCTTCTTTTTTCCTATGCGGCGTGAAGACGGGCTGTCCTTACAGGATGCACAACCGGGGAAGTGTTGCAGAAGCTGGAAGGAGCCATGGAAACAATGTTGTAGGTGAAGTCTTCGTCTTTGTTGCAGATTGTCGGGTCCTGGAGAGTCCAGATGCAGTTTCTTTGGTCAGAAGTCAAAGTAAGGGATGCAGAGGAATCCTGCTGGAATCTTGAAAGCCAAATCTGAGGAACCACTCAAAGGAGAGACCATAAATAGCCCTCCAAAGGATGATTGGTCACCTAGCTGGGGGACCACCTATCAGAAGGGGGCTCTGACGTCACCTGCCTGGTCTGGTCACTCAGATGCTCCCAGAGTTCCCTGTCAACCTTGGATTTAAGATGGCAAAACCCAGGGACCCTCTGGAGGTGCTCTAGGCACCACCCTGGGTTGGTGATGGACAGGGGAGTGGTCACTCCTCTTTCCATTGTCCAGTTTCACGCCAGAGCAGGGACTGGGGGTACCTCCTCCGGTGTAGACTGGTTTATGTATGCAGGGCACCAAATGTGCCCTTCAAAGTATGCCATTGGGCTGGGGAGGCTACCCCTCCCAAGTCCAGTAACACCTATTTGAAAAGGGAAAGGGTGTAACACCCCTCTCCTAAAGGAAATCCTTTGTTCTGCCTTACTGGGCTCGAGCTGCTTGACAAACAGACAGGAGGGTCTAAACCTGTCTGTGAGGTGTCAGCAGCTGGGGCAGGCTGGAAAACCTAGGAAGATTGTAAGGGCAATGCTGGGGGTCCTCTAAGGAGCCCCCAGAGTGCATGGAATCATATAACCAATACTTGGAAAAGTATTGGGGTATGATTCCAACATATTTGATACCAAACATGCCTATGTTTGGAGTTACCATTATGTAGCTGGACATAGGTAGTGACCTATGTTCAGTACACGCGTGAAATGGCGTTCCCATACTCACAAAGTCCAGTAAAGTGGGTCTGGAGTTTGTGGGGGCACCATTGCTAGTGCAGGGGTGCCCTCACACACAAGTACCTGCACCCTGCCCTCTGGGCTGAGAAAGCCAACCATATGGGTGATTTATAGTGACCTGGTGCAGTGACCTATAGTGAAAATGGGTGCATGTACCCGGTTCACGCAGGCTACAATGGCAGGCCTGCAGTACCCTTTGCATGGGTTCCCTATGGGTGGCAAAATAACTGCTGCAGTCCTTAGGGATCCCCTGGAACTCCAATGCCCTGGGTACCTAGGTACCATATACTAGGGGCTTAGTTGGGGGCACCAGTATGCCAACTGTGTGATGAAATACAGAGTTTTGGGAGAAAGAGCATAATCACTGGGTTCCTAGCAAGATCCCAGGGAACACAGTCAAACACACTGACAGCAGGCAGAAAAGGAGGTAACCTTGCTGAGAAAGAGGGTACTTTCCTACATTCCCTAACTTAATAGGCAATGAGGTCCATAATTTAGGAACCAAGTAGGCAAAGGACATACCACCACTTCTTGACTTACTGATTTTAGGAATTGTCAGTAGACATAAGGCAGTCAGCTGCTCTTTAGTTGTTGATCTTGATCTCAGCCTTCCAGGTAAGATGAGTATTGCAGTGGCCCTCACATTTTCCTTATCGCTCATCTCATGGGGGTTCTCTGCCATGGTCCTTCCCAGTACACATTTTGAGCTTGATGGTCTATTTGACCTGTAGCTCAGCCTGCTCTCTGGCCTTGCTGACCTCTGTGTTGTTTCTTGTCCTTTATTACAGGTTGTCTTTAACCTCTCTCACCCAGGGCAAGACCTGTGTGACCCTTTTTTTCAAGAATAGTAGCCTTTTCTATTGTCCTTGGGACTACTCCATCTTAAAGAGGTGCTATGACCTTTAGAGATGTCCTCCTCCCATGTCTACCTTGGTTCTCAGGCATGCAGGCAGTGCTTTAAATGGGCAGATACTGTGCAGTACTGAGTACCTGCACTTCTTTAATTTGAAAGGAAGAGTACCTGCACTTCTCAATACTGCTGCAATACATTTAATAAGAGAGTACCAGCTCTTCTCAAGTGCAAACAGGTACTGTAAAAGAGTACATGCGCTTTCATATTCGACTTAAAGGACCGCATGCAAGGATATATTTCCATTGAAGAGGCAACCTACTGATTGCCCTCAGCCTTTCACAATGGCCTCTGCTTGCTGTGCTGTCCAAGCTACTAGGTGCCTGCATTCCATTATGAACAATGCTCATGCGTGGCTTATGCTTGTCCCGACATGCAGTCTTTTTTTGCCCATTGTGCACTCTTACGGCATTAACGATTCCACAGAAGCACAAAATGGGTGTCCATCATATTTAAAAAAAACTGCATCTAAGCTAAAAGATGCAGGTTTTTTTCATTTTCCTGCTCCTTGCATTGGCACCCTAAGTAGGAGGATAATCAGCGCAACCCACACTGTTGGAAGTTAGCGTGCATGTGCGCATGCATATCATTGCTACCCCCAGCCCTTTGGGGATGTGAGGACCTTGAAATTACAATGACACAAGGCATGCAACAGAATAAGACAGTGACACTTTCTGTGGATAAAATGTTGCAAGTTTATTGATTACACAGGTTAGGTTAGCTTACCAGCGATCTAGGTGTCTATGGTGAGTTCCTTGAACAGGCAACACACATCCTGAGAAAGCTAGAGCTGCTCTGCTGATGTGTTCAGCACTAATTCACATTGGGGCATATTTAAGATCCCCTAGCACCATTCTAACGCCACATTAGCATCATTATTTTAGGCTGATGTGGTGTTAGAAGCCCAAAAATGGCGCATCATATTTACAAAGTGGTGCAATTCCTGCACCAGGTATAATGTATGCAAAAGGGGTGTTCCCATGTTGGGGGGGGCAAAAAAATGGAGCAAAGAAATCTAAGAGATTAACATTTCACACAAATTGTTCGTTATACAGCAGTGGAGGACCCACTGCTACACTCGTCACCACAAGTCACGGTGTGCTCTGCAGTTGTAGAGGTTGCAATGTCAACCCTTCCCTGCCCATGGTCTGCACATACAATTTGTACCTGTCTGACTGCCACCTTCCAATCTGCTTAATTGCCCTTGGTGGCAAACCCTCTGTAAAATCAGTTTTGGCAGCCCCAATTCTGAAGGAATGCGCTTACCATTCCTAATCATGGTATCCCCCCTCTGAAAGCACCCACCTCAGGACATTTCTGTATTGAAATTGGAGGAGAGGCTGGCCATCCTAATGAAGCTGTAAGTATCCTGGTTATTTGAGACAGCAGGCTATATACGTCTCAAACAGCTCTACAGGGCAACACTTGGGGTCCCCCAATCCGGTCAAACAGACTACTTCACCTTTTCCCTTCTGCTCTGCTTTTGAATACCTCACTGTCAAATGTTGACCCATGTTGAGTTCGCCAAACCTTATTGCCCTATATGCTGGGTTGTTCTTTACTTTTGCCACCAGCTCGGAAGTCCTTAAAGCCCCAAAAAGGCTAGGAAAAATTGGTTGAGAATAATAACTCCTCATACTGTGAGTTATCAACCCTTTTACATGTTCACATCTATGGGTGGCCCCTGGTCTGGTGTCTTTATCTCTTACCTTGCCCATCCCTTCAGTGCTGCCCTTAGTGGGAAATCTGCAGTTGGATCTTCTTCCCCTTTCAGTTTTGTAAAATAGGTGATTGCAGCTAGATGTCTTGAAACCCATGCATGTGATTTCCTATTGTCTTTGGCCCAAAGCACAAATTGCTGTACCTTTCTGGCAGTGGGGTGGCCCTCCCCTGATCCCAGAGAATGAGTCACTGATGTAAGCACATTGTAACATGCACCGTATCTGGCTGTGGTCCCAGGGGTCAATGATAATTCTCCTATTCCTTTGTTCCACTGTACTATGCACCACAATTCAGTATTGATGGGTGTCATCTCTTCCATTATAGGGCGTAAAACACCAAGAATTTCACCCACTGAAAACAAGTAAGAGCGTCAATGACTGCATTCTTCACCCCTTGGACATGGGATTGTGCAAAATTTGACATTTCTCATCAGAAAACCTTTTACCAACTCCCTCAAGAGCCCCACCAAGACCTGGCATCTCCAAGACTGGCAAGTAATGGCCTGTAATACTGCCATTTGTGTCTGACCAGAATGTAATCCTTCTGTTAGCTAGCACTTGTGGCCACAGAAGGAGAAACAAAACAATGGGAAACATTACCAGACCAGTGATGTTTTTTGTAAGCGCATGCTTGCTCCATGCATAAGGCCATTTTGCTGCACACCACCCTTAGCCCAGAATTGCACCAAAACCCTCTCTCCCTGATTTATCTGTGAAGAGCTGGAGCTGCTGACAGCTGTGCCACGGAGTGGGCCACAATAGTGCACCACTGAACTCCAGAAAGCACAGCCAAATTAGCAGCTCATCATTCAGCCCCCCACTATGGTAGACTAATTGATGAGCTTTCATAACCTTTACTGTTGCCCTGGTTAGCTGTCTGGCAAAGATTCTTCCAGCCGATAAAATCCTGGCAGCAAAGTTTAGGTTGCCCATCAGGACCTGAATTGTGGCTGGTGTCACTTTGTTTTTATCCAGAACCTGTAGAATGTTGGAAAGAAGCGTGTCAGCCTTATCCTTCAGCATTCTGCAAATCCCATCTGTAGAATCAATTTCAATGCCCAAGAATATCAAACACTTAGTTGGTCCCTGAGTCTTTTCTGGTGCCAACGGCACCCATCATACCTGACTAAGGTGCTGAAATGTCTGCAGAGTTTTGCTGCATTAACTAGAACATGCATTACAGATGAAGGGGAAGTAATCTTAGTAGTGCAATGAGGGTTACTCTGCCTAAATGCCCACTCCAGGAAACAGGTGAATATTTCAAACAGGTATCATGACACCGCACAGCCCTTGAGCATCCATTTATTGAATTAATACTGGCCATCCCACTGAATCCCTAGGAGGTGAAAAATATCAGGAAAAATATCAGGATGAACTGGGAGGAGGCAGAAAGTGGACTCAATGTCAGCCTTCAGAATAAGAGCACCCTTGCCTGCTGCTCGCATCATATCGACTGCCTCATCGAAAGACACACAAAAAGCCAAGCATGCTTCTTCCTCCAGGTAGTCATTCACCTACGACCCCTTGGAGTAAGAGAGATGGTGAATCATTCTGTACCTACCTATCTATTTCTTGGGCATAATTTCCAACTGAGACACAGCCACCTTTCCCAACTGACACTCCTTCTCCAACTACCACTGGGGGTTCCATGGCTGAGCATCAATTATGGGCCGTTTTTGTAACTACAGTTCCAGAATATGAAATCCTAAAGCACTCCGTGAAATGTTTGAACAACAGTTCACTCTCTGCTGATCTAGGGCAGTCTTTAAGGATACGTGCCAAGTTCCTAAAAGATATGGGAGGGGGTGCTATCACAGAGTGTTCAGACTCAGAATGGTTAGGGCTGCTTTGCACTGGCACCTCTTGCTTTATCAGTCTTACTTCCCTTGCTGAAATTGGTTGCTGGGAGCCATCCAGCACACTTGGAGCAGTTGTGAGTGAATTAGCAAGTGGTGCCCTAGGAACATGCCCCAGTGTTGTAGAGACTGCATGAGCTGATGGTCATATGCTGGTAGCTCCCCTCCCCCTCTGTGGGCCCCTGCCCTAAAAGGAATGCCTAAACTGTTTACAAAATGGTAAAGGCTTAGGAAAAGAGGGGTCCCTGTCTGCTTGCCTGTTGTCATTACCCATGTACTGCACCCATCGTTTAATCTTGCAAGAGTCCCATGACATCTCAGGTGCCTGCTCCATCTTCTGTCTGAACTCTCTGTCATAGTTCAGCCAACACATGCTCCTATTACACTTACACTCCTCATAATTTACCTGGTTATATTTGCAGAGGGCCAGTCCCTATTCAGGGTACTTTTCCATGATTACTGGGGACAGCATAGCAAACTCCTCTCGCCAGTTCTCTATTGTCTCCTCTGGCTTAACCTTCCTCTTCCACTTATGCTTATCCACATCTTTACTGGGCACCGTTATGTCTGCGCCTTCCTTGGTAACTGTAAGCAATGAGAAATTGTTAATGAATTCCCAGTTCCATATTCTCTCCCTGGCTTCTAGGGAAGCTCTTCATGCCAGGGATGACCTTTCTGTCAGCAAGGGAGGATCAGGCCTGACCATAACCCCCCTGTTACTCCCACATGCATCAAGGTCTGTAGCACCTGTTCCCGAACCCGCCCTTTCCAAAGAGGAAGAATCGCCCTGCTCTCCTTGAGGAGTGCTGCTGTCCTGTCCCCACACCTTACTTGGCCTGTTTGCTTGTTGCGGGATCCTGTCCCTCCATGCCCAACAACCAATGCTTTTGCTGAGGCCATGAAGCTGTGCTTTGCTTCCATCATCTTACCTAATACTTCCTGCAGCACCTGACTCAATGCTTCGAGAGTTAGGCTTGAAGCCATTTTCCATGTGGTTTGGCTGGTCTGCTTCTTAGCAGTCGGTATGTTACTCAGTGGGTCAAGTGCTCCTCCTATGAAGGAAACACAGCTCCCAATGACAGAATCCTGTTCCTAACTGTCCTTCATGCCCTTCTTTGTTTTGCTGTCTTTTTGGGAAGTTCAGGGACCTTCTGTTAACTCCAGATCAACTTTGATTTTCTTGATTTTCTTTGATTTACTCTCAGCAGCAGTTCTTGCTGATCTCTCTTTTTGGTAGGCTGCATGCCACTTTCTTGGCTTTGAACATCAAGACCAGAATCAGATGGGGTACACGGCAATGTCTACCATGGCGATTGTTACTGACTGTCGCTACACCCCTTGCACCACTAACATTTTCCTTGTCCACTCCAGACCTTTCACCTTCCTCAAAGTCAAGAACTTTGCTGAGACTTTGGCTTACTTATGGTTAGCCTAAGGAGAAAACAAGGTAGAGGAACCATGGTCTTCCATCGTACCAAATGTGCATGGTAGTGAGAAATAATTCTGCAATTGAGAGGGCAATTTTACCATTGTGTCCAGGAAATGTGCCACCAGGGTTATTGACTTGTTAGCCATTGCATAATAGGCATGTGCCCTTCAACCAGTACAGCACATTTGTTTTGGAACAGGAGTAACAATGTGTAGAGTTCATAATGAGCTTGTGCCCTTCTAAAGCTCACTCTAACTTCACCACCTCAGACATATTACGAGATAAAAGACATGGCAACATTGCCTTTCATATTGGGCTTGTGCCCTTCTGAAAGTCACGTCATATTAAGCACTGTAAAGTCATAACCCATCCTGAAGAGTGGCAAAACTTCACTCTCATAATGGGCTTGCACCCTTCTGAAAGTTTCTAGGATTAACTGTGGCCCACTTCCTTGATCCTGATACCTGTGTTACCCTTGGTACCAACGCTTCTGCCAGTGCTCTCTCTCCCTCCCCTCTCCTTTGCTGAAAGGCAGCTAAGATTTGCTGCAACAACCTGTAGAATGAAGCCATGTTCCTTAACGGTACTCTTGAAAGCAGTATCAGTCCTTGGCAGCTGATGCCACCTGAAAAGAGATCCTTAAACAACAAATACAACCTGTTTCCCCTGATGCCATGATCCACCTGAAGTTCATGGTTGAGAATATTGTCTCTTCAGGTATAAGCGTGACTGGCCAGTGCCTACTTGGCTAAGGAAGTGGTAGACAGAGCCATCAGCCAGTCTTCCCCAATCCTTGCCCACTGCATCCAGTGAAGGCCTACATACTCACCATGAGTATTGTGGTCCAGCCCTACTTATAGATTGCACAACAGGTAAAATGACCAAACAGCTTGCCAGCCACTGGAAAATTGACTGGTTGTTAGGAAATCTTTCCATTGAAAAATCCCTTGCGAGCACTATCACGAAACTGACCAGCCATCTCTAAAATATCATTGAACCTACTCAGTAATAATGTTGTGTATGTTCCTTTTCCTTTATCAGCTTATCCACCACTGCAACAGTGATGTAGGATATGCATCAACAAGAAAGCAGTCATTAAAGGTCATGTACCTCATACGGCAGAAACATGCCAGCAAGAACCTCCTCAACCAATCTGTGCAGTGGGCGCTACATCACAGCCATCTGGAAACAGCAATTCATATATTACATGCAAAAAATAGAAGTTGACATGCCCCTCTACTTAAAAGACTGAGCATTACGTGCCAGAAAGTGCTCCTACCTATGGTTGCCACGTGACCTGCTTCTTACCGGTGCTCCCGGTGATTTAATGTCCAGACTGATACAACATAAGTGAGTCGCCTGAAGTTGCCTGCTTTTTTTTTTACATACTAGCAACTGTTTCAACTGAGTTCTAGATCTATGTTAACTATCTCTGACTAATATTCCAAAGTAAACAAAGCAAACATGTCATGTTACAAGTCATGTTACCAAAAAATACGTAGAATTTCATTTAAAACCATTAATCATATCACGTACCAGACGTTGCAGACTATAAAACATCAATAAATGACTGGTATCTTCCTGTGCATCCCTCTGCAATTGGGGTGCGGTGGCCTCCCTATCCACATCTTACCCATGCAGGTGCACCAAAACAGAAACATCATCCAGTGGGTTCACCAAAGATGTCACCTTAAACTTTATGAGACCTCTTGGCCCTACTCCTTTCCTTCTGACACCTAAGCCAATAAAAGAGAGATGACCCATCCTCTCCATCTACAGTGGCCGTATGTGTTCAGCTTTCATCCAAGCAGGGGAGCAACACTTAGATGCTGCCCCCCTCAATGTCACCCTTCATGCGATGTGGTCAGCTACATTTCTTTTGCATTTCTTGGCACACACAGTCCACTACTAGTTTAGCTGACCATCAATGGCCATCAATGACCATCAAAGCGTGTGGTGTGAGGAATATGTAAGTTGAGATGGGCCAGGTCATTTCTAGCTCCTTGCGGGTCCCAGGGAGATCAACCTCTCAGGTGCTGACAATCCTCCCACACACGTAATTACTTTTACTGTCCTACTCAGTGCTAGAGAGGAGGGGAATCATGTTAGATTCCCATCCCAGTAGCTATTTCTGCCGCACAAAAATGTGCTGAATTTGTCCTAGAAACATGATGAATTTGTTCCGGTGTTATTTTCTGACACCAGGACATAAATGATCAGCACACGTACTGCAGGCAGTGAGGGGGCTTTATTTTTACATCCAGCTGAGTACAAATGACAGCTTTAAAGGGCTATCAGGCCCTCCTTTTGTTCAAATATCATCCTGGCTGTGAGCAATCTGGAGCAGTACACCAAGAGGACAATGCAATGGAAGAAAATCAAGGCACACTTTACAAGTACTTAAGAAAAACTACTGTTGGGAGGTTTTGAACTTTATTCAATTACCTATGTAAAAGATATGTTTGCACTGTAAGAATGCAATATTTGTCTGTGTGTATATGAGTAATCACAAAATATTGATTTGAATTGCATGTAATGTTTTTATTTAATTCTTTGATAGAGCTAATTGTTGCAGTGCAGGGTCTCAGAGCCCTTTACATCACATATACAGGCACAATAAATCACATATATATGTAAATCAATGTATAGAAAATGTAACATAAGACAATAAGGGTTCTAAGGTAAAAGAATCACATTCCATGCATATTTGTATATGTTATATGAGTGAATGATCGCGAGGAACAAAGTTAGGAAATAAAGCATAATGGAGTGATTGTGGCTGTCTGTACTAGCAAGACTTTATGACTTCCTAGAGGAACCCTTCTTTTTAATCATAGAAGAACAATAGATTGAAAAAAAAATAAGAATAGTGCAATTTAGTTCAGTATGTTATTTCTTGCACTTTATCTCCTTGAAAAGTTGAGCTGATCCAAAGACTCTAACCTGATTTCTGGATGAAAATATTTGGGTCTCAACCGAAGGGCTCCGCAGGCACCTTCTTTCTTGATGTTATGACAGCTCTTTTATTTGTACAGTAATGCCATTTGAAAAATTGAGCATTTTGGGACTGCCTTTGCCCCCAAACCTAGCCTCTCCCTCCTCCTGCACCCTTAAAGACACCCTACACTGGAAGGGCTCTAACATTTAAATACATGTGTGCTTGATAAAGAGGCCTCGTGGAGCCCTCAGAGTTTGCCTCATTTGATGGTATTACTTCCAACATTAAAAAAGTCAGCTACAAGCAGGCCCATTAAAAATGCACTCTCTAACCTTTATGGAAGATTTTGGTTCTTCCATAAATTGATGGGAAGACCATGTAGTTTAAATTATGTGTTTTAAAAGTTCACTAATGTAAAGTGGTGCACCTGAAGTCAATAATAAAGTGCATTCACTGTGGTGGGAGGAAAAATATGTATTGTGCACCTTAATATCACTAAATGAAATATAATTATTGGGTATAGTTCTATAATCATTCTCATGTAGTTTGAATGTATTTGTATTTAAAATGATGACAATGTATGCAATGCGTGCACTAATGTTTTAAGTTTAATGATTAAGTGTGCCTCTGTACCACAATTATGTTCAAGTATGGGTAAAGTCTGCATTCATATTAACTGTATCATGCAATCCCAGTTGAGAGAATGTAATTATGCAATTCCCATTCTTATTAATGTAGAATTCAATATGTGCACAGTATAACATTAAATTAAATGTGAATTAGTTTAACGTTAGCTTGACTAGGCCTGAAACTCATTAAAATGAGAACTTATTTTCTGGTTTCTGCAAATATCTCATTTTTATTGCAGGTGCATTTACATGAATTGTTAGTTGGAAATAGACGTACTATTGTTTTGCTAATAGAGAGTTTGCGGAAAAGGCCTTAAATATGTAACTTGAGGAACTTGACAGTAAGAACACTGTGCCTTATTCATACATGTTGCAAAAGATGTCCAGAGAATCAAGAACAGCAGTATTCCCAGGAATGCTGTGGGAGCTGCATGTGATGTTGCAAGTTACACCGTGGTATAAGAGAATACAAGGGAGCAGCATGGTCAAGAAGGCATTTTGTGATTGCATTATGCGTTATTTACTAGGGCTTTATTTCCTTCATTGTAGGACACTCTCCCCTGGAATCTGAGAGGTACAGAAGCCCATCTTTTCCTTTTTACATCATGCCTTGCTGAGTGTGGCTTAGGCTTACACTTAACTCTGTGAGAAGGCTCTCGACTGAGGTTCTGAAATGCTGAAACCTTCCTCTTCATTTTTCTAAATCCTTTTTGCCTTGTTTTTGTTCCTTACTTTTTGTCGTTGTGTTTTCTAGTTAGGTTTGTCATTTTTCAGTAAGCTTAGACTTTTAGGAGAATCTCCCTAATTGTCTATAGTTTGTTAGTTAGATGATTTAAATTTGCACTAATGTGTAAAACAGTGGACCAGCAATTCTTTTCAGAGTATGGAATCCTACTTTTTAGGGTCGAGCCTGCGTTGCATGCGCTCGCGCATGCGTATCGCAGCGAGGCGCTTTTGTATTTAGAAAAGGGCTCGGAACCCTATCAACTTCACTTCAGTGTTTTTTATTGGTTCGTGGGCTTGCCTAATAAAATCTTCTTGCTTTCATTAGTCGAAGACAAGCATACGTCATGCCTTTTCTGGTGGCTAGCCCTCCTCGAGCGCAGCGACCAAGTACAGAAAATATGCGAGGCTCGCTGTTTTCCATCGGGCTCATGGACTTATTTTTCTCTAATTTACGAGCGCGATCTCGATTGGCAGAAGCCGGGCGCTTTACATAGTTAATTTCACTTTTTTGGGTTGTGTACACAAATGCACTTTTGCCCGATAGGTGAAAAGTCGGGTTAGGAGTTTACAACGCGATCAGCTCTAACATGAGCAAACGCGAGACCCGTTGCATTGTAAATGCTTGTTGATATTTTGTAATGCTGTTACTGAGTACCTGGTTTGCCTCATGTTGTCCTGTTTACATTTCCTCAATTCAGTTACTCTGGTGATTTTTTTTCCTGCAGTATGCTTTTGAGATTTGTTTACATTAACCTGAGTGTTAATTTGTAATAAAACCTATTAAAGTTATATTTGTTTGGAGTCCTCATTGTGGGGCCAAATCGCTTACACCGTTAAATTAATGTTGATTGATTGTTACCAAATTCCCTAGTAAAACCCTTTGTGTGGATCCAAATATTAGCCATACTCTGAATTAAAGCATACAAATTGCTCCATTCAGGTTAATGTGAGATAAAACTGCTGAGATAATGCCATCGTTTTTCCACACATTATCCCCATTTTGTTTTACATCAAAATACCCCAATTTTTGAAGTAAAATTACTGCATATGTGGGGCAACTGCTCAGTGAGTGAGAATATGAGAAATAACTAGGAATTCCAAAGCACATTTTTTACTCCTATTATCCGTCTGTATTGAGTGTATTCCACAAAAAAGGAAAATATAAATAAGGCTGCTAGTGACAATACTGCTGCCTGCGTTTGGCGTAGTTGCGTCACTCCCGTTCTTGCCCACTGTGCCTGCATGGAGTGATCCCCCTCTGTGCAGAGCCCAGTTTGCCAAAAACTTGAATTTAGCAGTTCTAGGAATTAGAACTGGCCTGAGTAAGTGTGAACTCAGACTCGAGCCTGAGTGAAGGTTCTCTGATTCGCTCTTCGTTTAACTAAAATTCCGAGTCTGGCGCGTTTTCTTGTATTTGGGTCATCCCACCATTCTTTTGTTTGACACTCCAATAATTTTGTGTAATTTCCTAGTTTTATTGTAGTCCCACGGGACACTCATTCTTCTTCCAAACCAGCCTCAATTTAATATTGCAGAACGTGTATAATCTATTCAAAAAAATACAACTAGCCTATACTATTTTACCCGAACAAGCCTTCACAGATACAGATTGCCTAAATTTACGTCCTGGCTTTTATGACTTGACTCCTTTGGGTGCCAGAACCTAAATTTAAAACATCAAGCGTGCATACAATGGAGCGGTTTTCAATGAAAATGTCAAATAGAAATCGTTGCTTCTAACAGTGCTTTGTTATAGGCCGTATGTTAAGGTTTATTTTCAACAATGATCCCACGCCTTGTTTAATCTGTGGCCGTAATCAGCGGGGATATGATATCTTTCTTCATGCACACAGGATTAGGTGCCTAATTAGTGCCACACTGCATAATGAAATCTACTGTGTACTAGAGGTGTGATCATAATTAGGTGTTAGCCTTTTTTGCAGTTTCTCCTGGGTATTCATTAGAATTATTCAACACAATTACTTAAGAGTCATCTGTGTTGCCAGGGGCGTGATATGAAAGGAAATTACTCTTGTATTACTTTTTTTCCTTGGTGGACAAAAACCTCACTGAAAATGATATTACTGTGCAGCGGTGGTAATTGTATACATCTAATTTTCTTCTCCGTGTGGCACTGAAAGTGTTCTGATACTTGTTAGATAATTAGACGCAGATGCCCTACATTCATTTCGTCTCTTCAAAAATATATGACATAAAAAAGGCAAGTGAGACTGTGCCAATAACGTACAATAAATAAAAAGAGTTTTAAATAGAGGACTGCAGAAGTCTTTGGGGATTTTGAGGGGAAACACGGGTGGAAGTCACCCACTAGAAAACAATACAGAGTTCAGAGGCAGATGTTATTAATTCCTATTCGTAGACAGGTACTATAAATATAGGCATTTGGGGCCAGATGTACGAAAAAACCAAATTGCGATTTGCAATTTGCGAGTCTCTGCGACTCGCAAATTGCAAGTCGCAATTTGGGATGCAGAAAGGTGTCTCAGACACCTTCTGCAAGTCGCTATGGGGTCGCAAAGACCCACCTCATTAATATTAAAGAGGTGGGTCGCAAATTGCGGCCCCATAGCGACTATGGGCACTCGCTAACATGGAGGCCTGCTGACGTCAGCAGGCCTCCATGTTAGCGACCTGCTGCTCAATAAAGCAGGTTTTTTTTTTTTTAAATGTAGCCCGTTTTCCCTAAGGGAAAACGAGCTGCATTTTAAAAAAATCCGAAACCTTTTGTTTTGGTTTTTTCAGGGCAGGGAATGGTCCCTTGGACCACTCCCTGCCCTGAAAAACTATTTTTGGGTGCAATCACAAACTGGAAGGGGTCCCATGGGGACCCCTTCCAATTTGCGATTGTGTTACCATCCACTTGAAGTGGATGGTAACTGCGATGCCATTTGCGACCGCATATGCGGTCGCAAATGGTATTGCATACCATTGCGAGTCGCAAATAGGAAGGGAACACCCCTTCCTATTTGCGAGTCGCACATGCATATTGCGAGTCGGTAACAACTCGCAATATGCATTTGTGCATTGCGAACCCACGTTTAAAGGGTTGCTACATCTGGCCCTTGATTTGCCAAAAAGAGTAATGTGATATTGAAATGTTTTCGGGCGGGCATGAAGGTATAGTCAGAAATATTCCCCATCAATTTGGCTCGATTTGAGAGATTATGGACATTTTATCAAACATACATCAAGAGACAGATTTGTTTTGGGACGCTCACCCGCAACCCATTTCCCAAATCTAATACCTATAACAGAAATAACCCCTTTGCCTTCTAGAAAACCCCTTAGATGAAAGTCAACAGATCTGTGGATTCAACATCTTGTTTTGAATTGTTGTGTGTTTAATATTGTATGAGAAAGTGAAGTAATGATTAGTGCATAGAAACCCATCATTGTATGTAGACTCTGGAAAGCCCCCAAAAGGTAAATTTTCAACTGAATATGACAACAAAACATGTAAATTGTAAGATGTGTATATATTTCTGTACAACAACAAACATGATGTATATTCCTGGTGTGTATATACTGGGTTGACCTTGTTACACTGCTGACAAGGTTAAAGTTGTTAAAAAAAAGTAATACGCACAGGGTAAAAATGGCACATAGTATAGCATCAGGTCATGAAATGCAGCAGTAAAGCATGTGAACGATAAAAGATGGTGCTTCCTAAACCATGGCTGACAATTGTACTGATAATTGACAATGCAAAACCATATAGGTTATATTATCAAGGCATGACATTCAGATTATGCCAACTCTGATTGTGGTTATCCTGGCAAAGCAAAAACCACAATCAAAACATATGTACAACCTTGGGGTACATAATGCATCCGAAAAAGGTACATTATTAGCAGCGAGACTGCGTAGACCCAGAAACCCGTAAACTCCTGTTAGCAGGGTTTGGGAATAACACAGGAGAAATTACAATTTCCAACAGACACAGTGCAGGAACCTGTCCAAGACAGGCTGTAGAGGAAGTCCTTCATTGCTATCCTAGATGCCTATTGGCATTACGGGCAGTAAAATAGTAAGTAAGGGATGTCTTAGAGCTATACATTGGCTGACTGGGAAGGGGCCATAATTTGTCTGTGGAGAGGATGCTTTTATGACACATTTTATCTATAAGATTAATTTTTTCTCAAGAAAGATACAAGTCTAATAAGATAAAACACATTCTTCCTCAAACATAACAAATTAATTGCTGTAATCATTAACTTATCTGTCCTCTCTGTCAGGGATCATCAAACAATCAATCATGTATCTATATTGCTATTTGGCAATTGCAAACACTCAACACGTCCTGTTCAGCTATCCTTTTTATTGCCTACTCGTACATTTTATTAAGGCTTGGGCACAATTCGATTTTTGCTTCAGGTAACATTTTACTCACATTTCTGTTTGTTTTATGTCTTTTAAATATATAATGAACACTGAATCAAATTAATCTGAAAATATTTGTTTCTACATAAATATAACTTTTAAGAGATTTGGGTTTCCGATTTTCAGATATATAAGGACCCCTTCTATTTCCTAGTTCATTTTTGCATTGGACGTCAAGTTGGGAGTGCACAGTGAGAAACCACTCATTGTTCTTTCTCCAGAACTAGTTGGAAATTAGCTGACACAAAGAGAGGCCAGTCTTCAATAATGCTTTTGGAAGGAAGACAAAATATTTCAGACAAGAAAATGGAGTTGATGATAACGTCAATATCTGAGGTCTTCCAAAGATAGCAGGAGGTTCATCACTGATAAAGTTCTCCTTCAAAATCAGATTGCTCACACTTTTCCTGTTCCACTGTTTTTTTCATATCTTCTTCCTGGGCTTTACCTAGTTCTGCCACTGAGATGGAAATTAGTATTTACAGAGGAGAAAATATTCAGAGGGACAAATTGAAACAGTTTATGGTTTATGTTAGAAATGGGGTCTTTGGTTAGCAGTCATGTTACCCCCTGTCCAAGCAAGGACCCTCACTCTAGTCAGGGTAAGTCACACACAATCCAAATTATCCTATATCCACCCCCTGGTAGCTTGGCACTGAGCAGTCAGGCTTAACTTAGGAGGCAATGTGTAAAGTATTTGTGCAATAAATCATGCAATAACACAGTATTACACCACAAAAATACACCACACAGTGCTTAAAATATATATATAATATTTATCTGGATAAATGCAGGTCAAAAACGATTAAAATGCAATAAGTAAATGTTGAGATCTCACTGTAAAAGTGATATAAAGTGTCTTTAGTGTTTGAAAAACAAATAAATGACTTTAAAAACAATAAATGTCTCTTGCAAGCACAAAGTACCTCGTTTGCGATCTACATCTCCGCAAGGGACCACAGAGGAGGCAATGCATGTAAAATGGGGAGATATGCGTCGGTTTCGTCCCTTCGCACACCGACTTGCATTATTATTTTCCACGCATGAGAAGATTTTGCGTCGATTTCCGGCACACAAACTTTGTTCCTCTTCGGGTTGTGGGATTTTCTGACACCCAGGGGATGATGCGTGGAATCCTGTGCTTGCGGAGCGAAGTCACAAGTGCTGCGTTGATCCAGTGGGCGTTGTGTGGAAATTTCTCAAGCAAGACTGTTGCTGCGTCAATTTCTCTCCTGAAGTCAGGCTGTTTCATTACGGGTCGGCTGTGCGTTGACCCAGTGGGCCATGCGTCGAAGTTCTGGTCGTTCCACTGGCGCTGCATCGATCTTCTCCTTGCAAAATCGGGCTGCTTCATTCCTGTTCAGCGTGCAGTGAATTTTTTATGGCGGGGCAGGCTCTGCATCGTTCTTAGCGGGCTGCGCATCTAATTTTTACCGCACAAGGTGTCCAGATGCAGGAGTCAAGTCTTTTTGGTCCTAAGACTTCAGGGAACAGGAGGCAAGCTCTATTCAAGCCCTTGGAGAGCACTTCTCAGCATAGCCAGAGAGCAGCAAGGCAGCAGGGCAAGCGCAAGGCAGCAGTCCTTCACAGAAAGCAGTCCTGGTGAGTCCTTTGGGTGGCCAGGTAGTTCCTCTTGGCAGGTCTGGTTCAGGGATTTTTCACCAGCCGGTTTCTTGTCCAGAAGTGTCTATGAGGTAGAGTGTCTACCCCAAGAAGTGTCTAAAGTCTGTGGTTTTGGGTGCTCTTCTTATACCCACTTTGGCCTTTGAAGTAAGCTCACTTCAAAGGGAAGTCTCACTTGTTTGTAAAATCCTGCCTTGCCCAGGCGTGGCCTCAGACACACACCAGGTGGTTGGAGACTGCATTGTGTGAGGACAGGCACAGATCTTTCAGGTGCGAGTGACCACTCCTCCTCTCCCTCCTAGCACAGAGGGCTCATCAGGTTATACAGGCTAGACCCCAGCCCCCTTTGTGTCGCTGTCTGGAGAGAGGTGCAAGCAGCTCAACTGTCAAACTAATCCAGACAGGGAATCCACAAACAGGCAGAGTCACAAAAATGGTTTAAGAAAATGTCCACTTTCTAAAAGTGGCATTATCAAGCACACAATCTCAAAACCAACTTTACTAAAAGATGTATTTTTAAATTGTGAGTTCAGAGGTCCCAAACTCCACATGTCTATCTTCTCCCAAAGGGAATCTACACTTTAATCATGTTTAAAGGCAGCCCCAAGGTTAACCTATGAGAGAGATAGGCCTTGCAACAGTGACAAATGAATTTTCCAGTATCTTACTGTCAAGACATATAGAACACATTAGTATATGTCCTACCTTACCCATACACTGCAGCCTGCCCATGGGGCTACCTAGGGCTTAACTTAGGGGTGTCTTATATGTAGGAAAAGTGAAGGGTTAGGCCTGGCAAGTTGGTACACTTGCCAAGTCGAATTTACAGTGTAAATCTGCACACACAGACACTGCAGTGGCAGATATGAGACATGATTACAGGGCTACTTATGTGGGTGGCACAACCAGTGCTGCAGGCCCACTAGTAGTATTTGATTTACAGGCCCTGGGCAACTCTAGTGCACTTTACTAGAGACTTACCAGTAAATCAAATATGCCAATCATGGATACACCAATCAACAGTACAATTTACACAGAGAGCATATGCACTTTAGCAGTGGTAAAGTGCTCAGAGTTCTAAATCCAACCAAAACAGGTCAGGAAAAATAGGAGGAAGGAGGCAAAACGTTTGGGGATGACCCTGCAGAAAGGGCCAGGTCCAACAGTTTGCATTCTGCTTCTGCCACTAGATGAAGATCAATCTTCTTAGAATGCGTATGGATCAGAATTTTAAATAGTCTGTTGTCTTGAAATTTACTATTTATTCAGCAGTGCAGCTACTATTGAAAACAATCTCTAGTAAAGGATTTTAAGTCTCCTTTGGTTGCAATTCAGGAGGCAGATGTATTTTAACTTTGAGCAGCTATTGGAACACACACAAGATGAATTTCACACATGACCTTTGGCTTCCTAAAGGCTTTGACTATCACAACAAGCAAAATTATGTCTGCTAGAAGATATCTATTTCTTACAAATTAGGTGATTTATTCACAAAAGGCTTGCCTTTTGAGAATGCTTTTTGGGGGAATAATTGCTTGGGAAGGAGATGGAGAATGCAATTTAGAGATTGTTCAAATGCAGGAAGCCACTGTATCCTTTTAAACACTATGACCACTGGTTAGGACAACTATCAGAAGTTATATGATTAGTCTACTAGGAGGAAGTATGAACCATCATCTAGGAAATCCAGATTGCAGCCAAGACAGGCAGTCAGTGATTCCAAGGCTTCGATATCTAATCAATATCCCTGACTATGCTGTGAGATGAAGGTCTGCACAAGTTGTTGGAGCAAGACTATGGACCTCATTAGGACTTTGGCAGACGGACCACCAGACCGCCATATTGGCTGTCCTAAAAAGACTGCCATGCTGACAGTGTTTCAGACCATCCTGTTCTGAGTTATACAGGCAGAACCGTTGACCAGCAAGCAAAAATGGCAGACTGCCAACGGTGCAGCAGCCTGGAAATAGGTAGTCCAACCTCTAGTACCGACAGCACTGCAGCCAACCACCGAGCTCATTACAATCACCCATTTGCCATGACGGTCCCCTCTTGGTGGTCAGCCAGTGGCAGTCCAGACCGCGGAGGTTCGTGGTTAGCAAAGCAGCATACAACTGCACATTGGATAGATTTAAAACCAAACATAGCTGACACACATTGGAATAGTGGACTCACCTGCAGAGAACATTATGAAACACACCCCTTCACAGACCAAAATCCTTTTCATTTCCACTGCAAGAAACAGATGCCCAATCACATTATTTTCCGTAGACTTCATAAATTAGGCACTCCTTTTTTTACCATCCCATAGAACACCCTGCACACACTTTTGTCCTTTAACATCCAAATGCACTTCCCCTGCTAATTAAGTCCATGTCACTCGTAGTTTTGTTCCATCATGTCACATTGAAAAAAATCCCTGTTTTTCAGAAGATAAGTTAAGAGTCATGGTGGATGAGACACAGTTGCTTGGAGCACAAGTCCAGCAAGCTCCTCTCAGTAGGAGAATTGAAATGTGGGACAGGATTGTCAACAGAGTGAATGCTGTAGGCACCATCCTGCACACAAAGGAAGACATTAAGATGAGGTGAAACAACCCAAAAGCCTACTCCACTGCCTACCGTGTTCTTCTATGGCCTCATTGAAGAAGACTACCTGTAGTTGGATTCTGCAGCGGTGTCATTAACCAAGGATGATTTAGATATGCTATGTCTCCTGTTAAGGAATGGGACATAAGTACAATAATGAGTCACTTACTTCATGATTGTAGCACCTAACATTGCTCACACACAATCAGGCCAGACGTTACTTACAAACCAGCCAGGCCCTCTCTGTGTGCAGTTGTGACATCAGCTGGGGTAATGTGCTCTTCTGCATTATGAAGGAAATATTGACTGATCCAGGATAATGTGCACACACTTTTGAGATGTAGAGGTCCACCAAACAGACAACCGGCACATTGATGGAATGGAAGTTCTTTCTGTTGGGATGAACTTGTTCAGTGGCCTGTGGTTGCACAAAGCCAACATGTCTGCCATCAATGGCCCTGACCACATGTGGGGGGTTGGCAAAACTATAGAAGTCAGCCTTCACATTGGCTAAATCCTTATGTCGAGAGAACATGATATAGCTGTCAATGTGTTTCAACATTGGTGGGAGGAAATCCTTCAACAATAGACTGAACACAAATTGGGACAAACCAGCAGATAGGCCCACTGTGTTTTGGAAGGACACTGTGGCCAGGAAGTGAAGTGCTGACATGACTTGTAAAATGGGTGGTATGCAGTCTGGTTCACTGTTAGCTGTCATCAGATCTGGCTCCAACGAACAGCATAAGTCCACTATTTTTTGCCTATTCAGATGGTAGATCTGGCAGTGGACAGGAAACAAGAGGTTGTAGCATCCTCCCTATCTCAGAGTACCTATGTGTGACAAGACATGATTTGTAACATTAGTCATTGTGTCCACCGCAACATACATGCTGCATGTCAACAACATCATGTCACAAAGCATTTCTGACTGGATAGACATAACATGCAGTTCTCATCCCAGCTAGCAAATACACAAGGGTCACAAGTGACCCCCATGTTCGTCCACACATGTGTGGACAACATGGATTTGTGTGATACCCAATTATATGCTACATAATTGCCTCTTGAAATGTGATTGCATTTTCTGACTACCAAAAACTACAGTCTGTGGTGGGTGCCCATGCAACTCTGTCATATGCCAATTGTGCCCTGCAACATATTACAGTAGTGAAGTAGATCCTCCATATCAAGACAGCATGAGGATGTTTGTGATGATCCTACACATATACTCTACGTATGACACAGTTTACACAGCCATATACAGTATTTTCACACAGCAAAATGGCGGATGCCTGACCTTCTCCACTGGACATTAGGAACCGCCCCGACTGCTGCCGGAAGTCGTCTGCATGGTTCCAACTGCAGCATACACAGCCATAGGCAAACATTGTTGCATGTGGCAGTCGCAGCCCAGTTGGGGGTGAGGACCACATATGTGGCAGACACGACCGCCATGTTGTGCAAATTCACTTGACTCCTGACACTGCTACACTGCTGCCAGCAACACTTCCAATACTAGAGCTGCTGTGAGCAGTCATACCGTGTCCAGCAGGTGATAGGGCCATGCCTTCTCTCCAGAGGACCTGGAAAGGCTCGTAAATGAGGTCCTTCCCCCATATGGACAGCTCTATTATTCACCAGAGGAGCAGGTTAGTACCTCAAATGCACAATCGACTCTGTTCAACACAATCCTTTCCCTCCTCACAGGCTAGAATGTGTCCCTGTGTGCCAATTGGACTTCATGTGTGCCTGTTGATGTAGTTTGTGTGGCATCAATGGAATGTACATAGTGCAGGTATTGCTGAACAGTACTATATGTTGTGACCATTTACATTGTTTGGTGTGATGTGTTTTTTTGGGCCTAGATCCTCCTAGGATGCACTTTGCAAGGGGACTTCACTGCCATCCAATGATATTTCTTTTTTATGATGGTTGTAACTGTTAGACAACATGCACATGCATGATAGTATGAGCTGTATATGCATCTTGTCTGAGTCATTTGAGGATCTTATAAGCAATGTGGATAATGCCACAGAATTTTCAACCCACATCTGGCCTTGCAATACTGTTGGTTGAATGGCATACCATGACTCACTCTGCCCTTCAGGTTGCCACACAAAGCACAAGCGATGTTGTTAATGGGCACATAATGTACTGTCATGCATGGAAGTGATGGAAATGTGAGTGTCATGTAGGTTCTGTATGCTCAGCCTGCAGAGACCTGGGTCTTTCAGATGCATCTCCCAGTTTGGGACATAGTCCAGGCTGTGGGAGAGTCACAGTGGCTATGCAACTGTGGCACTGTGCCCACTCCCTTTACACTAGTAAATCCTGTCATGTGGCCAGTATGATGCTCTAGTGGCAAAACATGCCTTGAATGTCTCAGTCCATTGAGTAGATTAGGAATGGGTACAGAGGCACACACTTTCATTTTACACCTTTGTCAATGTGTGTCTTTAACTCATATTAGGTCCCTTACTCCCGTTACTCTGTTGTCACATTCACATAAGTCAAATTTGTCCTGTACAGCCTTATTGCACAAATGACAGAACCACAGTGCAGACAGCCATGTAGATTCCTGGGAGACTATCTCAGTAGCTTGGTCAAATAGCAGAAATTGTACAATGCATACATTGCATGTTGGATGCCATCTCTGTATTTTGGACATTCATGTTTAAATGAGTGTCCTGTGGTACAGGTTCCTACCACATTACCCCCCCCAAAGTGGCCCGAGTCTGCATTTGGTAGGCCACATGTTCACACATGCACAGGGAAGACACTCTCTGTACCCACCATGCCAGCTCTTTCATTGTCACTCAAGTGTAAGAATAAAGTCTGTACTATGGAAGTTGCCTGTAGGGACTGTATGCAGTGAGTCAATCTTACAGACTGTGAATGTGTTGGTCCAGTCAGGCCTGAGGAGTTTATCCATCAGAAGCCATTTTTGCATGTCAAGGTTTTCATTGTGGCTCACATCACAGTACATGTAGCTGTAGCCTGGGCTCCCTGATGTGAGTAGGCTTGCTTAGTCATTGTAGACCATGAGCACAGGGAAGTGGGTTAGTCTGCAGATGGAGACAAAAGTGTGTATTCATGTCCCTGTACTTACTGGCTTGTGTGCTTTACACTTGTAGTTTGTTGACAAATTGACCATTTTTTGCTTGATGTCTCTGACATGTGCGTGACACAAACATTTGGGCAAAAAAATGTGATTGTAATCACTTGATATGTCTCTTGCTTCGTTACAGGTAAACACCTACCAGATGAAGGAGATATGGAGAGCCATAGCCTGGAAGGTACGGACCCTGGGGGTCAACAGCTGGCAGAGCGCCCACTGTTGCAAGAGTTGGAAGGACCTGAGAGGCTGGGCCTGGAATATCGTGGAAGTCCAGCTGGGGCTGTCCTCCCAACGTGGGTGGGGCGCACGTTGAACCCTGACCCCCCTAATGGCACACAGTCTAATGGTGGCGTACTCGGACCTTGATGGGCATTTGACGGGAACACAGCAGCCACAAGGGGGTGAGTACATGGCCTGTCACAGAGCCAATTTAATGTCCTAGGTTCTGACATCCCCCCTGACGATTACGGATGAGCCACGTGTGACACAGTGGATGAGTAACTGTGTAGACAGGTAATGTCGTACATACTGATGTGCCTTGCCTATAAGCCCAGGGATCAAAGACATAAATGTGTGCACTCCACAAACAATTTGCTCTCTCCAGGGACAACACATAGCTGTGTACATTGATCAATCAAGTAATGTTTGTTTTTGTTGTGAATGTAAATTTTGTTCTACTGACCACTACTCATCAATGTTAGAGGTTAAAGGAATAGAAGTGATGGATCACTTTCTTCAGCCATCTGGTCCAGTGAGTAAGTTGTCATCTGCCACCCCAGAGGCCACTTGTCTTCAGTGTGTGATGAGCGCTGGTGCCTCACTACTGAATGTCATGTGAAGGTGGTCATCATACATGTGACAGAGCATACATTGTTCTTTGAGTCAGCTACAGATCAGACCTTTCCCTTGGTAAGTGGGGCATGCCCATTGACATGATTTATGTGATATCACAGTTGCCAATATTCCTTGTGCCAGTATGTTTGCATGTGTCCTGTACTTTTTTGACAAAATGTGTGCACTGCTATTTCATGCATGGTCTACCTGTGTTCATGGGATACTTTCTGTATTCCCTCATATATGTCTGCATGCCAACTTGTGTTTGGAATATGACATTTGCAATGGGGCTACATTTCATGTGATGCTACAGATAGGAGCGTGTCACCATTGACTGTTGGCTCACGCATACCATTATCCATCATAGCATGCAATTTGGAATGTATAACTGCAGGAGCAATGAGGGACATAACAGGTAGGGCTAGAGTTTGCACTCACAATTTACATTCCCATGCCATTGATGTGGCATCATTTGGAAAAGTGCACTGCACATATTTAATAGGAGAGATGTGTTACCTAACTGCTGGCATGCATTATGGATCGACTTGCAGTTATGTTTGCATCATATGTGGTTGGGGAGAACCATTCATCCACAGACTTCTGGGTTTGCAGGACCAAAATGGAGACAGTGATGTAGCTTCCCATTAGTAAAACATGTTGAGGATCTTCTACAAATACATGCAAACCTCTGGGCCTCTCTAACATACAAAGGACTAATGGCATCTACTGATGGAATCAGAGTATGTCATTGTAAGATGTGCTAGATATCAGTGGTGATTTCCCTGCGGGTTCCTGATTTGTTGTGTTGTGGATTTTAAAGACATATCTCCCTGAAATGTTGCACATACCATCACTCGTGTATATTTCCATGCCAAATGTGTAGCATATCTGAGCAACATTAGTACTACCTGCATGAATCCATTAGGGAACATTTCACATGGTGAAGTGTACCTGGCTGATATGTTTCCACTGTGATATGAGTATTTCCATGTCCTCTCCTCCAGGCTCCTGTATTGTTAGCAGCAACATGGCAGGTTTTAGGAGCATCATTTCTTATTGTTGCGTTATTGTGTATGTGACAAATAGATGTCTGCATGGCCTTGTGTTGGATCTGTGGGAATTAAGTTGACATTGGCCTACTATTGTATGACAACAGGTAACTGAGATGTGGTCCATGAGGGAAAGCATTGAATGTGATGTGGTCTCCTCTTTGTTCAATGGTTACTGTGATTGCACAACCTCAGCCATGCAATTGTAGTTGTCTGAAATCTTGGTTTTCCGGAGGGCAACTGTTGATAGGTCAGATGACATGCATACATATGGTATGGTACATGTAGGAGTCACTTTAATGCATTTTGTTGCTGGTGCCTACTTGACATAATGGTAATATTTGCTAATCATATCTATTGTTCAAGTGTGATCACAGACATGTGGTGAGCCTTTTTCTCTTTGTATTTGCAGCATCAGTCCAGGCAATTGACGGAGACAGGAAACAACCAACTGGGGAAGCATCTGGCCATGGTACCACCAGTCATGAGACCACTGACACGGAGGGACCCAGTGGCCTGGAGGGTGAGGGGAGTGCCACTGAGGACACTGGATCTACATCCTCATCATCAGAGTCTACTTCCAGTGGCCACTCCTTAGTTGGTGTGGACCAATCGGGACCTATTCCTGTACCATCTTTGTCTGCCACCTGCAGTCCCATTGCCACCCTCCCAGTTGTTCCCCACCCAGTTGGCTGTGCCTGCTCACACAAGAGGGTGGGTGTCTCCTGTGCTGCAGGCACCTCTACCCCAGTCCCTGTTACCCCTGCTTCCCAAGTGAAGAGGCTATTGACCTCCTATGGAGTATCTCTATGGGTCAGCCTGCAATTGTAAATGCCATCCAGGGGTTGGCAGTCAAGAAGAACAATGCTTTCCTAGAAGGCATTCATAGAGCCATGTCTGGCCTACAATGATCTTTTCAGGCACTAGCCTCCTCACTGACTGCAGCCAGTCACCCCCCCCCACATTCTTCTCCCCTCCACCTCCCTCCTCCCAATCCAAATTCCCATATTCTCCTACCTATCCCAAGCACACAGACACATCCACAAACACCCACCTCAGCACACACATGCATCACATATTGACACAAACACCACAAGAAGCACCAGCATGCAGGCACTCAACATACGCCCATAAACACATCAGCCACCAGTTCATCATATACCCCCCACCCCACCGACCCACACACCACATCCAGCATACACACAGGCACCACCACATCCAGCATACCCACAGACACCACCCCAGCAGACACACAATCACAATATCCAGCATACCCACAGATATCACACCAGCAGATACACACACATCTACCACTCCATCACTCAGCACCTCCACCTCCCAGCCCCAAAGACACACAAACATGCAACATACATCACCCAAACAGAAGCATACCTCCCACATGCACACACCCAAGACATCTACACCCACACACCAAACAACCACCCCCTCAACCCCCAAGTCCCCAACCCCTTCTGAAGACCATCCCCATGTTCTGAAGGAGAGTTTCCTTTCCGACCTTGCCCTTTCCCTTGTTCCCTCGATCCCCTTTCGAAACTCAAGAGGCCCCTACCCACATCCCAATCCATCCCCTCAACATCAAAGTCCTCCCCTGTCACACCTGCCTCCTTGCAAGCACCCATTCCCCTCCCCCAAGAAGAAGCCCATCCCTCCAAAAAAACAGTCCACCCCTCCCAAACCGAAACCCACCCATCCCAAATCTGACCTACCCCACACAATGATGATCCCTAAGGTGCCTGCCGGCCTTTTTGATGCCCCTTCCCGAGAAAATTCCCTGGCAGTGATTGCAGTCAAGTGTGGTCACAACCATGTGCATGAACATTAATTGGACAGGGCAATGGCCTTTGTTCTGTAAGTTTTCAAGTTAATAACCCCAAGAAGTTGTTTTTTTTGGGTACACATTTGTCCTGCAATTCATTTTCTACCTATATGTTGTTCCAGAATAACTTGTGTTGTATGCATACAGTTGTGTGTGTTTCACCCTGATTGCTGATCCACTTACTGTGGTTTGCAAAATCTGACTTTGTGGGCAGTGCTATGTGTTTGGTATTGCAATTGTGGTATCATTGCATTGTATTCTGTTTGGTATGGTAAGTATTTCATCTTGTGTTGCCCAATGTCAGCATGCAAGGTGTTAAACTTTTCCATCTGATATGGATTGTCTATTCGTCTCATGTGTGGAAGCTAAAGTTTTTCTTGTCCTGACATGGAGGGTGTTCAAATGCACCAGCTTCCTTTGTATTTGGCTGTGCAAGTGTCCATTTTGATGTGTGTACACTGCAGCTACTTCATCTAGATGCGTGGCCCATGCTGTTGCAGTTGTATGTCCTTTCTTGACTTCACTTGCACATTCTGCAGCTAGGCATATCACTTGGCTCTAGTATAGTTTGTCCCAGAGATACCTGAAGGGCCAGTTCCTGTGCAAATGTTGTTTTAGGGACATGTGCAAAGTGTGATGTGGCCCAATGGAGCATCCTTTTCTCAATACTCCTGATGCCCCATCCCTATTGTGCAGGTATTGTTTGCATAGTGAGCTTTGTATATTCGCCAATCAAACTATTGTGCATCCCATTGCCCTTCCATTGTGTTGCAAAGTGGGTGACGTTTGGATCCATTGCAGGGCTGTTTCATGGGAGGGGTGTCTGTGTTCTATGACACATCCATACATATGGACATACTGGTGACAGTCCATAGGATGTGTGCAATGCAAGGGTGTCAGTTGTATTGGTAGATGTGATGTTGCTGTGTTGTTGCAGTTGTGTGACACAATGTTGTGTACACTTTGCTGTCCCTGAGATGAGCAAATCTGTGTTTTTGTGTAGTGTTGCTGTGCAGTGTCAGTGATCTGTCCAAAGGGAGCGTTTTGTTGCTGTGAATGTGCCATTCACTGTGAATGACTCCAACTGTGTACGCAGTGACACATGTACTTGGTGCCCATAGTGTGAGCCCTAGATCATGTGTACAATGGTGCTATGATCTGTTGTTGTGATTAATGAAACAAGTAGGTGTGTGTACTTATTGCTGGTTACATCCAAAGTGGTGGACGTGTGTGATGGGCTCCATGGAAGCACAGGATGTGTAACGCTGTCTGCAGGTGAGATGCTCCCTTTATACTCTCTGTTTCCACCTGCTGGGACACGGTGGTTGGACCGCCATGGTCATACTGGCAGTGTGCAACAGCATAATGAGTCCGACTGAACCCCAGGCTCTGCCAGCCTGTTTGTCCTGCCTCATCTGTGGTGGTCTGTGGTGGTCTGCGTTGGTCTGCGCTGCCTGGAGGTGCCAGCGGGACTATGGCAGTCTTTGCTCCATAGGTCCACCAGCATTGTAATACAGTGGTCCAACCGCCATGTCAATGGCGGTCAGACTGCTGATGTAGCCATGGCAGTGCATGGACCGCCAAACTCAGAATCAGGCTATATGTTTGTTTCAAGAGGTGTGGTAGAAAGAGGTCAAGAATAGTTGGGTCAACTAGATGATTTCTTTGGTTTACACCTTAGAATTTGAAGTGCAGCCTTCAACTAATCAGTTTTTTACAACTCAGTGGCCAATGGATCTTGGCAAGAGATACATACTTTGTCAAAGTGTGTCATGCCTTAGAGTTAGAGTGAGGGAACAACAGGTACTTTCTGAGTTTTCTTGTAAAAAAATCCTCAAGGGATTATCGTCTGACAATAGAGCTTGAAATTCTAAATTAATGTCTGAAGAATACCCATTTCAAAATGACCACCTTTCAACAGGTATTTCATTTAGCAAGGGAGAAAGACTTTAATAGCATCAATTGATCTCTAAGCCACTTATTTCTATGTGCCCATCAACATGGTACATCATAAATTTCTGAAGTTTGCTTTAAGGGATGTTAGACCTTGCATCCTTGGTGTGGTCTCTCCTGTCTTTTTCTGCCTCTACTTCCTATATTTTGACTTTGTGCTGGACTTTGTTTTTTATAGTTTTGGTACTCTGGGAACTTTACCACTGCTGACCAGCGTGAAAGTACAAGTGCTCCCTGTGTACATTTTGTGTAATTGGCTTTCCCATGATTGGCATATTTGATTTGCTAGTAAGTCCCTAGTACAGTCCACTGGAGGTGCCCAGGGCCTGTAAATCAAATGCAACTAGTGGGCCTGCAGGACTGACTGTGCCACTGACATAAGCAGCCCTGTAAACATGGTTCAGACCTGCCACTGCAGTGTCTGTGTATGCAGTTTTAAATTGTCAATTCAACCTGGCAAATGTACCTACTTGCCAGGCCCAAACCTTCCTTTTTTATATATGTAAGGCACCCCTAATGTAGGCCCTGGATAGCCCTATTGGCAGGGTGCAGTGTATGTTAAAGGTAGGACGTGTGCTGGTGTGCTTTTACATGTCCTAAAAGTGAAATACTGCCAAATTCATTTTTCATTGTTGCAAGGCCTATCTCTCTCATAGGTAAACACGGTGGCTCCCTTTAAATAACTTTTTAAGTGCAGTTTCCCTTTAGAAGTAGACAGAGATAATGGAGTTTGGGGTCGCTGAACTCACAATTTAAAAATACATCTTTTGGTAAAGTTGGTTTTTAAATTGTCAAGTTGAAACTGCCACTTTTAGAAAGTGGCCATTTTCTTGTTTAACCATTCTGTGCCTCTGTCTGGTTGTGTATTCCATGTCTGGGACAGACTGACAATTGGGCTGTTTGTGGATCTCCACTAGACAGTGACACATAGGGAGCTGGGTATAGCCTGGATATCCTGATGAGTCTCCTGGGATAGAGTGGGATGGGAGGAGCTGCCACTTACACCTGAAAGGGCTGTGCCTGTCCTCACACAATACGGTCTCCAACCCCTTGGTGTTTGTCTGGGGCCAGGCCTGGGCACAGCAGGCTCTTGTGAACAACTGGGACTTTCCTTTGAAGTTTGCCTACTTCAAAGGCAGAAAGGGGTATAGTAGTGGACCCAAAACACCAGAGTTTTTGATTACTTCTGGATTCAAGAAGAACCTCTGCCAAGGAGAAGAGCTGAAGGGCTTGAGGAGGAGTACTGCCCCTTTGCCTGTGACTGTGCTTTGTTGGGTTGATCTACAGTTGCTGCTTCTGCCTGAAAGAGGACAAAGACTGGACTTTGTTGTGTATTCCTTCTTGTGAAGTATGTCCAAGGGCTTGGACTGAGCCTGCCCCTTGCATTGAAGTCTCAAGTCCATTAAAGACTTCCTCTGCCAGCCCTTGGACTCTCTGCTAAGACTCCAACCTTGACAAGTGGTGCCCTATTCAGTTCCTGGGCCCTTGAAAGGTGAAGCTGGTGGAACCAAAGTGGAAATGCACACACAGGACCAGTGCTGGGAAAATGTTGACACATCACCTGCAACGCAGCTGTAAAAATGGCACATCACCTGCATCACTGCTATAGAAATGACGCAATACCCGCTTGCAGCTGCTAAAAGTGACGCAAACCATCGCAGTGTGGATTCTCATCATCGTGTGGACAGATTTTGCAAGCATCATCGATGGGCATCAAAATTGACATGAACCTGCCCGGATCCGAGGTTCCAGTGAGAGAGAGAAAAACGATGCATCGCATTCCAGAGAGAAAAAAAAAAGATACATGTTACACGCCTCACTTGCGAGTAGGGAATTGACGCATCGCTGACTTTTCTGATGCACGCTTACCAGGGCAGCTTTATTTTTGACGCAAACCGAGTACTTTGTCTAACAACAATGCTTCCATTGTTTTCTATGAAGTAAGACTCTATTTTTGAAAATTCATAACTTTACTTGTGTATGTTGGATTTTTTTCAGTTTGGTCTTGTTTGATTTAGATAAATATTGGCTATTGTTTTTTAAAGTAGTGTGGTGTCCATTTCTTAGTGTTTTCACTGTATTACTGTGTGTTTTGGTATAAATACTTTACACATTGCCTTTGAGATAAGCCTGACTGCTTGTGCCAAGCTACAAAAGGTGTGAGCAGGGGTTATCTTAAGTGAGTATCTCCTTTGCACTGACTAGACTGAGGGTTCCTGTTAGGACAGAGTGCAACCTGACTGCCAACCAGAAACCCCATTTCTAACAGGAGAGAATCATTAGTAGCTTCAGATTTTGCTATTTGGATTATACTCCTCAACAAGAGCGTTCATCAAAGTATTGGCCCTAAAATTGCAATCCTTTGTGCGAAAGACATTCATGCTTATCTTTATCTGGGAAATCTGATGGTTGTTTCTCAATCTCTGGAGACTCTTACCAGAAATGTTCAGAAGTGGTTTGGGTTTCTCTTGCCTTACAAGAAATCCATGCCGGCATCAATACAGAGCCTTGTGTACATTGGGCATGGCTATTGTCAGACCTAGTGATAGTATTTTTGCCACAGGAGGAAAGTCAACTTGGTTCAAAGACTGTTGACCTTGTTGCATCTGCAACAAGCGTCAGCCAAATAATTCATTCCTACAAGGTGATGTGGTAGGGGTTGTTGGCAATTAATGTTATTGGAGCTGCATATTTGTGATTTTTTTCTAGAGAAAATTCAGATTTTATGTTTTATCTTTTTAGGCTGCCGACCTGTTTTTAGAAAAGGTACCTCAATAGTCACGTTTTGCAGGGGAATGCCACTGTCATATCACATTCCAATGGTGTTGACCACAGAAGTCTGCAAGACAGGATGAATAACCTTTCATGGTTTGAGAGAGCATATACAGTTGTTGTCAGACTGCTAATGTCTAATAACTGAATTAGAGGGAGTTGAAGGCAATTCCTTCAGGGAGAGCTTTGATAGAAAAATGGTTGTAATCAGGACATAACAATGCCACATCTTAACATGCAATTTGGCGTGGGTTCCTCGTCTTTGAAGTAGGTGGTTTGGAGATTTGGAAGATGGGCAGGAGAGAATCTTACTTCCCTGAGGGCAATGTATGTCAGAGAGAAAAACAATCATAGTCCAGATTCCAAGAGCAGGGTGTTCACTTCAGCTCAGAATCTGAGGCTGTTGAATGAATTGTTTCAGGAGATTTGTCAAAGGTTTGGCACTCCTGAATTAGACATATTTGCAAGTTATAACAATGTTCTGCTGTATATTTTTTTAAAGGTTCCATCACTGTATGTCTCAATGAGTGGGTGGTTTGCTGTGTCAGTGGCTAATAGCCCTGTTGTATACATTTCCTCCCATTCTTCATCAGTCAATCAAAATCAGGTGATGAGAAGCAATAGTGACATTGGTCTGCCTATTTTTGCAAAAAAGACATTGATTTTCACTGCTAAATAAGATGATACGGGAAGAGGTATGTTTCGGATCACTGACATAATATCAATGCACACAACATCGAACTACAAACATTTCTGAAAAAAAATAATATCATTCATAAAAATATCACCTTCCTATACTCAAGTAATAAAACCACTAACATTGAGAACCCAAATATCATTTCAAAATATAGATTTTTTCTTATACATAAAACACAAATATCGAACACAAAAATATCATTACCTTTAAACAAACCTATGATACGTAAAAATTATCATCCCACACATCAAGTATAATAATATCACCAAAATAATTACACTATCATTAACAAACATAAAAAAACTACTTTTCTTGTTAAACAAAAATAATTACAATAAACATTGAACACTAAATACATATGTATGAATAAGAAAAACATCATCTAATTCATTAAAATTCACCCTAATATAATATCAAATAATAGGTCACAATATAAGCAAATATAACCTCAAACATCTATACAATGTAAACAGTAATGAATATATGTATACATGTATACAATATATATATATATATATATATATATATATATATATATATATATATATATATATATCTAAATATTGATATATATTTATCTATCAATGGGGGTTATTACAACTTTGGAGGAGGTGTTAATCCGTCCCAAAAGTGACGGTAAAGTGACGGATATACCACCAGCCGTATTACGAGTTCCACAGGATATAATGGACTCGTAATACGACTGGTGGTATATCCGTCACGTTACTGTCACTTTTGGGACGGATTAACACCTCCTCCAAAGTTGCAATAACCCCCAATAGTTAGATTGTTGTGTAATTGTTAGTAGTTTATATTTCTTACATTGTTATATGTTCAGGGGCATATTTGCAAGAGGCTTGCACCACCGGACCGTCACTTTTTTTGATGTTCTGGTGGCACAAACCTCTCAACCATATCTATGAGGCAATGCAAAGCCACTTTGCGAGCTTTCCATGGCCTCGTAGATATGGAGTAAGACAAAGCAATGAAAGTCGCTGTGTTGTCTTACTCTGCACCGGAGGTGTCCCATGGGCGTTGCAGTAGATTTTCCCATGCAGCACCCATTGATTTTGACACTGCCCCAGATTTAGAGCCTGTAAATCTGAGGCAGCACCAAAACCTTATCCCTAGAGAAGACATAACAAGGAGAAAGGATTTCATTTCACCCCATTGTATCCTCTTTCAATGTGTGCTGCATTCTGCAAGACACATAGAAAGAGGAAAACGTCTCTCTGGATTGTTTTTGTGCAGGAAGGTGTCCCTTCCTGCACAAAAAAAATCCTGCATGCCTCACATGCACCCTTGCACTATAGTTTGCGTTAGGCAGCCAATTATGTGCCAGCGCAGGGGGAAAGGACAGAAATGCACAGTACTTCGTAACTACGGTGCATTCCTGCCCTTTCACATTGGCTTAGGGCAGTACAGCAAGAAGAGTTACGGTGCTGCCCTATGCCAATCCCTTGTAAATATGCCCCTTAGTTTTAAATTTTATAAGGGTGAATTATAATTATTTAGGTGATGTAATATGCTTTTTTTATTCAAACATATGTTTATATTGTTTATTGTATTTGACTGGCATAAAAAAGTAGTTTTTATGCTATGTTAATTAAGGATAAAATCACACTACATATTAAACATTATAAATAAAACCTAAATTAGAATTTACAATTGAGACATAACTGATAACAAATGTACAGATCTCAACAAATACCATGCAAAGGAAGTAAAACATATTTAAACTAAAACATACTTGTAATTAGAATTAGAATTGTAAAATAGCAACTAATTCACAAAACACTCTCCAATTTATGTCGCTTTACATGTACTTACTAAAAATAAAAAAGACACTACACATTGGAAAAGTGCTAACCTGATGAAAAACAACACTAATCAAAAACTAGAAAAAATACATAAAAAGTATGTATCTGTAAAAGATTGCAAAATAGAAACTCACCCCAGAAGCGATTAAACTAAAACCTACCAACCTCAACCCAACAGATTATCAACAAGTAAACATTTGCAATGAAACTGACCCTGTTTTTTGCTTCCAATAGAAAAGAAAGCACCAGTTCTTCATTAAGACACTTCCAACAAAAAAGCTGCAAAAAATTGTCAAACATGGAAAAAGAACAGTCATGTCAGTATAAAAATAAATTGGCTGCATAATATTATATGTAAATAACAAACGCATAAACATTTTCAAATTGTAATTATTTGTACTATTGCTCTACTTTCAGTCACAATGACAGAAAGTGCAAGATACACAACATCCCATAAAGGAAGGCAAATACTGAGTCACATGGTGTACACTTACAAACAAAATAGCACATCAACAGGAAATGTGAATTTAAAATATACTAAATATTATTCTAACGGTTGCTATGGGAGGGCCACTACAAAAGATGATGTTGTAATTAATGTAAGGATTCAAACCCACTCCCCAAAATGTGACAGAAATAAAATTAAGGGTGGTATTTCAAGATATAAGAAAGGCAAGCACTAGCTCCCAGAAGCCACACACAACCAAAATCCTTAAAGATACAATTCTGAAAGTCCCTGAACACATCACAGGCCAACTGCCACCTATACACACTTTAAAATAATAATTGAGCAACCTAAAAAAAACTGTCAGAGATGCTCCTCCTAGAAGATACCAAGCTATAGAGATATCTGAGCACTTACAAATTCAACATAATGAGAAAACCTTCTTGTTGTTTAACAACCTAAACAATATTAGACTGATATTAAAATTTTCTACAGCAGATAAGTTACTAAAACTAAACCAAATTCAAACCTGGATGATGAATGGAACTGTCCCCCAAAGTATTGCACTCAGATATATACCATGCATCATAAATATCACAACACAAATATCAATTTTACATATGTCCTACTACCGAATATAGGTAGCGTTTACTACAAACTCCTAAACCACATTAAAAATAAAACAAATAATGACTATCCACAAAAACAACACACTGGGGGTCATTCTGACCCCGGCGGTCAGGCGGGAGCACCGCCGACAGACCGGCGGTGCCCCGCAGGGCATTCTGACCGCGACGGTTCGGCCGCGGTCAGATGCGGGAAACTGGCGGTCCCCCGCCGGTTTCCCGCTGCCCTGCAGAATCCTCCATGGCGGCGGAGCGCGCTCCGCCGCCATGGGGATTCTGACACCCCCTACCGCCATCCGCCAGGAACAGGATGGCGGTAGGGGGTGCCGCGGACCCCTGGGGGCCCCTGCAGTGCCCATGCCAATGGCATGGGCACTGCAGGGGCCCCCGTAAGAGGGCCCCACAAAGTATTTCAGTGTCTGCTATGCAGACACTGAAATACGCGACGGGTGCCACTGCACCCGTCGCACCTTCCCACTACGCCGGCTCAATTCTGAGGGAAGGTTGATTTGCCCTGGGCTGGCGGGCGGCCTTTTGGCGGCCGCCCGCCAGCCCAGGGCAAATCCCAAAATACCCTCAGCGGTCTTTCGACTGCGGTGCGGTATTTTGGTGGGGGAACTTTGGCGGGCGGCCTCCGCCACCCGCCGAAGTTAGAATCACCCCCACTGTGTTCAAAACATTTTAAAATTTTGCCCCACACAACCGTACAACATTGTTACTAACATGTTAATCAAACAATATGGAAACACCTCCAGCAATCTGCATTAACTGTAAGATATCCTACAGTCAATTTGCCTTTCAAATTAAAAACATTAGCACTAACATAAAGCATTAGCCTATGTCCCCGACATAAATGTAGCTAACCACCTCAAATTACTACTAGAAAACCTTTTCTACCAACACAACTACCACAAACTAAGCCCCTCAATGATTATTTAAAAGATACTTGGGCTGGCAGACTACATCACTCTGGACACAGATGCCAACAGATATTCCAAACACCATAGTGGAATGTCTGTAACAACATCCCTGGCATAGGAAGCCAAAATAAACAATGTAGCGAAAGTATGGCAGGGTGACTTCCATTCCACGATAGGCAGAACTCTACCTACACAATTATAGAAACACTATAAAATGGGCAAAGCTAGCAATATACTACAAATGGAGCAATCAATAACCCAAATTGTACCTAAACTTACAAAATAAAACAAAATAATGTATGACATGCTGCAATTTAAAGTAAACTTCTTCATAAACAACAAAGGACTATATTACTTGGAAATTATAGCCAAAAGCATATTATAACAGAAAAACTAACCTAAAAAAACTCCAATAAAAACTATAAAATAATCTTAACCAACAAGACAACTCATTAATAAATATAAACAATAAACATAATAGATTAATTTTATCAGTCAAAACATTAAGTAAAACTTCAATCTTAAATAGAACTAATATATTACAATAAAATAAAATTAAAATAATTTCTATTGAAAAATCGAACCTCACAACCAAAAAGCGCAAAGACCCAACTCTATCCCTTATATATAATAATTACACAAAAACACATAAAATACACATTTCTAAATAACAATCACACAATACAAATAATAAAATATAGCATTTCCTACCCAAAACAAATAAAATATCCACAGAGTCAAAAACTTTAATCCACCAAAAATGGAAAACATATTTCACAAAAAGACTGAAAATAATCAAAAATAGAACCAATCCAACAGAGATCCCTTGAAGCAATCCAAAGTATGTAGGAAACATAAAAAAATGCAAAAAAAACCTTAAATAAAGAAATGTTTCTGGAAACCTGAAAAAAAGGAAATACAAATAAAACCTATAGGTTTATTGTAAACCAAAAGAGATTTCATTAAAAATTGTAAATTCAAATGCCCATAAAACACATCTGTACAAATAAAACCCTGCAAGAAAACCCATCTGCATAAATCATTACATTCCCAAAAGTACATTTACATAACACCTAATCATCATAAAATAAGTAACATAAAACAATATAACCACACATCAATTCAATACATTACTAAAACACTATTCAAAGCTCAAACAAAACACACTAGTGATAGAGACTACAATTAATACAACTAAATGTGCAAATAACCCACAAACAACACTATAATGAACATCTAGAACTCCCCAATTTCCCCAACTCTCAAAACCCTAAATAAACCTTACAAAGGAATTACTTGTTCTGATGAATAGCAGGACCTTACCACATCCTGATTCCAAAATAATAGACTAAGGGATATACTTACTTGAGGTGGCGCAGTTGGTGTGCCAAAATTGGCAGCACCGCACTGCAGCACTTCTAAAAAGCAGGGATGCGCAGTATTTAAAAGAATACGGCACATCCCTATGTTTCTCTCTGCACCGGTGCTTAATTAGCTGCCGGGTACCAACACAGCCACTATTGTGCCATAATGCAAGGTGTCCCTTCCTGCACAAAAACAATCTCTAATGGTGATTTGCTTCTTCTATTCGTGCTGCAGAATGCAGCAAGCACAGAAAGAGCAAAAAACAAGGAGAAATGAAAGCATTTCTCCTTGTTGCGCCATGCTAACGCTAGCCCTGGGATTGTGTTAAATTTTGGTGCTGCCTCAGGTTTCTGAAATCTTGTAAATCTGGGGCAGAGTCAAAATGCAATGGGTGTTTTTGTTGAACGTCCACAGCAACACCAACTGCACATCCCTTACACGCATATCGCACATCCATTACACGCAAAGTGCTGCGTGTTAAGGGGGCGTATTTACAAGGTGGCGTTAAACAATTTATGTCAGGTGTTGGACACTAAAATATTTTATATACACAATCAGTACTACATACACATCATTTCTGATCTATAAAACAAAAGAAAATTACATACACAACACAATAACCCAAACTAAAAACCTACATATTTATTATTAAACATTAAGATATAAAATAATATGTTTAATAATTAATAAATACATAATTAACATTGAATTAAAGTTAAAATATTCCCTTTTTAAAAATCTCCCTACTCTCATCCCTTAAAACCCTACCTTCTAACTACTAAAGAAATTATATATGCACTATTTTCACAAAATAATACACTTAAATATATGAATTTTGAAATGCTCATAATTAATAATTAATCAAATAATTACCATTCTAAACACACAAATAAAACAAATCTTAAACATTAAATCAGATGCACTATAATGAAATATATACAAAATAGCACTTACAAACAATATTATATACAACAATATTTCTAAATAGATATTTTCTACAATGATATTAAAACAACAGTAAAAAACCATATTCTTACCTTCTATATTCCTGTTGATGATATTTTTAAAATCCCGATGTTCCTGACTCTATATTTTTCAATCACAATATTTTGTATTCAATGTTTTGTCCAAACACCTTACAATTCAATACTTTGGATACTCATAAACTAGTCCCTCCACCCATTTTAGCCATTCCTGCTTTTCAGCAGCTAAGGCTGCTAATGTGGAAGATGAGACAATAGGACTTTGAATGTTAGGCATTTCCCCTTCTGTTGCAAATTCTATACAAGTTATAATAAGAGAATTTACCCCCAAAAAATGTAGGGATGTAAAGCTAGGGAGAATTATGCGATCCAGTGCATCAATCTCCCTACGTGAACCTATAATTGAAATAAGATGCACTGTTCCAAAAGAACGCACTTCATTCCACCAACTAAGGTAGGGGGTCTTTTCATTCACCATATGCATTAGTCATACAGGAACAGTAGCCCTCATTCGCCTTTGGGTGACATGCTTAATCATTGGGTCATGCTCCTTGTCAGGCCAGCACTGTAATGTCTGACGGGCCCTACTGGTGAGCTCATTGCCTGAGATCTAGTAGTGATATGTGAGAGGGGCTAGGAAAACTGCTAAAACTGGCTAAATGTGCCCAAGAAAACTATATTTATTGCAATCTGGCATCAATGCCAAGGTTAAAAATATAAAAAGAATGGGAAGTACAGAAAACAATGATCTAGTTCCCTACCAACAACAAAATGTATGTCTACCACTCTAATTAGAGGTTTAGGGCCTCATTACAACTTTGGTGGTCTTAGGACTGCCATATTGGCCATTGTACCACCATCAGGCTGTCGGAGAAGACAGCCAAATTATGACCATGGCGGTATTTACCACAGAATAGGGCCAAAGCAGTGCCACTGTAGTCTGACCGCCTGGGACAATGATAGCCAGTTGCAGCCCGGTGGAGACCATATTACCTATGGACAGATTACGAGGTTGCACAAAGCCACAATTTCTGCTGCGGCCGCACCACCCCGGAAACCCGAGCAGAAACAAACTGCATAAAAGGAGACACTCACCTTGAGGAATCCATAATTGTCTTGAGCCCCCATAGAACCAGAACTACACGTCATCCCGCTGCTCCTTCTTGCCCAAAGATTTCCAAATCTGCATCAACAACGACCTTAGCAACCATAAGTACACAATCTTACCTGTCACTGTTGTACATTGTCAATCTTTGTACAAGTACACAACATACATTCAGGAAGGGTGTGCGAGGGCGACACTCATATGTGACAGCACATTGACACCCACACTCACATGCAGCCACATACACAACCACACATATACAACTTGGCCACCACACACACACAAACACACACACACACACACACACATACACATGTCACTTAAACACAGAGGTACTCACAGAAACACTGTACAGGCCCACCCCCCCAGAGTACCACACAACACCACAACACGTCATAACACAACCACACCATCTCCGAGCAGGGACCCATATTAGACACTCCCCAGGGACACATCACAAATACATCACAATGTACCACCAACAGAGAACAAACATCCACAGTCACACAGCCATACTACTTATCGATCGACTTACACAGAGTACCGTATCTAACATACCATGAACAAAGCATGCTCACAGTCAAAGAGCGGAATGCCACACAACACACCAAGAAACACATGTCAACACAAACACCACTCAATGTAAACACAACAAAATATGGCAAACACACAAACATCCATCACACAACACACACCTTAGCACTGTCAGACAAAAGCACTGCACACAACCTTACATCTACTGGCTAAACTGCACAGGTAGCACAAGCACCACACACAAATACACATACAGACACACAACTGATGTCAGCCAGGAACAATTCCATACTAGGTAAAGGAATGGATGCCAAAGATGTACCCAGTAAACCAACAAAATGTTGGTCCAAATATATCAATACTCCTTAGAAATGCCATAGCCTAGTCCAAAATATAACACTCTTTATGCACACAGTGCACAGATGTGTGCTCCGAACGTGACTCCTGACTGCCATGTAACCTCCACAGGTAGGGGCATCAAGGGGGAAGGCAGGCACCTCAGGGGGCATCTGAGGGAGTGGCAGAGGGAGGGTTTGTGTTTAGGTTTTGGAGGGGGGCCTTTGGGATTTGGCTTGGAAGGGGGTTGGCTTTGTTTTAGGTTTAGGGAAGGGTTTTTTTTTTTAGGAGGGGTAGACTTCTTGGCAGAGGGAGGGGCATAGGTAATCGCAGGAGGCAGGGGAGGTCTTGGAGGTGGAAGGGCCAGACTTGGGGAGGGACACTGAACTTCAGGGGATCTCAAGGGGTAGGAGAGGAGGAGGGGAAAGGGCAAACTCAGAAAGGAAAGCTTTTTTTGACACACGGGACGGTCATAGCAAAAGGGCCTGGGTGTGCAGGAAGAGAGAGTGGTTGTCTGAAGTGTTGGCGTGAGTGTCTTGGGTGCATGTTTTTGTGCGGTAAGTGTGTGGTGGGTGTCTGTTGGGTGGGTGAGTGAGAGCATGTATGTGTCTTGGGAAGAGGGAGGATGGAGGTGCTAGGAGTTGCCAGGCAGGTGGGTGAGTGTATGTTGGGGTGGTGACTGCAGGTGTGGTGAATGTGCTGCATGTAGGTGTGTCAGTGGTGTGGTGTCTGTGGGTGTGGTGACAGGGGTGGATGTCTGAGGGTATGCTGTGGTGCTTTTCATGGGTAGGATTTGTGTAGTGACTGGATCTGTGAATGTTGGTGTAGTGCCTGCAGGTGTGTCAGGTGTGCTGTCAGTGATGCTGGGGTGGTGGAGGTGTCAGGGCAGGTTGTGACTGTTGCTCTGTGAGTCCATCTGAATTTTGCTTGTGTGCATGCTGGTGGTGTGTCTTCTGGTGCTTACGTTTGTTTGAGCTACCCTTGGATGTTGAGGTGGATGAGTGCCTGTCTTTCTGTGTGCTTTGGCTGGGTCGGGGAAGAGGCTTTTGAGATTAGGAAGAGGAAGGTACAGGGGGGACGGAAGACACATGGTGACTGGCTGCCATCAGTGTGGAGGCAAGACCCTGAAAGGATCTCTGTAGGCCAGCCAGTGCACCATAGGTGCCTTCCAGGAACACATTACTCTGTTGGAATGGAATTGCAAGTCCCTGGATGGCATTCACAATGGTTGACTGACCTACAGAGGTAGACCACAGGAGGTCAAAAGCCTCCTTACTGTTGGTAGCAGATTTAAGAGGAGCAGGGACAGAGGTGTCCTTGGCAAAGGAAACTTTCACCCTCTTGGGTGAGTGGGCACAGCCAACTGGGTGGGGAGCTACAGGTAGAGTGGTGCTATCAAGTGGGGTGGCAGACTTAGTTGGTACAGGGGTTGTCCCAGATGGGTCTGTCACCTCCAGGTAGTGTTCTCTGGAGGGCGATTCCAAAGATGAAGAACTGGATCCTGTCTCCGCCGTGGTACTCCCCTTGCCCTCAGGGCCACTGGGTCCCTCGGTGTCGGTGGTACCATGACTTTGGGTCCAGCAGCTTCCCCACTCTGCTGTGCCCCATCTCCTTTGCCTACGAATGCTGATGCTGAGAAACAGAGAGAGATATAGGGTCATCACATTCTTTACATACACATAAATTACATCATACACGACAGTAACTTCACAGCTATGTGTAAAACACCCCCAGGTAGGAACCATTTTGAACCAACATCATGTCACAGCAACATACTTCCACAACCCGATATGACAGCAATGTCACACACAAGATAAGCCAACTGTCTGACCACTATATCACCATCCTCTCAGTACAGCTATAACACAAACTATTCCTGCACAAGATAATTTGTCAACATAGAAAATGTGTCCCTATACAGAGCATCACTGTGAAAAAACAACCCATCAATGGGAATTAGTGTTGACTTTCATTTCAAATTGATACATACTCCCAATCTACCCTTGCTCAATCCATTGCCAGATGTCATGTTCTATGAAAGTTTTTTAATCACATTCAAATTACAACATAGCCTGTTGCTTAGCAAGCACATCCATAACTGTGTCTATAACATTCACATTGGCAAAAAACCACATATGTACCTACTCCATTTGGCATATCCAAAATTGGAGTATAACAGACTTCAAATCCATTTCTACAACACATGTATCAAATGTGTTTTTGCAACGGTGTTAGAAATTGGGTCTTTGTTTGGGAGTCAGGTTACCCCCTGTCCAAGCAAGGACTCTTACTCTAGCCATATCAAAGAAGAAACACAGCTGGTGAACCCTCACTCACCCTCTTGGTAGCTTGGCACAAGCAGGAAGGCTTAACCCAGAAGCAATGTGTACATTATTTATACCAACCCACACAGTAAGGAAACACTACATAATGGACACCACACCCGTTTAGAAAAATAGGTATATTTATGTAAATCAAACAAGACCAAAACAACAAAATCCAAAATATACGCAAGTTAAAATAGGAATTTTCAAAAGAATAAGAATCTTACTCCATATAAAACAATGGAAACTTTGATTTTACACAAAGTACCTGGTTTGTATCAAAAATAAAGCTGCACGGGCGGGAGTGCATCGGAAAAGTCAACGACGTGCCAATTCCTTACACGCAAGTGAGGCTGTGCGTTGTCTCTTCTCCGGTCGGGTCAGCGATGTGTCATTTTTCTCCCTCGCAAGAGATTGATGCATTAATTTCCAGAAAGGGCACCTCAGATCCACGCAGGTTCATGATGACTTTGACACCCATAGACGATGCGTGTGAAATCCGGTAACACAGTGTTGGAAAACCACACTGCGTGGGGTTTGCGTCATTATGAGCAACCTCAAGCGGGTGTCGCGTCATTTTTCCAGCTGCAATGCATTGATCTCTCAGGCGCGATGCAGGTGGAGGATCGATTTCCACTGCAAAGCAGGTGGCACGTCATTTATCAATCTTGTTGCAAACAGTGCGTCAAAAATGTCCCCACATGCTGTTCTGTGCATGGATTTCAGCTCTTGTTCTCCCAACTTCACCTCTCAAGGGCCCAGGGACTGTATAGGGCACCACTTGGCAGGGCAGGAGCCTCAGCAAAGAGTACAGGTGCTGGCAGAGGAAGTCTTTGATGGCCCTAAGACTTCAAAACAGGAGGAAAGCTCCGTTTAAGCCCTTGAAGATTCTTCTCAAGCAGGAGTGCACAACAAAGTCCAGTCTTTGTCTCCGTTCACAGGCAGAAGCAGCAACTGCAGGATAGCCCAACAAAGCACAGTCACAGGCAGGGGCAGCACTTCTCCTCAGCTGTTCAGCTCTTCTCCTTGGCAGAGGTTCCTCATTGTTCCAGAAACAAATCTCGAAGAAATCTAAAGTCTGGGGTTTTGGGTCCACTACGTATGTCGCTCTCTGCCTTTGAAGTAGGCAAACTTCAAAGGAAAGTCTTTGCTGTTCACAAGATCCTGCCTTGCCCAGACCAGGCCCCAGACACACTCCAGAGGGTTTGAGACTGCATTGTGTGAGTGCAGGCATAGCCCATTCAGGTATTAGTGACTACTCCTCCCTCCACTCTAGCCCAGATGTCTCATCTGGATATGCAGGCTACACCTCAGCTCCCTTTGGCCCGTATTTATACTTTTTGACGCTAAACTGCGCTAACGCAGTTTAGCGTCAAAAAGTTTAGCGCCGGCTAACGCCATTCTGAAGCGCCATGCGGGCGCCGTATTTATTGAATGGCGTTAGCCGGCGCTAGCAGACCGGCGCTGCCTGGTGTGCGTGGAAAAAAACCACGTACACCAGGCAGCGCCGGCGTTGGGGAAAATGGCGTTAGGGCGTCTTAAAATGGTGCAAGTCAGGTTGATGCAAAAAAATCGCCTTCACCCGATTTGCGCCATTTTTAACGACGCCCAGACGCCATTTACATGACTCCTGTCTTAGTAAAGACAGGAGTCATGCCCCCTAGCCCAATGGCCATGCCCAGGGGACTTATGTCCCCTGGGCATGGTCATTGGGAATTGAGGCATGTAGGGGGGCACAAATCAGGCCCCCCATGCCAAAAAAAAATATAAAAAATAAATAAAATTATACTTACCTGAACTTACCTGAATGTCCCTGGGATGGGTTCCTCCATCCTTGGGTGTCCTCCTGGGGTGGGCAAGGGTGGCAGGGGGGGTCCCTGGGGGCATGGGAGGGCAGCTGTGGGCTCATTTTGAGCCCACAGGTCCCTTAACGCCTGCCCTGACCCAGGCGTTAAAAAGAGGCGCAAATGCGGTTTTTTTTGCCCCGCCCACTCCCGGGCGTGATTTTTGCCCGGGAGTATAAATACGACGCATTTGTGTCGCAGTCATTTTTTTGGACGGGAACGCCTACCTTGCATCTCATTAACGCAAGGAAGGCGTTCACGCAAAAAAATGACGCTCTTTCCTCATACTTTGGCGCTAGACGCGTCTAACGCCAAAGTATAAATATAGCGTTAGTTTTGCGCCGAATTTGCGTCGAAAAAAACGACGCAAATTTGGCGCAAACGGAGTATAAATATGCCCCTTTGTGTCACTGTCTAGAGGAGATTCACAAACAGCCCAACTGTTCAGCCCAACTGTCAGTCTGACCCGGTCAGGGAATCCACCAAACTCCACATTTCTATCTGCTCCCAAAGGGGTACTGCACTTAAAATATATTTAAGTCAGTCCTCACGTTAACCAGAAAACCACATTTGGCAGTATTTTACTGTTAGGACATGTAAAACACATCAGTATCTGTCTCACCTTTAACATACACTGCACCCTGCCTATGGGGCTACCTAGGTCGTACCATAGAGGTGACTTACAGGTATGAAAAGGGAAGGATTAGGCTTGGCAAGTGGGTACACTTGCCAGGTCAAATTAGCAGTTTACAACTGCACATACAGACATTGCAGTGGCAGGTCTAAGACATGTTTACGGGGCTACTCATGTGGGTGACTCAACCAGTGCTGCAGGCCCACTAGTACCATTTGATTTACAGGCCCTGGGCACCTCTAGTGCACTTTAATAGGGACTTACTAGTAAATCAAATATGCCAATCATGGAAAAGCCAATTACACATATACTTGACACAGGAACACTTGCACTTTAGTACTGGTCAGTAGTGGTGAAGAGCCCAGAGTACCAAAAATAGCAAAAACAGAGTCCAGCACACAGTCAAAACATGGGAAGCAGAGGTGAAAAAGACAGGGGAGACCACGCCAAGGAAGCCCGGTCTAACAAAAGGTTTATACATAGGTCGTGGACCTACTCATCATGGTCATTCTCAAATAGAAAACAAAGTCATGTAGCGCAATAGGGGCCTACTTAGCACACAGGATGTACCCACAGACAACCCCACGGAGCATACCAACACCTTCAATACAATGGACACATGTATTGTCATGTGCATGAAGGCCATATACAGTTCTAGTAATCACGATGAGTATCAACCTCAAATTAACAATATCAAAATACCAACATCACTATCAACACTTCAGACATGAGTAACCTTACTTCAATGGAGTAAAGTTACACTGACATAAACAACTTCTTAAGTAACCATGATTGAGAGATACACCTAGAGTCCAGCAAATTGATTGATAATATATACCATTCCACCAACATGTAAATGTCAACTACAACACATGCAACACAATGAAGTCAGTGTAAATTGAGCTTGGCTATACTAAAATCCTTCAAAACCGAATCAAAATAGCAAAAGTAAGTATGCCAAACTTGGATCACAAATCTTAGGCATTTACACATGATGTTTGCAAAAAACAGTGTATAGTGTACCCAAATAGGAGATGTACTGCACTGTACTGCCCTTACCTTCACAATACCATGTGCAAATAGTCTGAACTCACATGTCAATGATATGTCTTGCAATAGGAAAGTAGAATTACCACCATGCTTTTCATCATATAGAATGTCCACCCTGATTAACCATCACATTGGCCGATGTACAGTCCACACATTACAATGGGGATACCTCCTCACACCTCCAAGTAACAGTAGAAAGTATGCAATGTGAAAATTAAAATTGAGATTACACCTTCACATTAACTTTACATCTAGTTCACAACTCATGAATAATTGGCCTGTTTCTCACCTATCATACCCTATGTTGCACATGGAGCTAGATCCAGTGGAATAGGAATGGTCAGAGACCAAAGACCTGGACAGCTTACCAACAGGATATCTGGAGTATGGAACAGTAGGTGGGAAGGATGACCCAGCAGGTTACATGTGGAGCAGTATAGTGGTACACATATGACACAGTCACATGTTCATACCCACATGATTTAATACAATAAGGTTAACATGGGTGTGTTTTATGTCCCTAAACACAATAAATTGTCCACCACTGTATATTAATGTCATAATCTGTACACCTAGGTGTTTATAGGGCACCCTTTGCCTTTAGCACTTACCACATTTTCACATGCTACCCAACTTTGCCCTGAGACATCATATATCTTTCATACCAGATGAGAAGGAGCCAGCAGAACCTGTGTGTGGAAATGAAGACTTGCCAAGTGAGGTGAGCCCAATGAAAATGAAGTTGGAGACATCAAGGCAGATCCTATCAGTCAGTACTTCAACTGACTAAAGGTATGTTAAGTGTTCTTAAATAAAAGTGAGATTCCATTTTGTAGTCTATGATTGATGTCTGGCTTGTCACCTCCTATTTACTATCATTTGTGAGGTCTTAGGTTACTCCAATGCCAATGACTCAGGTATGCTTGCAGAATGTTAGTTGGTATTGCATACTGAACAGTGTGGTGTGCAGTGTCGTGATTTGTAACTCCATAAGCAAAGTCACACTTGTACAAATGACTTTTCAGAATACGTGTATGTTTACAATTATGTCTCATCCCTTATCTTGGACAATTACAGATTAGCAGTGTTTCTGTTCGGCTCATTCTCAACACCAAATCACAGACAGTGTTAGAGGCAGATGGGATTTGCAGGCAGACATGAGAAGTGGACATGGATGAACCCAAGTACCGATTTGCATGAATATGTGGAGTATCACTTATCTGGCCAGACTGTCAGGATATACTGAGATGGAAGTGTGTTGTCCCTACAAGAATACCTGTTTGGTAATGGAGGTGGTCAAATGGTGCCTTGTGTGCATCCATATGTGTCTGACACATGTGAAAATGTTGAACCAGAGCGTCTACCATCATAATGGTTTCGGTTGAATGTGACCTATCTTCTACATAGCTGTCAGTGTACACATACTTTGCAGACCAATGTGCATGTCTCTGAGGACTCACATAGGTGAATGACAAGCCTACAGGTAGCTGACCATGGTAAGTGGAAGGTTCCAGAACTGGGGACAGCAGTACTGATCTCTGTCTGTATCATGGGGTATGACTAATAGGAAGCTAAGGAGTGGGTATGTGATAAGGTTTTTTCTGATGATACAAAGGACCAATCTGTTTGACTCCTGGCTTGTAGAAAGACTGAGATGCCTCTAACGTCTCTACCCTGTGGGTCATTAGTGTATGATACCTTAGCTGACATTCTGAAGTCATCAGCAGTACTACTCTACCTACTGATTGCAAATGCACTATTAAATGTGTGGAGATGTACAATACAGCTGAAATGGGTTATGTCTCCCAATGTAATGAGTCTCCTGGTTATAGAGTACATGTGTGATGTCCATAACAAAGCTTATATAATACAGAGGGACATGTTGGGACAATAAGTGTCATACATGACAGTTGTACAAGGTAGATACATAATACTTAGACAGTACCTGTGTTTACGTTATATTTATTGGGGAGTGCAAAAAAAATGTGTGCATTGAAACTGAAATGACAGAAAGTAAATAGTGAATGGTTCAGTTATGTCAGATTAAATCATCAGGGCAACTGCTACACAATTTAGCAACGCACGTCCAGTCCTTGTACCGTAGTAAAATCAAGTTAGGTTTCAGAACAGTTCACAGGGTGTATCTGCGGCACCCAAGGGGAAACAATCAGGAGAGATTAATTTCCAGGCTGTTGGTTTGGTTTCCTCCTGGATGTCTGGGTGGATGTTGACTTTGCAGGGGGTTCCTCTGCTACAGATGGTTTGGTGTCTGAAGCATGCCCTTCTCCTGGCAGGGCCTCCATTCCACTAGCACCCACATATGTTGAAGGGAATGATGACTCATCACTAGTGTCAGAGACCTGATGTGGTGTGGCAGACCTACTCAGGTTTGTGTTGATGTCCCTCAGCACCCCAGCAATGGAAGTCAGGATGACATTTTGTGTCTGCCACTGCTGCATGGCCTCCTGGTGGTTATCCCTCTGAAGCTGTTGGATTTCCCCATCATGGTGAGTACCGGGCCCTTTTTACCTTGGGAATTTTGATAGGCACCCAAGACTTGGGAGATGGTTACCTGGTCAGTACTGTCCTATTGAGTCTCCATCCTCTGGCCTACACCATCCCTCCCATGCACCCTACCCCCATGTGCCAGTGCCCCTGCCACAGTGTCCCTACTCCCAGTGGTGGCAGGTTAATCATTGTCAGGGGTGACAAGAGGAGACTCAGGTACCTGTACTGGGCGGGGACACAATGGAAGAAACAGTCCTTGGGACACAGGTTTGGTGGTGAATGTTTGCCTGTGATATAGAGCAACAGGGCTGGGAGGAATCAATGTGGGCAGGGTGAGGCTGACCATTGTTGACTAACCAGGTGTCCCTGTTGGACCAGCTCTGTCATCAGTGTCAAAACATCCAGGGGTGTTGTCCTCACTGAGGCTTTCATCCAGAGGGGTTGTGGCAGTCTCTGGTATCCTCTCCATGGTGACAATGGCAAGGTTACCTGTGGAATAAATGTAACACACAGTTGCTGTAAGTGATACAACAAGGTATATTTAAGCTTGAGTAGCAGTGATGTTGTGTGAGATGCGCACATGATCCCCAGAAATTACAATGACAGCTGCTTACAAATCGCAGTTAGAACGAAATGAGACTCAAGTATTTCAATAACATTCACCATGCTCAAAGATGTTAAGCTATGTTTGTAGTTACATGACTGCTGATACCCTCTTATGTTGTCTGAACAATGACCTGGGTGATAATCTTTTTGCCTGGTGAAGTGTGTGGCATAATACATGACACTAAAAGTGGAAAAATGTACAATAGTGTCCGAGTAGGGACACAGTATACGAGTATTCAATTGACATTGACCTCTGTCTGGATGTACTGCATGTGGATTCACTTAGCATGTAGATTTCCACCCCTGGTGAGTAAATTTAAATCTTTAGAATCTTCTTTCTAAGAGCATTTTGACTAGACACTCAGCTGTAGCTCTGTTTTACTTGTAATGGTAGTGGGATTTGCCCAATGCATTGCCGTCATTGCCATTAACTGTTTCACAGTGGATCATTCATGATGGGTTACATGTGGTGTTTCACATGCAGGACATCACAAATTTGGTGTGCTGTTCTGGTTTTCTTTATGGTGGACTATTGCCTTCTGGGAGTTGTAGTGCTAGCAGCTCCCAGGACTTAACGTGCCATTTCCAAAAGCAGTGGACCCAGGTAAGTATAGTCGACATGTGGCATGCCAGAGATGGGTATTTGTACAATTGGCACAGAGGTGTGCAGGGAGGTTTGTCTAATTGAGGTTTGGAAAGGTGGTGAGGGAGCATGCAGGACAATCATTTAGGTGGCATGAATGTTGTACTTACTCAACTCCACTCCTCCAGGTATTCCTGACAGGACCTCAGGATGCAGGATATCCACAACCTTCTCCTCCCAAGATGTGAAAGTAGGGAGAGGAGGTAGGGGTCCACCGCCAGTTTTGAGTACCACCATCTGGTGCCTGGATAGCATGGAACTTACCTTCCCCCTGAGGTCGTTCCATCTCTTCCTGATGTCGTCTCTTGTGCATGGATAGTTGCCTACAGAATTTACCCTGTTAACTATTCTTTGCCATAACTCCATTTTCCTGGCTATTGATGTTTGCTGGATCTATGCTCTGAAAAGTTGTGGCTCTAGCCTGACTATCATCCACCATCACCTCAACTCATCATCTGTGAAACGTAAGTCTTTTTGTGGGGACATGGTAGTGGTAATAAAGATGGTGAGTTAGTGTATAAAAAAGTGGAGGGAAATGTTATGTGTAGGTGATGTGATGTGAGTGGGTTACAGTTGTTGCGTATTGTGTGCAATAGTAACTTGTGTGTTGTGTATGTTCTGTAGGTGTGGGATGTATGCTGGTGAAATGTGCGTAGGTGCCAAAAGTTATTTTTTGCTTAATCTGGGATAGTTATTCCTCCCCTTGGCTGTGAGTGGTGTTCTGTTCGCAAAGGATTGTGAGTTGTTTAGGGGTGTGTTATATAGTGCAGTGTGTAGGTGTGTTGAGTGTGTGGATGTTTGTCAAGTGTGTGGTATTCAAATATCCAATATGTTGTGGTGTTCTTTGTGATGTGAGCTGAGACCACCACAGTTCGCCCCACAAATCGTTTTCTGCCATGGTTAAACCGCTGTCATGATTTGTGGATCGTAATCTGATGGAAGGGATTTTGTCGAGCTGGCAGTGCTGGTGGTGGGACCACCTCTTTTCCATCCTCCAGTGTCCTGGTGGATTCTAATTTTTGGTAGACTCCACAGTGAAACTGGCAGTCTTTTGGCAACCGACACAACTGCGGTCTTAAAGTCAGACCACCAAATTCATAATGAGGCCCTTAGATAGTATGAAACTGTGTGTGGGTATTCCCTATGCTACAGAACTGCTAGTCATGGTCAACATGTTTCTCGCCTAATACAGTCAGACGGATCAGGTGGTAATTCTCCAGGACCTCTTGTTGTGCCTAACCCTCCCTAAAAGAGCAAAAATTCTACTCCTATTGCCTATGTAAGAAATCACTGAAATCTTACATTGGACTCATACACCCTCCTAGGTCAGGTACATGGGCCCCTTGGGGATTGCATGGATGCAGGCCGCTGTTCTAGCAAGACAATTTAACTGAAGAGGACCATGGTCAGTCTCATCTACCCCATCATCTAAGGTCCCCGGAATTAATTATCTTATTTCAGTTACATGTAATAAGAGAATACACAAGGTGAGCTTACAGTCACCATTAGTGTTCATTCTTAAAGTGGCTTATTGACAAGAATTTCTCTTATGCTATCTGTTCTCCAAAAAATATCCTTCAGTATTTGCAGAAGGGGTTGGAAAAGAATATGGGGCCTGATTATCAGTTTGGTGGTTGGGCTACCAGCAAGCCATGTTGCTGGTCCAAAAAAGATTGCTGCAAGAGCAGTCCTTAGCCTGCCATATTACAATGGAAACAGGCAGAACCTCTACTCACCAAGCAAAAGGTAGACCAGCACAATGGTCTTATATAGAGGTGGTCAAACCTCTAGCACCATCAGCACCATGGCCAACCACCGAGCCTATTACCAACTCCCAGTCGCTATGGTGGTTCCCTTGTGGCAGTTGGCTAATGGCATTCGACTGCTGCGGTCGACATACAGCAAAGTAACAGACTCATTGAATAAATTAAAAAACAACACAGCTGGCACACATTGGTCCAGTGGACACACCTGCAAGTCATACTGCTTTACAGACCACAATCCTTTGCATTTCCCCAGCAAGAAGGACACCAAAGACCACCGTTTTGTTAATACTAGTACATAACGTACCCCTTTTTTCACCAACCCATTTAACACCTTGCACGTTAAGTAAGTCTCTGTCACCCACTTTATTTGCCCATCATGTCACATGTTGAAAATCCATGTTTCCCTAAAGATGAGTTGAGAGTCATGCTGGATGAAATCATAAGAGTAGAGCCACAATTGCTTGGAGCCCTAGTCCAGCATACCCCTCTCAGCAGGAAAATTGAACTGTGGCAACCGATCACTGACAGACTGAATGCTGAAGGCACCACTCTGAGCACAAAGAATACATTAGGAAGAGGTGAAATGATCTGAGGGGCAAGGTGTGTTCACCAGCCTCCAGGAGACAGATGGAGGCCAACAAGACTGGTAGTGGTCCTCCCAGTGCCCCAATAAGACTATTTTCCTGGGAGGAGAAGGTCTTGGTCATCCTGCATCCTGAGGGTTTCACAGAAATACCTAGGGGAGTGGAGTCTGGTAAGTTACAACACAAACACTTTTGCAAAACTGAAAAGTACTGCATGCCGTCAGCTCAGCTTTTGCCACTGTTTTGTTCACGTACTTCACCGACATTGAATACCCAGAGTATCTGAGATGTAACACTGTCAATGTGTATTTTTGGACCCAACATCATAGCTACCAAGTTCCATCAGATGCCACAAGTTGAAATGGTGCCTGTAAATCTTTCAATTTAAAAAAACATCTCAGGAATTATGGTATGGCTCATGCAGTCTTGGCACAGGTCTTGTATACCTAAAGACTGTGACCTACATTCCCTAGAACAATCAATGGCCACTTTGTATGTCCGAACTGCATCAAATAACTGCCAATGTCACAACTCTGAAATGCCCACATGAAGATGTGATGGTGAAGGTACGTGAACAAAGAACAAAACAAGTTGTAAAGGTATGAAACCATACATATGACACAAGCCACATAGCAAGCATCTGGAGAACAAGGTACATTACCATAAACCTAACAAAAACAAAGCTAGCTCATCAAACACCCTTTGGCTGAATTTGCCTGAACATCAGCTCCCTTTTTATGGGAATTAACTCCACACATTATCACAACTACAGTTCATAGTACAGCCAAAGTCATGACATCTCATGACATACAGTCATGAGACAAAGCTGTTGATGAAATCTTATCGCAAGCCAACAACTTCTTTTTCATCCCTAACATCTTCGTTTGGCATGTCAGGATTCTCACCCGGTGGCACCCCAGGCTCTCCCTCCTCTGGGATATAAAATATATTCCTCCGCATGATGGTGTTATGGATCATACAGCATGCTAAAGTGATTTGACTCACTTTCCTGGGTGAGTAGAGGGGGGCTGCACCAGTCCTGTCCAGACAGTGAAATCTGGCCTTCAGGACCCCTAAACCCACCTTCATTCTCTGCTGTTTTCTTCTATGGGCCTCATTGAAGCGGACTTCCTCTGAAATAATTGTATTCCTCAGTGGTGCCAATAACCAAGGACGGTTTAGATATGCTGAGTCTCTTGTTTAAAAATGAGACATAAGTGCAACAATGAGTCACTCACTTCAGGGTTATAGCACCTGACATTGTTCACACAAAATCAGGGCAAATGTGAATTACCAACTGTGACATCAGCTGGGATATGGTGCTGTTCCACATTACAAAGCAATCTTGGACTGAACCTGGGAACTGGACATAAACATTTGAGTTGTAGAGATCCGACAAGCAGACAACTTGCATTTTGATAGAATGAAGTTTTTCCAGTTGCAATAGACTTGTTCACTGGCCTGCGGTGGCACCAAGGCAACATGTGTGCCATCAATGGCTCCCACAACATGTGGGAGGTGAGCAAAACCATAGACGTCAGCCTTCCCATTGGCTAAATCCTTACGTCGAGGCAACCTGAAGTAGCTATCAATGTGTTTTATCATTGCTGATAGGACATCTCCTAACACAAGATGAACATATGTGGGGACATACCACCAGAAATGGCCACTGTATGTTGGAAGGACCTTGTAGCCAGGAAGTATAATACTACCATGAGTTGAGCAATGGGTGGTATGCATGTTGCATTACTGTTTTCAGGCATCAGATCTGGCTCCAACTGATGACATAAATCCCCAATTGTTTGACTATTCAGACTGTACTGTTTTATGATGTGGCATTCTTCCATGGTTTGATGGGCTGGCAATCAACGGTACACTGGAGGTTGTCTCCTCCTCCCATTCCCAGGGTACCTATGTGTGAAAATACATGAGTTGGAGCATTAGTCACTATGTCAACACCAACATACATGATGTATGGCAACAAAATCATGTGACAAAGCATTTCCGACTGGAAATACATAACACCTAATACATATCACAGCTGTCAACTACAAAAGGGTCAGATATGACCCCCATTGTTGTCAAAACATGTGACCATAACATGGATTTAGGCAACACTAAGCTATTTGCTGCTCAAAAGCTCCTCGAAATTTAGCAGTCTGTTTCAACCTCTAAAAATGCAGTCTGCAGCGGTGGACAGTGCACCACTGTCACATGCCATCTGTGCCCAGCAACACACTACATTGGTGGCTGTGTGGTGTAACCTACACAACAAGTCTGCTTTAGAATGTTTGGGGTGAACCAACACATATATTGGTGTTGTGATTCATTTATCAGGGTCCAATACTATAGTTTCAACTGCCAAAATGGTGGATGCCTGACCTACTTCACTGGACATTAGAAACTGTGCATGGCTGCCAGCAGAAGTTGACCACATGATGGGTTGTTCCAACCATGGTGGACACAGCCGTAGGCTAATGTTTTAGCCTGTGACAGTTGCTGGCCACTTGTGTGCCACGTTTTGCAAATTCAATTCACTCACTTGATTCCTGACATTGCTGCCATCAACACCTCCACCTCTTCAGCTGCTATGTGCCACCTCTTGGCGCAATAATGACAGCCCAAGTAGGTGAAAGCACCCCTGCCTTCTCTCCTGAGGAGCTAGAGAAGCTCATTGAGGAGGTCCTTCCTCTGTATGGTCAGCTCTATGGCTCACCAGAGAAGAAAGTAAGAACCTCATAGGCATATTTGACTCTGTCAACACCATTCTTTCCTTCCTCATAGGCTACAATGTGCGTCTGTGTGCCAGTTAGACTTTTTGGGTGTCTTTTGTCACATTTTGTGTGCCATACATGGGATGTCCATTGTGCAGGTAGTGTAAAGGTTACCTATGTATTTCTGATTAACATTGTGTAGCCTGATGTGTGATAAGGCCTAGATCCTCCTTGTGTTGCATGCATATATCTAGGCAGAAGACTTTACAGCCATACAATGACCTATCTGATGATGGTTGTCAATGTCAAATGACGTGTATGTCCATCACAGCATGAGCTTTGTATATATACTGAGTAATTTGAGGAACTTGTTAGCAATGTGTATATTGCTTCAGAGCACCCAGCCCCCATGTAACCTTGGCAAACTGCTGTATGAGAACCATACGAAAATCACTGTGCCCTCAGAGTGCCACACAAGCCGCAAGCTACACAGAGGATAGGAATATAATGTACTGTCATGCATGGAAGTGATGAAATTGTGAGTGTCATGTAGGTTCTATATGCTCAACATGAAGAAACCACGGCCCGTCACATGTATCTCCCAGTATAAGACGTAGGCCAGGCTGGGGTAGAGTAACTGTGGCTATGCTACTGTGGCACCAGGCCCACTCACTGTAGACCTGCAGATCCTGGCAAGTGGCCACAATGAGTCTCTAAGAGCAAGACTTGGCCTAAAGGTAGTGTAAAGGTTACCTATGTATTTCTCATTAACATTGTGTAGTCTGATGTGTGATAAGGCCTAGATCCTCCTTGTGTTGCATGCATATATCTAGGCAGAAGACTTTACAGCCATACAATGACCTATCTGATGATAGTTGTCAATGTCAAATGACGTGTATGTCCATCACAGCATGAGCTTTGTATGTATACTGAGTAATTTGAGGAACTTGTTAGCAATGTGTATAATGCTTCAGAGCACCCAACCTCCATCTAACCTTGGCAAACTGCTGTATGAGAACCATACGAAAATCACTGTGCCCTCAGAGTGCCACACAAGCCGCAAGCTACACAGAGGATAGGAATATAATGTACTGTCATGCATGGAAGTGATGAAATTGTGAGTGTCATGTCGGTTCTATATGCTCAACATGAAGAAACCACGGCCCGTCACATGTATCTCCCAGTATAAGGCGTAGGCCAGGCTGGGGTAGAGTAACCGTGGCTATGCTACTGTGGCACCAGGCCCACTCACTGTAGACCTGCAGATCCTGGCAAGTGGCCACAATGAGTCTCTAAGAGCAAGACTTGGCCTAAAGGCCTATGTCCATTGACTACATTAGGGATGCGTACTGAGGTTACTCCATGGCCTAGTAAATGTATGTATTGTGTGTCATTGTCAATGTCTGTCATTGGCTTACGACAGGCACCTTACTCCCACAACTCTGTTTTACATAAGTTGTATTTGTCCAGTACATGCGTTTTTGCACAAGTGCCAAACAAACAGTGCACCTATTTGGCTAAGTCCAGGGAGGGCATGACATGTGACTCATAAGTTTGGCACCAAGAAACCAATAAGCCCAAATTGATCTAAATATTTTGGATGCCATCTCTGTAGGAGTGCCACATACAATGCAAAGTGTGTTCTGTGCTGCAAATACAGAACACACAAGCCCACCCTGAAGTGGTAGGAGTCAACATTAGGTAGCTCACATGTCCACACATGCACAGGGAATTGACTGTCCGTGCCACCCTGGGCAACCCTTTCATTGTCACTTAAGTGTTATGATAAAGTCTATACTTTGTTAGTTGCCTCGAGGGACTGTACGCATTGAGTCAATGTGGCTGGATGTACATGTGTCTGTCTGGTCTGGCCCAAGGAGTTTACCCTTCAGTAGGCCACAATTGTGTTGTGTGTCATTGTGGGTCACATCACAGTGCATGTTGCTTGACAATGGACCAACGGATGTCAGTAGGTAGCTTAGTCAGTGTAGGCCATGAGCAGGGCATTTCCAGGGTAGTAGGTTAGCTTTCTGATGATTCCAAAAAAAGTGTAATCATGTCCCTGTACTTATAAGCATGTGAAGCATGTGAATTATAAAATGTTTGTGGGTGATGTTTCGAAAATGTGTGTGATACAACCATCTGGCAAAAAAAAGGATTTGTAGCCTTTTGATTTGTCTCCTGCATCCATACAGGTCAACACCCATCAGAAGATAGGGATTTGAAGAGCCATCGCCCGGAAGGTACGGACCCTGGGGTCCATAACTGGTGGAGTACCCACTCTCGGAAGAGGTGGGAAGGCCTGAGACACTGGGCCTGGAAGATCACAGAGGTCCAGCTGGGGCTGTCCTCCCAATTTGGGGAGGGCACATGCAGAAGCCTGACCCCCGTGTTGGACCGCATTCGGGAGGTGGCCTTCCCCCAAGCTTGATGGGCATTTGAGGGGAGCACAGCAGCAACAAGGGGTGAGTCCTGTACATGCTCCTACCTGTTACATTGTCAAGTTGAAGTGTTAGAGCCTGCCATCTCCCCTTGAAGATTGGAGATGGACCATGGTTGACACACAAGATGTGTGATTGCTTGTGTTGGTATGGTAGTTGGTGCATGCTGATGTGCCTTGCCTGTTGGCCCAGTGACCTAGGTCACAAAAGAGTACAGTCCACAACCAACTACCTCTCAAAGGCATATTAGGCTGGCCTGGTTTGTAGTGGGACCTATGGTACTTACACCTTATACTAGGTCCAGTAATTCATTATTAGTTAAATGTAGGCATTGTCTAGAAGTCAGGCTCTCTAGAGGTAGCTGTAGCTGAGCAGCCAACACTTATCTAAGGGGACATGCTAGGCTCATGCAATACCACTGTAGTCACAGAGTACTCACACACATGAAAGAAAATACTCAGTGTTACAAAGATAAAGGTGCACAGGGGTAAGGTCTTGCATGGGAGGCAAGCTCTTGCCTCCACCAAAGTTGGACAGTAGGGTGTCAGGACCATCATGACCACTTCAGTCTACCACCCGTGATGAAGGATCCACGCAGCTCGTCAGGAGAGGGGCTCCACGAAGCCGGTCGTCGATGCAGTGAGGTGCCTGCTAAAGCAGGGGAGTGACTCCTTCACTCCAAGTGAGATTCCTTTGCTCAGTGTAGACTGGATTATTGAAGGAGGGCACCACATGTGCCCTTCAAAGCATGACCAGTGGCTTGGGGAGGCTACACCTCCCAAGCCTATAACACCTAATTCCAAAGGGAGAGGGTGTAACACCCCTCTCCCAAAGGAAATCCTTGTTCTGCCTTCCGGGGGTTGAGCATTTCAAGCAACAGGAGGGCAGAAACCTGTCTGAGAGCTGACAGCAGCTGGGGCTGCCTGGAAAATCTCAGAAGGCTTGAATGGCGATACTGGGGTTCCTCTAAGTAGCCACCAGTGTGCATGGAATCATAAAATCCAATCCTTACAAAAGCCTTGGTGTATGATTCCAACATGTTTGATACCGAACATGCCTATGTTTGGAGTTACCATTATTTAGATGGACATAAGTAGTGACCTATGTCCGGTACATGTTTAAAATGGCATCCCTGCACTCACGAAGTCTGGGAAAATGGTCGTAGGTTGTAGGGGCACCTCTCTAGTGTAGGGGTGCCCTCACACATGGGTACTCTGTACCCAGCCCTCAGGGCTGGAGGGCCTGCTATAGGGCTGACTTATAAGTTACCTGGTGCAATGTAAATGGTAGTGAAAGAGTGCATGAACCTTTTCATGAAGGCTGGAATTGCAGTGCTGCAGAAGCCTTTGCATGGGCTCCCTATGGGTGGCAAAATATATGCTGCAGCCCATAGGGATACCCTGGAACCCAATGCCCTGTGTATCTAAGTACCATATACTAGAGACTTATAAGGGGGCACCAGTATGCCAATTGTGGGTGAAATACTGGGTTACCAGTATACAACAACCATAATTTAATGTAACAAGCATAACTACTAGGGTCTTGAATAGCAGGATACCAATTGACACAATCAAGCACACTGAAAAACAGGCCAAAAGTGGGGGTAACCAAGCTAGAAAGAGGCCACTTTCCTACACAGGGCCAAAACAAGGCTGAGTACAGTGATCGATCAGGTCATGTTGTTTGTTGTTGTGGGTGTACCCAGCAGTCCACTTTTCTTCAGTGTGTCAGCCCAAACAACATGGAGTAATAGATCACTGAACTTATCCATATGTCTGCTCAGTGAGTCTAGTGGCATCTGTTCCCTGCATGCCACTTGTCTTTATTGTGTGATGAGTGTTCGTGCCTCACTACTGTCTGTCATATGAAGGTTGTCATCATACATGTGACAGAGCATACATTGCCCTTTGGGTGCAGTCTCTTACCTTACACATGTGTGCATGCCAACATATTTGGAACTGGACATATTTGATTGGGCTACAGTAGATATGGCGCCACAGACAAGAGTGTGCCACCATTGATAGGTGGCTCTCACATTCCCTCACCTGTCATTCCCATTTAATTTGGCACATCCAAAAGCAGTAGCAAAGAAGGATACGACAGGTAGAACTACAGATTTTACCCACAATGTGCTTTTCAATGCCATTGGTGTAGACTCATTTGGCAACATCTTAGAACATGTTAAACGATGAAGGCTCATTACCTAAGTGTTGACATGCATTAGGGAGTGACTTGCAGTAATGTGGGAATCATATGTGGTTGTGTACAACCATTCATCCAAGGAAATCAGTGTTTGCATGACAAAGAGAGACAGTGCTATGCCTTCCTTTTAAGCAACATGTTAAGGGCCTTCTACAGGTACTTGAGAATCCCTCAGCCTCTACAACATTCAATGGACTATTGGCTTCTACAGATGCAATAAGAGTACGGTATTGTCAGAAGTACCAGTAAAGAGAGGTGATTTCCCTGGGGCTACCTGATTGATTTTGTTGTGGAGTTTGTAGACATATCTCCCTGACATTTTGCCCAACTTGTCTCCAGTGTATATTTCTGTGGAATATGTGTTATCTGAGCAACATTAGTACAACATCAAGGAGTCCATTTAGACAATGTACAAATAGTGAAGTGACCATGGTTTATTTTTTCCAGTGTGACATGGGTTTTTCCATCTCACCTTATTCTGGCTACTGTACTTCTTTCAACAACATGGCTGGATTATTTGGCCATCATTTCTTCATGTTGTGGCATTGTACATATGAAGAATATGCATTGCATGATCTTGTGTGGGGTCTGTGGAATTGAGCTTGGTTTTGTCCTACTATTGTGTAACAACAGGTAAATGTGGATTGCTACATGAGCAAACCATTGAAGGTGATGAGGTCTCCTACTTGTTTCATTGGTACACAGATTGCACAACTTCACCCGTGCAATTGGAGCTGTGTGTGGTTCTGAATTTCTTGTGGGCAACTGTTGACAGTTTATCTCGGTGTGGCAAATGCTGAAGCACTTTGCTACAGCTTGTGGGTGGTGACTACTGTGCGTCATAATAACATTTGAAAATCACAGCTGTTGTTCAAGTGAGTTCAGGCACACGTAGTGACCCTATTTGAATTTGTAATTTCAGCATCATCCCAGGGAAGCAGAGGAGACAGGGCGGAAACAAGCGGGGAAGCAACCTGCCATAGTACCTCCAGTCATGAGACAACCAGCACAGAGAGGGCCAGTGGCCCAGAGAGTGTGGGGAGCAACCTGGAGGACACAGGAACTATTTCGTCATCTTCATATTCTTTGTCCAGTGGCCACTCCCTAGTGGTGGCAGACCATCAGGACCAGCTCCTGTTCCATCTCCACCCTCCCTGTTGTTCCCCAGACAGTTGGCCGTGTCCGCTCACCTAAGAGGATGGGAGTCTCCTTTGCCCTAGGCACCTCACTCCATGCCCCTGGTACCCCTACTACCCTGAGTGAGGAGGCTATTGATCTGAGGAGTATATCTGTGGGCCAGACTGGCATTCTGAGTGCCATCCAGGTGCTGGGCAGCCAGCTCCAGCAGACGGTTGTGTACCTGGAAGGCATTCATAGTGAAATGTCTGGCCTACAGAGATCTTTTAAGGCTCTGGCCTCCTCACTAACAGCAGCCATCTACCCCCCACAATCCTCCCCACCACCTACCTTCACCCCATCCAATTTCCATAGTCCCCTACCTGTCCCAAGCACACAGACACATCCGCACACACCCACCTCAACACGCACAACCAACACATAAACACAAGCACCACAAGACACACCAGCATGCAAGCACTCAACAGTCACTAAGACACCACAAAAACCACCATTCCCACAGACAGCATCCCCACCCACCCACACACCACAACTTCTATCCTCACAGACACCACCCCAGCACCCACTGACACATCCACCATACTCAACAAATCCAAAGACACCACCTCAACACCCACTGACCCACACACACAGCCACCATTCCCACATTACCCAACACCTCCAATTCACATGCCACCAAGAAATGCAAATGCCCACACTCACACCCACAGCAGGCACCACCTACACCCAATCACTTCTCAGACAAGCAAACACCAGCAGCATCAACACCCATAGGCAAGACAAGCACTCCCTCAGCCTCCCAACCCCAAACCCCTTCTGCAGACTCTACCTGATTTCCCAAAGAAAGCTTCCCTTTTTAACTTACACCATGAGCCCCACCCCTTCAAAAAGCTGAGAACCCCACTCACAACCCAAACCATCCCTTCTACATTCAAGTCCTCCCCTGTCACATCTACCCACCCTCAGCAAGCAGCCATACCCATTCCGCCCCAAAGAGGAAGGCCCCCTTTCCAAAGGTGATCACCACCCCTCCCAAATCTAATCCCACCAATCCCAGATCAAAACCCACCTCACCCAAGAATGATCACTGAGGTGCCTGCATGCCCACTTGATGCCCCTTCCCGTAGAGGTTCTTTGGCAGTGATCAGAGTCAAGCTGGTGCACAGTACTGTGCAGACACTTTGTAATACACTGCCCAACGGCCTTTGATTCTCATTATTCTTCAGTTAAAAAAAACCAAGTTGATTTTTTGGGTACATATTAGTCCTGTCATTACTTTTTACCTTTTTGTTGTTCCTGAGTAATCTGTGTTTTATGCCTACAGTTGTGGTTATCATGATCTGACTTTGGGGACAGTGCTGGTTTCACCCAGGACCAGGGCAGAGGTTCATTGTGTGGAAATGTGGGTGGTAATCCAATTGGGGTGTCCTTACATTGTGTTTTGTTCGATATGGTAAATATTTCATCTTGGCTTGGACAATGTCAACATGTATTGTGTTAGATTTGTCCCCCTGATGTCAATTGGGCATATGTATCATGAGTGCAGGCTAGAGTTTTGTTTGTCCACACATAGAGGGTGTTCAGTTGTGCTACCTTCCTATACATTTGACTGACCATGTGTCCATTTTCATGTGTGTATCTTACAGCTACTTTACCTACATGTGTGACACAGGCTGTTGCTGTTGAATTTGCTTTCTTGACTTGCACTTACACATGTGGCAGATTAACATATCACTTGCCTCTACTATAAGTTGTCCCTGAAATACATAAAGCCCAGTTCCTTTGCAAATAGTGTTTTAGGGGCATGTGCTAAGTGAAATGTGTCCAGGGCAGCATCCCTCCTGGAGGGTCCCTGATGTCCCCATCCCTATTGTGAAGGTATTGCTTACATTGTGAGCTTTGTGTAGTTATCTCACAAAATATTGTGGCCCGTATTTATACTTTTTGACGCTAAACTGCGCTAACGCAGTTTAGCGTCAAAATATTTTGCGCCGGCTAACGCCATTCTGAAGCACCATGTGGGCGCCGTATTTATTGAATGGCGTTAGCCGGCGCAAGCAGACCGGCGCTGCCTGGTGTGCGTGGAAAAAAAACACGTACACCAGGCAGCGCCGGCGTTGGGAAAAATGGGGCTAGTGCGTCTTAAAAATGGTGCAAGTCAGGTTGACGCAAAAAATCGCCTCCACCCGATTTGCGCCATTTTTAACGACGCCCAGACGCCATTTACATGACTCCTGTCTTAGTAAAGACAGGAGTCATGCCCCCTTGCCCAATGGCCATGCCCAGGGGACTTATGTCCCCTGGGCATGGTCATTGGGCATTGAGGCATGTAGGGGGGCACAAATCAGGCCCCCCTATGCCAAAAAAAAAAAAAAAAAAAAAATTATACTTACCTGAACTTACCTGAATGTCCCTGGGGTGGGTCCCTCCATTCTTGGGTGTCCTCCTGGGGTGGGCAAGGGTGGCAGGGGGGGTCCCTGGGGGCATGGGAGGGCAGCTGTGGGCTCATTTTGAGCCCACAGGTCCCTTAACGCCTGCCCTGACCCAGGCGCTAAAATTTGGCGCAAATGCGGGGTTTTTTGCCCCGCCCACTCCCGGGCGTCATTTTTGCCCGGGAGTATAAATACGACGCATTTGTGGCGCAGTCATTTTTTTAGACGGGAACGCCTACCTTCATCTCATTAACGCAAGGAAGGCGTTCACGCAAAAAAATGACGCTCTTTCCTCATACTTTGGCGCTAGACGCGTCTAACGCCAAAGTATAAATATGGCGTTAGTTTTGCGCCGACGCAAATTCGGCGCAAACGCAGTATAAATATGCCCCTGTGTATCCCATTGACCTTCCATTGTCTTGCAATGTGAATGATATGTGTGGGTCTATTAAAGAGATGCTTCATGGAAGATATGTTTGGTTTAGATGATCCATCCAGACATATGTGTCTTCAACGTCTTGACAGGCCATGGCGAGTGAGCAATGTGAGGGTGTCTGTTTAATTATGTGGTCTTGCTGTTGTATGATACAATGTTCTGTACTATTCACTGTCTCAGAAACTGGGATGAGCTGACATGTGTTTTTCTGTTTTTCTGGAGTGTGTTGGTGCAGTGTCAATGAACTGCCAAAAGGGGCGTCATGTGGCTGTGTATGGGCAATTCGCTGTCAACGAATCCAACCTGGGACAAAAAAAAAAGTGTATTTGGTCCACAAGGCATAACCCACATACCAGCTGAAATGGGTTGTTGCGGAACACCTGCAGGTATTTTTCTTACCTTCAGTTACATCCATGGCGGTGTTAATTTTGGGCTCCATCTATTATCAGCAGCAGCTGCAGGACTTGCAGGATTGGCACCATAGCAGCACAGGTTGTGTGATGTTGCCTGCAGGTGAGTTCCTACCTTTTATGCCTCCGTTTCCACGAGCAGGGACGTAGTGGTTAGACTGCCAAAGTCACATTGGCAAAAGTCAACATCATAATTTGTTCTGCGGAAACACTGGCTCCAACAGGATCATTGGCCTATCTCATCTGAGAGTTGTATCCCCAAAGGTTCATTAAAAATTCACTGTTTGTTCTTTCTGGATTAGTGTGGATGTGCATTGATATCCACGCAAAGCCTTCTCATGCAGGGAAGAAGGCTTTGCATCAATGTGGTAACACGTCTTTCTGCTGAACCTTGCAGGTCCTACTGGAGATGCAGTTATTCAGCCTTCTCCCTTTTCTGGTGCACACTTATCCAGAAAGAATAAACAAGGACTTTCTTTTATGAACCTTTAGTGATCAAGACGAAATGCGTTGGCTTGACTGCAGCTGATGTGGTGAAGAATAAATAAATATATTTTTGGGATGTCATATAATGGCTCCTGCGTTATATTGGATCTAAAAATTCAATTTATGTGTTTGAACAATTTGGATTATTGTTAGAGTAAACTGATCGTTCAGCATAAACATTGGACTTCCTATACACCCTCTTTTATGTATTGTTTTTCGTGTTCCATAAATTGTGTCTAAGACTATATCCTGTTTTTCAAATAACTTTGTGTGTAGCATGTTATTGGTCATATAAGTCCTTTGCCTGGATCAATGCTTTGGTTTTACTGCCAGTAGTGAGGAATGGGATGAGGAAAATGAATGAGGATGACAGTGCTTAGATTATTTACTGGTAATCTTCATACTCCGATTCCACATTCCTTGTGCCATTACTCACATTGGGAATATAGGAGTAATGTTTTGTGCTTGTTCTCTTAGGTTGGCTTGTGGGATTTTACCCCTTTAACAGGTGGTGGGGTGGAAGATTTTAGTATAAAGGTTTAAAAGTGAAAAGAAGGTTGCTTGGTAGGTACGTTGATCGATGCTGGACCTAAACTGCAAGTAGGGAGTAATGGGATGAGGGATACTGCACTGAGATTACCGGTAAATAATCCAACCATTTATATTTTTCCACAGATTATGTTATCAGTGGTATCTGGTGTTGTGTTGTGTATGCACATTCACTCCTTTTTCAAGGTGTTTTGAACAATAAGTGGTAACAGAATTGATCCCTCCTACAAGCCTTAGAAATATTGAGCCTGATTTATCAAAAGTTTGTGCCGCATTTGCGTCATTTTTTACCTCAAAAGTGGTGTAATCTTTTCATAAACCAGACCCATTGGCCCATATTTATACTTTTTGATGCAAATCTGCACAAATGCAGTATTGCGTAAAAGAGTATAGCCTTGGCTTGCTTCATTCCAGAACACCAGCGGGGCACCAAATTTATTGAATGCAGCAAGCTGGCGCAGAGGGTGGGCTAGCGTAAAAAAAATGACGTTAGCCTGGTAGGGGTGGCAATATGGGAGAAGGGGGCATTGCACCAAAAAATGACATTAGCCTCTAACCAGCCTAGGATCATTTTCTGATGCAAAACCATCCATGCCACATGACTCCTGTCTTAGGAAAGACAGGAGTCATGCTCACCACCCCAGTGGCCAGCACAGGGGACCAGGGTCCCCTGGGCATGGCCATTGCACCCTGTGCCATGCAGGGGTACCACGTTGGACCCCTGATGGCACTTTAATTTAAAAATAAAAAAATACTTACCTCTACTTACCCTACTTACCTGGGATGGGGTCCCCCATCCTCCGCTATCCCTCTGGTGTGGGTGTTCCTGGGGCTTGGGGTGGGCACCTGTGGACCCATTCCATGGTGTTTCACCATGGAAATGGGAAAACAGGTCCTCTAATGCCTGGTCTGACCAAGGCACTAAATAAAGGTGCAAAGCAAGCTTTGCACCATTATTTAGCCTTTCTTTCCACACTTGCGGTATGCATGGGGGGATAAATATGGAGCTATGGGGTCAGCACCTTTTTCAAAATGTGAACGCCTACCTTGCATCTTATTAGCAAATGAGATTCAAGCATCTAAAAAATGATACAAGCTCCAATATTTTGACGGTAGACGGGCCTAACATCAAAATATAAATATGCAGAATTTGCGTCAAAAAATATGATGCAAATTCAGCGCAAATGGAGTATAAATATGCCCCATTGTTTCTTAAAAGGCTTTTAGAAGAGTTTGTTTGTGCTTATACTAGTATTGCCTATTTTACAACAGGAAACAGTGGTTTCAAACAGAAAACATCAACAGATGCCTTCTTTGCAGATAATAAAACTGATGTTAAAAATACTATATTATGAAAACAGCTGCATTCCCATTGAATTCAGAGAGTTAAAAATGTACAGTCTGCAAACCAATTTCCAAATGTCCACCCACTCTTTAGAATGACAGACGTTTGGCCTTCTTATTTTGGGAGCTCTTATTAGCTGTACATGATCCTCCCTATTTCCATTCCCGCTGTGCAACACAATACCATTATGATACAGACTTTGAAAATATTAAGCACAGATTCAATTTTTCATAAATAGGGGCAGTATTCGTCCCACGACTATGAGAAAATTAGTTGTTTCTTTGACATTGTTGGGTCTAAGACAGTCATCAATAGGCAGTATTCTTCGTCACCACATTGCGACTATTTCTCGATTGCCTGTTCCATCTCCACAGAATATACATGTTGTATTAATTGCTTCCTAAGAGCACCGTTCTTTTTTATTTTGTGCCTATTACTGATGGCTATTTGCCTCCAGGCCTCCCGAGACACGCAATCTTGTAAAATGAGGTCTAATGTATGTTAGAATGAGATTACTGTAATGCATATTCTGAATTTTTCATGTTCAATGACTTGTCCATTTAGGGAATTTTATTTCTTAACTATTCGTGCCAATGTTGTATGCTGAGCTAGTAAGGCCCGCATGCAATTAAAAACTTGCGAATTGTAACAGAAAAAAACAATTAAAACTATTAGAGTCACAGAAGGACTAGCAAGGAAGACTCTGATGTGATAGGTCATTTGATTTTAAGGCAATTTCACACTAAAAGCTAATGGCCTGGGTCTTATGGAGAATTCGAGTTCATTTGTCATATTTAACTTGGTAAATAGGATGGCGGAGATTTATTAACAACGAATTGTGAATAGGACACCACTTTAGATGCACGATTGTAGCGTACGAGAATGAATCAATAGGTGGGAAATGCATAGATGATTGGGAGATTACGTACATTCAAGGATCGATGAGTAAATACACGAAAGCAGGGATGAACAAATAAACGCTGCACGAACAAATCACCACGTCGATTGGATTCTGGGAGAGGCAACAGAAAAAGGCAATAGTGTGCCTCTCCCTATACGCCTGGTTTATTTACAGACCAGGTGGCACAAGGCGCAGAGGGAACCACCATTGCTGTTTTAAGTATGCTGATTTCTTCTAGAAAAAAACGTAAACAATTCTTTAAAAAAGAAATAATCTTTTGCCCTTTTATCAGAAATCCCATGTTGCCCCATTTTGAAATGAATATTACTGTCATACCATCTATTGATCATATTTACATAATTTCAAACTAAGGTGACATAATATAAATACAAAAACATCAACGCACAGAGTAACAATAAATCAACTACCTTAGGTAGAGATTACATCACTATTCGTAAAATCAGGGGACAGAAATTAAAAAACGGGATTAAATAAAATCACATTTGGGATAAAACCATTCACAAGCCTCCTAGCCGTTTGCGTGCCGCCTGTAAAATAAACACAGATACACCAGTACACCAGTACTGACATCAACTGAACCTAATTGCTGAAGGTAGTGATGGGTGGTCTACAAAGTACTAAAGCACGGGCTCAATCGTAATTCGTACCACCTGTGGACAGTAAACCAGGATCCCAGACCTGTCATTCCGTTTCAGGATCGTCGCCAACAGGTGGAGCAAATTACATTTTAACTAGTCAGAAGAAATCTTTGTTGACTATTTGTTACACATTCCGATAGGGTTGCAGCCCGTCCCTAATTAATAAAACAGAATGGAACCTAGCACTTTCTGTTTGACTTGACATCCTTGATGTGGTCTCCCCCAAAAACAGTTGCCTTCACACATCCTTTTTGTGCTGCATTTGATTTCGTTGGCTGCAGCACTCTGTGCACTTTCCCACTACTAACCAAGGCTAAAATGCTTGAGATTGCTCCCTAGAACACTGTATCATTGGCTTACACCTAATTGGCACATTTAATTTATTTTAAAGTTTTCAGTCTATGGTACTACATGTGCCCAGGGACTGTAAATAAAGCCACCTACTAAAGTACAACTTTAAAACATATCTTAGGACTGACATTGCAGCCTTTAAGGAGGTTTTAAGCTGCCATTTCGACGAGCAAAATACATCTATTGCCAGGCCTAAACCTTCCTTTTCATTCCATAGAACTCACCCCTAAGAAAGGACCTGGCCTACTGTGCAGGATGATTTCCATTTAAAAAAAAGGACATGTGGATTTTAGTTTTACATGTACCGATAGTGAAAAACTTCTAAATTCATTTTTCACTAGAGGTAGACCTACCCCTCCATACACTTGCATTGGGTTATCATAATACATTCAATAAGTGCTAACGTTTTGATTGGGAGAGAGTAGTATTAATTAGAATCCTCTTTTTTAGTAGTCAGATTCTAAGCAATAATTCTGAAAAGGGCACTTTTAGAAAGTTGGCATTTTCTTATCCTAACCATTTGTGCTTTTGCCAGTTCCCTGGGTCAGATGATTGTGAATGACTCTGCTGTTGGGCCTTGTTTATTCCTCCCAGACAGTGAGACAAAAGGAACAAATGTGTTGGCAGGTTGGCCATCCTGCCAGGATGACGGGAGATGAGCAGTCCCCTGCCCCATCTACACTTCAAAGGGCTTGTCTCCAGCATACAGGAACCTGATGCTAGTTTTTTGTCACCCCAGACTTCTTAGAGCCTAGGCAGGGCAAGGGAAGAATGTTTCCAGAACTAGATTTGGGATACCATAGGGAATCCTTCAATTCAAAGGCTGGTAGTAGGTAAAATATCGGACCCTCACAACAACTTTTCAGTACATTCCAGGATCTGTGGAAGACTTCAGAAGGCTTGCCTGAACTCCCAGAGGACTACCCTGCTGCTAATAGTGGACTGGCTTGTTGCTTCAAGGCCTGCCTTGCTGCTTGAAGAACTGCAATAACCCCATGAACCCAGGACCGCTAAAAGTGACCCCAAGGCCTAAAATGGCTGGCCTTCTGTGTGAGATACAGGGACAAAACAAGCTTAGGAGGTCTTGTACCTTGCATTTGCCCTTGGCTGGAGCGAGTCCTAATCCCCATGTGGTGCCCACTAGCTTCTGGACCCTTGGAAGTGTTGTGAAAGGTGCTGCTCCTGCCGAATCTTAAATCTTGGGTGTAGAAAATTGGGCTATTTGATGTGTGGGCTGCACAAGTAATAGGTCAAGAATTGCCCTTACTAGGAAACAAGCACCCTGTTGTAGTGCTTGACTCTCTCGGGGTGGCGAGGTTTGGGCTTATAATCACCATTTACTGGCATGCAATAATAAGATTCAATGAATTATTGTCCTGTCAGTACTTTTTCTTTAGAAAAAGAAGAAGTACAAATACAACACACATACTACTAAATATTATGCAATAATTTACAAATATGTGCATTGGCAGATGGAAAATGTCATATTTGAAATAGTATAATCACTTCTGACCCCCTAATGGTTTTGCACATTTATATTAAGTGAGTATATTCGTTTTGTCGAGGTTCACAAGCAACAAACCACAAGTAATAATCATCAATTTGTACTTAAATGCCATTAGTAAAAAAAAAAAAAACTCCAGCATGATTGCATTCAAACTACTAATGGAGCAAATATACAGCAAGCATTAATCATTGACATCATCATGGTGAACCAATAAAACATTCAGAATGAGTAAAACCTTTGTCTGTGTATTGATTATAAATCCTTCACCATCAAACCACCCACTTTTTTTCACCATAAGATCCATCCACACTGGAGCCCCACAGACCCATGACTGCACCACATCTTCAGTCTCAGAAACCAAAAGCCAGGCGCTCACCACTCTACTCAACACCCTCATCACCACTGCAACCTTCCCCATATCTTGGAAACACACCAAATCTAAACCACTAATAAATAAAACTCACTGCATAACCCAGTGTACCCAAAAACTACCAACCAATCTCACTGCTCTGTTTCTTAGCTAAAGTGCTGGGAAAAGTCATCAACAAAAAAACAAATGACCCACCTGGAGCAGAACCAGCTAATCAATCTCTCACAATCCAGCTTCCACAACAATCAAAGTGCAGAGATCACCCTGATAGCAGCCACGGATGAAATTCATACCCTCATAAATGGAGGAGGCCCTGTTCCTCCTTGACCTCTTGACAGCCTTCGATCCTGCATTCCATCACATGTTGATCAAAAGACTCTACCACATCAGCATCAAAGGGGACGCATTTAGATGGATCACCTCCTTCCTCACCGGAAGAACCCAGAGGATTCACTTACCTCCTTTCACCTCTGAACCAAAACACATCACCAGCAGGGTCCCAAAAAGATCAACACTCAGACCCACGCTTTTTAACACATATATGACCCTGGTAGCCAACATCATTAGATCCCACGGCCTCAACATAATCTCCTACACAGACAACACCCAACTCATCTTCTTGTTCACCGATGATCCCACCACCCCAAAACCAACTTCCACAGTTGCATTGCAAGTGTTGCTGACTGGATGAAAGAAAACTGCTTGCAACTAAAAACAGACAAGACTGAAGTTCTGAACTTCAGCAAGAGCAGCAAAACATGGAAGAACGCCTGGTGGCCTTCAGTACTATAACCCGCTCCCACTACCTCTGAACATGCCAGAAACCTCAGAGTCATCATTGACAACAGGCTCACCATGGAGTCAGAGATTAACCCCGCTCCTTCTGCTGCTTCTTCACTCTGCGCAAGCGACGTAAGATTTTCAAGTGACTACCTCTGCAAACGAGACACACTGTGACAAAAACCCTCATCATCAGTCGACTAGACTATGGCAATGCCCTCTACATAGGAATCACATCACAACTCCTACAAAGATTTCAGACCATACATAACTCTGCAGCCAGACACTTTTTCAACCTTCCCCAATTATCCCACATCACACCACGCCTTAGACAACTCTACTGGACTCCTATACAGAAGAGGTGCATATTTAAACTTCTGACACCATCACACAAGCTCTACACAACCCAGGACCTGCCTATATTAACCACCTCCTGAATTTCCAAAAACTGTCATGAGGACTATGTTCCACCTCCCCACCACTTGCCAACACTCCATTCATCCAAGCAGAAATGGAGGGTGTGCCTTTTCTCACATAGCAGCAACAACCTGAAACAGCCTCCCGATACATCTCCAGACCATTACTTCTCATCCTGAATTCTGTAGTGCCTTCAATACCTGGCAATTTGAATAAGCCGCTGAGACCTGCAAGAGCCTGGATACCCATGAGGGTGATTAGTTGTGCTTTACAAATCCTGTTTGACTGATTTATTAAAGCAGCCCCTAGAGGGAGTCACATTGTAATGATATTGCATTGCAACCATACACTTGGCCCCTAGAGGGCACTTCAATATATCTGCTGTCTTTAACCACCTTTTGACCTTTCAGGCCAAATTGAATGAAATCATACACATAGCCCATAGAGGGCACAGCATTCCCAGCTGTAGAGAAAAATCTCCAGCCTTGGGAGTGCTTGAATATGCAAGAAAAATCCAGGGAGGTGAATGTTTTGAAGTCCCCCCAACTTGGGGGCAAGGGGACTCCTTAAATCCATTGCGGGGAAAGGTTGCAACTTCCTGATGCCGTTAGTGGCGACCCCACTATCCCGGGGCCACCACAAGGAGAGATATAGCCAAAAAATGGTCAAAATGTTCCAGCCTAAAAGGGCATTATTGGGCGCTCCTTTGAGTGTAGTTAATAAGATAGTATCGGTTCAACTGCTGAGCAGAGAGAGCCGCGGTTGTGGTTTTCTTTGTTTTTGCGGGTATACATTGACATCTTGTGCTGTGTTGTTTTTCTCTTGGTGTGCCCAGTCCCACCCCGGCATCCTGCATGCAGGATCCCACATGGAGGGCAGCTTGGAGAGCCCACTCGTGGTCGCTGTAGGAGGCTGGCCCTCTATTGTCCAAAGATAGGCACACTATGCAGGGAGTCCAGGCAACCACATGTTGGTTTACAGGGGTCAAAACTAGATCACCTAAAGCTCTAATTTTTAAGGTGACTTGGTTGAGCAGTTAGGCCAATGTTGGAGAAGTGCAAAGCATTTGTTGTACTCACAACATCAATCTTGCAACTCACACACTCTAAGTCAGTGGTTCCCAACCTGTGGTCTGGGGACCCGTGGGGGTCCCGAAGCCTCCTCAGGGGGTCCGTGACTTCTTAGATAATTAAATAATATTAACAGTTCAAGTCCCCAGCTTTCAGTAATGACCTAGTAGGGGGTCCCCAGATTCTAATAACGATTCAGTGGGGTTCCCCGGTTTCCAATAATGATAAAATTGGGGTCCACAGAAGTCAAAAGGTTGGACACCACTACTCTAAGGAATAACACAAGACCAATTTATAAAAATACTTCACATTTTCATATAAATATTAAGACAGAGATCATCAGAATTGGGTAGGTACTTTTCGAGATATGAACTTTTGACGTTTAATAAAAACAGTACTTTTATGCGTAATTAAGCTCCCTAGGAATCAGTGGAGGATCACTTTTAATAATACATATAAAATCGTACAGTTGGTTTACCAAGTATTTCTTTTGCAGATTGGTCAAGGTCATCGGTGGGGATACTGTGCCAAATAAAGAATTTTGGGCAGCTCCTAGTTATGGCGGGAGCAGCAGGAAAAGGTCTCTGGGGCTAGTGCAGAACCACTGTGGATGACCGCTTTGAAAAGCACTGCATAGGTAAGTTTAAAGATGGATCTTTGGAGGTCCCCTTGAATTAATTAGGTTGCAAGGGGTGGGGGACCCTTAGGACACAGCAGGTTCTTCGTGCAGGGCACAGGATGGACGGGTGCAGAGCGAATCAGTGAACCAGTATCTGTGCGCAAGGATGCCCTCAGGAGCAGAAGGTAAGTTGGTTCGAGGGTCGTTCACAATACAAATAGGGGGCACTCTGGCGGGAGGCCCAGGTTACTTCTTGAGTCTCTTGACTGGGGCTTCCATCTAGTTCTTTCCAGCCCCGGGTGGGCTGTTTTCCTGATGTCCAATGTGGACTGACCAATACCACTTGTATTGGCATGGTTTGACCACTGGAGGTTTCAGTGCCACCAAACCTGGAACACGGGCAGGGTTTGTCCTCACAGTCACCGGATTGCAGTTTGGTCCAGCTGTATTGTCTCATTTGGGAGTTAGCAGCTGGTCAGCGACGTGATCCTCACTTGCTTGATGGTTTCTCTGGGTTGTAGAGTGGTGCCTCCAAACTGGAGGGAGTTCTCTGGTGATTTGCAAGGCCTGGAGGTCTACTGGGGTTTTTGTAGAGTTGTCCAGTTGTCCAGCAGCTCCTCAGTGGTGATTGTTGGGTTCTGGGTGCAGCACGCAGGGTTTGACACCTTTTCTTTGGTGCAGCAGGTCCACAGTTCTTAGCTTTGGATCTTCTTTATGCTGGTCTTCTTTTGTCTGTTGAATCTGATTTCCTGGGTCATCTACATTATGGTGGCTACACCCACTAAGTGACCACTTCCAATGGGCCTCCCTACACCCGGTTGGCTATTTTCCTTCCATCTAAGATTGAGGAAAATTAAATAGAGTGTTCACCTTGCTGGAAACACCTTAGGGGTGGTGCATGCCAGGTGGGGCCACTCCTGCTATCCGTGTAGTTTCCTGCAGTTGCTCCCGCTAAAAGTGGGGGTTTGCAATTGGTGAGGCCATCTGCTGCTAGCAGCAGGCTTTGGGGTCAAGTTTGAAGGGCAGTAAGCCCTTTGAAGCTCTTACGCAGGGCTGTGCACATTCCTGGGGGAGGTGGGGTTGCACCTCTTCCCAGTAAGGGCTTTGTTCTCTGGCCACAGAGAGCAATGAATCTCTATCAAGGGGTTCAGAATCCTGTCGGGTGGTGGCAGGCTGGTTGGGACCGGCCAGCAACAATGCCAGGGTAGTTAGCTTTTTCAGAGGGCATCTCTAAGGTGACCCCTGGGTACATTTTATAATAAATCCAGCACTGGTACCAGTTTGGATTTATCGTTCTGAGTTGTTTGATACAAACAACCCAGGGTTCAGGGTGGCCATCATGTAGCTGTGAAACTCATACTGACCAGTGTCCAGCATATGCATTTAAAACGGTTGCTTTGTTCACTCACGTTGTCCCAGGTTTGGCAAGGACACAGTGGGGACATATTGCTCATGCAACTATGCCCTCACATACAGTATAGTGCACTCTGCCTTAAGCTGGAAAGCCTGCCAGAGGGGTGACATCTACATTTCATGCAGTGTGTAGTAGACAGGGCACACAGGCAGTGTGCCACGTCAAGTTTGCATTTTAGGATTGCACCAGCACTCTCAGCCTGCAATGTCAGTACTGGATGCATCTGGATGCATAGCGCTAGAGAGTGGCACAATCAGTGGTGCTGCTCTCAGGGGCCTACCCTTAGTACCCCATGCCCTTGGTACCTAAGTAGCATTTACTAGGGACTTATAGTGGCAACTAAACGTGTTGTCAATTACATTTGCAATTTTTAAGGAAAGAACACTGGCACTGGGAACTTGATTGGCAGGATCCCAGTGCTCTCCAGTCCAAGTTGTATCCAGAAACCAGACAAGAAATAGGGGGTACTACAACAAAGTGTCTGTTTCCCACAGTTGCACAGGCAGCACTCCAATTGGCTGCCATGGGAACTGGCGGCACACTGCTGGCCTGCCCACTCCTTCAGGTAGACGCATTGTTGGTGGCTGGCCTCCCACTCCCCCATTCATGGGGAGCAGTGCAGGGCTGGCCGGCCACATGTGGGAATGCGGCTGAGGTTCCCCTCCTCTCCTCTTGAGTGGGGGTCAGGAGGGTTCTTCCTTCCAGTTCTCCATGGCGGTCCCTAGATCCAGCAGTGTAGTTACAAAAAACCCAGAGGCAAAAGAGAGTCTTCCCCTTGTGCAAGTTTTTTTAAAGGGGAAAGGAAGGTTCCTGAAGTCAGTCATCCATGACCAATCCTAAGATACCACATCACCTCTCTGCCCCTTTCCCAACCATCCTGCACAGCACAGCAGGCTGTGACAGTCCAAAATGGAATCATTCAGGAGTTGCTAGTCACATCAGCTCCTTGGGTCTCAGCTCTACCCCTTGCTGATATCACTGACAGGGATTTGCACACTATAAGTTCCAAGCGAGACACCATCTTGGGTTGGTTCCAGTTGTATGGGCACTCTCCATTATTCAGTGGGCTTGGGCAGGCCCATACACAGTGTCCAAGGGTGACAACTGAGTGTTTGATTCAGATCATTTCGCCCTGTACCCTTCCTCCTCCAGAACTGGAAGAAGTACTGCTAATTGCTCCTTTTTTGTGGAGCAGCATTTGTTCCTGCTGATGGACAGAAATGTAATAACTGGGCACTGCAGGGTGCCAAAAGGCCTGGCTCTGATCCTAAGCTAAGCCAAGAAAATACGAAAGCTCTGCATGACCCATAAAGTGTATAGATACCACTTTGGAGGTTAAATAATTACATTTCCTGCACATGTTACACTCCAATTCAAGACGTCAATGGTCTCTGTATGCCAAAGAGTATCAAAACTGCATTCTAAGGCAGTTCTATTCCTATGTGTATAATAGGGTGCCACCGAAGACACAACAGTAAATCACACTGTATTTCCTTATTAGTGTACCCTATCCTCATAAGGCCTATCCCAGGTGAATATCTAACCCTGCAGAGTCCGCATTGTGCCAGGCTACCTGTGTCCAGTTACTAGGCTGCACATAACAGTAGTCTTCGATGAGCAGCCCACACTCATGTGCACATGTGTTCATGTGTAACTAGCCAAGTGCCCCTTACACTTGCTGTGTCACAGTGGCCTTATCTTAAAAGGTGGACACTTGTGTTAAACACATGCATTCTGTTTGCCATGTGATTACCGTGGGTGAGACACTGGTAGCGTACCCACAGTAAAAAGTCTAAAACCAGTTGATCAAAAAAGCAAAAAATCCAGGTGTACTGAATGGGGGGGATGTAAATGCAACACTGGGACTTTGAAACGTTTTCACCAAAAAGTTCCCTGAGAACCGACAGAAGACAGGGAGCTCCATGGCAGCTGATCCATCCGAGGTGCATTGCTAATTGGCCTGATTTCACTGTAGCTCTCACGACATTCTTCTCCACAGCAGCAAATCCTGTTCAGCAGGAATATTCAGAAAAGGTAGCAACCTTGTGGCACCCTCATCTGCCCTCAGCAGCCTGAAGCTTCATCCTGATGTAAATTTTTGACTTAAAAAAAAGTTACGAGGTGTGAAAGTAAACATTTTTCACCACAACCCAATCCAGCGGCTCCTGATGTTGACATCTCCTCCTTGAATACTACCTTCTGCCCCGCTGAACTCTAACTTCTCAGGATCTTTTCTTCAAATTTCTGAATGTAACCCGAGACCGGACCCAATCCACCTTGTGTATCAGACCCACATTCTATCTCAGTTGGCATTAACTTTTGACATCACCCAAATCTTGGGTGACCAGCTACCCGTGATTGGTGCTTTGATCATTTAGGAGCTATTTTGTACTAAAAAAAAACTCTGGTTATACTCCTTGGATTACTTTGTTTTGGTGTCCTTTTATTAATTTAAATATACTCTATTATTTTAAATCTATTTGGGATTTGTCATGTGTTGGGTTATTCACTTTACTGTGGTTGTTGCCTGAGTGGGGCTTCCATCCCCTCAACCAATAAGCCAATGTGTTTTAAAATTTGCTATGAAGTAGTTAAATCTTTAGTTATCAGGATAGAGTCATTTGTGCTCCCTGCCCTTCACTCTCAAAAGGTGTAACCAAACTCTGATGGATTAATACAGCCCTCACTGGCGAACGCAAAATAATCCTTAGAAGAAGATTGCTATTTGCCTGTCTGTGTGCACCATATCCCCACAGACTTTCCTTGGAGGGTGCAGACCAAGGTCTGCATTGAAGTCACCTCCGCATAAGAAATTTAATTGACAGATCTTTCTTGGTGCTCAAATATTAAAAATCTTTATTAAGGGATGACATCACCTCTGTACTCTCCATATTGAAATGTTTGTTATTAAAATTAATGATGATGAGATCTTTGACATCTGTAAACCTAAAATGTAATTATAGGAAGAACCATGGATGATGTTGACCATAAAATCTGACAATAACGTAGAAATATACATGGTCAGGCCTCCTTTAGTTCTGCCAGCATTAGTTGGATAAGTACTATACTGATTCAAATGGTAAAGTAGTACACCCAATCAAATGAAGCCTACCTACTGCCCTTTCCACTGGACACACAAAATAGTGAAACCCACAGTGAAAGTTAACCAATTCTAATTCTGTAGGTTGTTTTCTAATCCTGCAACATTCCAGAACAGAATATTTGTTGTGGAAACTCTGTGAGCTGATGTTAATATCAGGTTAGTATGGAAAATCAACAATTTCTCTGCAGTATTTGCATGTCATTTGCCGATTGAACCACTCTATCCTCAATTACGTAGGAGGGTATCATCTTCTGCGTTTGTCCAATTTGTGTTGTTTTGAATGACCTGAGCACATTCAGTAGAGAACAATGTGTGCTTGGGCTTAGCTTTGCTCTCAGAGTGTAATGATTCAAGTCATTCAATTCCTTCAAAGGATCTCAATAGTGAAAACAATTGGTAGTGGTGACAATTAACCCTTCAAGTGGCATCTTGTTACCTGAATCATTGTGTTTTATAAGATAATTACACAGTTCATAAAAATAAACACACTGGAGCTGCTTTGATCTGTGAGGGCACAGGCACAGCACAGGCAGAGTATCATTCAGCCTGGATAACTCTGTGAGCTGATGTTAATATCAGGTTAGTATGGAAAATCAACAATTTCTCTGCATGTCTGGGCTTTGAAGTATTTTGCATGTCATTTGCCGATTGAACCACTCTATCCTCATTTACGTAGGAGGGTATCATCTGCTGCGTTTGTCCAATTTGTGTTGTTTTGAATGACCTGAGCACATTCAGTAGAGAGCAATGTGTGCTTGGGCTTAGCTTTGCTCTCAGAGTGTAATGATTCAAGTCATTCAATTCCTTCAAAGGATCTCAATAGTGAAAATAATTGGTAGTGGTGACAATTAACCCTTCAAGTGGCATCTTGTTACCTGAATCATTGTGTTTTATAAGATAATTACACAGTTCATAAAAATAAACACACTGGAGCTGCTTTGATCTGTGAGGGCACAGGCACAGCACAGGCAGAGTATCATTCAGCCTGGATAACAGCCATTTCATTAGAATGGGGGGGTCAAAATATACAATGGCAGAGTTAACATGGCACATTTTCTTTCCTCTGCCTACCCACAGGACTCTATGTACTATGATAACTTCATCAAAGAGGACCTTGATAGAATCCACCCTCTTTTTCATCAAATGGATCATGTTGTTTTTTAGTCCTTCCCAGCTCTCCTTCTGAGTGGAATCTCATAAAGGGCTATTTGTTAGGACCAACACATAAGGAGTGGCATCGGGGCTAAATCTAAGTTAAGGGGCAAGTTGGGAGAAACATTTTCCAAATATATCCTGTAACTGAGGGAACATTTTAGGCCTTTAGACTTTCTCCTCAGTCAAATATTCATCTTTATCCAGTCCACAACCGATGAACCCACCTTTAGGATGCATTTATTTTCCCCCTGGTAGTATGAATAATGCCAATTCATGGGACGATCTAAATACCCCTGTGGGAGTTGGCACCATGTCAGAACTTTATTTTGGAATTCAAATGCAAAAAAGAAGGCCTGTTATACAAAGAAACAGGAAAGAATGCTTGGCACTTGTAGAGGATTGTAAACCTCTTAGTATCTCAGGGTATTTGGAAAAGTATCACAGGAGGGCTTGGTACCACGGGACAACAATTTTACTGACATTTCACAGGTACTATTCTCCACTTTTTATTCGGCTTCTGCAAATTCATTACAGGTGAAATGCAGAGACTCTATAATATATACTTTAAAATGCCTTGTTCCAGTGCAGATTCAATCAATGGGTAATTGTAGCTACCGCCTCTTGTCAGAGATTGTTTTGGGGTGTATGGCAATAATCTGCATGTTTTTATTTTTATTCACACAGATTTAACATCTTTGATCAGGCTCATATCCGTGCTAGAGAAACCCCAGACTTCCTCCTTCATGCAGTCCTTTGAGTCAGAGGGCAGGTTTTCCTTCATCAAAATGGAATTGAATCGAATTGCTGACTTTTGTGTACTCACTTTAAAGCCTGCCTCCTCTTCACCTCATCAGTCTGTAGCTCAACACCATCCAGTGTACAAACGATCACTCAGTTTAACCTGCAGAGGAGATCCCTGCCTAATAAATCGAGTAAACTCAAATCACACATTGCAAGCTGATGGTTCTCTTCAAGGAAACCTATCTGCACAGGTACCATTATTGAAACAGGATTTGTGATCTGTTTATTGGAATTGCCTATAGCTGCCCGAGAGGGTTAGGTGTGGGATGGCTACAGTTCTAACAGTAGCAGGAATAGCTCCTGTGTCCATAAGGGACGTCAAGGAGTTGCCATTCATTACTCCAATAACATATGGGCCACTCTGGTCTACCTCATACACTCTGCCAAGTATGCACTGTGACACAAAACTACTGAGATTTCCTCTCTCTGGATTTTCAACTCCTCTGTGCTGCCTTAAAAGTATAAATTAAAAACGATATATGTAATAGGCATGCAAAGACTCTTTGGACTCGTGGATGAATCTTGATATGTTTAACCAATCAATATCTTTCTGCTGGATCTTGGTTTTCAAAAATTGTTTTACCCGACAGTACTTTCCATGAGAATATTAGAAGAGGTTTTTGTTTGAGCAACTTTCTTTGATTCATCAGTCTGCCAGTGTACATGTGGACATTTTGCACTGAGTCCACAAATCACTAAGGACAACAATATCAAAGAAGGTATTCAAGTCCTCCTAAAGCATTTTTTTTTAATTTTTACAAACCAATCAACTGTGTATACAAAAGGTCAGAATTTTCTCTACCTTTTAGAAATTGGTTTGTAAATGTGAAAATATCATCACAACTCCCCGGACCTGCACATATCCATCCTAATGCACATCTTTCAATGGATAAGCCGTAAGCTCTCTATCAGTTTTGATCTCATACTTCTTTTCTTCAGTTCCACCCATCTGATAAGCACTTTCGTACTCTCTCTCTCTTGTTAAGGCAGGAAACATCATTATACCTCCAAATACATTCTCTCTCATTCCTGCTGTTGTGAATCTAACTTCACTTCACTCAAGTTCTGACTTTATTCTTTGTTCAGATCTGATATTTCTCCTTTACTTTCACATGTATGGCACACGCCCATGCATTCAACACCTCATATTGAGCAGATCTTGTTGGGGCTTCATCTCATACAACACTTGCCTCAAATTATCAGTTATTCTCAGATTATAGGTACCCTGGGGGATAATTGCAAGAACCCTTCACTCCTTCTTATCTGATTGCATTGTTTGACCCACATACACATATGGAAATTGACCTTAGTTGTCATCAGGAGGGCTTTCCTCACCCTCATGAACAGGTATCCTGAAATCATCCCTGAACTAACCTGTCAAATTCTTGAACAATTTCAACTTTAGTCGGCATGTGGTGCAACACAAAATCAATTCCTTCAAAAGAAATAACCAGCACCTCTTAGAAAGTCACAATGAAACATGCAGCAACAGTAACACTGAATGTTAGCATGACACCAATGAAGCAACCACTCACTGCACAGCACTCACTGACATAATGACCAATCCCAGTGTGGCACCCACACTGACTGACCAGTGCCGGTGTGGGTCCTCTATCTTTAGTGTGGCAAATAGTCTAACACCACAAACCTTAAAAGATAAGTTACAACCTAATATACTCAAAACATATTACTGGATCTTACACTATGATGGGTCCAATAAAAAACTTCAACTCTTTGTTGCAAGGATGTTTCTCTTCATCAGGAGAAGCAATATACACAAGATAGCATCTCTAATGTCAGCTTCAACACAGAGCCCGTATGGACCCAAATGGGCACCACACCATGAAACACACCAACGCATCAAAACTGCAACCCCACACCACTTGACAACATGCAATCAAAAATGCATCATCCTACTTATACTTCCATTCCTAAGACAGTGCACCTGCTTCCGGATCTCCAGAATTCAACCACCTCTCTAAATCAGTTCATGGAACCTCAGGGAGGGGGACTGGTTTAGGGCAGATTCTAACTGCTGCTGGGGCAAATTCTAACTCTCTAAACCTCAATGAGAACCAGTCTCAGTTACTAGATCGAAGCAGTGCAAATTGTTGGGGCAAATTTAAGTATAAGCTGCTCTTTAGTGGATGGACCTTTGTCTGAAATTAAAGCTTCACATTAACTCATCATCGGTACATCAATGAAAGTGAAGCACAATAGGCTCCACAAAATTGACAGAGTAGTAAGTTGGCAAACTATGAAGGCTTATTAGCAGATTAGCAAAGTTACAAATCTGAATCTTCAAATTAGTCATAAATCATAGATCATAATGCAAATCACACCAGTCAGAGTAATTCAAAGGTATTCAAAATAGCAAGTACAGAGACAAACTATTTAGAGTTGTTATATGCAAACCAAGCACATTTCAGGTTTCCATTAAAGGAAGTTCCCTAATGCTAAGCTAATAATTCAAATCAAGTTGATGAAAAATCAATCAGCTGTGTCAATAATGAAAGCCTCTAAAGCAGAACCAAATGAAGGTTCGGTCAGGCAAAGAAAGAATGTGTTTGCTCAAGAGTCTGACTCTTTGAGCAGGAGTAGAAGAAGACATGTAGCCACAGGAGAGTGGAAAGGAACATCTGAATCTCTCTTGCTCAACAATGAATAATTAATGCATATAATACTCAACAGCCTGCAGCATGATTCCCAAGAAGAAGGAGCCAATGTTCTCAGCTAAGAAGGATTCATCCAACATCCTAACCATAGCACAATCGAGGTTTTCAGGAGATATCTCTTTAAAGGACGATACATCATGGTCAGCCTGTCCTCAGCACAGGTGTAGAAATTAATTAGTCAATATTGAGTGAAACTCACACAGAACATTTCTCACAGAAATCAACTTATTTTCATCATTTAATTCATTTGAGCTATTGCAACTTTGCCTACTGAAATACAGAAAAATGTGAGATGCAGAGCAGACAGAAACATAAGGCATTTTAAATTGAGGCCTACATTACCTATGGTGACCTTAACATGAAAATCCCACTTTATATGTGAATGTATGAAGTGCTAGTTAGTATACAGGTTATATACATGAAAAATAGTGACATGTTAATTTAATACCATAGGTCTGCTAACTTTAGCACAGCAGTTATAACATTTGCTTTTCATCATGACAAAGGCAACTCTATAGGCTTTTACTTTACTCAATAGACACATTACAGAAAGAATGTTTTTACATCAGAATGACATGCAACCCCTTAGAATCCTCAACTAACAAGAAAACTACCCCCACCTGAAGGCCCACCCAGGCATTTAGAAAACCTCAGCACAAGTGGTGGATTGTAAAAGAGTCCAGCTTCTTCCGGGCTCATCAATTCTCTCTTGAAAACTTACAGTCTGAAGTTTCACACTGCGCTATGGGGCTCGGGACTCACAGCTGCTCCAGGTGGTCTCCAGAATCACTTATTAATACTTTACACACACTGTTGGGCACCCAAATATTCAATGCATTTATTCTGGAGGACACACCACCTTACAAGGCCCGCCTTTCCCTTCAGATGGTTTTGCGTATGAAGAGATGTTTTAATTTGGGTTGTCCTGTCTTCCTGGGGGAATTGTGCATCTTCTCTTCAAAACCACACAGCATTTCCGGGACTTTTTTTTCACTTGGTTCTCTCAGCTGACCATCAATGTGAGGTACAGTGCCAGGTGATCAAAATCACTTCCTTTTGCTTGTCTGCCTCTTCAGCATGGGGAGCGGAGAAGTGAGCATTCATGGGGCTTCTTGTGATTGGAAGTTCCCTTCCACACTGCCAAGGGTTCCTGCTATAAGGGATAAATCCTCATCGAAGGTCCACCACCTATAAAGAGGTACTTTTTAAGTAAGGGAATTCAGGTTCAGGTCATTCCATGGACCAAATTTGCATGGGCTCTCCTGGGAGGTAAGGACAGGATGATTTCTAGGTGACTGTTGATGTCCCTAGCTTCATGCTTCCCAAAGCTGCTGTGAAAAATGCTGCATACAAACTTGTTTAATACTATTCTATTCATGATGAATGGATTCCAGAGAGATGACCAGAGTCATACTTTATGGTATTCTGAGCCACTGAGCTATACTAGAGGAGTCCTTGCTGCCATCCAGAGTCAAAGGCACTGCCTTGTTCTCTTTGATAGCAGTAGCTTAGCTGCAGGTGGCAGGGTCTGTCCTCCTTACAGCACCAATGGTCTCCTGACCTGTGATCTTCCTGGCTGCATTACCCCAAAGTCCTCCATAGTAGACCACTCTTGTTGTTGGTACTCTCTAGACACCCAGGCCTTCTTCCACTTCCAGGGACAGTCTATGTCTAGCAGAAATCTGTGTCCCAATATCCACTCCTGGGACACAAGCACTACCTGATACACACAGGGATCCTGGAACTCCAGGTGCAATGGAGTATGTTGGATGCAGTAAAGCCATCAGAGGAAATGCTGATAATTCTGACAGCACTGGTTGAGAGTCTGAATAGGAGCAGGGCCTCACAGTCAAATTGCAGCTAAGACCATCTGCAGAAAGATTTCTAGGGTCACTACACAAGACGGTGTGCAGTTAGAACAATTCTAAGTAAGAGGTTAGGTGAAATTGAGGACTCAGTGGGAAGGCAAAGCAGTACACAAAATGTCTTGCTTCATTGCTAGTGTTTGGGTGAACCGTTGTGAGCAGTGACATCCTTTTATTAATAATATGACCTCAAATTAGATGGGATCATGTCAAATACAATGAGAGGCAGATGTGAAGCTCTTTCTATTGGGTTACATAATTTGCCCTTATAGACACACACTTTTCACTTTTTACTTCGTATTTACTTTATGATTCTGAAGTTGATTACTTGTCAGTCACCATTTTGCAGGGACTGTTTCCTAATTTGATTCACCATTCTTGCACCCTTTACTCTAGCAAAACAACTTTCACTATGTTTTATTCTAACTCCTTGTGACATTTTATCGTTAAGTGGTTTTGCCTTGGAGAACTATGTATGCTGTTCACATGCCTCATCATGACTGTAGAATTGGTATTTTGTTGGGCTCATTTATGCCCTTCTGCTGTTGAGGATAAATAGCACATCTTTGGTGTGAAGTGACCTTATACTATGCTGTATACATTTACTTAGTGACAATGGTAACTTTCTAATATAGTACTTACTGTGGTAGTTTTGTTTTATTTTTTGTAGTGCTGTAAATAGCAGGCGATATAAGGATGTCGGCGCTGAGCGAATAACGTCTTTGAAGTCTTCTCTTAGAGGTAAGATGTGAAGTGGCCATCTTTTAGTATCCAAACCAGGGGCATAACGCAGACCTCTGCAGTCCTTTTGGGGCATTAGGCAAGACCTTTTTATTTTATTAAAATGGCATAATTAATACTTAGAGGGGCTTTCAGACAGCGCTCTTCATCCATTGGTCTGTTTTGTGATTCTCATTTTGCTTCCATACAGTGCTGCATACATCAAGGGGTAATGGGTCAGCCTACTTCAGCCACTGGCAACTTTCAGTCTGAGCGACTGAATTTTGCTCTTTCACAAGGCACATCAACACAATGTAGTTCCCTTCAGTACTAACGTTTTTATTTTTACTTTATTATTACTTTAGTGTTGCCTTTGTGTCTCGCTCTTGATGTGATAATAAGGCACTTTCTAACAGCTATTTATCTTATTGTTGATGTGAGCACAAGGCACATTGCAGCTTTTTCATATCCTGTCTCCTGTTAATGCTATTTTAGATTGTTTTTAGAGTGCCCTTTTATCAGACTGCTGTTATTTCACAGCATACAAGATAGTGTCCATTTCAACTTTTCTTTATAACCTTAACCTCTTTTAAGTATGCACACATTGAAGTGCATTTATCAATGCCGTCCTGTTTTTCATGCTGGTACATATTTTAATTGAGGACTACAGTTCTACTTATAAACCAATATGGGGTCTAATTCACATAGGTAAACTTACACTTTTGTTCACTTTTATTTTGGAATTTACAAACAACTGTTTAATATGAAGTTTATGATGACATAGACTACACAGTCAGGGCAGAGAACTCCAAACATAAAAAGATAGGCATATTGTACCTGTTTTATGAATGGAGTTCTCCGTCCGACTGCTAAGTCTCCACAGTCGTATACGTAACTGTGAAATCCATGTTTGCGAATTCCAAAACAAACATAGACTTACACAAGAGTGTAATTGTTCCTTTGTGACTTAGGCCTTTAGACTGTATGGCCTGCTTCTATGGCTTCATATTTAATGCTCTTAATTTTGTGCCTATATAGACATATAACTATTATATTCCCAATTGAAACTTATTCCAGTTTCCTGATCTATCTATCCATCCATCCATCCATCCAGCCATCCTTCCTTGCAACACTATGGCGGTCATTCTGACCTTGGCGGACGGCGGAGGCCGTCCGCCAAGGTACCGCCGTCAGAACACCGCACCGCGGTCAAAAGACCGCGGCGGTGATTCTGAGATTTGCCCGGGGCTGGCGGGCGGCCGCCAAAAGACAACCCGCCAGCCCAGGGCAAATCAACCTTCCCACTAGGATGCCGGCTCAGAATTGAGCCGGCGTAGTGGGAAGGTGCGACGGGTGCAGTTGCACCCGTCGCGTATTTCAGTGTCTGCTAAGCAGACACTGAAATACGTTGTGGGGCCCTCTTACGGGGGCCCCTGCCGTGCCCATGCCAGTGGCATGGGCACGGCAGGGGCCCCCAGGGGCCCCGTGGCACCCCCTACCGCCATCCTGTTCCTGGCGGGAGAACCGCCAGGAACAGGATGGCGGTAGGGGGTGTCAGAATCCCCATGGCGGCGGAGCGCGCTCCGCCGCCATGGAGGATTCTGACGGGCAGCGGCTGTACCGCCGCGGTCAGAATGCCCGGCGGAGCACCGCCGGCCTGTTGGCGGTGCTACCGCCAACCTCCGCCATGGCGGTAATTACCGCCGGGGTCAGAATGACCCCCTATCTATCTAAGCAACCATCTGTGTATGTATTTATATAGTATTTGTTTAGCACAAACGCTACCTAAAAGGCAGATAAGCACTGTAACATGGTCAAAGGTAAGCCAAAAATGCATGAGTAGTAAGAGAGGAAGCTGAGTTGTGGGCAGTTAATGCATTGTGATTAAGTTTCCTTTATCTATGCAACCCTCTCTATCTATCGGTATTTGTAAGCATCTCTATCTATTTTTTCAACTATATGTATTTGTAACAAATGTTTACAAAAACATTACAAAAAAAACGTTAGCAAAGGAATAGGCTTGCTGTCAATGCTAGATTGATTGGTTGTTTTAGGTGTGGTGTTGGTCAAGCCCTTTTGATTTTAGCAAACGTATGTACATTTCATAGTTATTTATATTAGTTTTCAGCCAGCTTTCGCCCATTTGTCTCTTGTTGCATCATTTGCATTTTGATTCCACCCATTCCAGCATGCATCGTGGGGCAATGTTTCAGCACACTTGACCTATGGGGTCACTTGAATGTGAGTTATGGTATTCTGCTCTTCAGAAAGAGCACATCCTCACACAAAGTAGTTCTTTTTAGTGAAAACAGAGCAAAACCAGGGCACTCCGAATAATAAGTCCACGATGCAAAAAAGTTGCAGATTATCTCTGAACATTGATTTGATTTTTCTCAATACAAAGGAATGAAGAAATCTGCAACTTTTTTGCATCGTGGACTTATTATTCAAAGTGCCCTGGTTTTACTCTGTTTTCACTTTGTATATACAGCACACGACATAGGAGGCGTCTTCGTATTCTTTCTGTGTTTTGTGCATCTGATACCCATGGTGGTTGGGTATCTATACCAGGTTGGCACCCTCCCCAGGATTCTACATTCTCTATACGAACTTTGTTGCTCTTCGTTTCAGATGTGCGATATTGTTAGCATCAACCACCGTGTAGTAATTTTCACTTAGTTCTTTTTAGTGCCAGGGACTACTTTTTTAAATTAACGAGGGCCCAGCAGTGTCCCCAAGAATAAAGTTTTGCAAGAACAATGACAAAACAAGAGCGAGCAACATGAGATCCATTAGATGTTTACAACATTGCAACTGTTCAACAAACACATAAGGAAAATCTAATCCACAAAGTGGGTTTCCTGTTGGAGAGCAGATTTATGGTGCAACATAATTGACATGAAAATGAATGTCTAATTGCATTCTTATTGTTTAACAGCCCCAAACAGCAAATGTAAGCTTTATGGCATACTTGTAGTTTCCACCAGATTCTAGAATAAATTCAATTTCTACTTCAGCTATAGCTTTATTTTAAATATCTGTGGCGCACCATCAAGGCCTGTTTGCGGTATGGAGAACTATAGAGGTTTTTCATAATAAGCATTGGTAAAGACAATTGGTCTCTGCTTTGGACTTGAAGGCTTTACAAATTACTTGTGCCAGTGCTGTACTCCATCTGGCACGTGCTGTGCATGATGACCAAAAGTTATAAAAAGCAAAAATAAAATCATTATGCATGTGCACCTACAGAATGACAGGGGCACTATTGTTTACTGACTTGTGCTACATCTGCAAATGAAAGAACATGGAAAAGAAGCAGCACTGAATCAATTCTTTTTAAGGCCAATGGGCTGGCAGCAGTTTGCTGCCTTGGCCCTCACTCAAAGAAATATAAAATTCAATGGAGTTGTCCGGATGCAAGGAATGCAGGATGCTGAAGATGCTACAGAATGCTGAGGATGCTGTGTGGTTGATAGGGGCTCCCTGGGGCTACTCTTTAATCCCCAGTCCTGGGGCAAATGTGGTCACAAGAGTCAATGTGTCTTGAAGTCCTGGTGGGTCCAGCAAAAGTCCAGTTGCCATGGAACTACTGGTCTCTCTGGTCACAGCAAAACCATTGGTTTCCTGTGGTGGAGGCTTGTGTCCTTCTTGCGTGATCAAAGTGCACTTCAATGACTCTCTCTGGTCCAGTAGCCTTAGGTGTAATTCTCAAGTTTCCAGACTCGGTCTCCCAGGCTTCACATCAGCAATCAGTGACAGTTAAATGATTGCAGCTACTGGCTTGCCAAGGCGAGGTTCTTAGACTTTTGTGACCCTGTAGCTATAACAGGAAGGCAGAAAACTGACTAGTGGAGTTAATCTCTTCTGTCTGGGGCATAGGTGTGACTTTTCCACAAGCCAGGCACCACAGGCACAGTCCTGTCTTTGCTATCCCAAGGATCAGCAGGCGCAGTCTACAGGTCATGCAGCCTCTCTTTCCAGATCCAAATAAATGTAGGGCAGTTCTTCTTCAGTCCTTCGTTCAGTGCAGATATGATCTGAGGTTTGAGTGCTAGGGCTGCCATATTTATGCCCAAAAAGTGTCCTCTGCGGATGTGGCTGTTACTAGCCAATGGGCTACCCGATCCTTTCCCATCTGAAGTTGATTATCCCGTGATGTGTGGCATCTAGCCATTCCAGAGTGTAACATTTTGCCCACTCTTAAGGTGGTAGGCCCTCTCTCTTGGTGAATGGAGCTTGGTAGCCCACTCTAGAGGTGTGGCTACCTGAGGGCCACATGCCAATGCGAAAACTGGTTCGACAACTATTTTCCCCTCTCTGTCCCCATCGCCAACTTGTCTACCAAAACAAAAGTGCTTCTCCTTGGAAGCTCTCCTTTTGGGCTCACACCTTGTGTGGTTTCCTGCTAACGAGAAGTGAGAACTCTTCCACCAGCTGGCCTCTTTTGTTTCCTTTACTGGGAGTGGTTCACACTTCTTCCCAGGGCAGCAGAAGGCTGCCTTGTGGCCAGCATCAGCGAATGGCCACTGGAAAACATGGGAAACAGAGAGACAACTTTCTAAGTCTGCCTTACATATAAAAGTTAATTTAAATTCAACTTTGGCATCAAGTCAAGTTTAAGGTAATTATTATTTTGCTACCTTGAAGTACCAACTTCAGTAGTTCCATTCCGAAGTTAGCACAGCTAAGTTGTCAGAGTGTAACCCTGTTCTGTAATCCTTTACTCGTCAATTAGGCTACTAGCCTTTCCACATCAAAAACAACAATTTGGAGACTGTGCTGTTTGTACATATAAAAATATATGTCCTACTTTTTAACATATTGCACCCTGCCTTGGGACTCTCTAGGGCTGCTGTAGGGCTGATTTATATATACTAAAAAGGGAGGGCTGGACTTTGCCTATTAGTGTAAATGGTAAAGATGAGTTAGCAGTTTAAAAACTGCTCGTCCAGTCTACATGCGCAAGCAGGGAGATATGATTTACATTGTCACACACAGGGTGTAAAGAAATGGCTCCCTGTTGCAGTTACCCCCCACTTTTTGCCTGATACTGATGCTGACTTGACTGAGAAGTGTGCTGGGACCCTGCTAACCAGGCCCCAGCACCAGTGTTCTTTCACCTAAAATGTACCATTGTTTCCACAATTGGCACAACCCTGGCACCTAGGTAAGTCCCTTGTAACTGGTACCTCTGGTACCAAGGGCCCTGATGCCAGGGAAGGTCTCTAAGGGCTGCAGCATGTCTTATGCCACCCTAGGGACCCCTCACTCAGCACAGACACACTGCTTGCCAGCTTGTGTGTGCTGATGGGAGAAAATGACTAAGTCGACATGGCACTCCCCTCAGGGTGCCATGCCAACCTCCCACTGCCTGTGGCATAGGTAAGTCACCCCTCTAGTAGGCCTTACAGCCCTAAGGCAGGGTGCACTATACCACAGGTGAGGGCATATGTGCATGAGCACTATGCCCCTACAGTGTCTAAGCAAAACCTTAGACATTGTAAGTACAGGGTAGCCATAAGAGTATATGGGCTGGGAGTCTGTCAAAAACGAACTCCACAGCTCCATAATGGCTACACTGAATACTGGGAAGTTTAGTATCAAACTTCTCGGGATAATAAACCCACACTGATGCCAGTGTTGGATTTATTAAAAAATGCACACAGAGGGCATCTTAGAGATACCCCCTGTATTTTACCCAATTGTTCAGTGCAGGACTGACTGGTCTGTGCCAGCCTGCTGCTGAGAGACGAGTGTCTGACCTCATGCGGTGAGAGCCTTTGTGCTCTCTGAGGACAGAAACAAAGCCTGCTCTGGGTGGAGGTGCTTCACACCTCCCCCCTGCAGGAACTGTAACACCTAGCAGTGAGCTTCAAAGGCTCAAGCTTCGTGTTACAATGCCCCAGGGCACTCCAGCTAGTGGAGATGCCCGCCTCCTGGACCCAGCCCCCACTTTTGGCGGCAAGTCCAGGAGAGATAATGAGAAAAACAAGGAGGAGTCACTGGCCAGTCAGGACAGCCCCTAAGGTGTCCTGAGCTGAGGTGACTCTGACTTTTAGAAATCCTCCATCTTGTAGAAGGAGGATTCCCCCAATAGGGATAGGAATGTGACCCCCTCCCCTTGGGAGGAGGCACAAAGAGGGTGTACCCACCCTCAGGGCTAGTAGCCATTGGCTACTAACCCCCCAGACCTAAACACGCCCTTAAATTTAATATTTAAGGGCTCTCCCTGAACCTAGAAATTAGATTCCTGCAACAACAAGAAGAAGGACTGCCTAGCTGAAAACCCCTGCAGAGGAAGACCAGAAGACAACAACTGCCTTGGCTCCAGAAACTCACCGGCCTGTCTCCTGCCTTCCAAAGAACTCTGCTCCAGCGACGCCTTCCAAAGGGACCAGCGACCTCTGAATCCTCTGAGGACTGCCCTGCTTCGACGACGACAAGAAACTCCCGAGGACAGCGGACCTGCTCCAAAAAGACTGCAACTTTATCCAAAGGAGCAGCTTTAAAGAACCCTGCAATCTCCCCGCAAGAAGCGTGAGACTTGCAACACTGCACCCGGCGACCCCGACTCGGCTGGTGGAGAACCAACACCTCAGGGAGGACCCCCGGACTACTCTACGACTGTGAGTACCAAAACCTGTCCCCCCTGAGCCCCCACAGCGCCGCCTGCAGAGGGAATCCCGAGGCTCCCCCTGACCGCGACTCTCTGAAACCTAAGTCCCGACGCCTGGAAAAGACCCTGCACCCGCAGCCCCCAGGACCTGAAGGACCGGACTTTCACTGCAGAAGTGACCCCCAGGAGTCCCTCTCCCTTGCCCAAGTGGAGGTTTCCCCGAGGAAGCCCCCCCTTGCCTGCCTGCAGCGCTGAAGAGATCCCTTGATCTCTCATGGACTTCCATTGCGAACCCGACGCTTGTTCCAACACTGCACCCGGCCGCCCCCGCGCCGCTGAGGGTGAAATTTCTGTGTGGGCTTGTGTCCCCCCCGGTGCCCTACAAAACCTCCCTGGTCTGCCCTCCGAAGACGCGGGTACTTACCTGCTGGCAGACTGGAACCGGGGCACCCCCTTCTCTCCATTGAAGCCTATGAGTTTTGGGCACCACTTTGAACTCTGCACCTGACCGGCCCTGAGCTGCTGGTGTGGTAACTTTGGGGTTGCTCTGAACCCCCAACGGTGGGCTACCTCGGACCAAGAACTGAACCCTGTAAGTGTCGTACTTACCTGGTAAAACTAACAAAAACTTACCTCCCCCAGGAACTGTGAAAATTGCACTGTGTCCACTTTTAAAATAGCTATTTGTGAATAACTTGAAAAGTATACATGCAATTGAAATGATTCAAAGTTCCTAGTCTACTTACCTGCAATACCTTTCAAACAAGATATTACATGTTAAATTTGAACCTGTGGTTCTTAAAATAAACCAAGAAAAGATATTTTTCTATACAAAACCTATTGGCTGGATTTGTCTCTGAGTGTGTGTACCTCATTTATTGTCTATGTGTATGTACAACAAATGCTTAACACTACTCCTTGGATAAGCCTACTGCTCGACCACACTACCACAAAATAGAGCATTAGTATTATCTCTTTTTACCACTATTTTACCTCTAAGGGGAACCCTTGGACTCTGTGCATGCTATTCCTTACTTTGAAATAGCACATACAGAGCCAACTTCCTACATTGGTGGATCAGCGGTGGGGTACAAGACTTTGCATTTGCTGGACTACTCAGCCAATACCTGATCACACGACAAATTCCAAAATTGTCATTAGAAATTGATTTTTGCAATTTGAAAAGTTTTCTAAATTCTTTAAAGTCCTGCTAGGGCCTTGTGTTAGTCCCTGTTAGCATTTCTTTTAGAGTTTAAAAGTTTGTAAAAGTTTGAATTAGATTCTAGAACTAGTTTTAGATTCTTAAAAGCATTCCAACTTTTAGAAGAATAATGTCTAGTACAGAGATGAATGTGGTGGAACTCGACACCACACCTTACCTCCATCTCCAGATGAAAGAGCTAAGGTCACTCTGTAACATAAGAAAAATAACAATGGGCTCCAGACCTACCAAAGTACAGCTCCAGGAGCTGTTGGCAGAGTATGATAGAGCCAACCCCTCTGTGGATAACACAGAGGAGGATGATAGTGAACTGGAGGAAGAATCCCCTCCACCAGTCCTATCTAGGGAGAACAGGGCTTCTCAAGCCCTGACTCCAAAAATAATAGTCAGAGATGCTGGCTCCCTCACAGGAGGGTCCAGCCTCTCTGAAATCACTGAGGATAACTCCAGTGAAGAGGACATCCAGTTAGCCAGGATGGCCAAAAGATTGGCTTTGGAAAAACAGATCCTAGCCATAGAAAGGGAAAGACAAGAGATGGGCCTAGGACCCATCAATGGTGGCAGCAACATAAATAGGGTCAGAGATTCTCCTGACATGTTGAAAATCCCCAAAGGGATTGTAACAAAATATGAAGATGGTGATGACATCACCAAATGGTTCACAGCTTTTGAGAGGGCTTGTGAAACCAGAAAAGTGAACAAATCTCACTGGGGTGCTCTCCTTTGGGAAATGTTCACAGGAAAGTGTAGGGATAGACTCCTCACACTCTCTAAAAAAGATGCAGAATCTTATGACCTCATGAAGGGTACCCTGATTGAGGGCTTTGGATTCTCCACTGAGGAGTATAGAATTAGATTCAGGGGGGCTCAAAAATCCTCGAGCCAGACCTGGGTTGATTATGTTGACTACTCAGTGAAAACACTGGATGGTTGGGTAACTGGAAATGAAGTGTATGACTATGTTGGGCTTTATAATTTGTTTATGAAAGAACACATTTTAAGTAACTGCTTCAATGAAAAGTTGCATCAGTATCTGGTAGACCTAGGTCCAATTTCTCCCCAAGAATTGGGAAAGAAGGCAGACCACTGGGTCAAGACTAGGGTAACCAAAACTTCCACTGGGGGTGACCAAAAGAAAGGGGTTACAAAGCCTCCCCAGGAGAAAGTGGGTGACACTAGAAACAAAGAAAAAGAGTCCCCTGTAGGCCCCCAAAAACCAGACCAGGTGGGTGGGCCCAGAGACACAACCCAAAACAAAGGTGGGTACCAGGGTAAGAGCTGGGATGCCACTAAGGCATGGTGCCATAACTGTAAACAGACAGGGCACCACACCAAGGACACTTCTTGTCCCAAAAACAAACCCCCTAGCAAAATCCCAGGGGTAACCAGTGTAGCCATTGGAGATGACTCCTCAGATGAGGAGGTCTTCAAAGCCTTCAACTGGAAAAAGGGCCCAACAGGTGAGTTGGAGATTCCAGAGGGAAGTAGACACTTCCACCACCTACTGGTGAATGGAATCCCAGCCACTGCCCTGAGAGACACTTGTGCCAGTCACACTATTGTGCATGACAGGCTGGTGTTCTCAAACCAGTACATCCCAGGTGAGATGGCCAGAGTAAGAGTTAGCCCAGACAGGGTCACAGATAGGCCTGTGGCTTTTGTGCCCATAGAAGTGGGTAGGACTTTTAGCTGGAGAAGGGTGGTAGTCAGTACAGACCTCCCCCTTGATTGTCTCCTTGGAAATGACTACCCAGAGGTTAGTCAGAGCCCAAGAGAGGAACTGGTCCAGTGCCAGTCCTCTCCCAAGGATTCTGGAGTTCCTGCCTCTGCAGTAAATGCAAGTAGGCCCCATAAGAAAAAGAAAAGAAAACAGTGTAGGAAGGGTGGACAACCTTTAGCCAAGGTTCCAGCAAGCCAAGGAGATTCTGCTCCAGTAGGGGAGAACTCCAAAAGTGGCACTGGTAAAGTCCAACCTAACCCACAAGAAGTCCTGGCTAGTCAGGCAACTGTTAAGCCTGAGTGGGTGGCTCCTCAGCTAACAGAAGAAAGAGTGGAAGAAGGGTGTTTACTACAAGATGTGGTAACCCCCCACTCTAATACAGCAGACAGGCACCCTGAACCCAAAGAAGCCTGTAACTTAGCCCCTTCCCTTGTAGGTGAAGAGCTAAAGGTGTGGTTCTGGGCACTGACAGCTGCCAGTGGCCTCTGCTGGGTGTTAGCCTTTATGGCTGCCCTATCCTTGGCATGGTGGTCAGACCCCATGCCAAATAGCAAGTTAGGCCCCCTGACCCTGTTGGTCATGGTGGGGTTACTCCAGCTCTGGGTAACCTCTTTGGGTAAGTTAGGGGTGACCCTGGCTAAGATAAGATTAGCAGAGGTGGATACCTCTAACCCCAAAATAGAGAGAATGGGTGAAGACATTAAAAGCACAGACAAGAGGCAGTTCAGATTAAGTCCTATCACTGTGGAAGTGGGTCAGTTCCCCAGAGGGAATGACCTGGACAGGAGGATGTAAGGCAGAGTAGGCCCTGCAACAAACCAGCCTATTTCCTCTACTCTTCCTCGCCTGACAGACTAGGAAGACTCTCCCAGCTTTGGCTGAGTCTCCTGGCCTGTGGGCTGGGGGGGGCTTGTGTAAAGAAATGGCTCCCTGTTGCAGTTACCCCCCACTTTTTGCCTGATACTGATGCTGACTTGACTGAGAAGTGTGCTGGGACCCTGCTAACCAGGCCCCAGCACCAGTGTTCTTTCACCTAAAATGTACCATTGTTTCCACAATTGGCACAACCCTGGCACCTAGGTAAGTCCCTTGTAACTGGTACCTCTGGTACCAAGGGCCCTGATGCCAGGGAAGGTCTCTAAGGGCTGCAGCATGTCTTATGCCACCCTAGGGACCCCTCACTCAGCACAGACACACTGCTTGCCAGCTTGTGTGTGCTGATGGGAGAAAATGACTAAGTCGACATGGCACTCCCCTCAGGGTGCCATGCCAACCTCCCACTGCCTGTGGCATAGGTAAGTCACCCCTCTAGTAGGCCTTACAGCCCTAAGGCAGGGTGCACTATACCACAGGTGAGGGCATATGTGCATGAGCACTATGCCCCTACAGTGTCTAAGCAAAACCTTAGACATTGTAAGTACAGGGTAGCCATAAGAGTATATGGGCTGGGAGTCTGTCAAAAACGAACTCCACAGCTCCATAATGGCTACACTGAATACTGGGAAGTTTAGTATCAAACTTCTCAGAATAATAAACCCACACTGATGCCAGTGTTGGATTTATTAAAAAATGCACACAGAGGGCATCTTAGAGATACCCCCTGTATTTTACCCAATTGTTCAGTGCAGGACTGACTGGTCTGTGCCAGCCTGCTGCTGAGAGACGAGTGTCTGACCTCATGCGGTGAGAGCCTTTGTGCTCTCTGAGGACAGAAACAAAGCCTGCTCTGGGTGGAGGTTCTTCACACCTCCCCCCTGCAGGAACTGTAACACCTAGCAGTGAGCTTCAAAGGCTCAAGCTTCGTGTTACAATGCCCCAGGGCACTCCAGCTAGTGGAGATGCCCGCCTCCTGGACCCAGCCCCCACTTTTGGCGGCAAGTCCAGGAGAGATAATGAGAAAAACAAGGAGGAGTCACTGGCCAGTCAGGACAGCCCCTAAGGTGTCCTGAGCTGAGGTGACTCTGACTTTTAGAAATCCTCCATCTTGTAGAAGGAGGATTCCCCCAATAGGGATAGGAATGTGACCCCCTCCCCTTGGGAGGAGGCACAAAGAGGGTGTACCCACCCTCAGGGCTAGTAGCCATTGGCTACTAACCCCCCAGACCTAAACACGCCCTTAAATTTAGTATTTAAGGGCTCTCCCTGAACCTAGAAATTAGATTCCTGCAACAACAAGAAGAAGGACTGCCTAGCTGAAAACCCCTGCAGAGGAAGACCAGAAGACAACAACTGCCTTGGCTCCAGAAACTCACCGGCCTGTCTCCTGCCTTCCAAAGAACTCTGCTCCAGCGACGCCTTCCAAAGGGACCAGCGACCTCTGAATCCTCTGAGGACTGCCCTGCTTCGACGACGACAAGAAACTCCCGAGGATAGCGGACCTGCTCCAAAAAGACTGCAACTTTATCCAAAGGAGCAGCTTTAAAGAACCCTGCAATCTCCCCGCAAGAAGCGTGAGACTTGCAACACTGCACCCGGCGACCACGACTCGGCTGGTGGAGAACCAACACCTCAGGGAGGACCCCCGGACTACTCTACGACTGTGAGTACCAAAACCTGTCCCCCCTGATCCCCCACAGCGCCGCCTGCAGAGGGAATCCCGAGGCTCCCCCTGACCGCGACTCTCTGAAACCTAAGTCCCGACGCCTGGAAAAGACCCTGCACCCGCAGCCCCCAGGACCTGAAGGACCGGACTTTCACTGCAGAAGTGACCCCCAGGAGTCCCTCTCCCTTGCCCAAGTGGAGGTTTCCCCGAGGAAGCCCCCCCTTGCCTGCCTGCAGCGCTGAAGAGATCCCTTGATCTCTCATGGACTTCCATTGCGAACCCGACGCTTGTTCCAACACTGCACCCGGCCGCCCCCGCGCCGCTGAGGGTGAAATTTCTGTGTGGGCTTGTGTCCCCCCCGGTGCCCTACAAAACCCCCCTGGTCTGCCCTCCGAAGACGCGGGTACTTACCTGCTGGCAGACTGGAACCGGGGCACCCCCTTCTCTCCATTGAAGCCTATGCGTTTTGGGCACCACTTTGAACTCTGCACCTGACCGGCCCTGAGCTGCTGGTGTGGTAACTTTGGGGTTGCTCTGAACCCCCAACGGTGGGCTACCTCGGACCAAGAACTGAACCCTGTAAGTGTCGTACTTACCTGGTAAAACTAACAAAAACTTACCTCCCCCAGGAACTGTGAAAATTGCAGTGTGTCCACTTTTAAAATAACTATTTGTGAATAACTTGAAAAGTATACATGCAATTGAAATGATTCAAAGTTCCTAATGTACTTACCTGCAATACCTTTCAAACAAGATATTACATGTTAAATTTGAACCTGTGGTTCTTAAAATAAACCAAGAAAAGATATTTTTCTATACAAAACCTATTGGCTGGATTTGTCTCTGAGTGTGTGTACCTCATTTATTGTCTATGTGTATGTACAACAAATGCTTAACACTACTCCTTGGATAAGCCTACTGCTCGACCACACTACCACAAAATAGAGCATTAGTATTATCTCTTTTTACCACTATTTTACCTCTAAGGGGAACCCTTGGACTCTGTGCATGCTATTCCTTACTTTGAAATAGCACATACAGAGCCAACTTCCTACACAGGGTGGCACAATAAGTGCTGCAGCCTTGAGGGAAAATTTGGATTATAGGCCCTAAGTACCCTTGGTACCACATACTAGGGAAATATAAGTTAGCGAAGTTATGCCACTTGGGTATAGGCCAACCAAGCATTATACTTTTAATGGTCAGAGCTCTAGCACTGAGGTATTGATAGGAGGCCTCCGTGCATTATTAGAGTAAAAAAAAAACTGCAGAATCCTTCCAACATTTTTTGTGCATTTATCATGCAAAAGTAGGCACATCGTTTTAGAAAGCCACTGAATAAGAATCAAGTAAATGAGAGTTATCATAAACCCAACCAATGGTAAGCAATGGTCAAGCTGTACGCCTCTGTAAATTCATAGTAAGTCAACTATGGTCTTTGGAAACAAGACAGCTTGCACTCTGCATAGCTCTATCTAAAAAGGCATGTCAATTGTTCATAGTATTGTACATTTAAGCTTTCTATTTACAAAGGATTATGGGTAACATCAGCAGTAAATCATCGTTAATCAAATAGAAAGTATGAAACATATTCTTACTTGATGGAACACACCTTAAAGCGGAGTAATTTGATGTCTTTTTTTTAAACTCCCATGGGTGTTATTTAGCTTGGTGTGGCTAAACCAAATGTGAATTCAGCGTCTTAAAACGTCCATAGTTGTATTAATTTCATTATAATGCGCACTCTCTAAATCCAACTAATCACAGTTTGAATTCATTTGTGCAATAACAGGATTAAATCCATCCCAAGATATCCAGTTGAGATGTCATTCAGATTTTTAGAAATTCTTTCATTTTCCTTTTTTCTCTAAAGTTAAAACAATTCATTTAAGAAATTCATTGATAGCCATAAATGATTTAACAGTCACAGCTACATTGTGGAAATATATCAGTCTGTTGGTTACATAGGAGTACTTGAGTATACATTAAAATGCATGCTACTAAAATGTACATACCGGAAAATAGCGGCAAGGGTTTAACTCAAGTGAAATGTTAATTCATGTTTGGGGAATAAAATCTGAGAAGGAAGTGGATAATATTAATTCTAATGTATTCTAATACCCTAGGCACTACTCGTAATTGCAGTTATTCTCAAAACCATGCGGAAATCCAACATAAGCATGGGCTTGTGAAATAGAATGATTTTGCTTCTCCAAACAAATTCCAGAGGACAAGCTCTTAAATACCCTCAAATTAGACATGCTACTTCCATTTTCGTACCTTGCGAACAACATTTCACCTGGCTTGCCAGTAGTAAAACTGTGTTGTTCCAGGGTGCAAACTGCCTACAAAGAGCGTGCGAATATCCGCAAACGTTTACATGTATGGGCCGTAACAGACCTCTACATGTGGACTCACCAAGAGACTGCCACAATCCTTCACATGCCCCTGAATTTGTAAATGTGTAATTCCACAACTTTCACAAAATTTCTGACTTGACAGTTTAATTTATGAGGAAAACACCTGCCATTCCCAATAAAGAGAACCACAAATGAAACTTTCCACTCCAAATGTACTATATTTGAAATGTCAGTATTTGTACAACACAAGGAACTGAGAAATCCCATTGAATTTTAATACAACAAAAACATCAGCAAACACAAGATGTATTATTATTATTATTAATATTATTACAACTACTACTACTATTGCTGCTGCTACTACTACTTCTACTACTACTACTAATAATACATCACTTTACACATCGATAGAGAACAATTCGGTTATACGTGGGGCTGAGAGTCAAGCACTACAGTTATGGTTTTTACACTGAATAATTTGAGCCACTTTCCTTTATCACTTCAGGGCTCAAAGATATACAGTATACTTGTTTATATAGAGCTTTTGTCCCCTTGCAGTCTTCTTTCTCAAAACCTTAAATCTTAAAATTCTTACAAAGCCGTCACCTAAAACGTATCTGAAATCAGGTTTTGGACCTTCAAAAAAGGTAACCAGCATCTTTAAAGTGCCATCGGATCGCACTCATCATAATGTTTTCCAGGAGTTTAAAGCTACTATTCTATTTGAATATTCTAACCATTTAAATGATATCTTCTCCCTGCACTGCGAGAGTAGTTTCCAAATACCGGAGGCATCTTGTACCAGTGCTACTTAAAGGCCCTCCCGATAATGCTTCCCAGACCACCTTATGGAGGGACAAGTGTACAGCAGCCGAAACCGCTGACATGAAGAAGGAGGAACAGCTTTGAGTGAAACTAGACGTGACAGATGACAAAACAATTACCAGATTCTTAGAGTTGTAGTGACAGGACTTGCCAGGAAAGGAGGCTGAGCAGCGGCCTAGCAGGCAGGAAACCAGATTTGTGATGATATAAGCAACTACAGTATATTACGAATGAAGAATGAATGGAGACATGACTAAAAGGGTCTACTTTCTGTCTAAATAGGTTAAGAAAAGAAAACAACATTTTAAAGGAAGGAATTCGAAACTTAATTTGTGAATCTTAACTCGTCTTCTAGAGCACTTCCCATTTTGTGATGAATTTTATTTTTCTTTGACAAGATCATTAACAGTTCTGGTTAAGGTATGTTTAGTGATTAAAAGATGACTTGCGTTACAGCATTTCTGTAGCTCTTTCCTATTCTCTCGGGCTACAAAGCGATTTATGGTTGAACTAGTAGCTATTTTTGTGTAAGGTTGTAAGAATGTATTGTTGAGGTTTCAGGTAATGGTAAATGAAGAACAAACAAGACTTAGGACCTGGATTATAGTTTGGAGGACTGAGTATACCCAGTCGGAATGGAAGAGGACAATACCTCTGCCATTCCCAGAGATCTCCAACCACTGGCCCTGGACGAATCTCTACAATGACAGGCATTGCCGTCATGGCATGGCAGGCAGTTGCTGTCAATGTGGAGGCAATTTAATGGACAGTCCCGTCAGCCTTGACGGCCTGCCATCAAACTTTTCAAAATACTTTTGTCCTTCAAAAACAAACTCCAAAAGTGGGAATTTGTTTTTGAAAATCAGCAAACTAGTGGCGCCCACACCCTGAAAGTTTGTTATCAGTATGTGGGGATCATTATAGTTTTTTCCCGTTCCTTACTGCTAGGTTTTTTTTACAGTGTTGGGCAGAGGCAACAAAGACAACACTGACCGCCCTAAATATCCCTTCCTCTAATGGTCCTAAATCCCTTGGGCTATTAAAGGAAGTATTCATTAAAGGAATACTTATTGTCCACCTGACTTAATTGAGGTTGTTGGTGCTAGGATTTGGCGGATAGGTACTCATTCTCATTTGCGACAGAGACCCCGTTTGACAAACTCTGTATCAGAACCTTAGGCCTTAAATGTAACTGGGCTGGAAAATTATAACACCTACTCCAAAATTCTGTTTTTGCAGATGTCAGAATTATGAGTTGAGAAGACTTTAGTGCACTCGGTAATTAACAGGTGCAATGAGGTCCACACCCCTTTACATTTCAGGAGATGAAACTTGTCAGAATTTAAGAGAGAAAAGAGGCCCAGTAATTACTGAAACATCAAGATTTTGGTTTCAGAAATATGAGAATTTCCATATTTTTCTCATTATTGGGAGAAACCAGCATAGGTGATGTTATCTCACGAGATACATTTTGAACCTTAGGGATACAAATTTTACTGTTTGATATTAACACTGAATTCCTTCTCAGGCACTCACAGTCAAGGCCATACACCATGATTACAAGCAGGAAATTGGACAATGTTTATTACAAATCACTACTTTTAACACATTTTGTCAGGTCAAAGTCAGCATAGTCCAGCAAGAAAGGAATACAAGTCGAAGTGTTAAATACTGATTCTGCATGTTATGCCTCAGCAGTATGCAGTATTTGCGCACCCAAATAAAAACCTCACCCCAAATTTATAGTATTTACCGGAGTGATATACACCATCCTATCCTGCACAGCTTGTAATCAGGAACTTACCTGTGTCAACAGAGGGCCAAATGACTCTGTGCCAGTTATGATGCTCTCTTTCACACTGCAACCTGTAACCTGTTAGAAAAGGGGTGTCTAGTTGGCAGTGGTTTGCACCCTGTTCAAGTAGGGACCCTCACTCTAGTCAGGGTAAGGGAGTCACACAGCTACGATAACCACTGCTCACCCCTTTGTATCTTGGCTCAAGCAGTTAGGCTTATCTCAGAGGCAATGTATAAAGTATTTCTACACACAAACAGTAAGTACCACAGTGAAAACACCACAAATGTACTTCACACCAGTTTAGAAAAGTAGCCAATATGTATCTGAGTAGAACATGACCAAAACAACAAAAATCTAACATACACAAGTCTATGTATCTCTTTTTAAAAGTTTAAGCAAGTCTTAATCCATAGCAATCAATGGATGTATCCCTTCAGCACCAAGTACCTGGGCTGCATCAAAAACAAAGATAATGTGGGCCACAGGGGAGGTGAGGCCCAAGAAAAGAAAAACGATGTGTCAGTTCCTTACTGCGTAGGGGAGGTGATGCGTAAATTCTTTCCTTGCAGGTGAGACGACATGTGAGTGCCTTACTGGCAGGGGGGTAATGCGTTGGTTCTTTTCTTGTAGTAAAGGCGATGCATCAATTTCTGGACATGCAGCCTTGGTTCCTTACTGATATGCAGGATCTATGAAAATTTGGCACCCTGGGGACAATGCGTGGAAAATCCAGATGCACTGTGTTGATGAAACCATGCAGAAACAGGTGCTGCTTTGATTCTGCAGCAGATAGACAGCCACTGGGTCGATTCTCCAGCTGCGGGGCAGATGCTGCGTTGATTCTTCAGCTACGAGACAGGTGCTGCGTCAATTCTTCCAGCGTGGTGCAGGGACTGTCTTTGAAGTAGGCAAACCTCAAAGAGAAGTCTTTGCAGTGCAAAATACCCTGCCTTTGCCTGCCCTGGCCCCAGAAACACTCCAGGCGGTTGGGGACTGCTTTGTGTGAGGAAAGGCATAGCCCTATTCAGTTGCAAGTTTCAGCTTCTCCAACCACTCTAGCCCAGGAAGACCCGTCAGCCTGGTGATGGGTCATCAGGATATGCAGATCCCTTGTGTGATTGTCTAGAGTGAATGAGCAAACAACCCAACTGTCTTCCTGACATAGATGTGTAGTCAGCAAACCGGCAAAGGTAAATAATGTTTAAGCAAGAAAATGAGCACTTTCTAAAAGTGGCATTTTCATACTGACAGTTCAAAAACCAACGTCACCAAAGATGTATTTTTAAATTGTGAGTTCAGAGACCCTAAACTCTAAATTTCTCTCTGCTCCCAAAGGAAATCTGCACTTTAATAATATTTAAAGGCAGCCCTCATGTTAACCTATGAGAGAGATAGGCCTTGCAACACTGAAAACTGAATTTAGCAGTATTTCACTGTTAGGACTCCATATCTCTCTCTGCTCCTGGTGGGAAATTACACATAAAAGATATTTCAAGGCAACTCCCATGTTACCCTATAGGCGAGATAGGCCTTGTAATAGTGGAAACTGAGTTTAGCAGTATTTCACTATAAGGAAACGTTATGCACACCAGTATATGTCCTCCCATGTAAAGACACTGTACCCTGCCCATGGGGCTGCTTTGGCCATATTTTAGGGGTGACTCACATTTAGTAAAAGGGAAGGTTTGAGCCTGCCAAATGGGTGCACTTGCCAGTTCGAAATGGCAGTTTTAAACTGCATGCACAGACACTGCAATGGCAGGTATGAGACATGTTTACAGGGCTACTCATGTGGGTGTAACACTCACTGCTGCAGGTCCACCATCAGCATTTGATTTACAGGCCCTGGGCACACATAGTGCACTCTACTAGAGGATTACTAGTAGGGCTTACTATTGAATTGAAAATGCCAATCATGGACAAACCAATCACCAATACAATTTAGACAGGGAGCACTTACACTTTAGCACTAGTGGGCAGTGTTAAAGTGCCCAGAGTTCTAAATCCAGCAAAAATGAAATTCAGCATAGGATCAAAAACAGGAGGTCATAAGCAAAAGGACAGGGAAAACCACACCAAGAGCTGACAGGTCTAACATAACCTTTAACATCATTGCCCATACTTGCAGGCAATGACAGCTGGTAATTGCCCTTCTTTGCAAATATTAGACCAAACAGCATGTGAGGACCCGAAATGAGGGAAAGGGTAATTATCACCTAGTATTGTCTTTAAGTGAGGACAACATGATTTATGTATCTATGTCAAGGGGTCAGCCAGTATTTACTCTTGTTTGGGACTTGTACACAACAATGGTATAGTTGACTGCACATACAGCCGACATCATAGCAGAAATGACAGCAACAATTTGTAACCTTTTCTTGTCTGTACAGGAGAAGAATATGCTGTGTAGGTAAGTAATACCTACCCATCTCTCTAATACATCTAGATTCTCAGTTCTCCTCCCCTAAGACCTGTTTGCCCTCAATCGAACAGAGATTCCAATTAAATTCCCACAGTACATTGTAAAGAGGATTCCCTAATGACCCACAGGCAAGCATCCCTATCCCTGGTCCTCCTCCCCTGCCTGCCCTCAAAGGAACAGGGATTTCCAGCCCTCCTCCTTTGCAACTCATCAAAACTCCAAGGCACAGACAATTCCAGATTCACCCCCATGTACACTGCCCTCCTTCAAAAAAGAAACAGAGATTCCAGGCCCTTCTCTACTGCAACTTACCCTCCATCAATAGCATGGAAAATTCCATTGCACCAACAATGAAAAGTCAGGGACTTGGCCAAGACGGCGACTGAATAAGGCACTTGACTCTGTGATGTGATAGTTTCCCCCCTGCTAACATCCTGATAAGCTCTGGCAGCAATTGCTGCCACCTGAATCACCCTCCAGGGCCTTTGAAGACTGCCAGTTGTTGCATGGGGACCCCGGCGTCAGCAGCTGCTGAGAGCCCGGACACCGGGCGAAATATGGCTGGCCTTGCTGGAGGAGACAAAAGAGTGGGCACACGGTCAAAGCCCTGGAGCTCACTGTCTACCACACCTGTGGGCATCTGCTAATCTCCGTAGCCCCAGGTGCAACAAGAAGGATCCAACACTGTCTCACCCATGTTGTGCTGCTGGGATGGCCCCGGGGAGTCTGATGAACTCAGTGCAGCTTAGTTGGGATGAAGCTGCAGCAAACAACTGCTCTCGACCTTGATGATGCCCAGAGGATCAGCTGTAATTGATGGGGGTCAAGAATCTGAGTGCACTGTGGTTGCCCCCACATACTCCCGTCAAACAAATATATAGGAGTATCCCACAGAGACCCAGTTAGATAACCATAGAGAACCCTAATGGAGTGCACGGCTTCCTAAACGGATGTCTTGCATGGTGGATGATGACACTTCCCTGCCACTGGTGAGTGTGCAGAGTTTCACCAGGTTGTTGGTTTTCGCCTTCCTGTATGTCAGTCCAGTGGACCATGGCAAGACACTAAGGGCCAGATTTGAAGAAAAGTGGTGCAATGTGGTGCTGCTCCAAAAGGGACAGCTCCACGCTGCATCACTTTAGAAAAGCAGGGATGCGCTGTATTTAAGGGAAACCAGTGCACCCCTGGGTTTTCCCCTGCGCTGGCGCTAAATTTTGCTGCCAGCGCCAGCGCAGGCATCCTTGCACCATCATGCAAGGATGTCTGTGTTGAGGGGTGTGATTGTTTATGTGCGGGAAGGTGTCCCTTCCTGCACATAAACAATCACTAATGGCGCTTTGGCACTTCTGTGTGTGCTGCACAATGCAGAACACACAGAAGTGCCAAAGCGTCATTTTCAAGTGATTGTTTATGTGCAGGAAGGGACACCTTCCTGCACATAAACAATCATTTCTGGCATTTTGCTATTTCTATGCCTGCTGCAGGATGCGGCACACATAGAAAAAGCAAATAATGAGGAGGAATATAAGTATTCCTCCTCGGTGCGCCTGGGGGTGGCGTTAGATTTTGACGCTGCCTCAGGTTTACGAGATTTCATAAATCTGAGGCAGCGTCAAAATGCAATGGGAGTTGCTGTGGCACGCCCACAGAAACACCCATTGCACGCCCCTTCCACACACTGTGCTGTGTATGAAGGGACCATATTTGCAAGGTGGCATTAAGCCACAAAAGTGGCTGAACACCAATTTGTAAATACGGGGCTGTGCTTAGTGCGACAGGAGCGTCACTAAAAGTGACGCTCCTGTGGCGCTAGGGGCCTATAAATACAGCCCTAGAGACCTAGCAAGGCCTGGTTGAGCTTGCTCTATGTGGGGCAATGTCATTGGGCTGGGGGGAGGAGGGTCTGTAGAGGCCCTTCAACAAGTAACTCGACAACAGGGGCGAGCCCCAGCACTACAACCACTGAGTGGCTTAGAGCACAGAGTCACGTGAAGTCTGTCGCTGGTGCCAATCATCCCTGACACCATACTGAAACCAACAGGTTAGCAAACTGGAAACTATGGCGGGGTCTTCCATGGTGAGACAGTGACTCAAGCTTTCAAGCTGGGAATGCATGCCACCACTGATGTGGAGCCGCAGGAATGCAGCACTCAGCTGGTTGACGTATTTGATGGCTGTTCAGGATGGGAAATTCACTTTGTAGCCAAAATTGGATGTAGTGGCGATTGAAGTTGGGCTGCTCAGGGCACATCACAGGAAGCTAATAGAATGAGGAGTGTCCCCTTATAGTCACAATTACGTCAAAGGAGGCGCTCCCTGTGCGCCTAGCCCGACCCTTCGCTGGACCGCTTAAGCGGTGTGAATATAAGTGGACACTCCCCCTCCTGGAATCTGAGGCCAGTAGCCTTAGATGTTGGGGCCTCTGCGAGGTATTTCCTTGCCACAGGTAGGCCCCTTCAATTGTTAAAAATTCCTTCCCACCCTCTTATTGAGGGTGGTCTGTCTACCTGCACATTGCATGATGTTTAGGGATCCTAGGCCGTGAAAAATGCTCCCAGACCTTCCTTGGCTCATAGTAGAGGGCAGAAACATGTTGGCCAATTTTTAGATAGACGACCCAGTGAGTCCTTACTCTCACCGAGGTGTCCCATCCTTGTTTTTAATACACCAGCAGAGACCACTATTAAAAGTGTAGATTACACACTGGTAACTGCCTAGGAGGTGTTTTTATATCTTTCCTTAGCTTAGCTGGATCCCACTAACTCCAGATAAAATATATTTACGCACTCCCTCCTGTTCCTTTAACAGTGAGGTTGAGTCCGCCCAGGTGGCACTATCCTACCTGGGTGGGGCTAGGTGGTCAAATGATGAAGCATGACACTATATAGTGTGTGAGACCACCTAGTCCGTAAAGGAAATGCCCCTTCCCCTCACTCATCACCATCCCACAGCATTCACACTCCACTTTTTGATACCCAGCAAGGTCTAGGAGCCCGTGGATAATCTCACGTGGTTTTAGCTCTATATCATTGGTGAACCCCATACTTTTTTGTGTTGATTGGCTTTATATGTAGGGAGCTGGTATGGGTCGATTCCTACCAAATACATGGTTCCAATCTACCTTAACTCTCCGGTTGTGATACAAGGTTTAATATGTTGCCCATGGCATGTATGGATCAATGGTCGTCAACCCTGCCAAATGGGGGTTGGGTTAGAGCCTGAGCAAAGGTAAGGGGTCTCATGCATGCTCTAGAGAGAGCTGTCTGGGGTGGTGCACAGAGATTTGAGCGCATACCTACATAGAGGTCTTCTGACTACCAAATAGACATAACACATGGGCTCTAGTTTGGGGTGCTGCAGTTTGGCGAGGCAAGTTCTGAGTCCTCGACCATGGATAAGGGGTTGGGGCTTCTTTGTAATACATACGTCAAGTTGCCATAGTGGAATCCAGACTGACAAGACACTATGGCCCTCATTACAACTTTAGTGGTCTTCACAGAGGGCTGCCACAGCCGCGAGTGCCCACCATATCACGGGTACTGCTGGAATTCTGCCAAACTTTGGGTGAAAATCCAGCAGTAGTGGTGCCGGCGGACAGAGGCTCTTGGGCAGTTCCACCACCAGCCCTTCCCTGACAGTATGACTCCACCAGGGAAATAATATGGAATGGCGGTGTCCTGCCTGCGGGGAGCTGCCAGCGTTGAAAGTCCCCATTCTGTTCCCTGCCGGACGACCTTCTCCACTGACCAGGTAAGGTGATCGTCCTACAGGGGAGGGGGATGTGTGTGCATGTGTGAGTGTTGGTGTCTGTGTGTGTGCATGAATGTGTGTATGCATGGTTGTATGTGTGTCTGAATGTTTAAGTGAGTGCATGTATGCATGTAAGTGTGTATGCATGTGTGTATGTGAGGGTGAGTGAATGTGTATGGATGTGTATGAGTGAATGCATGCATGTAAGTGTAGGTGAATGAGTGTATCCGTGGTGCGTGTGGGTGTCTGTGTGCGTGTGCATGTATGCGGGGAGGGGGAACTGTGTCAGAAGGGGGAAGGAGAGGGGGGTGCTGTGCCTGGATGGGGGTCTAGTGCTTTACCAGGGGTGGGTGAGGTGTCATCTACCAGTGACAGGGAAGAAACTCCCAGTCACCAGTAGCCTTTCTGTCATGGTTTTTGTGGTGGTGCTACCATTGTGGAAACCATGGCAAAAAGGCGGCTCCTAATATCGCTGACGGTCTTCTGTGGACCCATACCATGGCAGTATGAGTGGTAGTGGCCAACCCACCACACTCATAATGTGGCAGTCTGCACCGCCAGCCAGTTGGCGGTGGGACCGCCACATTTACCCTGGTGGTCAGAAGACCTCCAGGGTCAAAATGACCACCTATATGTAGACATGCCCAGACTACTAAGGTGGAGATGTGATATATACTCTACAACTCAACGGACACAATGCCTGATACATTCACAAGCATCCCCTCTTGATACAATACACTAATCTGGAATGTTAATGGCATGGGCAGCCACATCAAGTGCTACATAATTCATGTTTATCTGAAATGAAGAAGAATACACTTTACATGCTTTCAAGATACACACATGATCACCACAAAACTGGCCAAATGCTACAAGTGTTGATGAGGCAAACTGGTGGGCATCACATATTTTTATTCTGCAAGATGGGCACTCATTTGGTTTGCATTAGTGTTCAATTCCAGCTGACACACTGTCATAGGTATGGGGAGGTACTTCAACACAGTAAGAAAAAGTGACATTGGCAGATCAGTTCCGCTGTCCCAGGAGTGTGCTTGTTGGAGGCATCAGTGCTGCTATCCCAATGGGTAAAAAATATTGTGGTCAAAAGTATGAAGAGCCATGTATCCAACCAGTAGTGAATACTCATTCTATTCTTGGATGTCCACCTTACACTCATGCATAAATATGTTCTACTGCAAGGAGACATTAGTAGGTGAATTGATAAATGCAGAATCTACTACAAACTAAAACTACAGTGGTGGGCAGTGAAATATCCCACATCCAACAATGTTCTAAAAAGTTGAGCCCAGTTCATTCATACTCAAGTAGCACCCACTGAGTAGTACCACTGCCAAGCAGATAATGATGAGAAGAGCAATAGGAGAAAGTGTCCCCAAATAGGAACCATCCAAAGTGTCCAGTTTTTAACAGGTCTTAGTGAAACTCACTGAGTTTTGCTCTGTAGAATTCTGTGGAGTGCCAAAAAAACTCTGAGATATTATGCGGGAATCTACGAGTGGGTGGAAGTGCTCATCTGCTCAGTCGTATTGCTTTTTTACATGTGACTATTGCCTTCCCTTCTTCTGTGCTGAAAAACCAATTCAAACGGCACCACGCAGTTCACATGGATGTGGCCATTTTGTTTCACCTACTTTACTGTCTACTATCTTTGCATGATGATGGGCCATTGTATCCAAGCAAAATCTTTCTAATCCTCCCCCACATCACTCATCCACCCCTCATTTATCTTTATTTTATTAGTGCATGTCTTTGTGTTTGTGTATTTTACATACTTTTTTCCATTACCTTTTTGAACTTTTTTAAAGATTTCCCTTTGCTTCCTTAGTTATTTCTTTCTTCTCCTATTAATACCTTCCTTTTCTTATTTCTTCTTTTTTTTCTACCCAGCGACATTGCAGAGCAGGGAGAAACAAGGAACAATGGCACCAGTGTGGTTGCGAGCCATTCTTTTGGAGGCAGATGTGGCCACACTTGTTTTTTATGTGCAGTGCCCCCTCCCCTCCATGCTGCAGCAGGTGGCAGGCCTGGGTGTGAGTACACCCTGCAGGAATGTTGGCTGCTCTGGGGGAGGTTGAGCTGGTGTGTGCACTGGAACGCTGGGGTCCAGTACACAGCAGTTGATGTACCCTGGGCTGATATCATCGAAAGGAGTAGGACCTGCTCGACCTGCTGGGCATCGCGGTTCAGGGGCTCCGTGAACAATTATTTATTTGTAGTATTCTACAACGCTAATATTTTTTTCAAGTACCTTGCTGTTCACACTCAGATTTAAGTAAGTTTACTTTACAAATATTATTTGATTCAGTTTGAGATGGTCCTGTGTTCAGTGGAACCTAATCACACTCGTTGGTGCACACTTGGACTGATTATTTAAGAAGCCATCAAGCTCCTCTGTCCTGTCACTAAGACACTGTTAGTAGTAATATGAGTTAGTTAGGGTCCTCTGTACCTTTCTTCATGTAGCTTTTACAGTTCAAAGCAATCTCCCAATGATGTGTAGTATGCATCTATGCATTGGAAAAAAAGGTGACATCAAATTGGGTTGAGAATGAAATGAGAAGCAAAACTCCTTCACTACAATGCACTAGTAGTTCAAAAAAATGGTTTAGGCCTAGGAAATTTGGGCTAGGGCTTAGGTTTAGGAAATTAGAAACAGAGCAACTCAATACTAGTACTATAGGCAATGGGTTTTAGAAAAGCACAATGTTAATATGTTTGCCTTTGTCTGTCAAAATATATCTGGGAGATAAATTGCACCACTAATCTATTTTTTTATTTTCTTTATTTCTTACATCAGCACCCAAGGGCAAGAAGAGTGCTTTAGAGGTGGGTTAAGGAACCAGGGTGCCACCACCAGGGCTGCAGCAAGTGGAAGTACCACCACCAGCACTGCATCTGCTGTTGATGGATCTGCTGGCCCCAGTAAGTCCTCCTGTTTGTACTAATATTACCCTAACTTTTACCTGTCCCCATTTAGAATAATCTTTCCTTTTTTTACCATGCCTGTCACCTTTTCTTTCAACTCCTCTTTGTTCTATTTATTTGTTAAATTCTTGTTATCCCTGCATTCTTCTGTTTTTTTCTATAATTCATGTTTCAGTAGCTGACACTCATGTCTGTACTAGTCTGTAGATTTCTTCTGCTTTGTTAGTAAGCTTTCCCTCTCCCTTATATATCTTGTGGACTGATACTGTGACCCCTGACCTGATTTTAGGTCGGGTTTCACTCCTCACGCCACGCAGCTCCTCCTGACTGCCTCCGTGCCCCCGTCCCCTCCCTCGCTGCTACTGCGAGTTCAAGGCCGGTAAGTATTGTGTGTCTGTCCTGTTTTTTTTTTTTGTATTTGTGCCTTTTTTGCCTTTCTGTGCCTTCCTCCCCATGTTTTGCTGCCTTTTTCCTTTTTCTCTCCTTTCCTGCCGCTGCGTCCCCTGCGGCCACACCCCCTCATGCTCCCATTTGCCCACAGCTCCCGCCTCCCACCTCCCAGCTGCTCCTCCCTCCCACCTCCCCTTCTTAATGACGGCCACTGAGGCAAGCCCGTCTGCACTCGTCCGCGTCTGGACCACGCCCAGTGCCAGACTCCCTGGCCACATGCGGCCCACGCTGCCAGGCACCCTTACAACACCAAGGAACGCCACGCCCTCAACTCTGGCAACCCCAGCACCCGCGTCCAAGCCACCCTAAGGCACACCCATTGACCCTTCTACTGCTGGATGTGCAGCTTCACCTGCACGCAAGCCACCAAGCACCAAAGTAGCTCCACCCACAACCACCCTAGCTGCATCCTCCTCACCACCTGCTCCCTCCACAAGCACACCATCCAACTCTGGGACCTACTCACCTCAGCCTCCCCCGACATCGCCTTCCTCACCGAAACCTGGATGAACCCCTCCTCGGAACCCAACATCGCCATAGCCATCCCTGAAGGCTATAAGATGACCCGCAGAGACCGCACCAACAAACCGGGAGGAGGAATCGCCATAGTCCACAAGACCACCATCAGGATCTCAAACAACATCAATGACACCATTAATGCCGCCAAACAATTACACTTCCAAATTCATGTCAACGCCAACACCAATCTCAGAGGAACCCTTGTCTACAGAACCCCAGGTTCCCGACCACAGTTCGGCAACACCATTGCCGACACAATCAGCACCCACGCCCTCGCCTCTACGGACTACATGCTCCTCGGCGACCTGAATTTTCACCTAGAGAATGCCAACGACAGCAACTCTTCAGCCTTGATCGCCAACCTTGCCAACCTCCGGCTCAAACAACTCGGCCCCACGCTCCACCCCATCTTCTCTGCCAGCAGCCATATCACCTTCACCCATGCCACCGAACTCCACTGGACCGACCACTGCTTTGTCCATTTCACCTTCCAGAAACCCACCGCTCACCACCACCCACAACAGATCCCTCGCCATAGCTGGAAAAAGATCTCGGAAGAACAGCTGATTTACACCCTCGCTCATGCCCCGCTACCCAGCACCAGCGACCCCATCACTGTCCTCAACCTCAAACATTGGTTAGATGACTGTGCCAACACCCTCGCCCCACTTAGGAAACCACCCATTAACCGCACCAGCACAAAGTACTCTGGTTCACTGCCGACCTTCAGGCCTCCAAGCGGGAGTGCTGGAAAATTGAGACGATATGGCACCACGAACAGAGAGCAACTACGCTGCCCTCAAGACAGCCATCCACAAGCATCAACAGCTCGTGCGGACTACCAAAAGATCATTCTACAAAGACCTAATCTATAACAACGCACACAACAGCAAAGAGCTCTTCAGCATCATCAAAGAACTCGCCAACCCCAAGTCCTGCTCCATAGACCCCCCCCTCGCAAGACCTCTGCGACTCCCTCGCCACCTTTTTTCACCGCAAGATCATGGACATCCACTGCAGCTTTGCCTCCCCGATCCCCACGACCACTGCAGCCACCACTAACACCAACACACCCGGCCACACCAACCTCCTGAGCACCTGGACCCAAACCAACGACGAGGACACCACCAAGACCATGAGCACCATCCAGTCTGGATCACCTGCTGACCCCTGTCCTTACTCTGTCTTCAACACAGCCAGCCAAATCATCGCCCTCAACTCAGTGCTATCATCAACAGCTCCTTTGAGACCGCCACCTTTCTGGAGAGCTGAAAACACGCCGAAGTCAACGCCCTGCTCACAAAACCTGCAGACCTCAAGCACTACCGGCCCATCTCCCTCCTTCCCTTTCCAGCGAAGATCATCAAGAAGATAGTCAACAGCCAACTGTCCCGCTTCCTGGAGGACAACAGCACGCTAGACATCTCCCAATCCAGCTTCCGCAAGAACCACAGCACCGAGACCGCTCTCATCGCTGCAACCGACGACATCAGGATCATGCTCGACAAAGGTGAAACCGCTGCCCTCATCCTCCTTGACCTCTCAGCAGCCTTCAATACCGTCTGTCACCACACCCTCCGCGCACGCCTCCACGACCCCCGGGATCCACCACAATGCCCTGGACTGGATCACATCCTTCCTCTCTGGTAGAACTCAGAGAGTCTGCCTCCCTCCGATCCTGTTGAAAGCCACCAAGACCATCTGCGGAGTCCCCCAAGGATCCTCGCTCAGCCCAACCCTTTTAAACATCTACATGGTGCCAACATAGCCAACATCATCCGATCTCACGGCCTCAACATGGTCTCCTACACGGACGACACCAAACTGATCCTCTCACTCACCAAGGACTCCGCCACCGCTAAGCTCAATCTCCACAACGGACTGCATGCCATCGACAACTGGATGGAGCTAAGCCGCCTCAAACTGAACTCAGATAAGACTAAGGGGGTCATTGCAACATTGGCGGTATAAGGCGCTTACCGCCGTGCAGAAGACCGCCAACACACCGCCGCGGCCGCGGAATTCCGCCACAGTTATTATGACACACACCACGGAATCCGCCGAAATTCAGACACCCACACAATTCCGCCACACCAAAGGTCAGCGATAAACATGCGGAAACAAATCCTCCACCTCCACGCCAACAGAAACACGCCCATGTTATTACGACACACGAATCCACGCGGCAGTCTTGCAACCGCGGTATTCCATTGGCGGTACACACCGCCGCGCTCAAAATACACACACTCTTACAAAACACAGCCACATTGGACAATTCCAAATACACACACCTGATACACATACACATACCACTCCCACACACCCAACTCAATATAAAACACACACCCACATCACCCACAAACCCCTACGACCCGAAATTAGAGAGAAGGCCAGAGAGAGACAGCACAGAATAGAGAACCCCATCACACAGAGGCACACTACACCAACACCCACACAACATCCACGCACAAAACACCACATACCACTGCACTCACCACAACCATCAACACATACACCACCTCACAGATCACACACACCACCCCATGGCACGCCAAAGACACCCCCGCTTTTCCGAACAGGAGCTCAGGGTCATGGTGGAGGAAATCCTACGGGTAGAGCCGCAGCTATTTGGCTCACAGGTACACCACACATCCATAGCCAGGAAGATGGAGCTATGGCAAAGAATAGTCAACCGTGTCAACGCTGTGGGACAGCATCCAAGAAATAGGGAGGACATCAGGAAGAGGTGGAACGACCTACGGGGGAAGGTGCGTTCCACGGTATCCAGGCACCACATCGCGGTTCAGCGGACTGGCGGCGGACCCCCACCTCCTCCCCCACAACTAACAACATGGGAGGAGCAAGTCTTGTCCATCTTGCATCCTGAGGGCCTCGCAGGAGTCGTTGGAGGAACGGACACTGGTAAGTCAAATCTTAACTATCATATCCCCCACCTTACCTGCATGCTATCACACACCCACACACTCACACCCTCCAATATCACCCTTACGCCTCACTAATGTACCCATAACACCAACCACCCATCCCAACACCAAGACCTGCATGACACAACTAAGCATGGATACCCATCACTAAAGCATGCCCACTGCACATACCCAGAACACCCCCCAACCATCACCACACAAGCCCCCACACAGGAATGCCTGCACTGGGGTACACGCACACCCAGCCATTGCACACCATGAAACACACACATTCAATAATCATGTACTTATACACCAACAGAAACCCGAAGGACCGTCACCACACCAGAGGGTCCAGACAACACCACTCCACCCCCAGAAGAGGCCCACAGTGACGATAGCAGCTCTTCCCTACTGGATCTTGATGACCAGCACGGACCATCGTGGGCCTCAGGACAGTCGGTTCTCCTTGCCCAGCCACAGCCCAACACTGACCTTCCTCCCTCTGGGAACACCAGCACAGCACCCACCCAGCGGGCCCATACCTCCCTACCCAGGACAGGTCAATCAGCGGTGTGTCCACCACTACAGGGCACCCAGACTAACCCACCACCCCAACAACAACAGGGACCTGGGGGCAGTGGTAGTGGGCACACGGTCCAGGGGATGGAGGCACAGGAACACAGGGGAACTGGGAGGGCTGCTGTGCCACAGAGGGAGGACAGGCCAAGGGAACCTACTCTCAACGAGGCCCTCTCCTCCATCATGGGAGCATACCACCACTCCCAGGAGACGATGGCAACGGTCCTGGACAAGTTGCAGGAGACCCTGCATCTGCAGGAGGAGCAGTATTTGGGGTTCAGGGAGGAGCTCAGGACCATCGGCTCAGGCCTGGGCACCATCGTAGGGGTGCTGACGGACATTCAAAAGAACTTGAGGGACACCGTGGCACTCAAAGGGGCCCCTGACACTAGCCAGGACTATGAAATGCCCACCACCTCCGCCGGCGCTAGTGGACAGGACACCCCGCCACAGGACCAACACACCAGCACCCCACCCCCTGCAGACGGACAACCACAACGAAAGCGGTCCCTGATATCCAGGACAGAGCAAGATGGCAAGACCCCCGCCAGGAAATAAGACCACCCTGATTGTGCCCCCACTGTCCCACTTTGTTACCCTGTCTACATCGGAACTGCACCAGCTCCACTTCCAATGGCCAGATGTGCAAAGTACCTGTGAGACTAATAGACTGGACTCTGCCATGGACATTCTCCCACCATAACCCATCCCCATTTCACAACCCCCCTTCATGTTTATGCACTCAAATAAACACCCTTGAAACACTGATGAAACTGGAGTCAGTCAATGAATTTGAACTTTGTATTGTCAATTACAGTGTCAAAAATGGTTATCAATTGGAAGGCCAACATACCAATGTCACACATCACAAGCCTTTCAAGGGTGCAAGCTGTTGACACGTGGGTTACCACTTTTGTGAAACTGAAATGGAAGGGGTCAACTCAGTTAACAAATAGTGAGTGAAATGTAGGTACAGGATAGAGGTAGACGTAGGAAAGTTAATGTTATGTTAAACCTGAAAACGTACTCACCTGTGTCTCACTGGAAATATTGCTGTATGACTGACTCCCTGTTGTCGTTTTCTTCTTCATCAGCTTCATCCTCATCACTGTCCACAGGCTCCACAAGCTCCACCGCTGCTACAACACCTTCATCTGGATCATCCTCCTGCAGAAAAGGCACCTGGCGTCGCAATGCCAAGTTATGGAGCATGGAGCAGGCGATGATGATGTCGCACACCTTCTTCGGTGAGTAGAATAGGGACCAACCCGTCATATGGAGGCACCTGAACCTGGCCTTAAGGAGGCCGAAGGTGCGTTCGATAACCCTCCTAGTCCGCCCATGGGCCTCATTGTAGCATTCCTCTGCCCTGGTCCTGGGATTCCTCACTGGGGTCAATAGCCAGGAAAGGTTGGGGTAACCAGAGTCCCCCAAAAGCCATACACGGTGGCTCTGGAGTTGAGCCAACATATCAGGGATGCTGCTATTCCGCAGGATGTAGGCATCATGCACAGAGCCAGGGAACATAGCATTTACCTGCGAAATGTACTGGTCTGCCAAACAGACCATCTGGACATTCATCGAATGATAACTCTTCCTGTTCCTGTTCACCTGTTCACTCCTGCGGTGGGGCCAGAGCTACATGGGTGCCATCAATGGCACCTATGACGTTGGGGATATGTCCAAGGGCATATAAGTCACCTTTAACTGTAGGCAAATCCTCCACCTGAAGGAAAATGATGTATCTCCTTACTTTTTTCAGCAGGGCAGACAACACTCTGGACAACACGTTGGACAACATGGGCTGGGACATCCATGATGCCATGGCCACTGTTGTCTGAAATGACCCACTTGCAAGGAAATGGAGCACTGACAGCACCTGCACGTCAGGGGGATTCCTGTCGGATGGCGGATTGGTGACATCAGCTCTGGCTCCAACTGGGTACATAGTTCCTGGATTGTGGCACGGTCGAACCGGTAGGTCACGATCAAATGTCTCTCTTCCATTGTCAACAGGTCCACCAGCGGTCGGTACATCTTCCAATATGTCTCAACTGACGGTGCCTAAGAAGGACAACAGCGAAGAAACTGTCACCATTCCTTCAGGTATGTACCCACAGTCACACACAAGACTACAACAGACAATTAACCCATCGTGAAAAGTTTTGAGTGTAGCCCTCGGTATGTGTGACGCAGTAGTAAATGAAGCCATGTGGGCCCCTGAAATGGCGGCTGCCTGACCTCTAAACTGGGACAATGGAATTGTGGGGTAACTGCGCTGGCGTTGGACACCGTCGCGGTAGGCAGTCGTAGAGCGCGGCGCAATGCTGCATTGGTTAACATTGGACCCTATGGGCCCCAGGAGCCAATGAACAGGTGCGCTGGCGGTGATGATGCGCCCCGCCGTGGACGTCACCGCCGCGGACGTCACCACCATTTTCTATCTGTTCACTCACTAGATACCTGACCTTCGACAGGAGAGGACCTACACTGCTAGTGCTGCTGTGACCTCGGTCTGGAAGCGACAATGGCTGCTGCGTCTGGGGAAAGGGCCCCTGCCTTCACTGCACAGGAGTTGGAGAAACTTGTGCATGGGCTCCTCCTCCAGTACACGCTACTCTATGGTCCTCCAGACCAACAGGTTAGTACACAGGGAGCACGTTGGATGGGCTAGGCCTGGGTGGACAGGGCTGAGTAGGAGAGCGAAGGGGGCACAGTTCTTACAACAGAAATGCATGGGGATGAATGGGCCACATTGACAGAGTTGGGAGGGGCCCACTCACATTGACGGTGCAGTAGGTAATGACTGTTCCTCTTTCCTTGTGCATGTCATGTAGGTCAGCGCCCACCAGAAGAGGGACATTCGGCGTGCCATTGCCAAGGAAGACCGGACCCTGGGGGCCCACCAGAGACGGGGCACCCACTGCCGTAAGAGATGGGAGGACATTCGCCGCTGCAGCAAGAAGACGGCGGAGGCTCAGCTGGGGATGGCCTCCCAACGTGGGAGGGGTGCCCGTCGCACCATGACCCCCCTGATGTTCCGGATCCTGGCGGTGGCCTACCCGGAGTTGGATGGGCGCTTAAGGACATCACAGCAGACACAAGGGGGTGAGTACAACCTCATTCTGTGGACTTTGCGTGCAGTGGAGGTGTCTGGGTGGGGGAGGTGGGCTGTGGGTGTCCGTAGGCCAGGGCGAGTTAGGTAGGCAAGGCCCCTTCGTAATGTAGGCCATGTGGGACTCTACCCCAGCTCAGAACAGAGGCAAGTTGATGTATAGTTGCCCCTTTGCCATCCATGTGCGCAGATTTCTACCATTGCCATGTAGGCCATATCCCGGAAATTGCATGTGCAGAGGGCAGGAGCACGGCGTAATGCATGGGGCTGCTGCGTCTGTCTTGTCCGCCAACGGTAGCGGTATGCCATGCACTAAAACTCTCTTTCTTCTGTCTCCCCCCCTTTTCCTGCTCTCCCTGTCCTTTTGTACATCAGCATCATCAGGCGGAGGTACAGTGGCAACGGAGCATGAGGGAGCTGCACCCCACATGGCCATGGAGGGCCACACCACAGACTCTGAATGCACCAGTGGGACGGAGGGCGAGGGGAGCTTCACGTCGGCCACAGGATCACCAACCTGCGACACGGACTCGTCTGCCGATGTGAGCTCCCCTGTGGTGGCGGCACCATCTGTGCGCCCCACTTCTACAGGTACAGTCGCCACATCCCCTACCAGCACCGCCCTCCCAGCAGCCCCTCAGCCTTCGCCCGTGCCCGCTCATCCAGGAGGGTGGGCATCACCTTCGCCACAGGCACCTCAGGCCCTGCCCCAGTCACCCCTGCTGCCCTCAGTGAGGAGGCCATTGACCTCCTCAGGTCACTGACTGTTGGGCAGTCTACCATTGTGAATGCCATCCAGGGTGTAGAATGAGAGTTGCAACACGATAATGCATTCCTGGAAGGCATTCATTCTGGTCAGGCTGTCCTTCAGTGAACCCTGCAATCTCTGGCCTCAGCACTGATGGCAGCCATTGTCCCTGTGTCCAGCCTCCCCCCTCCAACTCCTCCACCCAGACCCAATCCCCTGTACCCCAGCCCATCCCAAGCACACCTACAGACCAGCAGGCACACAAGTCAACACCCAAAAGTAGCTCAAGCAAACATAGGCACCACAGACACCACAGGCACTCACACAAGCATCAGACCCATACAGACACAGCAACATCCACTGTCTCCACTGTGTCCCCCTCCTCCTCTTCTCCCTCCTCCCTCCCAGTCTCGTCTACACACACACCTGCATGCACCACATTTACAGGCACTAGGACTCGCACCAGGACACCCAGCACCCCAAGCCACTCACCTGCACTCACCACCTCCACTGCCATTTACATGTCCCCTGTGTCCTCTCCCAGTGTGTTTGTGACGCCCCCTCCCAAAGTACACAAATGCCAGCAATCACTCACCCAACATCCATCCACCTCACGACAGCCTCCAGTACCTGCACCTGCACCCAAAACACCTAAAGTGACACCTCCAAAAACCACCTCCTCTACCTCCACTCCCAGACCCCCTCCAGCTACCCATCCCAGTGTCCGTCAGAAACTGTCCCTATGTCAAATTGACCTGTTTGCCCCCACCCTCCCCTCCAGTTCATCAGTCCCGTCGTAGCGCCTCAGCCAAAAAGCCTCCAGTGCCAGTGGTGCGTGTTCCAGGTTTTTGGAGTGCACCGCCCACCAGGGCAGGCAGTAGGACCCGGAGCCACGGCACTGGCAGCCCACCCCCTGTAAAGGCTCCAAAATTGGAGAGTGGACGAAGGGACCGTGTCAAGACTCCTGGTGGGACAATAACTGAAATGGGATCGAAGGAGATTGGTGAGTCAGCTGTAACTCCAAAGAAGGTGGGGAAGGTCCTGAGGAAGTCTTCCCAGCCTGTTGTGAGTGTCACGGCGGAGAAGTGCGCCATCATTTCCGGCGGTCGAGACACAACCGCCAGCACCGTCGTTACTGGTCATGAGACCATCGCCAGAGTCACAGGCCAAGAGGGCTCAAGTATCGTCACTGGTCATGAGACCACCGCCAGAGTCACAGCCCAGGAGGGCCCAAGTATCGTCACTGGTCATGAGACCACTGCCAGAGTCACAGCCCAGGAGGGCTCAAGTATCGTCACTGGTCAGGAGACCACCACCAGAGTCACAGCCCAGGAGGGCCCAAGTATCGTCACTGGTCAGGAGACCATCGCCAGAGTCACAGCCCAGGAGGGCCCAAGTATCGTTACTGGTCAGGAGACCACCGCCACCGCCGGAGTCACAGCCCAGGAGGGCTCAAGTATCGTCACTGGTAAGGAGACCACCGCCAGAGTCACAGCCCAGGAGGGCCCAAGTATCGTCACTGGTCAGGAGACCACCGCCAGAGTCACAGCCCAGAAGGGCCCAAGTATCGTTACTGGTCAGGAGACCACCGCCAGAGTCACAGCCCATAAGGGCCCAAGTATCGTTACTGGTCAGGAGACCAACGCCACCGCCGGAGTCACAGCCCAGGAGGGCTCAAGTATCGTCAATGGTCAGGAGACCACCGCCAGAGTCACAGCCCAGGAGGGCCCAAGTATCGTCACTGGTCAGGAGACCACCGCCAGAGTCCCAGCCCAGGAGGGCCCAAGTATCGTCACTGGTCAGGAGACCACCGCCAGAGTCACAGCCCAGGAGGGCCCAAGCATCGTCACTGGTCAGGAGACCACCACCACCGCCGGAGTCACAGCCCAGGAGGGCTCAAGTATCGTCACTGGTCAGGAGACCACTGCCACCGCTGGAGTCACAGCCCAGGAGGGCTCAAGTATCATCACTGGTCAGGAGACCACCACCAGAGTCACAGCCCAGGAGGGCCCAAGTATCGTCACTGGTCAGGAGACCACCGCCGGAGTCACAGCCCAGGAGGGACCAGGATCCCACAGCCCCGCTGGGCAATGATGGAACTTTAAGACACACACCAATGTCCAGTGTGGAGATCGTCATGCCACACACCAATGTCCAGTGTAGAGTTCGTCATGCCACACACTAATGTCAGTATCCAAACCGCCATGTCAAAGCACTGCTGAACAGAGCCAAGACCGCCATGGTGAAGACCGCTGAACAGGGCAAAGACTGCCATGGCTAAGCATCGCTGATCAGGGCAAAGACCGCCATGTCAAAGCACCGCTGAACAGGGCCAAGACTGCCATGGTGAAGACCGCTGAACAGGGCAAAGACTGCAATGGATAAGCATCGCTGAACAGGGCAAAGACCGCCATGTCAAAGCACTGCTGAACAGGGCCAAGACCGCCATGGTGAAGACCGCTGAACAGGGCAAAGACTGGCATGGTGAAGACCGCTGAACAAGGCAAACACCGTGTGGGTATGGATAGTCCGCCACATCAGGCATCCTTATCCCATGTGCAGCTGGGACAGTGACAGGACATGAACTTTCACGGGGAGACTCATCCTGTCTGGGCAGTAGAGAACTGCAGATACTTGCAAAAATGCAGCTTTGCTTTCCCCAGGATGGTCTAGTGGGCAACCCACCCACTGTACAGACTTGTGAGACTGTGGCTTTGCACTCCCCAGTATGTAACAGTGGGCAACCCACCCACTGTAGGGACTTGTGAGACTGTGGCTTTGCACTCCCCAGGATGTAACAGTGGGCAACCCACCCACTGTGAAGACTTGTGAGACTGTGGCTTTGCATTCCCCAGGATACATCAATGGGCATGGAACCCCGTCGTGGATCTGGCTTCACATTCATGTGGCTGCGGTGCCCCCCTTTCCCTTCCCCTTGAGGTGCCTGTAGTGTTTCTATCTGATGCCCCAGCAGTGTTCTCTCAGATTTTGGTCAGGTATCTATTGTGGGCCTCGCCCATGCATTTTTGGACTGTTGGTGCACGGACATTGTTGTGTACATATCTGCACTACTTCTTGTATTGTATATTTAAATATGACAGATTTCGAGATATATGTCAGCATTTTTTTGTATGACATGTATATTGGCACATTACAATGTTTGACCGAAATTAGCTTTGTCTCAGCATTCTTCCTGGGGGATTGTGTGTTGTTCATGTGATATTTTTGACTGCATTGGTGTGTATGTTGTGATATGCGAGGGGGGGGTGTTTGGTGGGTGTCCCCCTAACTTTTGCCTCCCCCCTCCCCGTGTCGTACATGCAGTACTCACCGGTATCTTCTGTGCCTATGTCGCTGTTGGTCGTAGAGGAGCAGCAAGACAAAGGCAGGTAGGATTTGGAGTTCCGGCTCCATGGAGTCGTCGTTCCTCGTGGAGTGTGTTAAGGTGAGCGTTTTCCCATAGCAAAAGCTGTTTCCGCCGTGTTTTTATCCACGGAGAATCCGCCCCGGAAAAGGTGGCGGATTGGCCTGTCATAATAGTGTGGGCGGTACATTGTCTCCCGCCTGTCTGTTGGCGGTGACCGCCGGGCTGTTTGTCTGTACCGCCGTGGCGGGCGATGTGTTAAAGTGGCTGTCTGTTTGCGGTATTTCCGCAGCTTTAACACCGTCTGCCAGGGTTGTAATGACCACCTAAGATCCTTATCCTCGGCTCCAACCGTTCAGCATGGGATGGCTCCTGGTGGCCAGCCACCCTAAGAAAAGCACCAACCCCCACCACCCATGCACGCAACCTTGGCTTCATACTAGACTCATCGCTCACCATGACCCTGCAAGTCAACACCATCTCATCCTCATGTTTCAACACTCCCCGCATGTTTCGCAAGACCTTCAGATGGATCCACATTGTAACCAGAAGAACGGTCACCCACGCCCTCATCAGCAGCAGACTGGACTATGGCAATGCACTCTACGCGGGTACAACGGCTAAGCTCCAGAGGAAACTTCATCGTATTCAGAACACCTCTGCACGCCTCATCCTCATCATCCCACACCACAAACACATCTCAGCCCACCTCAGAGACCTACACTGGCTCCCCGTTAACAAGAGGATCACCTTCAAACTCCTCATCCACATTCACAAGGCTTTCAACGACACAGGCCCTGCCTACCTCAACGAGCGTCTCACCTTCCACGTACCCACCCGCCAGCTCTCTCTCACCACCATCCCCTGCATCCATCGTACCACAACCGGCTGCAGATCATTTTCCCACCTCACTGCCAAAACCTGAAACTCCCTACCCATCAACTTATGTCTGACCCAGTACCTCCTGACTTCCAGGAAACGACTCAATACCTGGCTATTCGAGCAGTAGCAACCCTCCCCCCAGCGCCTTGAGACCCTAACGGGTGAGTAGTGTGCTTAACAAGTGATTGATTGATTGATACTGTATAACTAAGAGAGTGGTTTTAGGACACATACTCCCCTCTGGAGATTGCATGCCCAAGTAAACTATTCTATGTATGTTTGTTGAGAAGGCTTTTTTTTGGTCATTCTCAAGCAGTAGAACGAGAGAGTGGGCATGGTCATTGTGAACCTACTAATGTTGTGTTATATGTATTTTCATTCATTTATACAGTAGTATACAGGCAGTTTTAATGACAGTGCAGATGGCTGGAAAGTAGTACGAGGACAGTTCTATTTCATTTGCCAACCAAGAACATATGTACTTCATTGACCAAGAATTCCACCTCTTCATTGTGTTGCAATGGCTCAGAGCCATCAAAGGTCTGCCCCTCCATTATGAAATGGGTTTGGTTGGCCTAAATACTTGACTTTTCTAACAATGTCAACCAACAAATTGCAAAAAGTAATATTTTTGATGGAAAATACTGCTAGCCGAACTGTTGTGATGTATTGCAGTTTTATTTTGTTAAAAACATAATATTAAGGTGAGGCATATTTGGCATCTAAAATGTGTAATGTACGTACGAGCTGCACAGACCACCAGTGAGGAGGCCAGTGGCACCATCAGTACAGCAGATGCTGCAGCAGTTAAAGGAGAAGTCCAAGCAGCGACAGGGAAGGACGGTGGTAAGTCACATTGCTTACTTACTGCAATTACTAGTATGCTCACTGCAAGGGCATTTTAACCCCCACCTCCCACACTTTAGCAGCAACAGCTAGGTTGACATCTTAATGACCTCTTCTGCCTGCAACTTAGCCAAATGCGTATAATGAATGCTAAAAATGCTGGGTCAATGGAAAATTGAAAAAAAGTCTGGAAGGTTAAAAGAAATGATGGGTGAAATGTTAGATGTGTGAGTGGGCAAAAGAATGTATAGGTGGGTGATAGCATGCATGGGTGAGTAAAAGGACGGATGAAAGGGTACATGGGTGAAAGGTTGCTTGGATGGGTAAACAAGAGGATGGGTGAAAGGATCCTGGGGTGGGTTAAAGGATGCGTGAAAGAGAGATGATGAAAGGATGCAAGGGTGGGTAAATGAATGGATGGGTGAAAGCAAAGTATGGTTCAAAGGGTGGATAGGTGGATGGATGGGTGGATGGATTGTAATAGTAAAACAATGGATGAGAGAATGTAAAGATTAAATGGTGGGTATCAAAAGGTGACTTGAACAATTAAAGGATGAATGGGTAATTGCTTGGATAATGATACAAAGGAGTTCTTCTGGATAGGGACAACTACGTTGCTTGCTTGGTTTCATAAATGTTTTGGTTCAAAGTGGGGGATATTTTAATTTTCTGTCTACTCCTGTATTTATTGAGCAAGGCAGATATGTATCCCACCCATCATCATTCATCACCACACTGCCCATGGCATTTTGCCACCTATGATACTTCAATGTGGTTCAATTCGGCACTGCAGTGTTGGCTGTGCAATGTGCATCTGTTTCAGTTAATGCAGCATTTATAATGTTTTCAATGCATTGCAATTTGCAAACTGAAAACAAAGTGTGTTTCCCTTCCCTCCCAGTGCCCACTTAGTCACCATACCTCCTATTACTTCACTCCATTATTCTTTCGTAAGTTCTGTCCTAGCCTACCAAAAACAATGAAAAACCCTTTTCTGGCATGTGCCACATTTTTCTGGGCAATTAATTCACGTGTTTCATGTCTTCCATAATGGGCTGAAGCCTCTTCAAATGTTTCCTTGTTAACATTCATCCACTACAATGACTGACTATGTCAAAGCTTAGGCACATGATGATGATCAGTGGCATGCCACAACTCTATAGTAAAATCTCTTGCTGCCCTGCCTAATCCCTCTAACTTACCATGCAGTAGAGTAAGTTAAGTTTCCTTTCTTTACTGCCAAGCAAATGTATGTGTTGGAAATAACTTGCGGTGGAGGGTGAGGCCAGGCATCAAAGTGGGACTAACTGCCTGATTTCAAATTTTGTGCATGGGATGCTCTGTGACAAATGTGGCAAATGCAATCTACATATCCCATTCTTTTCCCTGTACTGCAGTGCATCATTTTTCCCACTCTTCTACTAAAAGCAGGCAGGATATCCGCATTTTATACATGGCGCGTCTGACATAGTATCATTATTATTCATCTGCCTTTATGGAGTCAGGGTAGAATTGAAAAGCATTTGGATAAGAACATTGCCATTAGAATTGAACTGAGACAATTGCCCATTACAGCTGCCCCAGCTGCAGACTGAATAGAGTGGCAACGTACCCAACAGTCTAGCAAGCGTACCTCTGTTAATTTAGCACAAAAGAATACTTGCACTCAGCAGTGCATAATGCCTTACTCTTTAATGAGCAGAAATGTATTTCCATTTTCCTGCACATAGGCCCTCATTACATGTTTGGCTGACTGCCAAACTCATACCGCCATCAGGCAGCCTGTGCCGCCAGAACACCACCTGCCCTAAAAGGAGTTCACCACAGGGATGGCAGGCGGAAACAGCATTTTTGCCCACCAGTATTGAGGTGAACAGGGCCTTAACATTGATACCGGCTCCTAATCAAGCCAGCACCAATGTGGCAGTGTGGCGGCTGTAGCAGCAACTATCGTACTTTCCACAATCCCGTAATTCGGGCAATGGAAAGCGCACCAGGGCTGTCCATGGGGGCCCTTGCGCTGCCCATGTCAAGTGCATGGGCACTTCAGGGGCCTCCATGGGGTCCCCAGCATCCCCTTTCTGCCAGACTTTGCATGGTGAGGCTACCGCCATACACAGGCTGACAGAAAGGGGACTTGTAATCCCCAAGGAAAACTGCTGAGACCGCAAGGCTGTCAACTGGTGGCAACCTGGAGGTGCCAACTGTCCGACTGTGGCACTTTCTGTGGCACTTTCGCCACGGTTGTAATGTTGCAGTTAGACTGCCACTTTGGCGGTGGTCCGAACGCGACAGTAACCCTGGCGGTCTGGTGAGGCCCAAAGTGTCTGTTAATTTTTCAACTGGGAAATCCTTTAAAAGAAAAAAAATAACTTTTTTTTTTAAATCTGGTGTGCTGTTATTTTGCCTTAATAGTTGTCAGCCAGTCAGTGCTTTGATGTAAGGCATGTGTGGGTAAAACAAGGCCCGGTGGCTTGTAATCACATCAAATTCGAATGGCCCTAGGGGACCAGCAATGTACTGCAACTGTACCTCTACATAATTTTAAATAAGAGTTTGCACAGAACATTGTTTACAATTTATCTTTTTTCTTTTTTTTCCTTCTTGATATAGCTATTCCTGCTAGTCCACCACCTACACAGTAGGAGATAGCAGCCCGGCTTAGGTGGCAGAGGTTGGTGGCCATCCAGGCAGAGTACCAATGGCTGGTGGTTCTGCAGGAGGAGGGGGCTGAAGCAGTTGAGGCTGTACTGAGCCCCAGTTCCTCCAGCCATTCACCAGCACCTCCAACCTCGTGGCAACAACATTGCGAGCGCCGCTGGAGCTGACGCTTCTGCCCCAGCCCACTCGGACCACCAATTTCACAGCAGTGTCCTGCACCAGCTGCTGCAGCTCAGCCATCGGATGGCATGCCTGGAGGAAACCAGGAGGAGCTCTAGATCCACACAGAGAACACCCTCTTCTAAGCCCTTTTTTATTTTTTATTTTGGTGGGAGGGACTTTTTTTGTGGGTGGTGATGGGGGAATTGGGAATGGTCGAAGAAACAACAAAAGGAGGGGCAAAAAATTGGATATTTGGAGTGAAAACTCCTGGTCCCGTGCGTAAAGTTCCCAATAGTCAATGAATCAAAAAAGATTACACACGGTTCCAAATAATAGAGAGGGTTTCTTTCAAGGGGATGGTTCAATCAGTAAATGGAAACCGAAATTTTCGAAGCAAGAGCCCTCACTCACCTTCCGGTGACATGCTTCATTATAGGGCCCAGCTCCTCGTCAGGCCGGCGCTGCAATGCCTGACGGACCCCACAAGGGGGCTCTTTGCCGGAGATCTTTTAAGAATCATGTATAGCCGGTCAAGAACAATAAAGTGAAGGATTGGTATATGGGAAAATGTTAAAAATGACTAGAGGTAACTAATAATGATTTTTACTCTAATGCTGATACCTCTGACATGATTAAAACCAACATGTTTCTCGCTTTTTTCTCGTCAAAAAATTATCTAATGCGATTCGTCAGGACCTAAGTACATACCTAATCCTTTAAACAATGGATAATCCCAAAAATAAAGAAATCAAAACCCTCCAAAAACTAATGGTAGGACCTCATCGGGGTGGTACCAGGCTCTAAAAATCCACTATGATTTTAACAGAAATCGGGCACTGCTGGACCACCTACGCCTGTTCCTGTCCCCCGGTATTCAGGGGCTCTTATTGGGAATTGGGAATGGACCAGGAGTTTGGACTTGATTGGACCAGTTTTCTTTGGACTTTTTTTTTAACATTGGTTAGGGATGAGGTGATTTGTTTGGTGGAGAGGGGTGGGACTCTTGTGGGTAGGGAAGGGTGGGTTTTGAAACGTTTCTTCATATTGTTCAAACTAAAGAGAAAAATGTATTCTTCTGATGCTTTATGCCTGAAGTAGCTTTTGGTGCATTACATTTACTTTGCACTGCTGCATTTTCATGCAGGCTGTTTATTTAAATCTGTTTATCAGAGTGTATGTTTAATTAGATACAGTTAGGTATACCCATGTCCTATTACCCTCTGAAACTCTATTATTGACCATTAGGAAGGTAGGGTATGCTGCCATAGCCTACACTTGCTACAACCAACTAGATAAATAAGAAATATCAAAGTGCTTGTCTGCAATAGAAGTTAGTTACTCATGCCCATATTTATACTTTCTGACGCAAAACTGCGCCGACGTAGTTTTGCGTCAAAAATGTTAATGCCATTTCTTTGCGCTGCTCGGGCATCAAATGTACACTTTGACACTCGGCAGCGCAAACCACTGGTGTGAGTAATTTTTTTTTACTCAAACCAATGAGTCAAGTCGTAAAGAAAAACAACGTTAAAGCGGCAAAAATGACTTTTATGCGGTTTACAATGTCATAAACCAGATACGCGCCTTTTTTTGCCACAATTGCGTAAAAAAGTGGCGCAAAATGTGCAAAGGAGCCCCAAAATGGATCCCAGAAGCTGTGAGAGTCCCAGGAAGATGACAACTGACCAGCAACCAGCCAGGAGGACACACACAAGACCCAGGAGAGTGAGAAGAAGAAAAGGAAGTGTCGGTTCAGTGCAAAGGAAATACTGGTGAAAGAGGTGACGGAAGATGACTACATTTTTGTCACCTCTAAATTGCCAATTAGAACGAGAGAGGCAATTTGGCAACAAATTGTTGACAAGATAAACAGTGTGGCAGAAGTACGGAGAACAGTCATCGAGTGCAAGAAACGCTGGCATGACTGCAAGCGCAGGACCAAGGAAAAGATGGCAAGGAACATGAAGGCAGGACTGTAGACTGGAGGTGGGAGTCCAGCACTGCAGGAGGCCCTGGACCACATGGAGGAGATGGTGGCAGCCGTCATCCCGGAGGAGATTGTCACAGGGATTCAAGGACAGGACAGCGCAGAATACAACACAGATGCATGGTAAGTGGCATGGGGAACTAAAATGCCTAAATGTTAAGCAGGGGGGACATGCCTACTATGCAATGCATGTAAGTCATGATAGTCAGGGAGTGGAAAGGGCAAAGGGCCACGGCACGGTGGCATGGGCTGTGCAGGGCAAACCTGGGGCACATTACAACACTACACCAACAACCTTTGCAGTGTGGTATGCTGCAATGGCAAGGATGTTGGAAAGGCAAAGCCAGTCCAGGAGGGTAGGGTACAACGTAAAACTGTCCTGCTGCCACACAACAGCTGGCATTCTCGCTACATGAACTAGGGCTCAATAAACAGTCTCAGGCCATATCCGCAAGTGGAATTTAACATTGACAACAGTGCCACTTCCACCTCTGCTGTGTATGCAGGTCAAGTAGCTAATGGCACCTACGTGCCCTTGGATAAAACACAACAAATTAGAGGGTTGTGGATGACAATGTTATCAATCCACTGTAATCAATAAAAATATGCTAATCCTGTCAAATGCAAACGTCCATAGTGGCTACAAATATCAGTCATTGTCATAAACATTATGAGGTACACAGCAGTAATGTCATACCCATGCTGCACATGTCAGGGACCACCCTGTGCCTGGGTCACAATAGCTGCAATGACACCGTGCAACATCCCAACTGACATAATGCTCAGACAACAGCATTGAGGTGTAGGACATATGTTTTCACCTGCACAGTCAGAAGAGGAAATGGATGACTGCTAGGACCATCAGTGCAATCCAATGTAGCACACATTACCCAACATCAACATTACACATTACCAATGCTGACATCTGTATTGTGCCATGCCAATGCTATACATAGTATATTCTAGGTCTCAGCAACATATAGCTGGATGTGAAATATCAGAGACTGGAGCAGTTCCAGATTGTCAAGTGTGATGCAAGTGCCATCAGAACACCCACAGCGAGTGCAAGGCCACAACATGAGAATGGAAGTAGACGAAGGGTTGAGTTGTACAATAAGGTGGCAACATGCAATTTGGGCAGAACCTACACCTAGAGGATGTGACGCAGACAATTCCCCAAACTGCCCACACTATATGTGACATGCAGGTGGGGCATAGGCCTGGGAGAATGCTAACAGGAACAATGAACTGGAACCAAGATCACAATGTGCAACTAATAGGAAGTCAGGCATGTCACGTTACAAATGCCACAACACAGACACACTAATTGTACTATATCTCATTGCAGAGAATTATGGTTCTCCTGGGGATATGCCTCTCCTGGACTTCCCTGATGACATGGATGACGAGCTGACAAACATCAGCCAGCAGACCCTCCAAGATATTCTTGTAACCCTCCAGACCCCACCTTCAGTCACAAGGAGGAGCAGAGAAGTAGCAGCAACCACAGCGGAACCACACACCACCCCAATTGTACGACCTGCCAGCTCCAACCCAGCTGAGGACTCTGACGACACTGGCACCAGCTTTGAGAGGACGGTAGTTGGAGTACAGCGGGAGCTGGCCAAGGAGGTGCGGGTGGGGATGCAAACTATGGCAACCAGCCTAGAGGGGGTGCTTTCGTGCATGATGTCATCTGCCGAACAAGCAGCAGCCATGCAAGGGCGAACATCTATCTTGCAAGAACTTCAACAAAGTGTGAAGGAAATCAACACAGCAGTAAGGGAGTTGACACAACACCTCCAATAAAACACCTTTCAATGCGTGCACAAATGCAATATTGACCCCGTCAGAGCCGACCTGGCTGCCTACCCCAGTGATGTAGCTGCTATCCTTAAGAACCAGCAGCTTCTCCTTGCTGCAGTACTACCCTTAATAGCCCCACAGTTGGCAGCTACCGGGATTTCTGACTCCACGTCTTCAAACACTGAAGTGTGTGCTGCCCATTCAAACCCACCACCACCAAGGGCAGAGGAGACGACACACACATCAGAAGATGAAGACAAGGAACAGATCACCTTCATCCGTAACAGTACCCGGTAGCACTAGTCCTTGCCACATGGGCACTTATAACCAAGGTCCTGTGCTTTGTAACATGCCAGTCTTGCAACAGCTGCTCACAAGCACTGTTCACCAGCCCACTGTTTACCTTGACACTATGCTCTGTGATTGTCTCTAACTACCTCATTGGCAATTCATGTCCCTCTGCACTGTATGACTCTTCACCCCAGCATGTCTAATGACATGCCCTTTTGCACTTGTGTAGTAACACAATAGAAGGCGTCACACTAATGGACTCACAATCCTGGACTATGTAACTATAGCACTACAGCACTTTAAAATAAATAGCACTTACACAACCACTTTGTCTCACATCAACCATAAGGGAGATTAGTGATGTTTGCTTCATGTCAATACAATTGCCTTGAAAGATTGTGGGCTGATAACTATGCAGTGGGGTCTGGATTGTACCATCATCTGCCCTTCATGAGGGTTAAATCTGAAATAAATAGAAACATTACAGCATAATGCTGTGTTGGACAGAGTACATTTTCTTCAAGGGATGTCTTAGCAAAAAATCATTGTATTAAAATTTTTCTTCCAGACAATCTTTAGGTATGGGACATTTGGCTCAAAACTTTCATTACACACACCATACAGCAGGAATGGATGTGTACGAGTGTACGTACAAATAAGTAACCTGGCAGTACAATGTAAGAAATGACCTTATCAGGGTTCACATGAACATCAGGCTGCAGGCAGACGTACCACAGTGTTCTCAATACCAAATCTGGTCTCAAAGTATGACAGATTGAAAACATACATCCAAACGTAAATACACCATGGGAACCATAGTAACCTTGAGTGGTGGGTGCAATGGATGGCAGATTCCTAGCGAAATATCTTTAGTGTAGCTGCCAATGTGACAGCTCAATTAGGTTTTGGAAGCAGGATGGAACACAAATGCAAATACTAAATTGACATTGTTCACCCATGTCAAGGCCCTGATCCCAAAGCATAAGACACATACTGTAAAAGGAGTACCTACGTATTTATTTAACTGTAAAAAAAGGATGCTAAAACCAGGGGAAACACCTTAATTAACCTAACCTATCCTAACTACACATTACCCACAACTGGCCCAACTACCCTAAGCTAAACTTACTTATCACATTTAACGAAACACTCTAAACATCAACCTCCCACCCCCCTTATATGACGGGACAAAGGGAGGACAACATATACTAACCTAAGCACAGACTATCTTATCCTAAACAAATATATATATTTTTTGTTTATATATATATATATTTTATTTCAATACACAAAAACATCAACATCATGCCCACTCACCCACCCACAAAAAAACACATGTAAAAATATCATACCCTCCACCCCAACCCACAAATACTAACTAAACTAACAGCCTATTCGAACCTAACACTCAGCCACCTAAACCCACTATATATAAGAACCAGGAAAGAGGAGGGAGGAGAGGGAATCATGGCTGAGGGTCTCCAAGTCACAGGTTTGCCCTCCACAGAGTCTTCTTTCTCCCACACACTCTCCTGTTGATCTGGGACACCTCCTGCTGCAGCATGTCCAGTCTGCGCAACATCCGTCGCATGTCACATTGCATTGAACAACATTCCATATTCTCAATGACTGCAGCAGGGGTGGTCTGTGTGCCAGTTGTGGATGGTTGTGCAGTTGCATTTTCCATGCTTGGAGGGGGCGGTTCTGGGGCTGCTGTCAGTGGTCCAGGAGCGGAGGATGTTGATGGACCTGCAGTGGTGGCTGTCATCCTTACTGCCACTTGGGTCGTAGTGGTGGTGCTGGTGGTGGCGGCTGTTGTGGACACTGATGGGCCCCCCTGGGCAAATGCCCTCCACACCCCTGAGGCTCTCTCATGGCGATAACGCCATTCCATGTGGCAGAACCCAGATTCTACATCCAGAATAAGGCGGTAACGCACCAACCTCCTTTGGAATTCATGGATCTGGTTCGCATCCATATTGGCTGCTGTTGAAAAAGATAAAGCCAAACATTAGTTACATCATTGTGTGACACAACTACGGATGATAATCAAAAATACATCTAATGTATATGAAACAGGCCATATCACAGTACAGATCACAGATTCTCCCTGAGGAATACATGCCAACGCAGCCTACACATGTCCTGTCTAACAGCACAGTAATGCTCAAAAAGATGTGTACACATTTAATTGCTCTGCCATTAGTCACATAACAAATGCTGCAAGTCCTCCACATGTGACAGGCCAACTAATGACTATCTTCTGGATGACAATCAATGGCCACAAGACCTGTGATTTGTAAATGGAATTGCCAGGATGGTATGCAGTTGCTAATCAAGAGTGGGTATCCTAGGTTGGAACAAATGAATTACAGAATTACATGTCTGTGTACTACACTTGGATCCTCACATCTAGGCACACATATTTCATAACCCTAAGCCTGTGCCTCAGGAGGGGATGAACAAGCAACACATACTTTCAAAAATAAAGGACAGCAAGGAAGCTTTGGACAGCTGTCCATGGGTTTAGTCAGTCCACCAAAGGTAAGGACGGTGTCCAACTAGGATAGAAACAAACATTTGACAATCCAATCCACATTTATGTTCCTAATTGCGGACAATTGTCAACATCATTTGATACCACCAATACCTGTCCTACAAGAAGCACAGAGATGCAAGCACCTATCTGGGCATTAGCTGAGTGCACACCTATGTTATTGTATTCAAGTGCCACATAAACATAGACCAACATGTGTAGCTAGATGCTGCTAGCAAGTCAAACATATAGTCTAACATGTTCATTAGTGAACAGGGAGGCTCAAGTTTGTGGGTAATACTTTGGCATCCCTACTCTGTGTGATTCAGGGTATGACTTGCTGACTAAATCATGAAATTGGCCCTCTCCACAAACAACAAATGTCACCCTATTCACATGGCCATGCCAACAGGGCTGCACTACCATCCCAAAATATGACTCTACGCCACTGGTTGTCCAACTCAAATATAGAACAAGCATTTACAATGCAATGGGTCTCGCGTTTGCTCATGTTAGAGCTGACCGCGTTGTAAACTCCTAACCCGACTTTTCACCTATCGGGCAAAAGTGCATTTATGTACATAACCCGAAAAAGTGAAATTAACTACTTAAAGCGCTCAACTTCTGCCAAGCGAGATCGCGCTCGTAAATTAGAGAAAAAGAAGTCCACGAGCCCAATGGAAAATAGCGAGCCTTGACGTTTTCTGTACTTGGTCGCTGCGCTCGAGGAGGGCTAGCCACCGGAAAAGGCATGACCCATGAGTGCCTTCCACTAATGAAAGCAAGCAGATTTTATTAGGCAAGCCCATGAACCAATAAAAAACACTGACGTGAATTTGACAGGGTTCCGAGCCGTTTTCTAAATACTAAAGCGTCTCGGCTCGATACGCATGCGCGAGCGCATGCAACGCAGGCTCGACCCTAAAAATAAGTTAAACTCCAGTCAGGTCACATATCAGATCATGTGCCAGCACATCATACCCTGCTATGTGTCCAACACACAGGAGTCAATCACACAACAGCTGCAAACGCAAGACAGAACTGAAATATCAACACTTACTGGATATGTCTGGATCCGCAAATCGAGCCACTTCTCCAATTGTGTAAGGGGCAGGTCCACCTGTAAAGCATGGAAGGGTGAAATGCGCTCATTGTCTGTGCACTGTACAACATTTTAAAGCAAAATTACTGTGTGTGACATTATATCTGAAAGTCCAGTCCCTCAGGCATGATGATACTCCAACATTCATACCACTGCAAACATGTATAGACTCCAGTGAGTGATACACACACATATTCACACATGCAGTGGCCCTAACTATCATGTTGTGACAAACATGATTCAATTGGTTGCAGACTCATTTATAGATTGTTCTCCATTTCATCATTTGTTGTTATGAGAGACATGCAAAGCCACATTCCTGGTGCACTGCAATACCAGTCACTCAGGCATTGTGGCTTGCACATCAAGGGGCAATCAGTTACTGTGTGATGCTCATGTGGTTTGAGTTAAGCTCATAATTTATTATGCTTTCTATGGTCCCTTACATGTGGGCCTGTGTTGTGTGTAGGTTACATATGCTACATTTACAGTGTACCCTGAGCCACATATGACACCATAATGGCAGGGATCCTGTGCGTTACTTGATGACAATCTGATGCTAAACATGGATTGGCCATTTATCTAAATTAATACAACAAAATATGATGACAGTGTATATTTTGGTCATCCATGACAGAATGCATGGACACGGGTGTAGTCATTACACCTGAAAAGTGTCACTCATTGCCCTGTACCCATATTGGGTTTTGGAATTCACAGTTAGCCTCATTCATCATCTTACATTAGCCAAGTTGGGAGATCAGCGGGCATACAGCAAACTGACACTGTCCCATTACTGAAACATGGTTTAGCAAATGGCACACTGTGTCAATCATGATGATGTAGGTTTGAATTTGTATGTACCCTGGGAATGGCCGCAGTCACAGGAATGCTGGACTTCTGATCTTAGCATTCACCCATGTCTGTAATAGCCTTCGTACTGGGAAGTTAGCTATTGTACATATGCTGCACTAGATCAGCAGGGGTGTACCGAACATAAAGTAGCAAAGTATTTGGGGACTTTATATGTATGATGGAATTGGTCAGGGGTCCCTTGCACAACATAATGCAAGTAATACATTGTAACCATGCATTCCCCAACTTCAGGTATCCCATGATGACCCAATAACTTATGAGAAGTGCATAGCTATAAAGTAACACAGATGGCGAATGCATCAGCTCTGTTACAGCTATTGTGCTCAAGGCCAATTTAAAACACACAGGAGCATTGAACAGAGGGGCAGGGATATTTGTTATTCCTCAATTTGTAGTATTTGCTTCATGTTTTACGCTACAGCTATGGAAAGTACACCAAACATTTAGATATGAACCGTGTGCATTACTTTGGCATCTAATCTTAATTTAATTGCAGCACAAACCAAGTCAAACTATCAGCCTAAGATATTACCTGAGGTTAGGAAGAACTTTGTACTTATGGCCCGGAATACAATTCAGACATGTATTCAAAATAATTGGGGACCACATTAATTCCTTGCTTTAGCTTTTGAAATGCATCTCTTTCCTGGTACACTCACAGACCATGGATAAAACATATGTTTGAGCCGCATTACCATCATCTATTGACATGAAAGCAGCACTAATTTCCAAGATCAAGTTGTGTTTTGTAAGTTTGTGCAGCTGTTGCGTCAACAAATGACGGCAATATGTAGCAATTATTGTATAACTCAGGACCACTGTATGTTTAACGTGCATTCCACATGTCCAAAAACATTGCCTGTAGCATATCAACAAATTTACTACTGTCACTACAGAGTATTTAAATGTGCACATTGCTCTGAATTGTACTCACCAACAGGGCTACCAATCACAACACCCAGGTGGTCCAGCAGGTCTTACTCTCTGGCAACAAGGTAGCCTAGCGGTGCTTCAGTTGGTGGTTGTTGTGAAGTGTGTTGAAAATGCGATGTAGATGGTACAGCACCTTCGACCACCTGAGCCTCCTTGCCTCCGTGTGATGCCCCTATATGACCCTGCTACCTGCTTCAATGATCAGGGGGAGGAAGTGGCACACCAGCCAAATGAATGTCCCCAGCTCCTCCTCACCCATTCTCCCCAGACGTGGCCTACCCAGCATGACAGAAATAATAGTACTAATAAAGGGTACAGAGGAAAATAAAGGGAAAGGAGGGATGAAAATGAAATTAAAGTAACCCACAAACAGCCCAACTGTCCCCAAACTAGCAATACCCACTACAGACTCCCAACAGTACAAAGACAAAATTAGACACCAAATATGACAAATACACACTTACAACGAACAACTGAGACAATTGCTAATAAAACAGATGACAAATAGGATGGCACACAGGAGACAAAAGCACACATTGGACAGACAAAACTCTCAGCACAGCCACACAGTCTAGAAAAATCACAGACTGCAAAGTGAAAGTGAAAGTACACCCACTGTACCATTTCTGTAAACAGGATATCCTATTACATCACTTCCTGCCTCAAATGCGGTGTGTTTTTATTATGATGCATCAAAATTTTATGATGCTTACAGTCTGTGCGTCAATTTTTTTTGACACAAATGCTTAAAAATGATCCCACATTCATAGTTCCAAATATTTTGCATTGGTAACCAATTTCATGGGGTACAGCGTAGGAATTACCGCTCTGGGCCAATGGATGTATAATGGCTGTGGGCATCATTTTTCTACGCATATGCGGCGATTTTTGACTCATATGTGTCTTTTTTGATGCGTTTGCATCAAAATATGGCCCTCATTAAAACCCTGGCGGTCGGTGATAAAGCGGCGGTAATACCGCCAACAGGCCGGCGGAAAAAAAAATGGAATCACGACCATGGCGGAAACCGCCAACACAGACAGCCACTTGAACACTCCGACCGCCACGGCGGTAGCAACAAGCACCGCGGCGGTAACTGCCAGCAGACAGGCAGAAGCCAATGTACGGCCAACACTATTACAAGGCACCAATCAGCTAGCTTTTGCGGGGCGGTACCAATGCCATCAAAAGCACAGCGGAAACAGTCTTTGGAACAGAAACCACTCACCTCACGACACCCAACGAGGAACCAGGACGCCATGGAGCCAGAGTTACAGGTCCTGTCGATGCTGGTCTACCTCCTCATCTACTAGGAACATCAAAGACGCCGGCGACGACTACGTGAGTACTGCACCTAGCACGCAGGGGAGGGGAGAGGAAAAAGAGAGTGACACACACATGCAACACGCAACACCCCCACCCCCACCCACAACAACATTCACACTAACACATCCAATTCCATCACAGATACACCCTGTCACCCCCTGGAAGAACGCAAGGACCAAATAAAATTAGTTCAACAAGTGTAATAATTGAAAATTGAGATAGGTAAAGATAACTTCAAAACATCAGTATATACAAATATTCACAGCAAGTAAACAAGTCCGTATACTGTCCCATTAAATGTCCGTGGACCAGTTGGCCCAAAAAGCATGGGCAAAGCCCACACATGACACCTTCCTCAAAATAGAGAGAACACTGCAGGGGCATCAGGTCGGAAAGAAAAACAGGCACCTCAGGGGGAGGGGAGAGGGGCACCTCAGCTGGATGATGGGACGATGCCACTGCTCCTCGAGGGGGCTCCATGCCCACTGCCTAGTCCTGGAAAGTGCAAGGCCACAGTCTCTCAAGTCGGTGGTTTGCCCACAGCTTGCTCCTGGGAAGTACAAAGTCACAGTCTCTCAGGTGGGTCGTTTTCCCACTGCTTGGTCATTGGGAGTGCAAAGCCACAGTCTCTCAAGTGGGTGGTTTCCCCACTGCTTGGTCCTGGGGAGTACAAAGCCACAGTCTCTCAAGTGGGTGGTTTGCCCACTGCTTGGTCCTGGGGAGTGCAAGGCCACAGTCTCTCAAGTGGGTGACATGTTCCACTGGTTCTGGAGGGGGCTTTGTGCCCAGAGTGCTTCATCCTGCCAAGGAAAGTGATAGTGGATGCTTTTCTCCACTGGTTCTGGAGGGGGCTTTGTGCCCAGAGTGCTTCATCCTGCCAAGGACTGTCTTAGTGGCTGCTTTTCTCCACTGGTTCTGGAGGGGGCTTTTTGCCCAGATTGCTTCATCCTGCCAAGGACTGAGTTAGTGGAATGCTTTTCTCTACTAGTTCTGGAGGGGGCTTTGCGTCCAGAGTGCTTCATCCTGCCAAGGACTGAAATAGTGGATGCTTTTCTCTACTGGTTCTGGAGGGGCTTTGTGCTTAGAGTGCTTCATCATTCCAAGGAAAGTGATAGTGGATGCTTTTCTCCACTGGTTCTGGAGGGGGCTTTGTGCCCACTGATGCTGCACCAGCGGTGTGGCAGTTCCCATTCCCTCACATGGGAGTCTGAGCCATGAGATTTACCAGTAACAGGTAGCATGATACTCCATGGAGGCAGAGACACACTCCTCTTTGCGATGACTTAAGCTGCAAACTGCTGGTAGTGCCAGTGTTGGTGATGGTGCCTCATGTAGTGTGTGCGGGGTCCTGGACGTCTCCTGCAGCCGTGGAATCCTGCACACTGGGGATGCTGCTGATGTCCACTGTAGTGGCACTGGCTGGACACATCACGGGGCAGGTAGCGGTGGCTGCGGCGGTGTCTGCGGCGGAGATGCTGCCGGTGGTGCAGGTGTCTGCACTTGTGGAGGGAGACACCAGGCCGTCTCCTGCAGCCTCAGAAGGCTGTCCACTGGGGATGATGCTGGTGACTGTAGTAGAGGCAGCATAAGTGCAGGTGGCGGTGCAGATGGCGGTGCAAGTTGCGGCCATTGCAGCGGTGGCTACCGCCATACAGGTTGCTGGTCTGTCTTGCAAAAGGTGTGACACCAGTCCCTCACCTGGAGGCTCCATGCCCTGAGCTGACTTCCCTTTGCCCTTGTGTCCTTTCCCCACCTTGGAAGTCGCTGCTGGCACCTTGGCACTGTCCTCTTTGGTACTGGAAGAGGCCTTGCTGGGTGGTTGGTGCGGCTTCTCTCTTCGTGGAGGAATGGGGTGGTCCTTGGATTCACTGGGTGGCACACTTACAGCCCTGATGGGTGCCACCTTCGATGTTCCCAGACTTGCAGGGACCACACTGGACGGGGATTTGGTGGCTGAGGTGCTGGGCTGGGATCTAGTCATCCTGGCCCTAGGGGAAGGACGAGGGGGGGAGGTGTAGGGAAGAGGTCAATGGCAGCTAGGAAAGGTTTTTTAGACACACTGGGATTGAAAGATTGAGGGGGTTTGGGAGTGGAGGAAGAGGTAGTGGCTGCAGGAGGTGTACGTCTGCTGAGTTTGGGTGAAGGTGCATGGGCTGGAGCCTGTTGTGAGGTGGATGGCTGTTGAATGGGTGTGTGCCGGCATTTGTTTACTTTGGGAGGAGGATTCACAGACACACTGGGAGAAGACACAGAGGACATGTGCATGGTTGTGGGGGTGGTGATTGCACGTGAGCGGTGTGTGGTGATGGGCATGCTGGTGATGGAGGTAGTGGCTGAGGATGTAGTACATGCAGGTGTGAGTGGAGATGAGACTGGTAGGGAGGTGGACAACGTGGAGGAGGGGGACACAGTGGAGGCAGTGGATGTTGCTGTGTCTGCATTGGTATGGTGTTTGTGAGAGTGCCTGTGGGATGTGTGGTGCTTATGTTTGCCTGAGCCACTCTTGTGTGTTGATTTGGGTCAATGCTGGTCTGAAGGTGTGCTTGGGATAGGCTGGGGTTGAGGGGATTGGGACTGGGTAGACGAAGTTGGAGGGGAGAGGCTAGACACAGGGACAATGGCTGCCATCAGTGCTGAGGCCAGAGCCTGAAATGCTCTCTGCTGGGCTGCCACGCCAGAATGAATGCCCTCCAGGTATGCATTTGTTTGCTGCAAATGCCTCTCAACACCCTGGATGGCATTGAAAATGGTTCACTGCCCAACAGTGATGGATCTCAGGAGGTCAATAGCCTCCTCACTGAGGGCAGCAGGACAGACTGGGGCAGGGCCAGAGGTGCCTGGGGCACAGGAGATACCCACTCTCCTGGGTGAGCGGGCACGGGAAACACGCTGAGGGGCTGCTGGGAGGGTGGTGCTGGTTGGGGGGTTGCGACTGTACCTGTTTTTGCGGTGGGCACAGAGGTGCCCTCCACTGCAAGGGAGCTCCCATCAGAGGAGGAGTCGCTGTCGCTGGTTTCCCCTCCTGTCCCCGTCGTTGAGCTCCCCTTGCCCTCCGTCCCACTGGTGCCTTCATAATCCATACATTCACCTGTGGGATCCAGCTCCCTCCGTCACCGGTGCCTCTGCTCCTCTGCTCCTCTGCCAGATGATGCAAATGCACACAAGGACAGGGTGATAAAACAAGAAGGGGGGAAGAGAACAGAAAAAACACATGGTCAATGCCAGCAACACTACTACCGTTGGCAGACACAACACACACGGAGCAGCAGCCCTATGCACTAGGCCACGCACTAGCAGTTAGTAGAAAAATCACCTGCCCATGAGGTACTATGCCTAACACCATTTGCTGCATACCTGGAACCCCCAGGAGCCTGACTAGTTGTAGATGCTCACTATCACTATTGGGGTTGGAGTGCCTCAGAGCCTGCCTCACAAGGGACATACCCTACCTAGTACGGCCTGGCCTAGAGTTATCCACAGCCCACAACCCCCATCCAGACACTTTGTAAAGCGCACAGAGGCAGCTGAATGACACTGTACTCACCGCCTTGTAGCTACTGAGATGCCCTCAAGCGCCCATCCAACTCCGGATATGCCACGGCCAGGATCCGGAACATCAAGGGGGTCATGGTACGATGGGTACCCCTTCCTCGTTGGGAGGCCATCCACAGCAGGGCCTCGGCCGTCTTCTAGCTCAAGCTGCGCAGGTCCTCCCATCTCTTGCGGCAGTGGGTGCTCCGTCTATGATAGACCCCCAGGGTCCCCACTTCCTTGGTGATGGCACGCCAAATACCCTTCTTCTGGTGGGCGCTGACCTACAGGAAAGGTAAAGTAAGACTGGATTTTACTCCCCCGTCCAGTTCTTCTTACACATTGGCCACAACTTTCCAACCATGCCCTGAAACACATACACTGAGGCCCATATTTATACTTTTTGACGCAAAACTGCCCTGGCGCAGTTTTGCGTCAAAAATATTACTGCCGGCTAACGCCATTTTGGTGCGCCGTGTGGGCGTCAGATTTATACTTTGACGCACGGCGGCGCAAACAACAGGTGGGAGTCATTATTTTTGACGCACATTGCGGCGTCAAGTCGTAAAGGAAAACTACGTTAATGCGGCGGAAATGACTGTGGGTCGATTTACGACACGGCAAACCGGATATGCGTCGTTTTTTTTTTACGCAATAGCGTCAAAAAACACAGCGAACACAGCCATTTCACCAGAGGAGAGACAAAATGGATCCCAGATGCCACTACAGACCCCAGGAAGATGACAGCAGACCAGGAACCAGCCAGGAGGACCCACACAAGAACAGGACATTTTTAAGAAGAAAAGAAAGTGTTGCTGCAGTGAAGAGGAGCAGGAAATTCTGGTTAAAGAGGTGACGGAACACCAGCACCAACTGTTTGTCACATCAAAGTTGCCAATCAGTAGGAGAGAGGCTATATGGCAACAAATTGTTGACAAGATTAACAGTGTGGCTGAAGTACGCAGAACAGTCATCGAGTGCAAGAAAGGCTGGCATGACTGCAAACGCAGAACCAAGGAAAAGATGGCCAGGAACAGGAAGGCAGCACTGCAGGCTGGAGGTGGGAGTCCAGCACAGCAGGAGCCCCTAGAACACATGGAGGAAATGGTCGCAGCCATCATCCCTGAGGAGATCGTCACAGGGATTCAAGGACAGGACAGCGCAGACTACCAGGAGACAATGCACATGCAGGGTAAGTCACATAGGGAATTGAAATGCACTAATGTCAACTGCAACCGGGGGGGTGAAATACCTGCTACACATTGCATGTAAGTCATCATATACATGGAGTGGCATGGGTAAAGGGGCATGGCATTGGGGCATGGCCCGTTCTGAGAAGACCTGGGGCACACCATTACACAACACCAACAACAGTCCCATGGGGGCATGCTGTCATGCCAACGATGGAGCAAAGGGAAAGCCACGTCAGGAGGGAAGGCCACTACGTCAAACTTACATCCTGCCACTCTCAGCCAACATACCTCCTACATTAACTAAGGCCCTAATAGCAATCCTCTAGCCAAACCGACAATTGCAATGTAACTGTGACAACAGTTGCCACTACCACCTCTGATCTGTGTGCAGCTCAAGTAGCCAATGGCAGTAACCTCCCCATGGAACATACATACCTAAATTAGGGGGTGAGGATGACATCTGCAACAATCTCCTGAAACAAGACAAAGGCCCCAGTACTGTCAAATGTCAATGCCCATAGTTGTCACGAACATCAGCCAAAGTAAACAACAATAGGAGCGACACAGCACTGAGGACACACCCATGCTGCATATGTCAGGGTCCACCCTGTGCCTGGGTAACAAGGCAACATCACAAATGTCATACTGCTCAGACAACAGCATTTAGGAGAGGACACATGTAACTGGTCACTGAAATACACCTGCACAGTCAGAGGACGAAATAGGACACTGATACGACTATCAGGGCAATGCAATGTAACACACATTACCCAACATCAGCAGGACACATTAACAATGTCAACATCCATATCAGATTATAACATTGCCATGCATAGGACAAGCAACATGTCAATTACATTTAAGTCGATGTGAACGGTCAGGGATTGGGGCAGGTCCTGATAGTTAAGTGTGCTGCCAGGGCCATCAGAACACCCACAGCCAGTGAAAGGTCTCACCATGAGAATGGATTTTCACAGAGGGTCGAGTAGGACAAGAAGGTGGCAATTCTCTATTTGGCATTAAGCAACACCTAGAGGCAATGAGGCTGACAAGTCTGATAACTCAATAACATACATGTGACACACAGGTGGGCCATAGGCCTGAAACAATGCCCATCTGAAGGACTGCAGATATTAATACAAAACAAGATCACAAAGTGAATTCATCAAAAGGCAGGCACGTCACGTCAAAATTGTCACAACACAGACACACTAATTGTACCCTGTTTCATTGCAGAGGAAGATGGATCTCCTGCCGATATGCCTGTCCCAGATTTCCCTGATGACATGGATGACGAGCCAATAAACATTCCCCAGGAGACCATCCAAAAGGTCCTTGAAACCATCCAGACCCCACCTTCAGTCACAAGGAGGAGCACAGAACAAGCAGCCATCGCAGAGGATCCACCCACCACCCCAATTGTAAGACCTGCCAGCTCCAATACAGCTGAGGACTCAGACGACACTGGCACCAGCTTTGAGAGAACTGTAGTTGGAATACAGCGGGAGCTGGCCAAGGAGGTGCGGGTGGGGATGCAAAATATGTCAGCCAGCCTTGAGGGGATGCATTCGCGCATGATGTAATCTGCAGATCAGGCAGCAGCTATGCAAGCCCTAACATCTATCTTGCAGGAACTGCAGAAAACCCAGAAGGAAATCAGCACAGCTTTAATACAGTTGACCCAACACCTACAACAGCAATCCTGTCAACGCGTGCACGAATGCATCATTGAACCCCTCAGGGCCGACCTGGCTGCCTACCATCATGATGTGGCTGCTATTCTCAAGAATCAGCAGGCCCTCCTTGCAGCAGTACTGCCCTTAAGACCTTCACAGGGAGCAGCGACCGGGATGTCTGACGCCACGTCTTCTAACACTGAGGTGTGTGTTGCCCCTTCACAACCAACAACAACAAGGACAAAGCAGGCAACACACACATCAGAAGAAGAAGACATGGAACAGATCACATTCACAAGGAAAAGTACCCGGAAGCACTAGTCCCTGCCACATGGCCAACTATTACCAAGGTCCTGCGCTTTGTAACTTGCCAGTTTTGCAACAACTGTACTCAAGCACTGTTCTGCAAACCACTGTATATCTTGTCACCCAGCCCAGTGATTGTCTCTCTCCTACTCATTGCCAAATCCTGTCCCTCTGCACTCTCTGAAACATCAACCCCAGCATGACAAAAGCATTTTGGTAAACCCTTGTGTTGGATCACAATGGAAGATATCACTATAATGGACTCACAATCATGGACAATGTACATATAGCACTACAGCACTTTTCAATAAATAGCACTTACACAACAAATCTGTCTCTGGGTAATGTGACATATCAACTGCGCAGTAGATAATTGAAATGTCCCCACTGTCAAATAACGTAGCTTGACAATACAACTGTCCAGATATTATGTAGTTAGAGAAATCTGCACAGTGACCATGATTGCATCATACTCTGCCCATCCTGAGGGAATAAACTGATGAAGTGAGAAACCATACACCACCATGCTGTGTTGAACAGAAGAATGCTTCCTCAGGGGATAACTAAGTCATCAAATAGTGCCCGCTAAATGTTGTCAACATGCAAAAATAACACAATAAACATGCCACACTAATCTAAGTAAACACTAAATAAACTGCACAAATGAAGGTGTCTGAGTTAACATACAAATAGGTAATCATGCCGAACTGTGTCACAAATGATGTATGAAGGTCATGAAGACAAGAATACAAGATTGCCAATGAGAACTCATCTTATAAGTGTGTGCATGATCATCACACTGAAGTCAGACCTAAAACTGTTTCCCCAATATCAAGTCTGGAAGCACTGTTAGTGACTTTGAAAACACACTTATCAACAGAAACAGATTGTCATCCATATTAACTGTGATTGGTGGTTGCAACAAAGGGTAGACACTTTGCAAGGTAGCTCTGGGTTAGCTGCCAATCGTACAGCTCAGTTGGGATTTGTTTGTAGCATTGGACACAGATGTTATAGTACAAAAGAGATGTACACGGAATTCAAACCCACAATTAAGTACCATTCAACACATACTATTAAGGGGTAACCAAATATTTATTAAAAGCTAACCATAGATGAGGAAACTGATGGAAAAATCTTACCTACCCTAATCTACCCTGACTACTCATTACCCACAACTGTCCCTAACTAACCTAAGCTACACTTACTTATCACATGTAACGAAACATTCTAAACATCTACCCCCCAACCCCCTTATGAGACGGGACACATGGAGGACAACACATACTAACCTAAACACATACTATACTATCCTATACAAATATATATTTTTTTGGTAAATGGTTTTTTAAATGTTTTTTGTGGTTTTTTTTTTAACACACAAGAACCCCAACATAGCCCCCCACCCACCCACACATGTAATAAGTCAAAAAAGAAAGAAGCAGGACCCCATACCCCCACCCACTAACACTGACTAAACTAACAGCATATACTAACCTAACACTAAGCCCCCTAAGCCCACTAAATATAAGAACAAGGAAAGAGGAGTGAGGGGAGGGTATCACGTCCATCTATTCAACTGTCTAGAGGTTGGCCCTCCAGAGTGTCCTCTTGATATCCTTGACCCGCCGTTTAATGTGCTGCACGTCCCGGCTCAGGTGGCTCACCTTGCACAGCACTTTGTCCATCTTGTTTTCAAGTCTATTGAAGGCTGCAGGGTCAACAGCTGGAGCAGTGGCAGTCTGGGTACCGGTGGACGAGGTCTGTGTGGGCTGTCCTGCATCGGTGGCAATGCTGGGGCCAGGAAGTCCAGCAGATGTAGATTGAACAGAGGCAGCTGTAGGTGGGGCCACCTGGCTCAGATTGATGGTTGTTTCTGTGGTGGCTGTGGTGGGCACAGTAGGCCCACCCTGTGGGAAGGCTCGCCATGCCCCGGAGGCACGTTCATGGCGATATCGCCGGTCCATGCTCCGGAACCCCGACTCCACGAGCAGGATGTGCTGGTAGCACATGGCCCGACGCTGAAATTCACGGACCTGGTCTGGAGTCATGTTAGCTGCTGTGAAGACAAATGCAGATATGCCACATTAGTAACTGCATTGTGTGAAACAGCACAGCAAGTTAATCAGACAATACATCTACTGTACTTCTAACAGCTCATATCACGATACAGACCATCGAATGTCCCTGAGGAAGTACATGGCAGGCCAGACAACAAAGGTCACATCACACAAAGCACATTCATAACCCACAAGATGGGTAACAACTGGCCTTGACTTGCAATATGAGTTCTGACAGTTAACATCTAAGAATCATGCTGCATATCCTCCACCAAGAGCTGGGCTACAAATGTCAGTGTACGGAAAGCGAAACTAAACCCACATAATCTGCAAGTTGTAACTGGACTTTCCAGAATGGTACCAAGAGCCAAACCTGAGTGTGTATACTACTATGCAACCAAACCGTCACTTATTCACAGGTATGTGTAACATACTGGTAGCATCAATACTAGGTACCCCATTCACAAACCCATGGCCGTGTTTGGGGGGGGCGGTAGATACACAACTATAATTTGCCAACAACATGTTCACTGAGGAGTGTATAGGCTAATCCACACATGTTTGTCTCTACAGACACACCACAGGTAAGGTCTATCTACATTTTGGAGTCAGCAAACCAGAGAGCACTCATAGGGTCAGACATATCAGGAAAATCAGAACTTAGTACACAAAATATACTTCCAGTGAGGCCTGACTTAAATCAGACACAGAGTTGCTAGAACACCCATGATCATGAATTGCATGCACACCTAGGCCATTACACTCAGGTTCCACAGACTTCATGCACTACATGTGGAAGTACATGATGCTAGGAGGCTCTACCTACTGTTTCAAAATTACTTAGGTAAATAGTGAAGCAGATGTCTATTGGGAAGCTATTAGCTCCACCAATCTTAGAGAATGTCGGTCTGACAGGCTGACTTAATAGGGGCTGACTTCCATTGCAACTCTTGGTGATACAAGTGTCAGAGACATGACTATCCCCTGTACTCACAGTGGGGCCTACAGGGATGTCCTACAATCCCTACATGATACCATTGGATACGCATTGGCTAACTCAAAACATGTGAAAACTGCATTCCCACTCATGGAACAAGTGAAAAACTTGCCCACAGCATCACACCTTGCTATGCGTCCAACTCACACGAGTCCATAACCAGCAAACACAACACATAACAGACATATCAACACTTACTGTAGTGGTCGGGGTCCTCAAATGTCCCCACCTCTCCCACAGTGTAGGGCGCCGGTCCACCTGTAAGGTATGAAAGGAAGAAATGTGCTCAAAATCTGTGCACATTGCAACATTTTCAGTATCATTTACAATGTGTAGGCTGAATAAGGAAATGGCAGCCATTCAGACATGATGGTACTGCATCTGATATATCACGGCCAACTTGTACATAGCATGGGTCTCCTGTAACAGTTACACACATATCTGCACACATACATTGGCCCTAACTATCATGTGGTTGCAAACTTGCCCCATAATTGGTGAGCACTAAAAAATATGGAGTGTAATTGTCTTATCATGTGCATCCAAGAGAAACATCCAACGCTTGGTTACTTGAGGACTGCATTACCAGTCAAACATGCCTTGTGGCCATGACACATTTAGTGCACATAGGCCCAATGTACAGAGGGAGGGGCATGGACTCCTGTAAGCCATCCTATTGTTACAGTATAGTCAATTGATGTGGCCAAGCTATGGTGATTTGCACCAACCATGGAGATGTAAAGCCATGTGCATACACTTGGACTGCCATCCATATTTGGATTGTGGCTCAAACGATTCCAACAAACATCTTACGATGTTAGCTGAGGGCACCTTACACCTTTACACGATGTATTCAATTCATGAACTGACATTTATCCTAAAAGATTAAGAAACACAATAATCCCACACATTCATAGTACTTCTGTGAACGCTTTCCTTCCACACTCACCAGACTCACATGAGACCAATGTTTGAGCCACTTTGCTATTATAAATTGTCGTGAAGGCAGCACTCATTTTTCAGCATCATGTAGTGATTCTAAAGTCAGTCTAGCAATTGAGTCAACATAGTTGGCCTAAATGTTGGCACATCTGTACTCTCTGTCAATAATACCCTATATAGACATGATTGGCTCCTATTTTGTTAGCTGTGCTGACAGAAAGGCCGCACCAATTTCCTTCATGGTAAAGATACCTGTAAGTTTGCTGAGCACGTGCTACCTGACAGCTAGCAATTGTGATCCCTGCCATAGTGCATCAATGATCCCCTTATATTTCCCCAAAATTACACACAGTCATCAAGTTAGCTGTCAGACATTGCACTAATCCACTGATGTCACTACAGAGCTTTCATTTGTGCACAATAACAATAGTCGTACTCACCAACAGTGCCACCAATCATGATTCCCAGGTGGTCCAAGAGATCCTGCTCCCTGGTGATGAGGTCAGCCCACCGGTGCTTCAGCTGGTGGTCACTCCTCTGGCTGGCATACACACGCTGCAGGTGATGCAGCACCTTTCCCCACCGGATTCTGCGTGTCTCTGTCGGGTAGCCCTGTATGACCCTGCCCCCTGCCTGGATCATGAGCGGCAAGAAATGTGTCACCAGCCAGATGAAGCCCCCCAACTCCTCCTCCCCCATCCTGCCAAGACGTGGCCTACCAGACATACTTATAATTGAAGAGAAGGAATAGGGGTAAAAGAAATAGAAAGGGGAAATGGGTGAAAGTAGGGGTAAAAAGACAGAAAAAAAGTAAACCTAAACACTAAAAGAGCCCAACTATCCCCAAACTAACACTACCCACAACAGACTCCCACAAACAAGAAATACACAAGATAAATGGACAAATGTAGACAAAACGCAGTACTACAGTATACACAAACAAAATTTATTTCACAAAATGACTTTACAGATAGCACTCAGGACAAAAACAGCACAAAATCTCTGGACAACACTCTCTACACAGCCACACAGTCTAGAAGGATCATAGATTGCAAAGTGAAAGTGAAAGTACACCCACTGTACATGATCTGTAAACAGGATATCCTATTACTTCACTTCCTGTATGAAAAGTCCCGCCTTTTTCGCTTTATGCGTCATTTTTTGTTGCACAAAACTGTATTTGCGTCATTTTTTTTGACGCACAGACGTGAATATTAACCCGCATCCACATAGTGATACATGGACTGTACAAATATCTGGATGCAGGCTATATTTCACTCCTTTGCGTAAAAAAAAATGACCTAAATACAGTTTTGGTAAACAAAAAATTACGCACACCGCTAGGGACGTCAAAATTACAGTGCATTAACTGGTTTGGGGCATTTTTACTTGTTTTTTGGTAATTTCACATTTGGAACACATCAGAGATTGGCTAATTGAAGACAGTATGGTGTTGATGGTGTATGTTCACATGTGTGACATCATACTGCAGCGAAACATCATCCACTACACCCTTCACAGTATGTTTACAGTTGGCTGACGTCATAGATGGTCATAAGTGTGGCCTACATATATGTGTGGCACAAATTGTGCATTTTTGCCATAAGGAGAGGATAGCAATGTGACGCACATATGTACAATACCTATTTGCCTTTGGCTCAAAGTGTGTGCTTTGACAACTAATTTGTTGGTTGACTAGGTGTGTGTGTACATCACATGAAGCATTATTGTACATTTGGTTTTATGAATGTGACGTCCATGTGTCCAACCCTAAGATGCAAGTAAACATTGGAATGAGCAAGGGCATGTGTTAGTCATACATGTAACAAAACCTGCAACGTATACTTCCAAGTTTTAGGGTCACGTAGACATCACATGTGACATAGCATGCACCAGATGGATGGCAGACACATGTTCATGTCAAAGGTCGACAATTTCTACATCCTATGTCCTAGAGTATTGGTGAGAGCTTCCTAGGCACTAGTTGATGAATCCCACAGTGAGTCATACACATGCATTGAGGAAGTGGGTACCATGTTGTTTGCACAGACAGACAAGGTTCAATCTCATATGTATGATGACACCACAGTTGAGGCAATAGAAGTGAGCCCCAACTAGCAAGTGTCTGTGGTGGACCAGCATACAAGACAGCACGTGTCCACATATTTCCAGTGATCAATTGCACATAGGTGTCTTGTTCATGTGTGTGGTCCAATGACGATCCTGTAGATTTTTTGGGATGTAATTTTCACAGTTCGGACCAGGACTCATCATGAGTCATTGGCAGCTATTCCTGTAACTACTGAGTATCCTTTGTTGATCAATGTGAGTAAAGTAGATGTGGACATGTGAACCAACATGTGGATGGTCCCACCCTGTCACTAAAGACGTGTAATAAGACAGTCAACAGGGCAACCTTGGTGTGCTGAGTGAGATAATGTCTCAATTATCATGTTCCAGCAGGTGTCATTACAACATTTGTACACAGGTTGGCCTCTGCACTTCCCACTGCATCTGGCAACATCATAGCCTCTGTGCTGTTTATTCTCGCAGCTATTCACCACACACGGCCCATCACTATGTTGTGCGCACTGTGATGCTGTGTGTGAACTGTCATGGTTCTGACATTTGTGTATTAGTCATGTACATTATCAGAGGTTGCTGGTTGTGCTGAAAGCCCTGTACCCAATCCCTACCTATGACCCTGGGACACTGTCACACTTTGTCATTCATGCATAAATGCAACCCAGAAAAGGGATGGGCCATGATTTTTGCATTTCCAAGAGGATTTAACTCAAATGGTACAGTTAAAAGGCAGATGATGCTATACAATGTATTTGTGTATGCATGGTAGAAGCCCATGCCCAATGCCCCTGATGAATGGCAGGTTTGCTAACGCAAGTGTGGTACATATGTAGACACAGGGATACTTTAGTGTGACGCACAGACAGTTGCCAGTCAGGCTGACAGAATGCAAGATGATTCAGGAGCAAGCTACTGGACAAGTTACATAATCAGTGGACTGACTGAGACTGTTTGGAGGACAAACTAGACAGTTGACTTGTCAATCTGTGTATGTCCTGTGTTTTTGAAGGTGACAAATGAACCCAAGGGCTGTGTTACACGGCTTAAGTACTATCAATGGTTGACGATGTATTTGACATAATGGCAACTCCTATGCTGTTCCAGGCATCATCAGGGGCAGTGCTTTTTGTAATGGGTGGTGTGCATGGAGGTGATCACAGGTGTGGGCTGCATCTGTTTCCCACCAGTCTTGTAGGTGAGACTTGCATTCTAAGGGCCAACAGACATTTTCACAAGGGGAATCAATCTACATGTGCTAACAGGGCTTTGAAACTAGAAGACAGTGTATAAATTGACCTGACGTCCATGCAGTCAGATGTTCTTTGACAATGGCATACCATAGGAAAGGGTGTAGCACACTGGTTTGCTAATGTTGGTCTGTGTTTGTATATGAGGTATTATCAGGGTACACATCTTAGTATTCCAGGGACCTCTTCCGACAGGTGGGTTGTTACCAGGTGCATGGGTGTGTAATGAGTTTGGAAATGGGCTGACATGTACATGGAATGTCATGTGCGCAATGCATGTCATATGTGTGGCACCTGTGCTGTCTATGTTCTGCTTCTATGGAACTCTAGTCACAGATATTCCTTGCAAATATTGGATGCAGTTGGACTAACTGCTGTCAAGGGTCTTGTCAGACATTCCTGTTAGTGATGCCAAAGCACATTGACTGCCTCATGTATGAGGCTTGTTTTCCCCTTATTGAGTGATGGTGTCATAGTTGTGTGCCATATGCTGCGTTGGACCTTGCTTTCAACATGTATGTGTGAAATAGTTGTGGTCCTCTGCTATAGGCCTTCAAAGGAGATATGTACATCATATATGTCATTAAGAGTGTGTGTGTATGTGACCATTGTATGTTAGGCATCACATAAGTTCTGGGATGTTCTGTGTCCTACTCAGTATCTCAGCAATGCTCCATGAGGCAACACTCTTATTCTGATAAGTAGAGAGGAAGGTGTGTAAAAAGGAATAGCTAGACCATGATATGGTGATTATAATAGGTGTTTATTTAAATTTGTTAACTAAAGTGGTGAAGGTGATCATATTCAGAAGAAATTATTTACAATCTGTTGCCGCCTGCGTATACCAGCAGCTGTGTTCTGTAGTTCCCCCTCCTGTTGCAGGCCGTCATCCTCCTCTTCAGGCATGTGTGGCTCTGGTTCCAGGAGGGGAATGTTTCTTCTGATACAAATGTTGTGCATATTGACATGTGAGGATGATCCTACAGACCATCTCGGGGGAATATAGGAGGCTACCACCAGTGATGTCGAGGCAGCGGAACCTTGACTTGAGGATGCCGAAGGTCAGCTCGACAATGCTGCGTGTCCTTCTATGGGCCTCGTTGTATGCACGCTCTGCAGCTGTACTCGGGTTGTCAAATGGTGTCATAATCCATGGCTGGATGCCATACCCCTGATCAGCTGCAAGACAAGATGAATGGGATCATGTTGATGTAGATGGCACTATTGAAAAGACCTTTAATGGCAGTAGTTGTCTTGTGTTGTCTGTGACTCTTTTGTGTACTAATGTGACATCCTATGCTTGTAGGCTATACCATCTGCATTGTGTTGTTTCCTTGGCTGAACAAGTGTTTGTCTGCTAACCGTTTGTCAGCAGTATGTTTTGGGATTTTCAGTACAGTGTGCCCTCCCTAGCATTGTGACTTGTGATACAGGTGTCCGTGTGTCTTCACTGGGGGTGAGATGATAGTTCCATGCACAGTTAAAATTTAAAGTGTTGTTAACACGTTCATATGAAAGTACCCTGGACATCCCATACCTTGACACTTATGCAATGCATTAATGTAAAGGTCATTGGGACACTTACAATTTGCAAGGTGACATTTAGGCAACCACACTCATTGACGTCTTCACATTAGGCTGTACAGTAAATTCCGATGTGTGACAGGTTCAATGGTGACTTAAGAAACATGGCTAGCGATGTCAGGACCTCAGTGTGTTCCTGTTGATATGTTGCTGTTGTGGTTTATGTGTTGTGTGTCCTAGAGGGTTGCTGTGCAGTGTGTATATAAGTAGGTTTTTGTACTTACCAACAAGTAGTCCATTGCCATTCCGTCCATCCTGGAAGTGTTGATTGATGGTGCAGTGACGGAAGATGTATGAGTCATGTACACTACCAGGATATTTAGCCACGATGTTGGTGATCAATCCTTGGTGATCGACTATGGCCTGCACGTTGATGGAATGTGTGTGCTTCCTGTTGCGGTAGAGGTGTTCAGTTGCAGCAGGTGGCACAAGGCGTACATGTGTGCAGTCGATGGCACCAAGGACGTGTGGGAAGCCACTGATTGCGTAGAACCCCTGTTTAGTTTCCTGCTGCTTCTGCAGTGTGTTAGGGAAGCAGATGCAGCGGGGTGTCAGTCGAATGATGGCGTCCAGTACTTTGGGCAAAAAGGCGGAGAATGATGGTTGTGATATTCCGCTAACCAAGGCACCAGTTGTTTGAAAAGAGCCACTTGCCAGCATGTGAAGTACGGCAAGCAGCTTTGTTTCTGTTGGGATAGTGCGGGGTGTCACCAAAGTGGGGGCCAACTGCTGTTCAATGTTTCGCAGCAGCTGCTGAATGGCCTGCCAGTTCAACCGGTACCTCTGTATGATGTCGTGTTCCCTGAGGCCCTGAAGGGTTGTTCTTGGGTGGAATATCCTCTCCTGCCTTCTGCCCTGCCTTTGGGGTCCCTGCTGGTGTTGTTGTAGCTGCTGTTGCTGCTGCTGGGCTCTGCGTCTGCGTGCATGTTGGGTTAGAATCACCTCCATGGCTCCCTGTTGCTGCTCTGCTGCTCTGTTGTTTGTTCTGTGTGTTCTGATTAAATACAGGTGTGTTTGCCCCATTTTAACGCCTGCCCTGACCCAGGCGTTAATTTTTAATGCAAATCGGGCTGTGCGTCATTTTCTGGCTCCGCCTCCCTGCCGTGCGTAATTTTTGCCCGAAAGCATAAATACGACGCACGGCCCTTTAAGCCATTTTTTGGACGGGAACGCCTACCTTTCATATGATTAACGCAAGGCGGGTTGCTGCATCCAAAAAATTACGCACACGGCGGAATTTTGTCGTCTGCGGGCTCAGGCGTCAAAGTTTAAATACGGGGCAACGTTTGCGCTGATTGTGCGTCAAAAATTGTGACGCACAATCGGCGCAGACGGAGTATAAATATGCCCCTGACTATCCTCCCATCAGGCCACAGCCCCACCCCATTTATCTTCCATCCAGGCCACTCCATACAGTAGTGTCCCAGCCACCATGCACACAGTAAACTCACCTGTTTTTCTGGAGGACCGTAGAGTAGCGTGTACTGGGGGAGGACCGCATCTACCAGGTTGTCCAACTCCTCCGCGGTGAAGGCAGGGGCCCTTTCCCCAGACACTGTAGCCATTGTCGCTTCCAGACTCAGATCACAGTAGCACTTGCAGTGTAGGTCCTCTCCAGTTGAAGGTCAGGTATCAAGTGAGTGCACAGATAGAAAATGTCAGTCACGTCCACGGCGGTGCGTACCGTCACCGCCAGCGTACATTGTCATTGCCTCCTGGAACCCACAGGGCACAATGATAACTAATGCTGAATTGCATAGCGGTCTTTGTCCGCCTACCGCAACGCTGCACAATTCCAGCGCTGTTACCTCATATCCCCTTCTCCCTCTTTACAGGTCAGGCAGCCGCCATTTCAGGGGGGCACATGGCAGGGCACAGAACTGCGTCACAGCACTTTTGGGCAGGAATACAGACAGACAGCGCAACACACCGATGAAATCACAATAGTGCAAAACAGCCTTGTGCAACCTATGCGGAATATGACCCTCTGCTCACCATTCTCCTCCATAGGGTACATCCACAGGGGCAGATGATGAGATGGCGTCATCCTCCAGTGTACAGAACCCTGGTGGATCTGTCGACAATGGAAGACAGACACATCATTATCAACTACAGACTTCATCGTACCACAATCCATGAACTGTCTGCCCAGTTGGAGCCTGACCTAATGTCAGCTATCCGCCATCCCACAGGAATCTCCCCTCTAGTGCAGGTCCTCTCAGTGCTCCACTTCCTGGCCAGGGGTTCCTTTCAAACAACAGTGGTCATGGCATCAGGGATGTCTCAGCCAAAGTTCTCTAACGTGTTGTCCAGAGTGTTGTCTGCCCTGCTGAAACACATGCACAGCTACATCGTTTTCCCCAGGGTGGAGGAATTGCTCACAGTGAAAGGTGACTTCTTCGCCCTGGGACATATCCCCAACATCATTGGTGCTACTGATGATATGCATGTGGAGAAATTAACAGGTGTACAGAAACAGCAAAAGCTACCATTCCATGAATGTGCAGATGGTGTGTTTGACAGACCAGTACATCTCCCATGTGAATGCCAAGTATCCTTACATGGCTTACATTTTGAGGAATGGCAGCATCCCTTATGTGATGGGCCAAGTCCAGAGGCACAGTGTGTGGCTAATAGGTGAGTCGAAGGTCCACACACAGTTTGAATAGGTGTCTGGATATGGGAGAGTCCCTAAGGGTTTGTGTATGTCTAACAGATACCCCTCGATATTTGCAGGTGACTCTGGTTACCCTAACCTGTCATGGCTACTGAGCCCAGTGAGGAATCCCAGGACAAGGGCAGAAGAACTCTACAATGAGGCACATGGGCGAACTAGGAGGAATATAGAGCAGACTTTTGGCCTCCTGAAGGCCAGGTTCTGGTGCCTCCATCTGACAGGTAGCTCCCTACACTACTCACCGAAGAAGGTGTGCCAGATAATCGTGGCATGCTGTATGTTGCACAACCTGGCTTTGCGACATCAGGTGCCTTTTCTGCAGGAAGATGGGCCTGATGATGGTCTTGTGGCAGCTGTGGAGCCTGTGGACAGTGAAGAAGAGGAGGCAGAAGAAGAAGATACTGTAGGACATTGCATGAGTCTGCCTTTTTACCTCTGTGTGTGGACCCTGACAGTTCACTTTGGCTTTCCTTTTCACAGATCTGGGTACCACATTCTGCCTTCTGCTATGTTCACTGCTGCCCAACAACTGTCATACTTTGGTATGTGCAAATGAACATTGCCATTGTTATTTGTCAGAGAGGTTGTAATAACACATTTGTGAAAGTACAGACTGACTCCAGATAGTTTTGTGACTCAAGGGAGTTTATTTAAGTGATAATCAGTGGAGGCGGATGTGCAATGGGCTGGGGTGATGGTGGAGGAAAATCCATGGTAGAGTCCAGTCTCTTGGTATCACAGGTGCATTGTCCCAGGAGGCATAGGAAGTGGGGCAATGGCATTTCAAGGGGGTCAGGGTGACATAGTGGGACAGGAGGATGACAATCAGGAGAGTCTTATTTCCTGGCGGGGGTCTTGGTAATGTTCTCTGTCTTGTGCCTGGATCGCAGGGACCGTTTGCGGGGTGGTTCTCCTTCTGCAGGGAGTGGGGTGCTGGTGGCCTGTTGGTCCTGTGGTGGGACCTCCTGTCCACTAGCGCCGGCGGACATGGAGGGCTGTTCATCATTCAGGCTAGTGACAGGGGCCCGTTGTTGTGCCACTGTCTCCTTCATGGTGTTGGCCATGTCTGACCAGGGTGGTGTTAATGGACTTAAAGTCCTCCCTGAGCCACAAGTACCGTTCCTGCTGCAGCCGCTGGGTCTCCTGAAACTTGGCTAGTACCATGCCCATGATTTCCTGGGAATGGTGGTATGCTCCAATGATGTTGGAGAGTGCCTTGTGGAAAGTGGGTTCCCTGGGCCTGTCCTCCCCGTCGCACAGCAGTCCTCCCATCTTCCCTGTTGTCCTGTGCCTCTGTTCCCTGAACCGTGTGCCCACTACCACTGACCCCAGGTCCCTGATCATCCTGTGTTAGTGGATTTGCCTGGGGTCCCTGTAGTGGTGGACACACTGCTGATTGACGTGTCCTGGGGACAGTGGCATGGGCCTGCTGGGTGGGTCCTGTGGTGGTGTTTCCTGAGGGGGGAGGGTCAGTGGTGGTTTGGGACTGTGGCAGGGGAACTGACTGTCCAGAGGTCCCTGATGGTCATCTTGATCCAGGCGTGCAGAGCTGCTGTCGTCACTGTGGGACTCTTCTGTGGGGGGAGGCCCTCAGGATGCATTATTGCCAAGACTTGCTCCTCCCATATTGCTAGTTGTGGGGGAGGAGGTTGGGGTCCACCGCCAGTCCTCTGTAGGGCTACCTGGTGTCTGGATACAATGGAACGCACCTTCCCCCTTAGGTCGTTCCACCACTTCCTGATGTCATCCAGTGTTCTTGGATGCTGTCCCACTGCGTTGACCCTGTCGACAATTCTCTGCCAGAGCTCCATCTTCCTTGCAATGGATGTCTGCTGCACCTGTGATCTGAATAGCTATGGCTCTGCCCGGATGATTTCCGCCACCATGACCCTGAGCTACTCCTCAGAAAACCTGGGGTGTCTTTGAGGTGCCATAATGTGGTGTGGGTGATGTGTGAGGTGATGTTTGTTGTGATGTGTGATGTGATGTGTTGTGGTGTGTTCTTTGAGGTGCGTGGATATTGTGTGAGTAATGGTATTGTGTGCCTCTGGATGCTGGTATTGTCTTTGCTACTCTCTCTCTCTCTGCTTCTTCCACAACTCTGGTTGTAAGGGGTTGTGGGTAGTGTGGGTGTGTGTTTTATAGTGGTGTGAGTGTGTGGGTGTGGTGTGTGTATGTGTATCAGGTGTGTGTAGTTTTAATTATCCAATGTGGTTGTGTTTTGTAAATGTGTGTGTATTTTGAGCGCAGCATTGTGTACCGCCAATGGATTGGGCGTATTCCTGTTGGCGTGACAGTGTAGGTTTTCCTATCGCCAGTTTATCACTGACCTTTGGTGTGGCGGACTTGTGTGGGTGTCTGTATTGTGGCGGATTACGAGATGTGGTTCATAATACCTGTAGCGGATTTCCACCGCTGCAATGGTATGTTGGTGGCCGTCAGCACGGCGGTAAGCGGGATTTACCACCAGGGTTGTAATGAGGGCCAATATGTCTTTTACTGTGTTTGTGTCATTTCTCTAATTTCTGAATGACATGAAAGCTGTAACTGTACAGAGATGGGCTGTTTGCACCTGCATTGTGTGTTCCAGTGTTTGGGCACGTGGCAGACCACACTACTGCGGACCATGATGCTCATGTTGTTGTACCGCATGAGCACTCTTCACTGACGCAATAGATATCCAAACCTTTTGAATAAAAATGAGTATTACCCAGTTTGAGCAGGTTGTGTGTCAATAGCAAATAGCAAGGCTATGCAACGTAATACATTTACTCATTGCCTGTGTGTTAATGTCTGTGAATTGGCTATTTCAATATTTGTTGGGCCTCTGTGTGAACGCCACAAAATGCGCTTTCATTAATGTGCTTGTATGCATGTGTTGTAAATGTGGATAACCATCAGAAACTATTCAGTGTAGACATGAGTCAGGATATGTGTTTGTCATACACGTAGCATCTAATGCTGTGTGAACTACACTGACTTTTGGGACAATACATCTACCATGACAAACTATGCACAGGATAGTTAGAGGAAGGTTGGTAATGGCAATGAGTAAGCCATCACATGTACAGGAATGCTGGATACCACATCCTGGTAACTTGTTTGTATACTAGCCCTGAGTCAGTCACTTGAAAATGCTATGTAGGTACAGTGTTTGTGACACAGAGTCAGAAAATCATCCAAAAATGTAATGTCACTCCACAGTTTGAGTCCTATATATGACCTATGTTTCTAGTGTGGCTCTTGAGGACCAGCAGACTAAGCTGCATGTGTTCACATATTTTCAGTGGTTAATAGCACAAAGGTGTCAAATTCAAGTGTGTGGCCATGTGTATCCTGTGTCGTTATTGTCCTCCATGTTGTCACTGTTACGTGCATGTCTACTCATGAGTCTGTGGATCCATTCCCTGCATGAACAGGGTATCCTTCAAAGCAGAAATGACCGAAAGCCAAAGGGGAATCGACTGCACACATGGGAATAGTTGAGCTATGTCATTGCAGAAGTTTTATGAGGCTGACAGCAGGGAAACCTTGGCATGCTCACAAACATAATGGATCAGTAAATAGAACTCGGCAGCTTTCATCACATTTGTACACAAGGTGGTATTGAAAATTCCCACTGCAACAGGGAACATCAGTGCCTCTGTGCTGATTAATCTCACAGCTAGTCACCACGCAACCACCTTCATTGGGTTGCAGCCAATGTGAATCTGTGTGTGGACCGTGAGGGCACAAACATGTTTTGTCCTTTCATGCACATTAGCAACATTGTTTTTTGTGCTGGAGGCACCATTCCCAATCCATGCACACAGCCATAGTACTATACAAAATACTTGTGGATTCATCATAGAGCTACCAGACACAATACCCGAGGAGGAAAGTGAGGGCATGGAAAGCAAGTATGAGAGAAATGTAGCCACAGGGAACCTCTATGGTAACACAAATACAGGAAACAATCAGGCTAACAGGATGCATGCTCTGTCAGGAACTAACATGAACAAGGACAATGCACAGTGAGCAGACTCAGACTGGGAAAAGCCCGAACAACAATGTGGAATATTAAGACTGGATTTTTGCTGTCGGCTGCAACGTTACACAATAACCCAAGGGCTCTGTTACACAAGTGGTTTATACGGAAATGTACAACAAGGATATATATAAAATGGCAGCTTCTAAGCAGTTCTAGGCAGCAGCAATGGCAGTGCAGGTTCGAATGGCTGGTTTGCATGAAAGAGCTCACAGGTGTGTGCAGCTTGAGTTTCCCACAAGTCCTGTAGGTGTGAATCCAGTTCAAAGGACCAACAGTACCTTTCACATGGGAAGCAATGGACAGGTGATTACAGGTCCTACAGACTACCAGGAAGTGCATTTTGGGACCTGCAGTCCATGCAGTCAGATGAACTAAGCATGCCATACTAAAGAGGGAGCCACACTGGAGTCAGAATGTGAGTCTGGGTGTGTTTAAATGAAGGATTATCAGGGTACAAATACTCCTGTTACAGGGCCACCTAGAGAAGGGTGGGGAGAGACTGAATAAATGCCTGTGACTGAACTTATAACCTTGGATAGCATGCACAGGGCATGTCTTATGAGCAATGCGTGTCATACTTGGGACACTCGTGCTATCCATTTGCAGCTTACATGGACTTCTTTTCACACATGCTCCTTGCAGAGATAGCTGATGTCCCACTTACTGCTGTCAAAGGTGTGGTCAATCAATCAATCAATCAATCAATTTGTTGAGCGCACTACTCACCCCGTAGGGTCTCAAGGTGCTGGGGGTGGGGGGGATGCTACTGCTCGAAGAGCCAGGCCTTGAGGTGCTTTCTGAAGGACAGGAGGTGAGCCAGTCTAGGGCTTTGTGGCGAATTCCGGTGTCGAAGAGGCATGTGCGAAGGGTTTGGTGGCATACGGTGTCGAATGCTGCGGAAAGGTCAAGAAGGATGAGGGCAATGGTTTCACCTTTGTCAAGCCTGGTCCTGATGTCGTCGGTGCAGGCGATGAGGGTGGTCTCAGTGCTGTGTTTTTTTGCGGAATACAGACTGGGAGACGTCAAGTAGGCTGTTGTCCTCTAGGAAGCGGGAGAGTTGGATGTTGACTATCTTCTCTATGACCTTTGCTGGGAAGGGGAGTAGGGAGATAGGTCGGTCATATTTTAGGTCTTCGGGGTCGGCTTTGGGTTTTTTGAGCAAGGCGTTGACTTCTGCATGTTTCCAGCTTTCCGGAAAGATGACCCTCTCCAAGGAGTTGTTTTTGATGGTCCAGAGCTTGGGAGCGATGATTTGGCTGGCCTTACTGAAGATTTGGTGGGGGCACGGGTCTGTGGGAGACCCGGAGTGGACGGTGCTCATGGTTTTGGTGGTTTCTTCATCATTAGTGGCGCTCCAAGCGTTCAGTATGTTGGTGCAGTAGGGTGCAATGGGGTTGACCATGTCTGTGGTGGTGGTGGTGGGGGGCGGTGTTGCAAAGCATTCATGTATGTCTGCGATCTTGCAGTGGAAGTAGATGGAGAGGGAGTCACAGAGGTTTTGTGAGTGAGACGGTTGATGGGTGAGTTCCTTGATGACGTTGAATAGCTCCTTGCTGTTGTGTGCGTTGTTGTCTATCCGCTCTCTGTAGAAGGATCATTTGGTGATCCGGATGAGCTGGTGGTGTTTGCACATGGCTGATTTGAGGGCGGTGAAGTTGTTCTCTGATTGTTCTGGGTGCCAGGTTTTCCCAGATTTCTGGCATTCTCGATTGGAGGTCTGAAGTTCCGGGGGGAACCAGGGGGCTTTACTGCTGAAGCAGGTGCTGTTGGTTTTCTTAAGTGGGGGGAGGGTGTTGGTGCAGTCATCGAGCCATCGTTTGAGGTTGAAGGCGGCGGTGTTGGGATCGTTGGTCATGGGTGGTGGGGTTTGGGCGAGGTTGGAGATCAGCTGTTCCTTGGAGATCTTGTTCCACTTGCAGTAGGGGATTGGGTGTTGTTTGAGGTGGTTGGTGGGCCTTGCGAAGGAAAAGTGAACTCAGTGGTGGTCGGTCCAATGGAGTTTGGTAATGTGTGGGAAGGTGACGTGGCTGCTAGAGGAGAAAATGGCGTCAGGTCTGTGCCCGGCTGAGTAGGTGGGTGAGGTGACCAGTTGCTTGAGGCCAAGGTTTGCAAGGGTGTCCAGTAGGACAGTGAGTTGCAGTCCCTGGGGTTCTCCAGGTGGAAATTTAGGTTACTGAGGAGAAGGTAGTTCGGGGAGGCAGGGGCTGGGGGGAGATGATTGCGTCGGCGATGGCGTCGCAGAATAGGGGGTGGGAGCCTGGTGGTCTGTAGACGAGGGTTCCTCTCAGGATGGTGTTGACGTTGATGTGTATCTGGAAGTGTAGGTGGTCTGCGGCATCCAGGGTGTCATTGGTGGAGATCCTGATGGAGCTTCTGTGTATTATGGCGATTCCTCCTCCTGGTTTGTTGCTCCAGTCTCTGCGGGTGATCTTATGTACCTCCGGGATGGCTATGGCGATGTCGGGTTCAGATGAGGGGTTCATCCATGTTTCCGTGAGGAAGGCGACATCAGGGGATATTGTCGAGAGCAGGGCCCAGAGCTCGATGGCATGCTTGTGGACGGAACAGGTGTTTAGGAGGATACAGCCGAGATGGTTGGGGGGTCTGGCATTGATGTGGAGCTTGTTGGTTTGGTTGCAGGAGACGCGGCATGAGCGGCAGACGAAGGGTCCGTGGGTGTGCCTGGGATCCGCCTGGGTGCAGGCGGTGGGCCTGCCGGGGTTGAGAGCGTGGAGCTCTGCAGTGGTGTAGTGGCGTCTTAAGGTACAGGGGGTACGTGGGCCAGGGGGACGGGCGCTGGGTGCAGTCCAGGTGTGGACGGGCGCAGATGGGCTTGCCTCTGGTGCACCAGCGGCACGGCCGCACAGCAGCCGCCATTAAGAAGGGGAGGTGGGAGGGAGGAGCAGCTGGGAGGCAGGAGGGTGTGATGAATGGGGGCAAGGGGAGCGGAGCCGCAGGGGACGCATCAGCAGGAACCGGGCAGGACCAGAAATGGGCGGAGAAGCCCAAGAAAGGCATAGGAAAGCCAAACTAAGAAGGCACAATAAAAGACAAACTAAGAAGGCACAATTAAAGGCAAAATAACAAGGCACGATAGAAGGCAAAACAACAAGACACAATCAAAAGCAAAAAAAGGCACAAGTTGAGAAAAATGGAACAACAGTCACAGAAAGTACATAACAAGATAGGACCAACGATACTCACGACTACCACTAGGCACCAGGAATGAGGCACAGGCGGGTGCCTGCGGGTGGTGGAGGGCCTCAAACTCATGGCAGCAGCGAGGGCAGGGTCAGGAGCACGAGGGCAGTCTGGTGGAGCTGCTCATCGCGCAGAGTGGTTCCTGGACTAAATCAGGTCAGGTGTCACTCTGGGCAGCATGCAGCAGCTGCCATTAAGAAGGGGAGATGGGAAGGAGGAGCAACTGGGAGGTCATACAGGGAGTGCAGAATTATTAGGCAAGTTGTATTTTTGAGGATTAATTTTAATATTGAACAACAACCATGTTCTCAATGAACCCAAAAAACTCATAAATATCAAAGCTGAATATTTTTGGAAGTAGTTTTTAGTTTGTTTTTAGTTTTAGCTATGTTAGGGGGATATCTGTGTGTGCAGGTGACTATTACTGTGCATAATTATTAGGCAACTTAACAAAAAACAAATATACACCCATTTCAATTATTTATTATTACCAGTGAAACCAATATAACATCTCAACATTCACAAATATACATTTCTGACATTCAAAAACAAAACAAAAACAAATCAGTGACCAATATAGCCACCTTTCTTTGCAAGGACACTCAAAAGCCTGCCATCCATGGATTCTGTCAGTGTTTTGATCTGTTCACCATCAACATTGCGTGCAGCAGCAACCACAGCCTCCCAGACACTGTTCAGAGAGGTGTACTGTTTTCCCTCCTTGTAAATCTCACATTTGATGATGGACCACAGGTTCTCAATGGGGTTCAGATCAGGTGAACAAGGAGGCCATGTCATTAGATTTCCTTCTTTTATACCCTTTCTTGCCAGCCACGCTGTGGAGTACTTGGACGCGTGTGATGGGAGCATTGTCCTGCATGAAAATCATGTTTTTCTTGAAGGATGCAGACTACTTCCTGTACCACTGCTTGAAGAAGGTGTCTTCCAGGAACTGGCAGTAGGACTGGGAGTTGAGCTTGACTCCATCCTCAACCCGAAAAGGCCCCACAAGCTCATCTTTGATGATACCAGCCCAAACCAGTACTCCACCTCCACCTTGCTGGCGTCTGAGTCGGACTGGAGCTCTCTGCCCTTTACCAATCCAGCCACGGGCCCATCCATCTGGCCCATCAAGACTCACTCTCATTTCATCAGTCCATAAAACCTTAGAAAAATCAGTCTTGAGATATTTCTTGGCCCAGTCTTGACGTTTGAGCTTGTGTGTCTTGTTCAGTGGTGGTCGTCTTTCAGCCTTTCTTACCTTGGCCATGTCTCTGAGTATTGCACACCTTGTGCTTTTGGGCACTCCAGTGATGTTGCAGCTCTGAAATATGGCCAAACTGGTGGCAAGTGGCATCGTGGCAGCTGCACGCTTGACTTTTCTCAGTTCATGGGCAGTTATTTTGCGCCTTGGTTTTTCCACACGCTTCTTGCGACCCTGTTGACTATTTTGAATGAAACGCTTGATTGTTCGATGATCACGCTTCAGAAGCTTTGCAATTTTAAGAGTGCTGCATCCCTCTGCAAGATATCTCTCTATTTTTGACTTTTCTGAGCCTGTCAAGTCCTTCTTTTGACCCATTTTGCCAAAGGAAAGGAAGTTGCCTAATAATTATGCACACCTGATATAGGGTGTTGATGTCATTAGACCACACCCCTTCTCATTACAGAGATGCACATCACCTAATATGCTTAATTGGTAGTAGGCTTTCGAGCCTGTACAGCTTGGAGTAAGACAACATGCATGAAGAGGATGATGTGGTCAAAATACTAATTTGCCTAATAATTCTGCACTCCCTGTACATTCCTGTTACCAATGCAATTGCAAATCCACTGCCTTATGTATGAAGCAGGTTTTTTACTTGTGATTGATGGTGTCTTAGTTGTGTGCCATATGCTGCAATGAACCATGCTGCCAACATGGATGTGTCCCATAGGTGTGCTACTCTGACATTGCCCTTCAAATGTGAAATGAACACAATATATGTAATTTATACTGTGTGAGAAGTTGGGTGTACATTCTTACCCAACAAATGTGATATGGCTTTTTCAGCAACCTAATCTGTATTACTGCACTGCTCCATGAGGCTAAACTCTGATTGTGATTCCTAGGGATCATGTGATGCATAAATAATTACCCAGACCATTATTTAGTGATTAGATTAGGTGTTTAATGACATATGGTAAAAAAGTGGTGATGGTGACTATAGTTAAAAAAGTTTTGTACAATGTGTTGTCTCCGACGCAATCCTGCTGCAGTGTTTGGATGGTCCCCCTCATGTTTATGGACAGCATTCTCCTCTTCAGGCATTTGTGACTCTGGTTCATAGAGGGGAATGTTCCTCCTTACACATATATTGTGCAGGATGGCACAGGTCAGAATGATCTTGCAGACCATTTCCGGTGAATATAAGAGGCTGTCTCCGGTGATGTCGAGGCACCTGAATCTTGACTTCAGGATGCCAATGGTCCTCTCTACTGTGGTGCATGTCCTCCGATGTGCCTCATTATAGGCACGCTCTGCTGCAGTGCTTGGGTTTGCAAATGGGGTCATGATCCATGGCTGGATCCCATACCCCAGATCAGCTGAAAAAGAAAATGAGTGAAAAACCTTGATGGAGTTGCACCATGATTATCACTTTGCATGGCAGTTGTTATCTTGGATTGTCTGTGACTCATCTGTGTTTGTGTTATTGTGTGGAATCCTATGCTTCTAGGATGTACCATCAGCATTGGGTTGTTTCATTATCTGAACTGGTGTTTGGCCGATTGACCGGATGTCAGCGGTATTTTTGTACACTTGCAGTACATTGTGTACTCCCATGCATTATGTCATGTGACAGAGGTGTCCATGTGTCTTAACTGGGGGTGGCATGATACTTCCATACACAAAATCAATTCCACAGTGGTGGTAACACTGTTGCATCTATATGGCCTGAACATCACATCCAATTCATCATATGCAATAGAATTTGCTAAACATCAGTGAGACCCTTTGATTTGGCTAGGTGACAATGTACAACACATCTCCATAAGTTGGCAGCACTGAAGCGTTGGCAATTGACAATGAACAAATATCCCATGTGTGACAAGTTCTATGCAAACCTATTTTTCTGCCCTCACCAAGTTGGCTCATGTTCAAACGTGTACCTACACTACTGAACCTGGTCCATTTAATGTGGCTAACGTGGTTGTGGAGGTGAAGATTTAATTGTCAGTAGGTCCATACGCCTGTACATCTGTTGTGTATATGTGTAATTGTCTCAATCTGTATGTGTAGCAATGTGCACTTTGCAATATTGTCACATCAATATGTGTTCTTGGCACAGTCCACTTGCTTATTGGTAGTGGGCAATGTCAGCCCAGGAGTGAGGTGAGTGTTGGTAGAGCCTCAATGATTCCATGTCCCATTAATTGTATTCATCATCATCATGCTATGTGTCTCATGGTGTTTGACCTGCAGTGAAACACATTACACACCCCTTGTACTGCCAGTTAAGGCCATGTCATTGTCACTGTGTGGTTTTAAATGGTTTCCTTGTGTCTCTGGAGTGGTATCTGTTGTTATTTGCATCTGTCATTTGTCCATAGGTGTGTCTTCCATTGGGTCAGGATATCAAACATGACTAGCAGTGTTGCAACCTCAGTGTCTTCTGCGCCACGTGTCAATGTAGTGGTGTATGTGTTGTGTGTCCTACAAGGTTGCTGTGCTATGTGTATATAACTGGGTTTTTGTACTAGCCAACAAGTAGGCCATTTCTATATCGTCCATCTTGGAAGTGTTGATTGATGGTGCAGTGGCGGAAGATGAATGAATCATGTACACTCCCAGGATACTTAGCCACGATGTTGGTGATCAAACCCTGGTGATCCACAATGGCCTGCACATTGATGAAGTGTGTGTGCTTCCCGTTGCGGTATAGATGCTCGGTTGCAGCGGGTGGCACAATCCGTACATTTGTGCAGTCAATGGCACCAAGCATGTGTGGGAAGCTGTTGATTTGATATTACCCCTGTTTGGTCTCCTGCTGCTACTGCTGTGTGTTGGGGAAGCTGATATGGAGGGGTGTGAGGGAGATGATGGCATCCAGTACCTTGGGTAGGAAGGCAGAGAATGAGGGCTGTGAGATCGCGGCAACTAGGGCACCAGTGGTTTGAAAAGAGCCACTTGCCAACATGTGGAGGACAGCCAGCAGCTTGTTCTCTTTGGAATGATGTGGGGTGTCTGCAAGCTGGGTGCCAACTGTAGCTCAATGTGGCACAGCAGCTGCTGTATGGCTTGCCAGTTTAGTCTGTACCTCTGGATGATGTCATGTTCCCTGAGACCCAGAAGGGTTGTCCTGGTCCGGAATATCCTCTCCTGCCTTCTGAATGCCTTTGGGGTCCCTGCTGGTGTTGTGGAAGCTGCTGGTTTTGGTCCTGTGCTCTTTGTCTTCGTGCATGCTGGATGAATAGCACCTCCATGTCTTCCTTTTGGAGCTCTGCTGTTGCTTCTGTGTGTTTTCCTTAAGTACTAGTGTGTTTGCCCCATTTAAACGCCTGCCCTGACCTAGGCATTAATTTTTTACGCAAATCGAGCTGTGCGCCATTTTACGCCTCCACCTCCCAGCCATGTGGGATTTTTGCACGGTAGGATAAATATGGCGCACAGGTATTTAAGTAATTTTTTGGATGGGAACACCCACCTTGCATTTCATTAACACAAGGCGGTTTCACGCATCCAGAAAATGACACACAGAATTTTGCCGTTCATGGGCTCGGGCGTCAAAGTATAAATATGGTGTTAGACTTGCGCTGAATTTGCATCAACTTTTTTTACGTGAATTAGGCGCAGACAGAGTATAAATATGCTCCTTACTATCTAAACCAGTTCACTGCACTCTATAGTTTTCTTACCTGAATATATGAAGCAATGGCTGCTACCACTGTCAGTCTTCCAAATCTTACTGCACTGTTTCCCAAGGTGCCTTCTTAATGGAAGTGGTAGTAGTAGCAGGCATGATATTGACAAATTATGTTCTATATCTAAAATAGTGATCCCTTTTATGAGTGGGTGGGTATGTGGGGCTGGTGTGAGCTGTTGTTCAGGTAATAAAAGATCATGCAGTGAGATGAGGTCACTTTCACCACATTCACCCCATCAAGTTTGTTATCCATTTATGGTGCTAATTAAGTCACAACTCAAAAAATCACATAGCCCTGGGGAGGAGGGTTAGGGGGTTGATGAATAGGTTTTGAAACTTGTATTTATATTGTTCAAACTAAAGAGAAAATGTATTTTACTTTATGCCTGAGGTAACTTTATGTGTGTTCTATCTAAACCACTTCACTGCACTCTATAGTTATCTTACCTGAACAGATAAAGCAATGGCTGCTACCTCTCTCAATCTTCCTAAACCTATCACAGGGTTTCCCAAGGTGCCTTCTTAATGGTAGTAGTAGTAGTTGTAGCAGCTAGTGTGCTAACAGAGAACACACAAAGTCCAACTCCTACCTAGGTGAGATCCAACTGCAGGATTAATCAAAAGGATTATCCATCACAGGCAAATACATTGAAAGAAAAACACAGAGTTAGTGGGTTATATATTTATATCATACCTTTATGAAGACTAAGACCAGACTAACACCACCATGACACAACAAAGAAAATAATACTTGATATTTGAACAAAAACTAGAAATGGTAAATTCTTCTGAGCACTGAGGAGATAGTACTTAATTAAAAGTAGAGTTACAAAATCATTGAGTTAGGAGAAGTGTATCTAAAATATGGATGCCTTTTATGCATGGGTGGGTAAGAGGGGCTGCTGTGGGCCATTGCTTAGGTAGTTGAAGATCCTGCAGTGAGTTGGGGTCGCTTTCATCACATTCACCCCAACAAGTTTGTGATCAATTTATGGTCTAAATTAATCACCCCTCAATAAATCACACAGCCTGGGGGAGAAGGGTTAGTGTATTGATAAACAGGTGGGAAAGGGGATTTAGAGAAAGGTGTGACATGTACAAACACTACACAACAAAAATATTAATCAGGGCAATGAGCAGCACATCATCATCAATCTGTTGTGGAAGAAAATAAAGGAATGAGTATGACACAGTTCAGTTAAATGCATTCCAAACAGTCGTTCAACCAGAGAGACCCAAGTTATAATTAGATATCTTAGGTGGTCAATACAACCCTGGCGGTCGGTGTTAAAGCAGCGGTAAGACCGCCAACAGGCAGGCGGGAAAAAAAAATGGAATTACGCCCGTGCCGGAAACCGCCAACAAAGACAGCCACTTTAGCACTCCGACCGCCACGGCGGTACAAACAAACAGCGCGGCGGTCACCGCCAACAGAGAGGCGGGAGACAATGTACCGCCCACAGTATCACAACCTACCAATCAGCCACCTTTTCCGGGGCGGATTCACCGTGAACAAAGACACAGCGGAAACAGGACTACGAAGGAAAAACGCTCACCTCTGCACACCCCACGAGGAACCAGGACGCAATGGAACCAGAGCTCCACATTTTACCAGCCATTATCTTCTTGCTCCTCTACCAGAAGCACGAACACCGGCGGCGAAGACCATGGTGAGTACTGCACCTACGACACAGGGGAAGGGGGAGGGAAAAAACAGTAACACACACGCAACACGCAACACCCCCACCCCCACCCTCACCCACTACAACACACACACTAATACACATGATACATTACAGTTACACCCCCCAACCCCTCCGGAAGAATGCAAAGACAAAAGGAAATGAGGTGAACAATGATAATATATTAAAATTCAGTAGTCAAATAATATACACACACTATTTACAAATATATATCCCAAGAATATTAGTCCAGGGTATTCCACCCTTAAAGTCTGTGGACCACTGGGCCCACACTGCATGGGTGAGGCCCACACAAGATACCCAAACATGACGGAGAGAACACTGCAGGGGCATCAGATAGAAATAAAACAGGCACCGCAGGGGGTAGGTCAAGGGGGGGCACCTCACCTGGTTGAGTGCACAACGCCAAATCCACGAGGGGGCCCCATGCCCACTGTTCAATCCTGGGGAGTGCAAAGCCACAGTCTCTCAAGTCTCTACAGTGGGTGGTTTGCCCACTGTTCAATCCTGGGGAGTGCAAAGCAACAGTCTCTGAAGTCTCTACAGTGGGTGGTTTGCCCACTGTTCAATCCTGGGGAGTGCAAAGCCACAGTCTCACAAATCTCTACAGTGGGAGGTTTGCCCACTGTTCAATCCTGGGGAGTGCAAAGCCATAGTCTCTCAAGTGGATAACAGTCTCCACTGGTTCTGGAGGGGGGTTGGTGCCCAGAGTGCTTCATCCTGCCAAGGACAGAGGTAGTGGATGTAAATCTCCACTGGTTCTGGAGGGGGCTTGGTGTCCAAAGTGCTTCATCCTGCCAAGGACAGAGGTAGTGGATGTAAATGTCTAAGGGTTCTGGAGGGGGCCTTGTGCCCAGAGTGCTTCATCCTGCCAAGGACAGAGGTAGTGGATGTAAATCTCCACTGGTTCTGACGGGGGCCTTGTGCCCAGAGTGCTTCATTCTACTCGTGGCGGGCTCAGTAGCGTCAGTGCTTTTGGCGCTCATGGGCCTTCTGGTGCTTGTGGCGGCGGTGTCTTTGGCGGCAGTGCTTGTGGCAGCGGTGTCCTTGGCAACGGTGCTTGTGGCGGTCCTGTCTTGGACAGCGCTTCAGCTGCTGGGGTTCTTGTCTTTGGCAGCGGTGCTTGTGGCGGTCCTGTCTTGGGCAGCGCTTTAGCTGCTGGTGGTCCTGTCTTTGGCAGCGGTGCTTGTGGCGGTCCTGTCTTTGGCAGCAGTGCTTGTGGCGGTCCTGTCTTGGGCAGCGCTTCAACTGCTGGCGGTCCTGTCTTTGGCAGTGGTGCTTGTGGCGGTCCTGTCTTGGGCAGCGCTTCAGCTGCTAGCAGTCTAGTCTTTGGCAGCAGTGCTTGTGGCGGTCCTGTCTTTGCCAGCGGTGCTTGTGGCGGTCCTGTCTTGGGCAGCGCTTCAGCTGCTGGCGGTCCTGTCTTTGGCAGCAGGGCTGCTGGCAGTCGCCTCCTGGGCAGCGGGGCTGCTGCTGGCGGTCCTGTCTGGGCAAGCGGGGCTGCTGGCGGTCGTCTCCTTGGCAGCGGGGCTGGTGCTGGAGGTCCTGTCTGGGCCAGCAGGGCTGCTGGCGGTCGCCTCCTGGGCAGTGGGCTGGTGCTGGCGGTCCTGTCTGGTCCAGCGGGGCTGATGCTGGCGGTCGCCTCCTGGGCAGCGGGGCTGATGGCGGTCTTCTCCGCCGTGCTGATCTTCCTAGACTTGCCAGGTTTCTTGTGCCCCTTCCCCACCTTGGAAGGTGTCGCTGCTGACTCCACACTCCCACCTGTACCCCTGGGAACGGCTTTACTGGCTGTTGTCTTCCCCATCTCCCGCCATGCGCTGGCCAACTTTTGATGCTTGACAGGTGAGGGACTGTGTGTGCTGTGGCTCCTTGCCACACTGGCTACCCTGCTGCCTGGTGCACTCCAGAATCCGGTGACTACTGGCACCACTGTTCCCACCGATGTTGTGGCTGAGGTGCTAGGGTTGGGACCTGGAGAGTCGGGCCCTAGGAGACTGAAGGGGTGGGGGAGGTGAGGGAAAGAGGTCAAGGGTGGACAGGAAAAGTTTCTTAGGAACACTGGGACAGGTCGCTGGAGGGGGTTTGGGAGTGGAGGAAGAGGTTGTGGTTGTAGGAGGTGTACGTTTGGTGGCTTTGGGTGAAGGTGCATGCGCTGGAGGTTGTCATGAGGTGGATGGCTGTTGAGTGTGTGTGTGCCTGCGTTTGTGTACCTTGGGAGGTGGCGTCACAGACACACTGGGAGAGGACACAGGGGATGTGTGAATGGCAGTGGGGGTGGTGACTGCACGTGAGCAGGGTGTGGTGGTGTGTGTGCTGGTGATGGAAGTAGTGGCTGTAGATGTAGTGCATGCAGGTGTGAGTGGAGACAAGACTGGGAGGGAGGAGGGAGACGAGTAGGAGGGGGACACAATGGAGGCAGTGGATGTTGCCATGTCTGCATGTGTATGATGCTTGCGTGAGTGCCTGTGGGATGTGTGGTGCTTATGTTTACCTGAGCCTCCTTTGTGTGTTGAGGTGTGTGCATGCTGGTTGGATAGTGTGCTTGGGGTAGGCTGAGGTACAGGGGATTGGGTCTTGGTGGAGGAAGTCAGAGAGGGGAGGCTAGAGACAGGGACAATGGCCGCCATCAGTGCTGAGGCCAGAGTCTGAAAAGCTCGCTGAAGGGCTGCCTGATCAGAATGGATGCCCTCCAGGATTGCATTGGTTTGTTGCAACTGCCTCTCTACACCCTGGATGGCATTCAAAATGGTAGACTGCCCAACAGTGAGGGACCTGAGGAGGTCAATGGCCTCCTAACCGAGGGCAGCAGGGGTGACTGGGGCAGGGCCTGAGGTGCCTGGGATGAAGGAGGTGCCCACCCTCCTGGGTGAGCAGGCACGGGCAAAGGCTGAGTCGCTGCTGGGAGGGCGGTGCTGGAGGGGGGGTGGCGGCTGTACCTGTAGATGCGGAGGCACAGATGGGGCCGCCACCACAAGGGAGCTCCCATCAGAGGACGAGTCCGTATCACTGTTGTCAGCTCCTGTCCCCGCCGTGGAGCTCCTCTCGCCCTCCGTACCACTGGTAAAATCAGACTCCGTACGGTCGCCCTCCAAGGCCATGTGGGATGCAGCTCCCTCCTGCTCCAGTGCCACTGCTCCTCCACCTGATGATGCTAAAGCACACATGTACAGGGAGACCACAGAAAGGGGGGGAAACAGAAGGAACACATGTTCAGTGTATGCATTACTGCTACCGTTGGCGGACACGACAGACACAAAAGCCCCCTGCACTACGCCGCGCACTTGGGGTTCACTATTCAATCCCTGGGACATGGCCTACAAGGCTATGGCTGATATCTTCACACATGGATGTCACAGGAGCCTGACTAGGTGTAGTTGGCACTGTACCCAGGTGGGAGGGGGTGCCACAGGGTCTGCCTGAAAAAGGGGACTGAACTAGCACACTCGCCCTGGCCTAGGGAAACCCACAGCCCACCTCCCCCACCCAGATACCTCCACTGCGCGCTGAATCAGCAGAATGAGTGTGTACTCACCCCCTTGTTGCTGCTGTGATGCCCTCAAGCGCCCATCCAACCCCGGGCATGCCACTGCCAGGATCCTGAACATCAGGGGGGTCATGGTGCGATGGGCACCCCTCCCACATTGGAGGCCATCCCCAGCTGGGCCTCTGCCGTCTTCTTGCTCCAGCGGCGAATGTCCTCCAATCTCTTCCGGCAGTGGGTGCTCCGTCTGTGATAGACCCCCACGGTCCGGACGTCCTTGGTGACGGCACGCCAAATATCCTTCTTCTGGTGGGCGTTATTATCAACTGCACCGTCACAGTCATTGGCCCGCATCCCTATCCTTGCCATGTGGCACATGCACTCACCGTCGTTTCATGCATGCCTCATTCCCCCCCCCCAACTTTCATCCACACCACTCCACACAGGCATTGCCCATACAGCATGCTCTCAGTGTACTTACCTGTTTGTCTGGAGGACCGTAGAGTAGCGTGTACTGGGGGAGGACCCCATCAATGAGTTTCTCCAACTCCTCTGTGCTGAAGGCAGGAGCCCTTTCCCCAGACACACGAGCCATTGTCTCTTCCGGACTGAGGTCACAGGAGCACTTGCAGTGTAGGTCCTCTCCTGTCGAAGATCAGGTATCGAGTGATTTAACTGATAGAAAATGGCGGTCACGTCCGCGGCGGTGCGTACCGTCACCGCGGGCGTACATCGTCATTGGCTCCTGGGACCCATAGGGTCCAATGTTAACCAAAGCAGCATTGCACTGCGGTCTCCGACCCCCTACCGCGACGGTGTACAACGCCAGCGCAGTTACCTCACATCCCATTGTCCCACTTTACAGCTCAGGCAGCTGCCATTTCAGGGCCCCACATGGCTTTATTTTTAACTGCGTCACACATACCTAGGCCTTGCCTCAACACTCATACAGGCAAAATTCAGGTTATGAATGGTTTTCTGAGTAAGCTGTGTTTACGTACCTCTGAGTTGGTTGACTCTGGGCTCGCTGTTGTCCTTCATAGGCACAGTCCGCTGGGGCATGTGAGGAGATGGCGGCATCCTCCGGTATACAGACCGCTGGTGGACCTGTCGACAATGGAGGAAAGACATGTAATCAGCACATACAGGCTTGATCGTGCAACAATGCATGAACTGTGTGCCCAGTTTGAGCCAGACCTGATGTCAGCTATCCGCCATCCCACAGGAATCCCCCCTCAAGTGCAGGTGCTGTCAGTACTCCATTTCCTAGCAAGTGGGTCTTTTTAAACAACAGTGGCTATAGCATCAGGGATGTCCCAGCCTATGTTTTCCAACGTGTTGTCCAGAGTGTTGTCTGCCCTCCTAAAACACATGCAGAGCTACATCGTTTTCCCTCAGGTGGAGGATTTGCCTACAGTGAAAGGTGACTTCTATGCCCTGGGACATATCGGCAACATCATAGTTTTTTTTTTTTTAAATCTTTTTTTTATTGCTTTAGGACTGTATGACAACACATATACGATGAAACAACTTCACAAGCTTGTGAGCCCCCCTCCCCCTCCCTTCCCCCTACCGCACATTCTATCAATTGCATAAATGTGTTAGACCAATTCACAAATAAACAACAGACTTATCCCATTGTACAACCTCCTGTATGAGTAGCTTGGTGAGTTATGCAGGGTCCGGCTCTGAGAGAGTAGTCTCAGCATCAGAAGTGGGAGTGTCGGGTGCTCTCAGATTGTCCAGTATCATATTCCACTGCTGAGCATTGTCTCTAGTTCTTAGGCCCCTGAGAACCTCCCTCAAAAGCACCGCCCCCTCGACCTCTGCCCATTTAATCAACGCATTTCTCCATCGGTTTATCTGTGGGCCCTTCGGATCTTTCCAGTGCGAGGTTCTTTCTCTCCTTGCTAATATCAGGGCCAGGTCTATGTACTGGTTTGTAATTTTTTGCTTGCTGGGGCGTGGGAAATCCCCCAAGGCTACCACAATGGCAGATCGGGGTAATGTTCTGCCCGTGAAGGAGGACAGTGTTTCAAATATCTCCATCCAGTATCCCCCAATCAGAGGGCAACTCCAGAGCATGTGTAACAGTTCCGCTGCGAGTTCTGCACAGTGAGGGCAACTGGCATTTTTCACACCATAAATCTTTGATATCATATAGGGGGTTAAGTAGGCCCTATGAAAGACATATATATTTATTAATTTTAACCTGGCATTCCTGGAAACTGTGTATATGTGAGAGGTTATTCTAGTCCACTGTGTGTCATCTATTGTAGTTCCCAACTCCCACTGCCATTTGGTTTTAAGTTTACTTAAGGGAAGACATGTGCTGGTTAACAGAGAGGTATATATCCCTGATATCAGCCCCCCGTGGTCACCTATAGTACATAGTAGGTCACAAGTGAGATGCCTGGGGGGTTCCGCTAACCCTGTGCCCCATTGCTTACGGAGAGTTCTGACAATCGTATTATAGGCGAGGAACAACCCTGGCGGGAGCTGGAACATTTCTTGTAGGTCTGCATAGGTATATAGTCTCCCATTGTTATATAGAGCCCCTATGGTGTCAATCTGAAATGATATGAATCTGGCGATGCCCCCCATCGTATGATTTCCTGCGATAGACTTCAAGCAGGTCAGGGGGGCCTCAGGTGAGTATGGAGCCCTGGTGTGCGTTCTCTTTAGGTATTGTTCCCAGCAGTAACGTGATGCCTCCCATTCTACCGGCAGCGGCCCATTCTGTTTTTTGGGGTTTAGTAGTATGCCCAAAATTCTATCTCGGGCGCAGTGGAGAGGGGCCCTCAGGGCCTCTTCCACCGGAGGTGCTTTGAGAAATCGCGCCTGCCATTGGAGTTGGCTCGCCCAGTAATAAAATTCGAAATCCGGAACGGCTAAACGACCCTCCGTTGTCGGTCTCTGGAGAGTGCGCAACGCAATCCTATGTCTGCTGGGCCCCCATATAAATCCTGTAATCAAGGACGTGATTGCTTTAAATGCTACCCTCGGTATCACAAGTGGGATGGTTGAAAAGTAGTATAACATTCTAGGCATCACTATCATCTTAAGCAGCGCAACCCTCTCAGTAACCGTCAGCGGACATGTCTGCCAGAATGTCATGCTGTTTTTGATACCCCTAAATGCTCTCTGCATATTCCCCTCTAGTAGGTCTACAGTGGAGTGATAGATATTAACCCCTAAATATTTGAATGTGGATGGGGACCACGGGAGGCCTCGACTGTCCGCTGGCTCTGTGATGCCCCTGGTAGCCGGAAAAATGGACGATTTCCCCCAATTAATCCGGAGCCCAGATGCAGCACCAAAGTTGTCTAACATTGTCATTGCTCCCGATAAGCCGGCTTCCACGTTCTGGAGAAAAAGTAACATGTCATCCGCAGATAGGGCAATATGATGTGTCCAGGCATTGATCGTGATACCTTCATAAAACCTCTGGGATCTAGCCGACTGGGCAAGAGGTTCAACCGACAAGGCAAAGAGTAGAGGTGACAGCGGGCAGCCCTGTCTGGTGCCCCTACCTATGGCAAAAGAAGGGGATACTGTGCGGCCTGTGCGCACTCGCGCCATGGGGTTTGTGTAAAGAAGCCTCGTCCATTTAACGAAACCTTCACCCAGTCCCAGCTGTAGCATGACTCGCTCCAGGTAGTCCCATCGCAGGCTATCAAAAGCCTTCTCAACATCTATCGAGATGATCACTGCCCTAGATGCGTCAGAAGGCAGGTCATGGAGTAGCGAAATCAGTCGTCGAATATTTTGGGCAGTGCTACGCTGTGGGATAAATCCCGATTGGTCCTGGTGGATCAACGAGGACATGTGCGGTAGAAGTCTGTTAGCCAGCACCCTACTGAGTATTTTATAATCTAAGTTCAGCATAGATAGTGGGCGGTATAAACGAACGTCAGTTGGGGGTTTGGTGGGTTCCAAAAGAGGGATCATTATAGCTTCAGTAGTGGAAGGAGGTAAGCTATTATTATTCCATGCCTCCGCATATAAGATGCTGAGTTGGGGAGCTAGTAAATCCTGGTACATAAGGTAAAACTCCAGGGGGAGACCATCCTGCCCCCTGGACCCTACCCTTGGCCATACTCTGAACTGCAGTTTTGATTTCTGCTAGTGATATGGGAGTCGCCAGGGCCATTCTGTCCTCAACTCCCAATGTAGGGAGGTTGAGGTTTCCCAGTTCTTGTAATTGAGCGTCGCTCAGCAAGGCGGTGGGAGGGGCATACAGTTCAGAGTAATATTCGAGAAAGGTAGCATTAATCTCCTTCTGTCCATACACTTTGGTACCCGGGGTGATCTCCAGCTCTACCACTATGGTTTGTTGCTGAGGTGGTTTAACTAACCAGGCCAGAAGGGCACCTGCCTTATCACCCTCCGCATGCTACCTATGTAAAAATAGCTTATAATCAAAACGAGGCAGTCTAAAGTTAGCTTCTGCTATTCTAGCCCTTGTCTGGTCCAGTTGTGCTGATAGGTCGGGCTGTGCCGGGTATTTGCGTTCGAGATCCCTAAGGGAATCTTCGAGACCATTTAGCTCAGTCTCCAACACCTTACGGACTCCCACAGTCGTGCCGATCCAATATCCCCTAATCACTGTTTTAAAGGATTCCCATTCAATGGATCTAGACGAAGCGGTCTCAGCATTGTTCCTAAAATAGTCAGTGATATGCGTACACAGTAGAGCCCTAAAAGCTTCGTCCTCAAGGGATTCGGCTCTCAGGCGCCAAGTGGGAATCAAAGGTCTCTCACCGCACCGGGCCAAAGAAATTAACAAGGGGTTGTGATCAGAGATGGTGCGGCCAAGATACTCGGCCTTCATCACCGCAGATTGCACATCAGTAGATGCCAAAAAGGTGTCCAGTCGTACGTGCAGATCGTGGACTGCTGAGTAAAAAGAGTACTCTCTGCTGAGGGGGTTAAGTTTGCGCCAACAATCCGTTAATTGCCACTGCAAAAAGTACGATGCAGTTTTATGGATTGGGGATTGCAACAATGGTGGGTGTGATCTATCCATTGTAGCATCCATTACACAATTAAAGTCCCCTCCCAGTAGTGTGGTGCTGGTGAGGAGCATACTCATGTCCAGCGATAATCGATCTAAAAATTTCCCCTCGTCGTGATTTGGGGCGTAGAGTCCCGCAAGGGTTACTTCACTCCCATCCAATCTACCAGAAATCACTACATATCTCCCTTCCGTATCAATCAAGGTATGGAGAGCCTGTAATGGGACGCCTGGGCGGATCCATATCAACACTCCCCTTGCAAACGCCGAGTAAGCAGTGGCGAAGATTTGTCCCCTCCAGCGCTTCTTCAGGGCTTTAACCTCCTGCTCTAATAAATGGGTTTCTTGTAAGATAGCTATGTGTACCCCCGTCGCTTAAGAAAATTGTGGACCTTGTATCTTTTGGACATGTTATTTAGGCCCCTAACATTCCATGTGAGTATCTAGTATTCTGTGGCCATGGTCTAAGGAGGCACGCGGATGTGATCAGCAAACGCGGCCCTATTGCAACTAATGGATGTACATTTCGTGAACAGTAAGCTGAGGTGTGAACCGTCTAGGCCGTGAAGTAGTTGTGCATAATATACCCTTATAACAACAAGAACAAAACCAAAACCCCTTTGCAACTCCCTCTCCCCAGGACCGGTACCTACAACTCTCCCCGTCCATACCATTACAACCATTGTAATCATAATTATCAACCTTTAGGAAGGAGGTGCGCCAGAGACCAAGAGGCAGTGCCCCGGGCCAGTCCTGGGTCCAACCACATTGAATGTACAGGTCAGGAAGTGTCATCCAGAGACATATCGCCATATGGTCGCTGGCGGGCCCGCGCGAAGCCCCCCGAAAAAAAGGGAAGACCACCTCAGATGCAAACCCACTTGATTGCTTACTACTTCAGTGAGGTCATATAAGCTCATCCGCCGTCCTCGGGGTGATTGGCGGCAAGCTGATAAGAGTGTCTCGGGAGCTTGAATCGACATCCGATGCAGCATCCGGGGTCCGACGCGTGTGGAAGTCTCCTCCACTCAGTGCTGCTGCCGTTTCCACTGCATCTCGCATCTCCTGAAGTGATTGATGTCTTGATGGGGCCGCCTCTGTGGTCTTCCTCCGAGATCTACTACGTTTCCCCCCGGGCGTTCAAGAAGGTCGCCGTGGACAGTTCTGCAGGGGATGTTCAGGATTTCCAGCCAGTCCACCGCCAATTGAGGGGTGAGGAAGAAATGGGTCCTATTATCGTATTCCACTTGAAGTTTAGCCGAAAAGAGCATGGCATACTTTATACCATGCTCATGCATGGTGTGCTTTACTGCAATGTACGATGCCCTCTGTGATTGCGTCTCTTTTGTAAAATCAGGGAATATCATGATTTTTTGGCCATCCAACTGAATCTCCCCTTGCTGGCGAGCATGCAACAGTATGTAGTCCCTATCTTTATGGTGGAGCAATCTGGCGATTACCGGCCGCGGTCTGGCTCCCGGCAGGGGGGGGGGCGCCGGGGATCCTGTGGGCTTGTTCCACTGCGAAAAATGCCGAGAAGCCCTCTGGGGCTACCGTGTCTCTGAACCATTGTTCCAAGAACGTTTAGCATATTAGCTGCGATCGACTCCGCCCCCTCCAGTACCCCCACCAGTCTGATGTTATTCCGTCGGGCTCGGTTCTCGGCATCCTCCACCCTCGCCTCCAGTGTCTTCAACCGGGTGGCCAAGTCTTTAATTTCTGAGGATGAGGTTTTCTGCGCCGCGGAAACCACTACCAGCGTACTCTCATGTGAACCCACTGTCTCCTTTAGTTTACGGTGGTCATCTCGCAAAAGGGAAAGGTCTGTGGTAAGGTTATCAATCTTGCGTTCCAAAGCTTCGCGGGATTCTTTAATGGCAAGCAGCACAGTGTCCAGGGTTGTTTCTTGCTGCTCATGCCCAGCTTGTAAACCCTTGATGGAGGTGGGTTCCCGGTGGGTGAGGAATCCTCCGCCGACGGCTTGTCGCGTTTTTTGGGTTTTACCATTGTAACAGGAGAGCAACTCGCCTCAGGTAGACGATGGTCGTTCAAACTAGCAAAAGGTGACACTGTTCGACAATACCGTCTGACCCGGGTGTCGCTTTTCCACCGTTCCAGCACCTTCACAAGGGGAGCACTGAGAGCGAGCCGCTGTTTCGGGTAGCCCGTCCACAAGGGCGTTCCCCCGCAGGTATGTATGTGCTGGTCACCGGGTGGAGCACTCGGAAAATGCAGAAAGGCAGAGCTAAGATCTCACCTCCAACAGGGCAGCGATCAGCGAGATCCGCATAAAGTTCCGGTAAACGAGGGAGGGTGCAGCCCTGCTTCCCTTCTCCAATTGGGCAGCCGCCATGTGGGATTGTTGTCTCCGGCTACAGGGGATCCCCGGGACGCACGAGAATGAGGTCCCAGATTCTCCACAATGTGCCGGTATTAGCCCCCGCCCCAGCAGGCAGCCTTCATAATCTCACCGGTTCCATGGCAGCTGGAGATCGGATCCGTTGGAGATATCTCTCTCTCCCCCGAAGTTCCAGGAGCTCTGCTCCTCATCCACCCATCGCTGCGTTATTCAGGGTCCGCCGGTGCTCCACATCATATCATTGCTCCCGCCGCTGAAAACAAAGGGCCCTGCATCCCCGGGGCACCTCGATAGGCGGTGCGGGGGTCCTCACCATGGTGGGTCCGCTGCGCGCCCCCAGCCGAGGGCCGCAGCCACGATGGGTTCACTGCTCGATCGTGGCCGCCATTTTAGGTCACGGCAGCCGCGGAGCAGTCAGGGCGATTTCGGGCAAAGCCCACTTTAAAGGAGGAGTGCTGCGGTCCCCAACAGAGCCGGACGCCTTCCGACCACCTCTCCTCAATTTTTGGGACCTCCGGTTGCAATTATGGCAGGATTCATGCGTCGGGCCCGATTCGTGGCCCAGGAGCATCGCACTATATGTGCAGCCCCATCGGCCTCAGGCCACGCCCCCTCCCCAACATCATAGGTGCCATTGATGGGACACATGTGGCCTTGGTCCCCCCCCTCAGCAGTGAACAGGTGTACAGGAACCGGAAGAGTTACCATTCGATGAATGTGGAGATGGTGTGTTTGGCAGACCAGTACATCTCCCATGTTAATGCCAAATTCCCTGGCTCAGTGCATGACGCTTACATCCTGCGGAATAGCAGCATCCCTTATGTCATGGGGCAACTCCAGAGGCACCGTGTGTGGCTATTAGGTGAGGACATGGATCCTATAAAGTGTGGATAGTTGTCTGGGTCTGGGGTTGTCCCTAAGGGTTAGTGTGTGTCTAACAGTTGTACCTCGACATTTGCAGGTGACTCTGGCTACCCAAACCAGTCATGGCTACTGACCCCAGTGAGGAATCCCACGACACGGGCAGAGAAACGCTACAGTGAGGCCCATGGGCGAACTAGGAGGATTATAGAGTGGACCTTCGGCCTCCTGAAGGCCAGGTTCCGGTGCCTCCATATGGCAGGTGGTTCCCCATTCTACTCACAGAAGAAGGTGTGCCAGATCATCATGGCCTGCTGTATGCTTCACAACTTAGCTTTGCGACGACAGGTGCCTTTTCTGCAGGAGGATGGCCCAGATGGAGGTGTTGTGGCAGCTGTGGACCCTGTGGACAGCGAAGATGAGGAAGCAGAAGAAGAGGACATCGACAACTGGAACTCTGTGATCCTGCAACACTTCCAGTGAGACCCAGGTAAGAAAACAAACCTGCCTACTACATGTACTTTAACACTACTACCTCTCTACTGTCTTTACTTTTTACCCAGTGTATGGTCACTGAGTTGTCACTTTCCCTTACGATTTCACAGATTTGGGCCCCACTGTGTGACATCTGCTTTGTTTCCTCATGGACTAGAGCTGTGTGACATAGGTATGTTGACATTACAATTGAAAGAGCATTTTGTCACTGTCATTGCTAATACACTATTTCGAAATCACAGGCAGATTTCAGATTGTTTTGTGCTTTAAGGGTGTTTATTTAAGTGCTCAATATTGGAGGGGGTTGTAAAATGGTGAGGGGTGATGGTGGAGGAATGTCCATGGCAGAGTCCAGTCTATTAGTCTCACAGGTGCATTGTCCAAATGGGCATAGGAAGTGGAGCTGGGGCAGGTTGAGGAAGGACAGGGTGACAAGGTGGGACAAAAGGATGACATTCAGGGCAGTCTCATTTCTTGGCGGGGGTCTTGGCATCGTTCTCTGTCTTTGTCCTGGATCTCAGGGACCATTTGGGGGGTGTTTCTCCATCTGCAGGGGGTGGGGTGCTGGAGTGGTGGTCCTGTGGCAGTGACTCCTGTCCACTAGCGCCTGCGGAGGTGGTGGGCAGTTCATCATCCAGGCTAGTGCAGGGGCCCCTTGTTGTGCCACAGTGTCCCTCCTGTTGTTGAGGACTTCCTTCAGCACCCCTACGATGGTGCCCAGGGTAGAATTGATGGATCTGAGTACCTCCCTGAAGCCCAAATACTGTTCCTCCTGCAGTCGCTGGGTCTCCTGAAACTTGGCCAGTACCGTTGCCATCGTCTCCTGGGAATGATGGTAGGCTCCCATGATGTTGGAGAGGGCCTCGTGGAGAGTGGGTTCCCTGGGCCTGTCCTCCCCCTGTCACACAGCAACCCTACCAGTTCCCCTGTTTCCCTGGGCCTCTGTGCCCTGAACGCTGTGCCCACTGCCACTGCTCCCAGGTCCCTGTTGTTGTTGGGGTGGTGGGTTAGCCTGGGTTCCCTGTAGTGGTGGACACACTGATGATTGACGTGTCCTCGGGACAGAGGTATGGGCTGCTGGGTGGGTGCTGTGCTGGTGTTTCCAGAGGGGGCAAGCTCTGTAGTGGCCTGTGCCAGTGTGAGTGGAACTGACTGTCCCGAGGTCCCAGATGGGCCAGGCTGGTCATCTAGATCCAGTTGGACAGAGCTGCTGTCATCACTGTGGGCCTCTTCTGCTGGTAGTGTGGACATGTGTGGACCCTCCTGTGCGGTGACGTTTGTTAGGGGTCCTGCAGGGATATAAAAGCATGATTAGTGCATCTGTGTGTACCATGGTGTGCAATGGGTGGGTGACCGTGTACCCCAGTGCTTGCATTCCTGTGTGGGACCTTGTGTGATGATGCTTTAGAGGGGTGTATGGGTATGATGTGCAGTGGACATGCATTGGTGATGGGTGTCCATGCTTTGTTGTTGCATGCAGGGCTTGGTGTTGGGATGTATGGTTTGTGATATTGGGACATTTGTGAGGAGTAGGAGTGATGGGGGTGAGGGAGAGGGTGGGGGTATGTGAGGGCATGCAGGTAGGGTGGGGGATAAGGTAGTTAAGGTTAGACTTACCAGAGTACATTCCTCCAGCTACTCCTGCGAGGACCTCAGGATGCAGAATAGCCAAGACTTGCTCCTCCCATGTTGTTAGTTGTGGGGAGGAGGTGGGGTTCCCCCACCAGTCCTCTGTACCGCAAGGTGGTGTCTGGAGACCACAGAATGCACCTTCCCCCGTAGGTCGTTCCACCTCTTCCTGATGTAATCCCCATTTCTTGGGTGCTGTCCCACTGCGTTGACCCTGTCCACTATTCTTCGCCATACCTCCATCTTCCTAGCTATGGAGGTGTGCTGCACCTGTCGTCCGAATAGCTGTGGCTCTACCCGGATGATTTCCTCCACCATGACCCTGAGCTCCTCCTCAGAGAACCTGGGGTGTCTTTGCCGTGCCATGGGGTGGTGTGGGTGATGTGTGGGGTGGTGTGTGTTGTGATGTGTGGGGTGATATTTAGTGGTGTGTTATGTGAAGTGCGTGGATGTTATGCGGGTGATGGTTTTGTGTGCCTGTGGATGCTTGGTTGTAGATTGTAGTGTCTCTCTCTGGCCTTCAGTCGCAATTGTGGTCGTAAGGGTTTGTGGGTGATGTGGGTGTGTGTTTTATATTGTATTGGGTGTGTGGGAGTGGTGTGTGTATATGTATCAGGAGTGTGTATTTCAAATTGTCCAATGTGGCTGTGTTTTGGAGATGTGTGTGAATTTTGAGCGCATCGGTGTGTACCACGTGGATTCGTGGGTCGTGATAGTGTGGGAGTATTTCTATTGGGGTGACGGAGGAGGTTTTGTTTTTGGCAGTTTATCACTGACCTTTGGTGTGGCAGAGTTGTGTGGGTGTCTAAATTTTGGCAGATTCCGAGCTGTGGGTCATAATGACCGTGGCGGAATTCCGCAGCCGCGGCGGTGTGTTGGCAGTCTTCTGCATGGCAGTAAGTGGCTTTTACCACCAATGTTTTAATGAGGGCCTAAGTGTTCTGACATCTTTTGGGTGCCTGGCTGAAGCAGTCCAGTAAGGTAAGCAGGAGTGTTATGGAGCATTCACCTTTCATGCAGAAAAATAGAAGGCCTTCAGATTGTAAACAGAAACAATAATAGTCAAGGAGAGGGACAGAAGGTACGTTTCATGGGAAGCGTAAAAGAAGACTCAGAGGCAGAGCAAAGCATAGGAAGTTGCAATCATTCATTTAATTTTATGATTCGTGTGAAATCAATTAACTGAGAAGTGAGAGCAATTTAGAACCAATCAAGGATAAGTAGCTGCATCTACTAGGCTGAACAATCTCAGAATTCTCATCAGAACATTTACACAAGTTTGTGCATAATGTGATGATGTGGCATCTTAAGTCTGTCTCCAGTTACAAGCAACAGCCTCCTCCCCCATCACAACCACACAAGAGGAGTTTCACATTGGAACCAGCACACACAGCAGCATTTTCTAAATTCAACACTCCTCACTCCAGTCCACAGAGCTGATTTGGCCTCAGAGTCATGGTTTCCCTTTGAAGTCCATAACTTCCTTCTAATGGCTTTTGAGGTAGTCAAGCCCTGAGTCCTATCATCCTGCTCCTGACTCCAAGTAATGTTTAACAAATCAGTTCAAATCCATCCTATTCCGAGTGAAATAGACCTGTAGTGCACTGCTGCTGACGATCAAGAAGAGAATCAGAATTTGAGTATTTTGTGTGATTTGTGTTTGTTAACTAAAGTGACTGATCGGATCTCTGAAGAACCAGAAAAAAGGAGTGGACCCTGCAACTAAATTTTGCTAAGTGTGAAAGGGCCAATCAAAATCAGGAAAAATGATCACCCATCAGGCCCCAACCATTTCAAATAATAGAAATCAAGTTTGCAAATTAGTGGAATACCCTCACTCACTGTTTGCTACCACGTAAGCCATAAATCATCACTCAATCACACAATAATATATTATCACTCACTGGTGCAATAGTTACCTCTTTCAATCGAAGCATGGTGGTAGGTACACAATTGTATCTCCTCTTTGTTGTGAGCAACACATTGGAATTCTGCAGTCTTGTAAATCAAATGTTCTGGGGCAGCTCTGGTAGGAGATGAGAAAAAGAAGGATAGACATGGGAGGGAGGCAGGCATAGTGTCCATTGTTCTGGAGGAAATGGGGAGGCTTCTTCACTGCGTGCTGGTCTAACTCCAATCAGGCCATACATGTACCTAAAAATGGTGGGGTTGCAAAAGTCAGACACAAACTTAATGTTCTACTAGCTATATCCATTTTTGTTTGTAAAACAGTTTGATGCTAAATAATGTAAAAGTTCTATGGTGGCCTACTCAGCAAAGTAGAGTGCATCCTCTAACTCAGGTGGTTCGCCCAAAACTCAGTCAGATAACACACTTGAGTCTGTCCAACCATTCTCCTCCTATCCCTGTGGTATTTCAGGAACAGTGTAGTTGTGTGGTATGAAGTGTTAGTTCATTTTGATCATGGTCAATCTCTCCACATTTTGAGGTGAGAGACTGGTCCTTCTCACTGTGACAACTGTGATAGCTACACTGAACACACACTCAGTAGACACCCTTGCTACTGGACAAGCCAGACACTTTATTGCCAGCCTTGTGAGCTCTGGCCATTGGTGGATCATCCAGTCACCATAATACCAATACACCAATGGGTTTCAATCCGGATAGACCTGTTTTACGTCATTCCGGTACTACTGGAACATCCTTGGCATGCTCACTGGCACTGCCACTCACTAGATCTCTTTTACCTTCGCCTCTGTCCTTGGATTAGTACCTGCCAGTTGAAACCGTGCCATTGCAGAGGTTGGGGCCAATTTGTTTGTTTCTGCTGTTGTGATTGTTGCTGGTGTTGGCTGCTGTGAGACAACAGGACTGCCCTCTATGAAAGTTGAAGGCAGCACACCAGAGCTTCTGCCTGTGAGTGGAACTCTAATTTCCAGTTATTCTTCTTCCAGCTCTCTGGCTTGCTTAATAATCCACTTCTTGTTTTGTTAAACATTCCCTTCTTAAAAATGAATGAATGTGGCTATTATAGCTTGTATTGTGGATTAAGTATTGTGGCACAGATGTACTTTTTGGGTGAAGTGATGTCTCTTTGCACCCTTTGTATTAACAGTCACGTGAAGGATTAAGCTCTCAACGAAGGCATGCGCTTTTGCATTTTTGTTCACAGTTGCAAACCTTTGCAAGACCTTTTTTAACTAGTTTTGTAGCAGATCCAACAACAGGATAGCTTGGCCATTATACTGTCCTCTTTGCTGACTTCCCGAGTCAAAACCTCAAATGAAAGTAGGATTTGTGTCAGGCATTTTACTAGGCCCCACTTGTCTGCATTTAGCATCAAGTTTTTCCAATTTAATCTCCTCCTCTTTGAAGGATATAATTACTGATTGGTCTATACTACTCAAACAGACTCAAACAGACGCTACAACATGTCATAGGCCGAGTTCCAGTGTGTTGGCACCTCCTGTGCTTTACCTGGTACTCTATTACAATGCTGAATGAGCCTCAACTGCTTCAGGGCTTAAAGAGAATGGCTGAAATGTGTGCAGATACTTCTGCAGCTAATCATTATGTTGCTGAATTTGTCTTCTTTTTTTAGAAAGTCCTGGACAATCAAGTTGATGTAATATGCCAAACACAGGACCCTGAAATAGCCACATTAGCCAACAACTTCAATTCTGAGACCTCTGGGTTGCAACAATTCAAACACATTGCTGTTAATGTCTTGCAGATGTACACGATTTCTCTTTGGCAAACACGGTTATGTTAAAAGTTTCTTCAATGCTGAGACCTGTAGATAGCTGTTGCCTAAGACCAGCAAAAAAGATCCAGTATGCAGTGATACACATGCAATCAATGGCTTGACAGCTGGTCCGCGTCTATCGCCAGGTGGCTCGTGTAAATAGCACTCTGCTGCAAAGCTTGTCCAACCAATTGTCACACATCATGATGGAGCACTAGAACAGCAAATCTGGCAAAATAGGTCGGTTCAGAACCTTCCAGTTTTGGCAGATGGCCTCCAAAAATTCTAAAAATCCTACTCCTTCCACAAAAGAAAGAAGTATGAGGTTGAGTGCTAACATTTTAGCCAGCTTCCCATTGTACAAAATGTGCTGATAGGTGGTTGCATTTGTAGGGACCCTCTTGCCTAATCATCTTGGAGCAATCACTTTTTGCTCTGGTGTCTTCATCTGACTCTTGTGCCATTTCATGGTTGCTGAGGTGGGTGACACTGGTAAACCACTAGAGACAGGGCTGCTTTGTGTAAAGCTGTTACCCTCTTCTTGATCATCACCTTCACCTCCCACCATGATCGGAGCTGATTCCCCTTGCTCACCATCACCACCACATACAGCAATCTTTTAAGGTACTCCTCCCACTGCTTTATGTGATTTTTTTTCGTATGGGTCGTTTGTCCTCCTGTACCATAGTGCGAACCAGACTTATCTTGAGGAACACTTGTGTGGCAAATGGAGCATATTGCAATGTTATGTTCCTGCTTGCTAAGTGTGAAGAAGTCACAAACTGCGAAAGAGATTTTTTTTGTGGGCCACTGATGCCACCGCCAATTCTTAAAGAACTGGAAGTGGGTGAACCGGTTGACAACTGCCTCTCTGCAGTGCAGTATTTCAACCGAGGTAGAGGTGAATGCAGGTCTCAGTGGGAGCCTTACAAATCTAAAAGCTGGAGGTGGTGGTGGTACCAGTACCACATCTCTCAGAGCAGGTTGACTCGGATGGGTAATCATAATGTATGTGCCCTCTGAGCCAGCTTTCATGACAATAACTGTCTTATCCTCCTCTTCCTCCTCCTGCTCTTCCATAATGCTAAGGCTTTCAGGAACTTTCCTTTTCCCTTATCTCTCGTGGCGGATCTTGGACTCAGCTTTGGTCCAATCCATGTGCAGATCATCAGAAGGGGGCTTGGAGAAGATGGGGAGTATCCTTCTTTTTTCATGCTTGAGATCTGGAAGCCAATGGTTCAAGAACAGGTACCTGTTGCTCAACAGGAAGCTCAACCTTCTGTTCTGCTCATACTTAAGGAATATTTACTATTGCTGGCTGTGACTCCTCCAGTTGCCCATTTTGCTCAGTTTCCTGTGACAAATGGGTACTAGTTTGAAGCTGAGACAACTCCTATTCAGACTCACATCTCATCACCATGACTGCAGTGGCTGCCCTGCTGACAGACATGCCATTGGGTATGAGTTGGAGTGATGTCGTTGATGCAGGAGTGCTGCTCTGAGCTTGCTGGTCTGAGGACCGTGCAGAAGGCACACATTTCCTGAAAAAGGGTTTGGTCGGCATTCCAGTGGTGGAAATCTGCTTCTTCTCCTCATCATTGGCAACTTTATTGGCAGCACCTTTCTTAGGAGCCATCTTCAAACTCATGTCAGTTGGCAGTGGCACTTAGCTGCACAAGTAGAAGAGATTAGAGGACTCACGTGTTGTGGTCACATCACTTTGTGCAGGCCTTTTGTCTGGCAGTACTCTGTGGGTCATGTGCACCTTAAATCAAACAAGCAAGAAAAGCATACAGTGACACATGGCATTTTTTAGTTTTCTTTTAATTATTCATACTACAGACAATGGCCCTCATTTCGACCTTGGCGGTCTTTTTCAAAGACCGGCTAGGTACCCCTGTGCTAAAGACCGCCAGTGCAGGCGGTTTTCTGTGCGGCGTATTATGACTGCTGGCAGGCCTCTGTCCTTTTTCAGACGGAGAGCCGCCAGCAGCCATAGTGGCGGTCGGCGGGGAAGTGGAGTCTGCTCCACCTCCACCGCCCGTCATCAGAACACCGCCCACCGAATCACGTCCCATGATTCGGTGTGGTGGTGTTCTGGTGACGGGGAGCTGGCGGCGGAGCAGTCCCCATGGATCCCGTCCCTTCCCGGAGGATCAACGGACAAGGTAAGTTGATCGTCCGTTAGGGGAGGGGCTTGGGGGGGTTGTGTGCGTACATAGGGGTGTGCGTGTGAGTATGTAGAGGAGGTGTGTGAGTGCGTGTATGCATGCAGGGGGTGTGTTGTGTGTATGGGAAATGTGTGCGGGTCAGTCTGTGTGCATGTCTGTTTGGATGTGTGCGGGTATGGGTAGTTGTAGTGTATGTGTGCGTGCGTGTAGGGGAGTGTGTCTGTGCATGTTGGGGGTAGGGGTGGGGAGGGGGGTTCTGCCACCTTTGGGGGTGGCAGGGGATTGGAGGGTGTGGGGGGAGGACTCGGGGTGGGGGAGGGGTGAGGGAGACCCCTAGCAGTACCAGGGAAGGAATTTCCTAGCACTGATAGTGCCTACTGCCATGGATTTTGTGGCGGTTCCAAACCATCCGAAATCCATGGCGGTATGCAGGGTCCTGATACCGCCGGCGGTCTGGTGTCAGCCACTGGGCTGGAGACTGAAGTCTCCAGCCCAGCGGTCATCACCGCCCTGGCGGTCGGAGTGGAGAAGTGGCGGATGACCATGGCAGTAACCGCCATGGTCATAATTCCATTTTTTTTCTGCCGGCCTGTTGGTGGTTTTACCGCCACTTCTCCCCCGTCCGCCAGGGTCATAATGAGGGCCAATGTGTAGTAGTGTGGATAGCATAGCCATTTAAGTTAAACCCCATCACCTTAACATAATATTTCATTTTCAAACAGGATAACAACATTCAGATGTAACCTTTTTCTTTAGGTGCATATAAGGGGAGGCACCTGCAACAAGAAGGGGGGTCCAGGGGATTTTTTCTTTTTAATTGTTGCTGGTGTGCACCTATGGTAGGTAGGGGGCCCAGGGGAAAATTAAATAATCTTTAAAACATAAATGCTTATGTGTGCCTATGTTAGGCAGGAGGGTCTAGGGAAAAATAGAAAATCCTTACAAAATTAATGTTGGTGTGCATGCAGCCATGCACCTGTGGCAGGCAGTGGTTCCAGGGGAAACTGAGTAAAGAAAACCCTTAAAAAAAAATGGTGGTGTCCTACAAGTGCCTATGCCAGGCAGAGGATGGATGGTTCGGAAACATACTAAGCAAAAATAACTAAGCAATAAATAGTTTTAAAAATGTAAAAAAATAAAAACAAAATAATTAAAAACATTAAAAAAAAAGAAATAAATGGAACATATAAAATAAATGCTGGTGCACTAGGGGACTATGAGGAACCCAATGGGACTGGGAAGCAAGGAGGTGCAGGTGAAAAATGGAAAAAAATGAATTGTTAAATTCCTGAAAAGTTTACTAGCAGTTCCACAGTCTAGCCTCAGAGTTATTGCACACATGGAGTTGGGCATTCAGTCAATTACTGATATCATACAGCATAAACCATTTCCGTTATGGCGATCAGTATGGACAAACCCTGAAGGTCAATTGAAATTAATCCAAGAAATACTTGGGATTGTATGGCAACAGCCTGGGCACATAGGATACCATGGCTATCCCATGTTAGGAAGAGTCTAAGGGCCAGATTTAAAAGGCTGTATTGCCACTGAGCGTACATTTTTGTGATGCTCCGGTGGTGCTATGCACTGCCCTGTATTTACAAGGTGGCATTAAGGCACTTTTTGTGGCTTGAAGCCACCTTGTAAATATGGCCCCTTCTCATGCAGCACTTTGCGTGGAAGTGGCATGCAATGGGTGTTGCTGTGGGTGTGCCACAGCAACACCCATTGCATTTTGATGCTGCCTCAGATTTACGAGTTTTTTGTAAACCTGAGGCAGTGCCAAAATCTAACGCTACCCTAGGGATGGCATTAGCAGGGCGCAACAAGGAGAAATGCTTTAATTTCTCCTTGTTTTTTGCTCTTTCTATGTGTCCTACATTCTTTAGCACACATAGAATGAACAAATCTCCATTGAAGATTGTTTTTTGTGCAGGAAGGTGTCCTTTCCTTTCTATGTGTGCTACATTCTTTAGCACACATAGAATGAGCAAATCTCCATTGAAGATTGTTTTTTGTGCAGGAAGGTGTCCCTTCCTGCACAAAAACAATCTCCCCTGCGGCGCAGCCAGCCTTCCACCATGCCACAAGGGTGGCTGCGTTGGAGCTCAGCAGCAAATTTGGTGCTGGTGCAAGGGGTAATGCAGGGGTGCACCGTATTCTATTAAATGCGCTGCATACCTGCGTTTTGAAACTGATCAAGCCCAGTGATGCCAAATGTGGTGCAGCATCACGCTCTGTCATTTTCTTCTAAATCTGGGCCTAAAATTCATAAAAGCCAACAATATGAATCAGTGGGAAAACCCTGAAGATATTTCACATTTCCCTAAAATTGGAAATAGCTAAACCCATAGAGGAGTCCAAAGGTACAATGAGGGCATATATATATCCAAGAAGGCTTACAGAGTTAACACAGATTTCTCCTGACAATATTTCATTTTTCTATAATACATCATTTGGTGGCTATCCTTCCAGGAACAAAGTGGGCTGGTAATGCCATGAAAGCTCCATGTTTTTATACTTTTCTGTAGATTAGTTGGAACCTTTATTTGAAAATTGAAATTTGTATTGTGTACTTTAAGGCTTTTAAGATGACATTGTTTACTTAGTTTGCGACTGTTGTTCAGTTATTGTTTATACTTTTTGCAAATTAATTCTGTTTTGAAGGGCGCACATATTTTTTTGTATTAAGAATGAGTCTGATTTTAGTCTAGCATATGCATGAGGAATAATTACCAAATGGGAACTCATTTGATTTAATGTATGGTATTAATTATATATTGATTTAATGTTTTTAAGATTTTTTGCATTTATGGTTTATCAAATAATTAAGAATTTTAATTTGAGTTGCATTATTAAACATTGTTAATACAAATACCACAATGATCTTCAAGTATAATAATTAAACTGATATAAAGAAACACATGCAGGCCAGGGGCAAAAGCACACTGACTGACTATATAAAAATTACCACCATGGTCAAACAACACCAACAAAAGCAAGCAAGGAGGAATTGGAGAGAAAACAAAACATGCAGGCCTATGGCAAAAGCAAAGCACAGAGGCTGGCTGCACAAAATGGCCACATGCCACGTGGTCAAACAACATCAAGAACAGCAAGCGAGAAGGCATTGGAGAACAAAGAACACATGCAAGCCTATGGCAGAAGAGCACTGGCTGGCTGCACAAAATGGCTGTCGGCCACATGGTCAAACAGCAACAATCAAAGAGGCATGGACTACAAAGAACACATGCAGGCCTATGGAAAAATCACACTAGCTGGCTGCACAAAATGGCTAGCGTCCACATGATCAAACACCAACAGCAAGCAAGAGGTCATAGGAAAACAGAGTACACATACAGACCTATGACAAAGCACAATGACTGTCGACACAAAATAGACACCGACCACATGGTCAAACAACAAACAAGGATACTTGAATAACAAAGAACACATGCAGGCCTAGGGACACTGACTTCACAAAACATCCCTCAACAACATGGCATTGAGAAAAAATAAAGACAAATGGCGGCCCATGGCAAACAGACATACACTGGACAGGCAAATGGGGCAAGGTAACAGCAATGAAGATAACACTGCTGCAGAAAAGTCCTCCTTTTTGCCCAAGTCACCCCCAAACCTTTTGGACAGATACTGGTGGTTACTGACTTGTCTGTCCCCTGGGTACTCCTAACCAGTCCCAGGGCCAGTGCTCTGTGTATAGTAGATATGCAAATTAGGCTAATTATAGCTGATAGTATCAACCTACCTATAAGTCACTAGTATATGGTAGGGCAGGGAGGTTTAGGGATCCTAGCATAGGTAGTGTACCAATAGGTGCACTGCTGAGCTGCCCAGTGTCATTTTAAATAAAGGTCTGCCTCGCTGGCTGCTTTTAAATTGAAGTTACATTCAAATTCGACTTTGGAATTAAATGCACTTCCAAATTCTTAAACTAAGGTGTGCCGTAGGTGCCCCCAGGGTTGGGTGCACTGAAATTATAAGCGGAAACCTTCTAAAAGATGCTTTATAAGACCTGGGGAGAGAAAATAGCCAGGTTTGATTTTCCCTCACTGTAGTGAATGGGCTCTATAGGCTAAAATGGGGAGACTTTATTTTTAATTAATAAAGACTCAAAAGGAGCTAGATATTTCAAGTCTTGTATCAGACTGAATGTTATCATAAGTTCAAAAACATGCCATTGTTGAATTTAATATAACTAGTTCCGGGAAAGAGATTTAGGGGGTTATTACAACTTTGGAGGAGGTGTTAATCCGTCCCAAAAGTGACGGTAAAGTGACGGATATACCACCAGCCGTATTACGAGTCCATTATATCCCATGGAACTCGTAATACGGCTGGTGGTATATCCGTCACTTTACCGTCACTTTTGGGACGGATTAACACCTCCTCCAAAGTTGTAATAACCCCCTTAGTGCTCTACCTGAATGTTGCCAACTTCAGCTCTGTAGTGCCTTTCTCTGATTGGCCAGCCTCTTGTAGCCCGGCCAGGCTGCCGTGATGCGATGAGAAGTGGCCTGGGCTGAGGATAAAAGAAGTACCTGGGGGAGGCGATCTACCTCGGCAGATGGTGAAGCAGGATGGGGGAGAGCAGCAAAACTGGACTTCAAAGGAGGGAAGGACCTTTGGAGCACCTCAAGACCATCCCCTTTTCCTGAAAACCGAAACAACCAGGTCCCCCCTTGATTAGATTAGAAGAGGAAAGGAAATACATTTTAGCCGCACCATTGGGTGGATTCAACCAGACCTAACCTCCAAAATTGAATTTCTGCCATTTTGGATTTTTAATGAATGTTGCTCCCTGGGATTGATTTTTGCCTTACTTCCCAGGAAGTGGTCATCCAAGAGGGTGGTGACTTGCCTGTGATTGGACAGCTACCCCCTCCTCTTTCCACCCATGGAACAAGGATAAAAAAGGCAGAGCTGCACCTATACCTCAAATCCCTACAAGGAACAAGACAAGAAGAAGAAGGACTGCTTTGCTGACCCCTGATCTTCACCTCAACACTGCACTCTGAAGGATTGCAGCAGCTGCACACTTAGGCTTCACCAATAAAAGGACTATGCCTGTTTTCAACTGCTCCAAGAAAGGACTCCCTGTTTGCCACAGGTAGAAAATAGCTAACCAGAGTCCTCTGCATCAAATCCTGAAGAAACTGGTCAGCTGACCCCTGTTCAGCAGTAATTTTTAAGTTTGAGCTAGGTGCATTTTTGTGTAGCTATTTTAGCTATGTTGAAGACACGTTGTTTTAGCTAACTAGGTCTGCAGCTCTGCACTTTAATGCAGTTACTTTTTATTCAGTGTTGCTTTATTTTTTAAGCAATAGCTACTTTAGCGGTACTGTTTTATTTTCTCTATCTTATATTTTTGCCTATGAAAGCATCATGTTCTTACTATTTATTTCACTTTGTGCTTTCTTCAAGGCAACATTTAGATAGGCTTGCCGACAAATGTGGTATGCTGTGTTTCCAGCATTCACAGAAACACACAAACTAATATGTGTGGGCCATTTCTTAGAATGTCAGTTGTTTTATTATAAAAACACCCATTTGTCCCAGAAACGTTAGAGAGAGATTCCAGCCAGATGACCACGACTATTTGCTGATTGCTGCAAGCTGAGCTACAACTACTTGCTTAGCCGACTGAGCCCTGATCCAGATGGGGACAGTGTCTCTTTAGACCTCAAGCCTCTTCTTCAGGTATGAGGGATAATGTGCTCCCAAGGGGGAAACCCGAAAGGCAGATTAGGCCTAGTATGCTGTGCGCATACTTAGCATAGGAGAGGGACTATAGATCCACTCCCCCATTTAGACAGCATGGTAGGACTGTTTTTGTGTTCTACACTTTTAGTCACATGCCTGGTCCTGTTGTTTTTTATCATTCTCGTTATTGTTAAGCAATTGCTTTTATCTAGATGCAGATATTTTAATAAATGCTTATTTAAATATAGTCTGCCTTCGTTGTCTTTGCTGAGTGAGATCTTGGTAACCGAGAGAAAGGGATGTGATCTGATGTACCACTATTCCCTGGGGTGTCTATCTTTCCATGAGCCCGGTTATCAGAATCAGCTCGGTCAGAGATGGGACGCTGCTAGTTAGCCGGAAACCCCAGATTAGGCCGACAGGTGCCACCTGATGTGGAATTGTACCAGGTACCCAGAACCCAGCCGATCCTACCACCCAAATCCAGTAGCCTCATTACCCTAATGAGAACTCACGCAACATAGCACCACCATTTGGTCAAGCATGAAAAATCTGATCCTCCTAAGTATCTCTGTCGCACTGAAGGCTAAAGACACCTCGATAATATATATGGAGATGTCCGTGGTATTTAGGATTTCCTATTTAGGTAGGTAGGTGGGACCTATCCTGAGTTGTAGGTTGTGCAAGCTTGAATCAAAAAAGGATTATTCCCCAGTTGGTATCCTTATCTCTGAATGCATAAATCAGTAATATGACGAACCAGGGAAGTCCAGTCACATTTGTTGACTGAGCCCATGCAGCCTACTGACAGAATTTACTTTTATTCTTGGGTCACCTTTCCAGCAGTAGATGGGAACACAAATACATTTCATAAGTATACACCTGTAAATCCACCTGTACAATACAAAGCTTATGCATATTTAGAAATAACTTTAACCCTTCTGTGCCCAGGACGTAATGGTTACGTCCTGAGGCACAGAGCTTGTGTGCCCAGGACGTAACCAAGGCTTCCCCTTCCATCCCCAAGGCAGGGATGGAAGGGGAAGCCCTTCCCCTTCCACCCCCGACCCCCCCACCCCCGTGACGTCAGCGTGCGATTGCGCACTGATTGTCACAAGGCCTCCTCCCATAGCGGTGGAAGCTCAGCTTCCAGCACGATTGGGAGAGAAATGCAAAAGCATTTCTCTTCCTATCACGTGGAGGAGGCCGAGAGGCTTCAAAGGGAAGGAAAGTTATTTCCTCCCCTTTGAAGTTTCTCTGGGCGTTTTAGCAGCCGGATTGCAAGCAATCCGGCTGCGAAAATGCCCACTAGACACCAGGGATTTTTTTTTTTTATGAAATTGGCATTGAAGGGTCGCTCCCAGGGGGGGCATTTTTTTTAAAGGCCTTTTCTGCCCCCCCTGGGGGCAGATCGGCCTATAATTAGGCTGAAACCTCTAGGCACCAGAGATCATTTTTTATTATTTTTTTATTTTTGAGGTGGGGAGCGACTCCTTAGGCAAGAGTGGCTCCCGTAGGGGGCAAATTATATTTAGGCCATTTCTGCCCCCCTTGGGGGCAGATTGGCTTATTCTTATGAGGCCAATCTGCCCCCAAGGGGGACAGAAACCACTAGACACCAGGGAGGTTTTTTTTTTTTGTGAATTTCACACAAGGGGAGCGACCCCTTAGGCAAGGATCGTTCCCATCAGGGGCAAATTTATTTTAGGCCAATTCTACCCCCCTGGGGGGCAGAGCAGCCTATTTTAATTAGGCCGATCTGCCCCCAAGGGGGGCAGAAACCACTAGGCACCAAGGATTGTTTTTGTTGTTGTTGTTTTACAGATGGGGAGCGATCCCTTAGGCAAGGCTCGCTCCCTTGGGGGGCAAATTGTATTTAGACCATTTCTGCCCCCCTTGGGGGCAGATCGGCGGATTTTGGGTCAATCTGCCCCAAAGGGGGGCAGAAACCACTAGGCACCAGGGATCTTTTTTTTTGCACCAAAGTCACACAAGGGGAGCGACCCCGTAGGCAAGGGTCGCTCCCCGGGGGGGTTGGGGGGCAAATTTATTTTAGCCCATTTCTGCCCCCCCTGGGAGCAGATCGGCCTATTGTTATTAGGCCGATCTGCCCCGGGGGGCAGAAACCTCTTGACGTCTGGGCAAAATTTAGTTTGTGTTTTTTTTTGTTTGTTTCTTTTTTTAGAGATGGGGAGCGACCCATAAGGCAAGGGTCGCTCGCCTGGGGGGCAAATTGTATTTAGACCATTTGATCAGCGGATTTTAGGTCAATCTGCCCCCAAGGGGGACAGAAACAACTTGGCACCGGGGATTTTTTTTTTGTGCCAATGTCACGCAGGGGGAATGACCCCGTAGGCAAGGGTCGCTCACCGGGGGGGTTGGGGGACAAATTTATTTTAGGCCATTACTGCCCCCCCCCAGGGCCGGCTGAGCTAGAGGCTAAAATCCACAGGTAGGCACTTTGCAAAAAAACCCTCTGATTTCTGTGAAAACATGTGATGTGTCCACGTTGTGTTTTGGGCAATTTCCTTTCGTGGGCGCTAGGCCTACCCACACAAGTGAGGTACATTTTTATCGGGAGACTTGGGGGAACACTGGGTGTAAGGAAATTTGTGGCTCCTCTCAGATTCCAGAACTTTCTGTCACCGAAATGAGAGAAAAAAGTGTTTTTTGGGGCAGATTTTGAGGTTTGCAAAGGATTCTGGGTAACAGAACCTGTTCAGAGCCCCACAAGTCACCCCATCTTGGATTCCCCTAGGTGTCTAGTTTTAAAAAATGCACTGGTTTGCTAGGTTTCCCCAGGTGCCGGCTGAGCTAGAGGCCAAAATCCACAAGTAGACACTTTGTGAAAAACACATCTGTTTTCTGTGAAAAAATGTGATGTGTCCACGTTGTGTTTTGAGCCATTTCCTTTCGTGGACGCTAGGCCTACCCACACAAGTGAGGTACCATTTTTATTGGGAGACTTGGGGGAACACAGAATAGCAAAACAAGTGTTATTGCCCCTTGTCTTTCTCTACATTTTTTCCTTCCAAATGTAAGGCAGTGTGTAAAGAAGACGTCTATTTGAGAAATGCCCTGTAATTTACATGCTAGTATGGGCACCCCGGAATTCAGAGATGTGGAAAGAACCACTGCTTCTCAACACCTTATCTTGTGGACATTTTGGAAATACAAAGGTTTTCTTGATACCTATTTTTCACTTTTTATATTTCAACAAATTAATTGCTGTATACCCTCTATAGAATAAAAACCAATTGCAAGGTGCAGCTCATTTATTGGCTCTGGGTGCTCTACTTGATGAACCAACAAGCCCTATATATCCCCGCAACCAGAAGAGTCCAGCTGACGTAACGGTATATTGCTTTCAAAAATCTGACATCGCAGGAAAAAGTTACAGAGTAAAACGTGGAGAAAAATGGCTGTTTTTTACCTCAATTTCAATATTTTTTTATTTCAGCCGTTATTTTCTGTGGGAAACGCTTGTAGGATGTACACAAATGACCCCTTGCTGAATTGTTTAGCTTTCTGTGATCCAGCATTGGTTTCTTACCCATTTTGGTCACTAACTGGAAGGAGGCTGAAAGCACAAAAAATGGTAAAAATGGGGTATGTCCTAGTAAAATCTCAAAATTGTATTGAAAAATTGGGTTTTCCAATTCAAGTCTGCCTGTTCCTGAAAGCTGGTAAGATGGTGATCTTGCCACCGCAAACCCTTTGTTGATGCCATTTTCAGGGAAAAAAACACGAGCAGCCTTCTGCAGCCCTTTTTTCCAATTTTTTTGAAAAAAACTACATTTTCACTGTATTTTGTCTAATTTCTTGGTTTCCTTCAGGGGAACCGACAAAGTCTGGGTACCTCTACAATCCCTAGGATGGTGGAAAAAAAGGACGCAAATTTGGCGTGGGTAGCTTATGTGAACAAAAAGTTATGAGGGCCTAAGCGCGAACTGCCCCAAATAGCCAAAAAAAGGCTTTGCACAGGAGGGGGAAAAGGCCTGGCAGCGAAGTGGTTATCTTAATAAGACCGCAATAATTGGCTTGATGGAGCCCTACCCCATACAATTTTAACTGTTAGGTTAGGTCCGTTGAGTAATGCTGGCCCGACCTGGCCTTTATTAGCCACATATACACCACATCCTGATGCAACAGGCTTGGCGGTAGCTGAGGTCCGCCGCTTAAATACACAAATCATAACAATATATAGATTGTTAGTACAATTCGTTATGAAAACATTAAACACAAACCCAGCACGAGCTGCTCCAATGCAAGCACGTGCAGCAACACCAGGTATAAATCCTGCAACTGTGCATTCAATCATGGGTAAAGTACCCGCCAAACGGGAGGAGATTCCGTTTTGGTTAGCTCAAAAAATAAATGCACTGAAAGCAGTCTTTCCCCATATGGGACCTCATGATAAAATTAGAATTTTAACAATGTGCTTGCCCTTCAGCATGGTTCCCACAATTGAAAACTGCAATACATGGGGCACGGTATTTGCCGCACTCTACACCACCGCACACGGTACACCAACGCTTTCCAATCTTCCGGAGGTGTGAAAACAAATTCAAGATAAATATGGGGATGCCCCTGCCCTAGATTTAGGGATGTAATTAATAGGTAATTTTGCCACTGTATGTTCAATCATATTAAGTAACATAAAGGGGAAGCAGTTGCACTGACAGTGCGCATGCGGCTTCATGACGTTCCAGTACAGGACGTGAGCTGACAAAGATTATCACTGAAACATACTTCAGCATAGGTCAAGATAGTGTGGGAGCCAGACCTACAAAGCCACAAGTACAAGGTAGATCCAATAAGGATGCTGTGAAGCAGACATCTGAGTGTTCTAAAAATGCTGCGATAAAACAAAACACCTAGAAAAGAAAGGGGAGAATCGCCGCATTTGGAGACCCCACAAAATAGGTTTGACCTTAGAAATAGGGATAATATAAAAATGCCAGACAGATATCAGTATACTGATACACGGCAATCGCATTCCTTTCAGGACTCACCCGAAAAACGTAGTGAGAGAGGTGGACATTCAGAAAGGCAGACTGAGTACATGAAACTGAGATAGGACTCACAACGCTCATCTGACGTTTCTGTTAAAAAAGAAGAGAAACTTCAACTACAGAAGCCACAATTTAAAAAGAAAAAAGTGGCAGCAGTTGCAATACGATATCAAGAAGACTTTACTTAAGAACAAGGCATAGGCGCTAGCACTGCTAGACAGTGCAGCAGAAGTCACAATAGTTTGCCAGGATCTTCTAGAGTATCTGAAGGTGAAGTTTTAAGTAGAGACTGCAGGCATAAGTGTCTCCACACCAGATAGGGTGTATAAAGTGACTATTCTGTTAGAAGGGGGCATCAAACGGATAATAGATGCTATCTTTTGGGAGTGCGTCATCTCTATTTATGATATTCTGCTGGCCGAAAAAGTTTGGCCTCCAGTATTTGTCTGAGATCTTCCACATGGAGAGGAAATTATTGAAAAATCATTCTTGCCCCTTCTTCCGAAAGAGCTCATTGAAAAATACGCCATTGTTTGGGCAGTTGTGCAGGCACCTGCACTATATTGCAATCACGTAGGGTGGGACAAAGATTCTCTCTTCCAAATAATATCTGTAAAATCCCAACCTCAACCGCAACCACAGTATCCAATAAAATACAAGGCAAAAGCCCCAGTGAGAGAAATCCTCACACAATTAGAGTACCAGGGTGTCATGGAACGCTCAGACTCATCAAGGAATAATCCATTATTTTCAGTCACTAAACCCGAAACCTCATATAGAATAGTCTTGGACTATAGTCACATATAAACATATGCTATCCAAAACGCACATAGTACAGCACTAATGAACAACATTGTGCAAGAAAATACAAAATAATCCTGGATATATTCAGTGGGTTCTTCTGCCAAAACTTAGCACCTGAAAGTAAGGACTTAACAGGTTTCAGCGCTTTAGGCTCTCAGAAAATTTTTGCTGACTCCCACAAGGCTATAAGAACCGTCCTGAACTGTTCTCAGCTCGTGTGACATCAATATTACAACCACATTGACCCGAGGCGTTGTCCTATGTGGATGATAAATTTACCTCACTGATGATGACCTCATTTAACATTTAAGAAGGGTAGCCCGCGTTGTTGTAGGATTCACCAAAATCGGCTACAAATTCAACTTAAAAAAAACAGAAATAGCCTTTCTTAGTGTCCTGTTTCTGGGATACAAATTGTCGGATGAAGGCAAGAGCCTGGTGCCCCAATTCATAAAAAATGCACAACTCATTAAGCCATTATGTGACCTAATATGTCCTGACTTTACCAGCAAATTCTGGACAGTCGAACACACATGCATTTTCAAAGCACTACAAAAAGACATGCTTGAAGCAAAACATCTACACACAAGGGATAACAAAAAGCATTTGGTCATCAGCGTAATTGCTGGTGCGATTGGTTTCACCTATGTGTCTTTCAATGAGGGTGAGGCCTTCCCAACTGCATAGAAATCACACCTATATTCTACAGCCAATCAACGCTTCCCTCCCACTGGGAAAATTATCTCTGCAGTTCAGATGGTGCTCCTTAAAGAGAGATCTCTGGCCCAAGGGAAAAACGCACTATTGTTGTATCCCGAGATCCAACCCTTGAGGCTGTCACCAAAGCAAGCGTTCCGAATGCTAAAGCGTTACATCCACATTGGATTCAATAAGCAACGTCTCTGACTGCCACTGATGTTGATTATGTGTTTGATTCTAAATTACAGACCCAAGAAGTCCTACAATACGAACTTGAATATCCAGTTCCAGGAAATGCACTACCCATTGAACAATACAAAACAATCTTGTACACCAATAGTTCAGCACAACCCAGTAAAGGCACAAAAAACCAATGCTCAGCTGCTTGTGCAGCCATGAGTGGGTATATGAAGGATGGCAAGTTCCATCCAAAAAAACATACACACAGTCTCTAGGGGACTGTACAGCACAACTTGCAGAGCTTAGGGCTTAGGTGAAGGCACTGGAACAAGTGAATCCTGAGCAGATGACTCTGATTTTCTGTGATTCGTACTACTGTGTCCAGTCCTTAAATGAATACCTGCAGTTCTGGCAACAAAATGGATTCAGAGATTCAAAAGGTAATACCATAAAACACAGAGTTCTGTGGGGGAAGGTAGCAGATCTTCAGGCAAAACTACCCAATGTCTGTTTGGTACATACACTACGACACCAACTTGTGGGAATACATGTTGAAAGCAACACTTTGGCTGATGAAGCAGCAAAGTCGGCAGTTGCAATGGCTTCGGTTGTGGCAGTAACACGCTCTAGAACAAGAGTGGATGATGAAATTGCAGCTATGGGAGCAACGGCTGAGGGCACACCTATGCCCAATGCTTATCCCACTGAATATTCCTACCGGATTAGAGGCATGTTTGACGCAGAAGTAAAAATTCCAGGCATGGGGGTCCGAGTGATTCCCAACAAAGAACTGAGATCAGAGCTAGCAAAAGCAGCACATGAGGGAGTTGCATCTGCACATGCTGGTTTGGTCACCTCCATTTCACTATTGCAATCACACTATTGGTGGCCAGTTCTTTACAAACAGGCCAAGCAGTATGTCCTTTGTTGTGAAATCTGCCAACAAATAAAAGGCTCCAGTGTTAAGCGCCCAACAGACACCCCTCTTAATTTCCAACAGACCTTTACAATGTCTGCACCTGGACCACTGTGGTCCCCTGACACCAGACAGTGAGTACAAATACATTTTAGTCACTGTGGACTCATGCTCCAGATTTCTATGGGTCTCGCCACAATGCTTGGCTGACGCTCAAACTGTTATTAAAAATGTTAAAGTCTTTGTCGGTACATATGCTATTGCGGCTTTCCATTCGGATTGGGGCCCTCCTTTTGCATCATGAGCTTACAGGGATACCATGGCTTTATTAGGGGTCCAACTGCATTACTCGTCTCCATTTCATCCTGAGGGAAGAAGTGTTGTGGAGCTACGAAACCACGATCCAAAGCAATCCTGAACAGCTAGAGTATTAGGCATGGGTCTTAGTTGACTTACACACCAGTATGGAGTTCAGAGAGCACTTAATAATCTGCCTAGAAGATCTCTGGGAGGGCGTACTTCATACAAGTGCCTGTTTGGAACTCAAATGTTTGTTCCAGATCTTGATGATTCTAGCATGGAGGTGGCAGATACACTTTCTGACATAAGTGAACGTGTCACTGTCTTGCAGGAGTTACAACAATTCTGTGAAGACAACCCATCTGCCAGTGCTTCCTCCTCTGGAACTAGGGATTGTTAGAAATGGGGTTTCTGGTTGGCTAGGGTATGCACCTCAGCCAGGCAGAACCTACCCACTCTAGTCAGGGCTTGGGAGTTACACGTCCAAGATGACCCCTGCTCACCACCTTGGTAGCTTGGCACGAGCAGTCAGGCTTAACCTGGAGGCAATGTGTAAAGCGTTTGCACAACACACAACACACGTGACGCAAAATGGACACCACAAAGTAAACACAACACTGTGCTATTTAAAAATAATCTGTATTGCACAAAACATAATTAGACCAATATTACACGTAAGTAATACCCTGCTACCTTAGCAGTTGTCAGAAGGTTACACAAGTTACTAATACTCTGCAAGAATATGCAGTTGTCACATTAGAACACGTAAGTACTCAGGATTCTGCAACATAAGCAGTAGTCAGGAATTAGAGTAAAAGATATATGCACTTGTTATGAACAATTCCTGAATAAAAGAACCCTTAGAGAATATATCACAAGTCATATATATACATATCAGCTAGATATGCCCATAACAGGAGCATTAGCACATATATGGAAAAAGAACATCAAACACAGGTAGGTAATATATGAACCAAAGAACTTGGGATTATCACTATTACTGGTCCCTTAGAAAAAGTACCTGGGTGGATGAAGAGGCACTTCCAGTGCCTAAAAGAGGAGCATAGGGGGACCTCCGGCGCTCCTGTGCGCAAAGCGGGTGCCACGTGGTGCTCCAGGGGGGAGAGGGGTGGTTGGCGCCCTCTCATTGCAACAGATGGGCCCCCCCCGGGGACCGGCGGTCTTTTTGGGTCCCCCTTTGGGCCTTCAATGGCCCTCTCCTAAGAGGTGGGGGGTCACCTAAAAAATGCCCAGGTTAAGTTATGGGGGCGATACAGCCCCTAAGGCAGTGGCTGAGGGGAAAGGAACTCCCTTTCCGCTCCCCGTGCCCTGCGTCGGTGAGAGAGCCACCCGCGTCCTCTGGGCAGCTGTCCAAATGAAGGCAAGGTGGAGTAGGGAACTCCGATGAGGCTCTCCTCCTGCTCTGGGGGAGGGGTGGCACCCGCACAGTGCACGAGCCGCTCTCTCTTCTTCCATAACACGTTAGGCTGAGCAGGCACCGAGTGCGCCTTGCCCCGGGGGCACAATAGGAGCGTGCTCGCTCCTTAACTTGAATAAGGGATACCCCGGGGGTTCCGAGAAGGGCAGTCTCGGCCGGACGGCAGTCTCCCGGGTCACAGCGGTGAGTTTCCTCAGCACAGGAGTGCTTCTTAAAGGATGGAGGCTCTTTGCTTCGGCCCCGGCTGCAGCGGTGATGGAAAACAGCAGGGAAGTGACTCTCCAGTGCGGGGGCACTTCCAAAAGTCCGGGCTGCGGCAGTGATTTTGCATCAGCAGAGGGGCACTTGGAGAAAGCGCTAGGAACCCCACAAAAGCGCTTCTAGTCCAATCAGCAGGGATGGTTGCAAGGGTCAGGGGCCACAGCACCCTGCCCCTGGGAACAGCAAGAAATTAAGGAAAAGCTCAGGGCTGGTGGGCCCAGCTACAAGCCAGCACAAGGGGTGCAGATGGTGGCAGTTCCTTCTAGTGACCAGCCAGGTCACAGGTCAGCACAGCAGCAGCAGTCCAAGGTGGGTTCCTGGTGAGTCCATTCATCAGCGTTCTGAGTCCAGTTTCCAGTTCCAAGAATGTTCAAATTGTGGGAAAAATTCCCCTGTACTTATAGTCAGTTCTTACAGTGTTTCACAATGGTAGGGAGAGGAGGTTCCAGCCAGCTACAACTGGTTCTGGGAGTGCCCCTTCTCTCCTTTCAGCACAGGCTCCAAACATCAGTGGGGGGTTAACAACCCTATTGGGTGAGGCCAGGGCACAGTCTTTACAAATGCAGGTGTGCCCCGCCTCTCCCTTCTCTCAGCCCAGGAAGGCTTTACAATATGTAGATGCACCTCTGTGTCACCTCCACCCTCCCTGTGTTCAGGCTGTCTGAGAAGTATGCACAAAGCCCCAACTGTCAGTCTGCCCAGACGTTGATTGGAGACAAGCTGCAAAACACCAAAGTTATAAGCACAGATAAATGCGTACTTTCTAGAAGTGGCATTTCTGTGATAGTAATAAAAAATACACCTACACCGGTAAGCAGCATTTCTCACCACTATCACAACCATACCAAACATGCCTAATCTACCCCTCATAAATCAGACAATACCCTTTACACATAAGGCAGGGCATTTCCAATGCAATCCTATGAGAGGGCAGCAATCACAGCAGTGAGACACCAAATTAGGTGGTTTGTCACTACCAGGACAGGCCACGCAACATGGCACATGTCGTGCCTTCTACATACATGGCACCCTGCCCAAAGGGCTAGCTATGGCGTACCTTAGGGGTGACTTACATGTAGTAAAAGGGGAGTTCTGGGCCTGGCAAGTAAGTTTAGATGCCAGGTCCCAGTGGCAGAAAACTGCACACACAGGCTCTGCGTTAGCAGACCTTAGATAGGTTTGACAGGCTACTTCAGTGGGTGGCGCAAGCAACGCTGCAGGCCCACTAGTAGCATTTAATTTACAGGCCCTGGGTATAGGGATACCCCTTTACAAGGGACTTATAGGAAAATTAAATATGCCAATCAGGTAGAATCCAATCATACCAAATTTGTAAGAGAGAGCACATGCACTTTAGCACTGGTTAGCAGTGCAAAAGTGCTCAGAGTCAAAACGTCAGCCAACAAAGGTCAGAAAACTAAGGAGGCAAAAAGCTAAACGTCTGGGGAATTACCCTGTAAAAGGGCCAGGTCCAACAGGGATGTACTAGTAATATCTATTGGCTGGATTCCCAAGCTGAGGGATCTAGTAAATTAAAAGATTGCTGTGAAAAATGAGTTTGGTCCTTCTTATCGTGCACCAGTCCCAGTCCTGGGAATACATCGTACCAGAACTGTTATCCTACCACCGTTGCCTGGTTCAAAAGAAAGTAGCTTTGTCTCAATCGACAATGTCAAACTACACCATGTGGCCGATCCTGCACAGAAGACGAAGGGGATTCCAAGGTAGTACCCAAATCCCTCCCACTTCCAATGAGGACCTTCGCCTGCGAGTAATCATCAACAATACTGATACCTTTCTGAGCTTGGGGAGGGTGGAAAATGAGCTTTCATTGGTTCTACTGACACAACTACTTCATTGATTTCTGCTAATATGGAGCAATCTTCAACATATTCCACACAACTGGATGCTGTAACATACTACACACCACTGAGGGAATCTTCAGCAGTTTCTCCTCCTCTAAATATATCTCCATCATTTGTTTGTACAGATGATGCTTATTTTGTCGATGCTGATGACGTTTCTTCAGGCCCATCTGCCTCAACGGTGACTGAACTGTCAAGATGACATAAGCTAATACACTGGCTAAAAATTAACTATCTCACTCGTCCATGGAACGATCGATGTTTATCGCTGAATGTGGTTGCCTTTCTTCTTGGATTGGATTTGTCATTGTTTTCTTTCTTCTTATACATGGTCATTACCTTCCTGATCGCTCTATATATGAACTGGTGGATGAAGTCTTAAAACCACACTTTTCTTCACATAAAATAATCAGAGACTTGTCCCAAGTGAACAGTACAGTTGTGCCAATTTCTGATGACATTGTATGAGATAAAGTCTTAGTTAACATATATGGTCCTACAGAGATCATTCAAATTCCTTATGTGTTCAAACCTTTATTGACTGATGTAATTACACTCGGAGTGATTTCTGATGACTCTGATGTAAAAACAGTTGATACTATGATATCTGATCTACAGTAATATACAGATTTTGAAAATGATGATGTGTACCAATTTAAAGGAAATTATGGAGATATGTTCTGTTATAATCATTATGGACGTCTTTTCATTTACAAAGCTAGTACCCCAAAAACGGTTTTTAAATATGCACAATGGGAACACTGTCCTACTCCAGCAAAATGCAGTTCAAAAACATATACCGAAAAGTTTGCATAGTTTTCTTGGCACTATGTCAAGAATGCTGAGACATATTATTTCAAGTTGCCAGTGATGGAAGATTTTCATGTATTATTATGACTGATACAAAATTGATATATTCTGATTCCTTTGTTTCCCGATTAGCCATAGAAGGTTATGAACGTTGGTTTAATTCGATTGATTTAAAAAGTGTGTGGGGAACAAAAATTTGGCAAATTAGAGGTACAAAAGCTTTAGAGCATGCATGATTCCTGTTCAGATGATATTCTGAAATAAAACAGTACAACTAACGAACTGTTTAGACTTAGCGAACATTAAAGAATTGAATGGACCCAGTATCCCCGTCCCTGCAAAATTCAACAAATGGCAAAAGTAGATAAATGCATCTGAAGGTCAGCTTAATGAATGGGTACAACATAAAACATATATCACATGATTATCACATCCTGGTGGGTGGTTATTGTGGCCTGTAGACAGCAATGAGTGCCAAATGTGTTTTGTAAACTCCTGGAGGGGGGTTTAGAACTAATACGCCGGACCCTTGCTATATATCTTTAGAACAAGTGGGTATTGTGACAAAATATAGTGTAGGGAAACTATGGTAGCAATGGATGAAGGTCTCCTCACTATCTGCAGTTAAAGAACATCTTGGTGTTCTGTCCAGTAACACAGATTTACAAGACTTCCTGTTAGGCCCCAGAGGACACCGCAAAAACTGCTTCATAAATGAAGCATATAACGAAATTTGGAAACTTTCCCAAGAAAAAACGTTTGCCCCGTTAAGGCAAATAGATCAGGAAAACTTACAGAAAGCATTAGCCGTCGTAGATGATGGAATAAACACCTTGTCTGACTGCATTTACACCCTAAATAACATTGTGTCCTCTGCAATAGATATAGTAGATATAGTACAGAGTGATGTATTGTTTCTGCAACATGGACAATGTCAGCTATGATCCACCATGTATTAAGGCTGGAACCTACAAACATTAAAGGCAGGTTGTGTCCCCTGGCAACATGTGAGAGCAAGGGAGATTTTTTCAACATTTAAATTAAGGCAACAGCAACAAATGATAGCTAAGAAGGAAACAACATATTTAATTTTGAGAATAGAGAAATTAGAAAAGTTGTCTTTTACTGTGGCTGAGGTACCCTCTGCCGAATGGTTAATACATGGGGTTATTAATCTGCCTATTTCAACACTTCAATTCACATCCTGCTTGAAAAAACATATTTCGGTAAGCATATATGAAGGGCTGGGAGAGAGTTACGTGAACAAGGTGTGGGAGCTTCCCTTTTCATACAAATGTTTCAGTGGCATGAAAGAGGTCTTTCTTAGAAGCAGTGAATGCAAGACTTCTGTGAGCCATTCAGTGGTTTATAAACAGCTGTCCTTGCACGGGGCATGTAATGCCTTTGCAGCAAATTTAGCTTCTTATCTGAAGGGAGTCCCGGTATCCTTGATTAGACCTGCATTCCAGGTGCTCCCCAATGGCAGCTACGTGCTCCTTAACAGTGAGAGCTGTTGTGGAATGCGAGCCGGAATCCCTTATGTCGGTGCGGTCTCCAAAATTGTTACATGTTGCGGGAGCGTCCTTTTTCATCCCACACATTTCAAAGGAGTAACAGACATCTGGCCCCACATTGCTAATTCTGATGTTAATTCTGACAAGTTGAGCAGACTAAAGGCTTTATTGCACAATACACCAAAATCCACTGTTCCAAAGAGGAAGATGGAAGAGGAAATCCTAATTCACCCAACTGGGTGTCATGCTTTATCATCGGAAATGCTCCTTGTCAGACTGGCGCTGCAATGTCTGACGGGCACCCCCAGCAGGGGGGCTCTTAGCCGGAGATCTTTTACTCGATGATGCAAGACCCCAAAAGGTGGGTTTGGAAGGAAAGAAGGGAGAAAAAGATAGAAATTAAAATTGGATCAGGACCCAAACATAAGGGTAATCATTTATTCAAACAAGGAGAGTGAAGCCCAAGATTAAAAGAAATGAGGATAGTGAAATGAATGTAATGGTCAGAACACTCTCAACCACATATAATGGAGTAAGGTGGTGTGGAATTACCAGACCATCCCTGAAACTAGGGTCAACATGTTTCGCGTCCTAGATGGTCCGAATGGATCCAGCGACGCTTCTTCAGGACCAGGTGGAAATTAAACTTCTCCTTCTCTATAAATGAAAAAATACACATGGACTGAGACTGTCAATTGTCAGTGCTCCTGTCACTTACACTAATGTGTTATTTGGACGTCCTATTCCTAATTGTCACCCTGCAAACAAAAGAACAGGTGACGAGACAATAATGTAGTTAAAATAAATCGACTACAGAGAACATTGTAATGGGTGAAAAACACGCTGTGATGGTGCAGGTGGTAGCACACTGGTGCATCCAAAAAATGATTAAATAGCTTACCCCCTCATTAATGGAACGAGCTTCGTGGGACAGCGGGGGCCCAATAACCGAGCATGAACTATCTATTCATTAATTAAACAAAAAAAATGGCTGTTAGTAAAAGTAAACAAGGTCAGATGTCCCCAAGTAGTCTCAGCGTAAAAGTACCCACATTTTGGAAAAATAGCCTCTTACAACAACGTAAAGTTTAAATCCAGAACCCACTATTCAAATCAGTAAATGCAGAATCATCAATCATACTGCGGGATAAGACTGAAATAATAAAAAAATAGGCCACTCTGGTATGCATGTATTATCGAATGTTAATAACATAATCCTCCAATTATGAGGTATAAAAGGAGAGTGACAACAATACCAGCAGAAGAGTCATACTGACCAAAGTCCTAAGCACTAGCGAAATGAGGGCAAAAAGTCATCAGTAACCGCCTTTATTATCACACATTAGAGTAAGTGACAGGAGAACTGACAATTGACAGTCTCAGTCCATGTGTATTTTTTCATTTATAGAGAAGGAGAAGTTTAATTTCCATCTGGTCCTGAAGAAGCGTCGCTGGATCCATTCGGACCATCTAAGACACCTTCACCCTCCTTGTTTGAATAAATGATTACCCTTAGGTTTGGGTCCTGAGCCAATTTTAATTTCCATCTTTTTCTCCCTTCTTTCCTTCCAAACCCACCTTTTGGGGTCTTGGCATCATCGAGTAAAAGATCTCCGGCTAAGAGCCCCCCTGCTGGGGGTGCCCGTCAGACATTGCAGCGCCATTCTGACGAGGAGCATTTCCAATGATGAAGCATGACACCCAGTTGGGTGTGTGAGGATTTTTGCTCTTAGAATTAGGATTTCCTCTCCCATCTTCCTCTTTGGAACAGTGTATTTTGGTGTATTGTGCATTCTATCAGGGAGGTGATACACTGGACCATTAATCCTCCCTATCCCTCTTTTTGTTGATTTAAAGGCTTTATTGTTCCAAAAACATGTGACACTTATATCAGCCTGCGAGACCTATGCATTTCAAGTTGCGAGGTCATTAGTGGCGATTCAGTCCCTTTTAAATACTCATTTTCTGAGACACTTTGGTGAATTCATGGGACGAATATTCAATGCATCCAATACTAGTGGAATCGCTAACTTTTTTAAGGTTATTGGTTCTGGTTTCGTTCACACCTTCTCCTCTATATTCGGTTTAATACCTTCAGCCATACATTCACTTTTTCCGAGTGTTTTTGGGGATTCCCAATCACTTTGGCTATAATTGGTGGCATTCTGCTGTTGCTACTTTTTCTGCGCAATAGCTGTCCCTTCACAGCAAGGAGGACTGAAAGCAATTCCACCGGCGCTACTGTACTGTGAACGCATGATGCAGTATTTCGGAGCACCTCTCCGCAACAGCTGGTGTGTGACAGGTCTTTGTCATTCTGACCAGTTTTAGATTGTGTGCAGCCCGTGTTTCGATGCCTCTGATGCCTCTCTGTCCACTGGAAAATGCATTGTCTTTCTACGCAGCGTTTAGTTTCATTAGATGCTGATCTGTTGATGTTCTCGATGAGGGCTCATCATCAGACATGCGAGTTGAGAGTGCGTTTGCTATTGAAGCCATTTATGAGCTGCCCTTTGTGGATTCAGTGACTCCTAACTTTACAGTGGGCATGCCACGGAATGTTGCTTCCTCATCTGAAGCTCAGGCTCTAGAATGCGAGTGCTCTGTGGAGTTCCTTGGACATTACTTGGATATTTTATCATTTCCCGAAAGTGACAGTCTCCTGGCTTCAATTTTCCTAGATATAATTGTCCAAATTGACTTTGACTTTTGAATTTGGTTCCACGTGCCATATAGTGGTATTTGAAATTGTCCTTTTCTATGGCTTGTGTTTCTTGTACTTGTCATAATTGAAGCCTTGGTTGATGCTTCAGTTTAGGGTTTTATATGCCTTTTTTTCCTCATTAGCTTTGAACCACCATTGACCAGCAAGGGGAGGGTGTTGTGCAGTTATCTTAGCCATGTTTTAGACACGTTATTTCAGCTAACTAGGACTGCAGCTGTGCACTTTAATGCAGTTACATTTTATTCAGCATTGCTTTATGTTTCTGGCAATATCTACTTTAGCTGTGCTGTTTTATTTTCTCTATCTTGTTCTTTCACCTAAGAAAGCATCACATTCTTAGTAGGACATTTATTTCACTTTGTGCTTTCTTCAAGGCTACAGTTAGACAGGGTTGCCAACAAATGTGGTATGCTGTGTCTTCAGCATTCACAGAAACATACAAACTAATACGTGGAGACCATGTCTTAGAATGTTAGTTGTTATATTATAAAAACACCCCTTTGTCCCAGACACGTTAGAGAGAGATTCCAGCCAGGTGACCACGACTGCATGCTGATTGCTGCAAGCTTCGTTACAGCTACTTGTTTAGACGACCGAGCCCTGATCCAGATGGAGCAGGTGTCTCTTTAGACCTCAAGCCTCCTCTTCAGGTATGGGGGATAATGTTCTACCAGGGGGAAACCTCAAGGGCAGATTAGGCTTTGTATTCTGTGCTCATACTTCGTGTAGGTGAGGGGTTATAGATCCACTCCCCCATTTAGACAGCATGGTAGGACCTTTTTTGTGTTTTACACTTTCAGTCACATACCTGCTCCTATTGTTTTTTGTCATTCTCGTTATTGCTATGCATATGCTTTTATCTAAGATGTAGATATTTTAAAAATGCTTATTTAAATATACACTGCCTTTGTTGTCTTTGCCTGAGTGAGATCAGGAGATAGGGATGCGATCTGATAGATCACGATTCCCTGGGGAGTCTATCTTACCATGAGCCCGGTTGCCACAATCATCTCGGTCAGAGATGGGGCGCTGCTAGTTAGCCAGAAACCCCGGATTAGACCGACAGGTGTCACTTGGTGTGGAATTGTACCCACTACCCACAACCAAGGTGATCCTACCACCCAAATCCAGTAGCCTCATTACCCTAATGAGAACCCATGCAACACATTCTGGGAGTTGAAGTACTAACCCTCAAGGAGCAACTCAGAGCTTCTGGAACCTCGCGTGAGCTATGGACTCCTAAATGACCTTCAAAGACCTTCTGGAAGAAGATCCAGAAGTGTGGAGAAGTTTGGAGAACCTTTGGTAAAAAGCTCCATAAAGGAACCGATCTGACTTCGTGAGTTAAGCTGGCTTACGTCGATCGTGATCCGGCCTGACTTGCAGGTTCATCCTGCTGAAAAGCTCTGGAGCCCCAGACTTTGAGGATTTCACCAGCAGCTCCTGGTAAGGCAATCTGATGATGTCGACTCGAAATTGGCTTGCTGTAAAGGGTTGTCCGACATAGGAGAGAAAAAGCTCCAAAAAAGTGAAAATATCCGAATGTAAAAAGTTGACCGGGACTTCCAGCGCAGCGTACTCTCGGAGGGCTCCATGGAAGCCGGATCCAATTCCAACTACGGCCTGGGTGAAAATTTCCATCCTGAAAAATCGTCTAAGTCAGAAGGTAGAATTCTTCACCGAGGTCTCTTGCAACGTGTCTCTGAATGGAGTTCCAGAGAGGTTGGATCGAATTGGTGACTTTGCCCGGTGAGAAAAATCTTTAAGAAAAAGACTAAGGGGCTTATTATGACTTTGATGGATGGAAAAGCCCCTCCACCAAAGTCCAGATGGGTAGGTTGCCACCAGTGTGCAGCCTCCCTGCAGGGCCTATTGCGAGGTTCAGGGTTAGGACCACCAGCACCGCCATACCGACGTGAAGTCCTAATCTGGCGGTATTGGCGGTCCGACCGCAGTGATACCACTGCAGTGATAATATGGCACTCTAACTGCTGCATTTGCAAAGGTCTGACCACCACCGCGACCCCCAGGGTCATAATGTGGCCCTAAGTCTCAAGGTAAACTTTTGACGAGGTCTACCGCTTGCTGTAGCAGAGCAGGGCTCCATCACAGTCGGCCTCAAACTTTGACTTTGCCTTGGTCGAGGTGAAACCAGATATCCTGAGTGGTGCTCTTACTTTCTTTGCACTAAAAACATTTATTCTTTAAAAATGTATATTTCCGGTTCCCCTGATTCAATTTCATTTGTTTTGTTGTCAAATTACAGATAAAAGTATTTCCTACTGTTATAAATTGGTTTTGATTTTTTTAAACTGTTTCTTGTATTTCATTGTATTACTGTTTTGTGATATTTGAATGCTTTACATTCTTTATACCAGATTTAAAACAAATTTTCTTGTGCCCCTTAGTGACTCCCCCCCAAATGCCACCATGTGTGTGCCATTTCTGAGATACGGCACTCCATGGTGAAAGTTAGGGAGCTAGTGTCAAAAATGTTTAAACTAGTTCGGAGCTTTGGCGGATTAGCAATGCAAATTGCTAGCAAATCTCCAGTGCACTCTAGCGGTCTAAAAATCTAATTGCACTCATCAGCACACACCAAAACAACTCTTACAAACACAAACAGAAAAAAGATTCTGCCACATGCCTGATGGTGGAATTTAGTGGGAGCTCCGTGATACATGCATAGCATGGAGTTCCCAAATTCCAAGAACTCTGCCGGCAGAGCTGAATTTTTCACCCACACCTACTTTTTAAGAATGTTCTACATTTTTCTTTCTTTATTTCATATTCATAAAAAAAAACATTTAGATCTTAAAATTTGTTCCATTTCCATAAGATTTCAATTTTCTTGTTCCATAATTATTTATAGGGACATCATTCCCCAGGTATGTCAGGTCAGTTGTACCCCATGTAGACACCAATATATGTGACTAACAATCCTAACAGGCATTACGTGTCCCAATCATCAAAAAAAGCTTTTCATACTGATTGGGACATGTCACTCCTTTTAAGATTGTGAGACACAAACATTGGTGTCAACATGGGTACAATTGATTAATTATAAAACAAGAATGTTGAACGTTTATCAAATTGAAACAAATCACAAAATTCTTTATCTCTTTTCCTCTATATAGGGTTATGTGATGTATTGGGTAAAAAATCCTGAAAAAGTTAATTTTGTGAATAAAATACAATGGCTTAAGGCTGTTTTTATGAATATTGATTAAAAGAATAATAATAAAGAAGATTCTTAAAAACTGGACACTTTGGATGGTTCCTCTTTGGACGGACCTTCTCATATTGTTCATCTGATAGATGCAGGATACCTGGGACCCATGCTCTTCAATCATAACCCATTGACAATGACCATAACCAGGGAGCATGATTTGCCCTCCATCTGGACCTGGCGAATACCTCTAGCACTGTTGCATGACCTTTTGACCAGGGCTGCAATGAATGTGAAGGAAGGAAGAACATCTGTTCAATTGATAGTGTGGAATGCTTTTAAGGTGGTGTTGTAGGATTTGTGTATTAAAAGGTAAGAAGGGAAGAAACACACACTCAGGAGGTACCTTGGCACCCTAAAGGACTGCATGCACTCTCTTGAGTGTGAGGCAGAGGCAACAGAACAAAGCAGACATGATCTCTCCACTGCTGGAGAGGAGTACATTGAGGTGACATGGAGATGGTATGCCTTGAACATAGGGAGCGTGCAGCCTAAAGACATGGTGAGATCTATAATGTGGGACGTTGGCATGGCTCCTGTGATCAGATTCCCCCAGAATCCCAATGGTTGCAATTTGAGGCACAGTCAGAATCCTAGCTAATGCACAGACTGCGATCAATGAGGTGTTCAAAGATTATTATGCTACCCTTTACACACCCGGGTCCGAATTGATTGAGCGAGAAGATGCTGATTATCTGAGTGCAATTCATCTTCCCAGCCTTACTGCGGCAAAGAAAGCTGTACTAGATGGCCTCCTTCACCCTGAGGAAATACAAATGCGATAACACAATAGCCAGAGGTAAAACACCAGGCCTGGATGGTCTCCCTTTGGAATTTTGTACAGCTTTCAGAACAGGACTAATGCTGCACTTATTAAAAACCTATATGGTACTGCCTTTGGCAACTGAAAGATTTAAATACCTGGGAGTGCACATTTATCACAATGAGCAGGATCCTATAAGGGCAACATAGGGTGGGCTGTCACTTCAATTCATTATTCCCTCTCTTTCTGAAGCACCTTACCTTTATCCACATTGGGCAGCATAGCAATCTCTAAGATGCTAATACTTCCTAGGTTATTGAATTTCTCCTCAGCACTCCCACTCATACTGAAACTGCCTTTTTAAAATTGGTTACGCTCCGTAATATTGATGGTAATTTGGGCTAATGGGAGGTGAAAATTGAGGTTAACCGACCTATATCTCCCCTAGAAAGAAAGGGGCGTGGCTGTGCCCAATAACTAACTATATTACGCAGCAGGGCAATAGCAGTGGGTAATGCGATGGATAGTGGGGTCTGTCAACCTGGAGACCTGGATTATACAGACACACTTAGATGGCCTGCAGCTGTTGCAGGGACATTGGGAAGAACACAGGAAGCAAACCACCACGAATCCGATATTTTGGGTGGCTCGCAGGTGCTAGAAGAACTATATGCAGGGTGTTCCCAGAAAGCCAGCTACTCTCCGGAGGTGTCCCTTTGGTCCCTACTGGAGAGTGCAGCACTGATTGTCTTGCATGATACATGCCAGTGGATGGGGGTGAACATCACAACATGGGGAGATCTGTTTCATGAAGGAATTTTGCAACACTTTCCTGTCCTACAAGAGACAACTGATCTTTGACTGGGTATATATTTGGTCTATACAGCAACAAGTAACCTGCTCTGGGAAAGGTGAGGAATGGGAAACGCAGCATCGGCCATTCAAAATCCACTGCACGTGCTATTGACACAAGGGTTTGGCAGGCACACTGTCACTTTATCCAGTCTTAATGTACTGAAAGTTTATTATAAAAATCATTATGTAAATATATAAAATAGTACATATTTATTATTCATAATAACAATAGGTACATGATATTTTTACATTGTTAACAATAAGTTATACTGAATTCTATTTCTAATTATTTCAAACATTTTCATTTAGTTTGAAATTTTTTCCTATGGAGTCTTAATTTAAGTCCCTACCTCTATATGTTTCTATGAGAGAGGATTGCAGCACCAGTCACTGGCCATGTGTAATGCTGGACTTACTACAAAAGCGTACCTTACAGCAAAAGTGTAAGTTACTACAGAAGTGCAGTTTGTGAATACTGAGCATTAGTAAACTTACTCAAAAGTGTAAACTTACCTAATAGTTTTAATTTGCTTTTATATATCAGGCCCTAGAGTGTGCTTTGTAACTTCCCCATGCTCGTAATAGAGTGTCTTTCTTGTCTGTTTAAATCACCTGCTCCTGATCTGATTCAATTGCTTGTCTCGCTATTCTTGGGATGGTCACTCCCCTAGAGTATTTACATTTCACCTTACTTTTCAGATGGTTGTCTGTATCCTTTCACTGCTGCTCTCTGATTTTTTTTGTTAGTTTTCCTTATTTCTTTGACATTTCACCTTGAGCATTCTATGGAGGGCGTGTCCTGTTCCTTTCTCAAGCTCTCTTCCTCTCACACTCTCTCTCTTCCTGTCTTTCTTTTCCCTCCACCCTCTCTTTTTCCCCTTCTGACTAGCCAGTCTTTTTTGTATTTCCTCTCTACAGTCTCTCTGTATCACTGTCTCTCCCTCATCTCACCCTGTCTTCACCAGCATTGAGCACTGCGGCCACTACGTGTATGTATTCCACTCGTCTTTCTCTGACCTACATTCTTCTTTGATTCTCCCTCCCTCAAATTCCCCTCAGGTTTTCTCTGTGCTCACAGTCAGTGTTATTGGCTGCACAATGCTTGTAGAATTGTGTTGCAAACTCTGCAAAGCCAATAGCAGCAAGTGACCATTCTGGAGTATTATTTTGTCTATCTCCAAAATGGCTGACATTTATTGCCTAGACACTTTGTGGCAGCCATTTTGGAGCACTATAGCAATATTATTTTCTACATTTATTTTTACATGTTTACACTCAGTGTGATAGCCTTTTTGGAAGTACACAAAAAACAATCCAGAATGGCTGTCTGCAGCAATTTCATTGTAGTTCTCACCAAATATATTTGCATGTTTTTGAGTGTCCCACAAGACAGGTGTTGCAATTGTACACTGAGGTACTGATGCCGCTTTCAGACTTTGAAAAACCCACATGATAAGGACTTTTTAATTTGGTTATTGTGATAGCTTCAGTTTTAGCAAGGTTTACTACTAATTTAATGTTCTTTGCATATTTCAAGAGAGTATTTAAACTATGTTTCAGCTCAAATTAAGAATAGTATCACACATTTTCTCTGCCCTTCTGTCACAGGGACAAATAGGCACTATCAAAGTGAATGTGCTGTTGTTCCTCACCAACCAGGATACCAGGTGCTCATTCTGAAATGGAATTTAGCAATAGAATTTAGCATTTAAAACCTGTTTGCCTCTCCAGATAGACCAGGGAAGAAAGACAATTTCTAGTTCAAAGAAGGTGACGTATGGTACAATTGAGGTACATTAAAACACAGTCATCACAGTGGCAGTAAATATGTGAATGTTCAACTGTAGAAGTTCTTTTATGCATTCACAAAACACAAATGATATGTAATATATTTAGTGTGGAAATGGAGAATAACTGATACATTACTTAAATAATACCTAATGTATTTACGGTAAAAACACTCAAAACACAAGGCATAAAGCAACACAATTCTGTGATAAAATGAAATCAGTGAACTACTTAGGATAGTACATACCATTTACTACCACTCAATAATACCAAATACAAAATAAAGCATAAAGCAAGAAGTCATAAAAAACATACCAGGAACCTTGTACAAACACTATATATCATTTGCTATCAACAAATAGCCCGAAACATTGGAACACTCCCTAAATTGAAAACATAGGACAATACTATTGAAGAGAGAATGGTCTAAGCCATGGACACCAACATGTATTGTTTACGACTGCTACATCATTGTGAACGTGGCACTGCGAAATGAAAGATTTGCACACGCTCCAAAGCTTGCAATCATTATTGCAAAATGTATGTATTGAATGTTCATGAAGATTTACAGATATTCAAAGACCATGTTTTACAGGGGGCCCACACCTTTCCCAGACAACTGGTCGTAATCTATAGTTGGAGCTCAGTTGATACATCCCCTGGGAATCTATATTGTATTTTCTCTTCCAAGAGGTGCAAACATGAAGCTAATGTCTCCAAACTACAGGTTAGAAACTCCAATTGTTTGCCTCCCTTTCTCACTGCAGATTAAATGGTGTTTCTGGGGAGCATGAGATCTGCAGCTTGAGAAGTCATTAGGGGAGATGATCAGATGGTTCTTATCTTTAATCCCTACTTATGATTATCAACAACATGGTATTTATTTGTTGTTGGAATGAAGAAGTCTCCTGCATGGAACGGACGTGCACTCCTGCCTTGAGTGTCCTAGCTGCATGGATCTCTGGCTCTCTGGTACTGAATTCTGGTCATGGGTGAACATGCACTATGCATGTGTGCCATGACCTAAGCCTGTCTCATTTTAATACGGTCTTGTTAGATTGTGAGGGGTGCACCCAGTACTATCCTCATAGTGGTAGACAGCCTCTGCCCTTGCCAGGAGTTACGTGACATGAGTGCGGTGGTGGCAATATACCCATTTTGTGTTTAGTAGGAATCAGTAGTTCGAACAGGCTATTTTAAATGTATCACAGGAGAAGCGCCCACCAGACCACTAATGTAAAGTTTGAGTGCTGTGCCCTTAACTCAACCTTGCCCTGCATGAATTGTGTGTAGTGCCAGACACCATGTGATACTTGCATGTGTGTGGTAGGATGTATGTGTGCTTGTGTATGGTACATAACAATGAGGCATGTGGGTGGTGATGTCTGCAACCCCTAAACTTGAGACATTGATTGCTGACATTCCTCAGGGCTGGGAAGGGAACACACACACTGGAGGAAGGGGAGCAGAGAATCCTCTGTGCACACAAAGGTCTGCTTAATTTCAATAAGAGCTACTAGTCCTTGGGGTCTGAGATCATTGTCAAGGAGATGGTAGAACTGATAAGGCTGGCAATGTGGACCAAGAATCTTTATAGAGGGGAAGGTTTCAACTTTGAATATCTGTGATGCATATTTCAGTAGAGGCTGACAGACAGCCATGATCCCCAGTGACTCCCTTGGTCTGGCCTTCCTTGTGTTGTGGAGCAATCAGAACTGAAGCCACTCTTGCTGTGTCAGACTGTACTTTAGTAAAAAATAGAGCAGAAGGGTGATCACTTCAAAGGAGCTGTCACACAGAAGCCAAATTTGAAAGGAACAGGCAGTAAATCACATGTGTATCTGTATATGGACTATAAAGGTGAAAGAATGAGTCCCACACTTTGTTCAACAGCACGGTTCATCAAGAGAAAGATCACCAAGACTTCAAGCTGCTGCAGCCAGGGCTTGGAACCGAGCTCTGCCAGTATCCCTGCAAGATGAGGGTCCAAGGCAACTTGCCCTGTGACTTGAGCATCAGCCTTCTGCCTGCCTGACAAGACCAGAGTCCTCTATGAGGAGGAGAAAGCCTAAAAGGAGCAAGGACCAGACTGTGCTGGTCAAGGGAATTCCAGTGAGCAGAGTGTGAGGCACCTGGTGCAGTTGGGCCGGTGTTGAAAGAGAGCGATCTGCCCTCATAGAAATCAGTGATTCCGTTGAGGCTGCAGTGAAGTTGAGGACAGTTGCCAGTTGCAAATGCCTTCATTGGGGGGCTGTCACCTGTGACCTGTATGTCAGGACACGGCCACTGAGATGGTTGAGGCCATCGTCTGTTGCAATTACCTTCGTTTGGCCATCACCCAGGCCTATAACCCCTGTCTGCCATGAAGGAGCCCCTGAGACTGTTGGGACTGTAATCCTGTACAACCAATGTCTTGCGGCAGTCTCCCATGCTGTCCATGGGATGAGCAGAGGGACTTTGGATCAACTGCAGCATCACTTCTGATCCACCAATATACCAGCAGGAGAAGCGAGGAAGAAGAAACTGCCTTCACTTCTGGTGACTGTCTCATCGTGCCACTCTGCCAACCATGGGATGACTCAGTGTAAGCTGCTCATTGCCAGAGCATGGGAAGATGAACCCCAACTCCCGGTTACTTCTGAAGAACACAACCATAGATTTTCCAGGAACATGTTGGTAACTGTGGAGGAGGAGTGAGGAGAGCACCCGCTGCCTCGACCAGCACTAGGGGGGTAGGTTTGAGAGAGACCTGATGTGCAGATTATTTATTGTGATGTGTTTTGTGTTTATATTTAAATGTTGCTTTTCTTGCCAAAAGTAAGTATTGAACTGAAAACCTGTATTATTTCGGTCACAGTGGGTATTTTGAACTTTGAGCCTATGCCTGCCTTGCACTTACCTCCCCCTAAAGGGCATTGGATTGCTTGATCCCCACTTCCACTGAGAGTCAAGTGTTGCAGGGATAGGACTTGGCTCCATTACTCAGGGCCTATAGCATGTCATGTCAGCAGGAGTAAAGGTCCACTACCCACATGTCTGGGCCCAGTAACCCCTGCTTGTCATTAGCCCTCTGAAAGCGGTTCTGGCATTTGTGAACCTCACAAACATATAAGGAGCTCCTCAAGTCCCCCATAGGTGCTACCATCATGCCACTAATGTTTGTCCTGAGCAAAAGTGGTGCAAATACATCACACTCTCTAACACCATGTTAGTGGAATACAACGCTTCATTACAATCCTAGTTTTGCTTATTCAACTTTTGCATATGTGCTTCTGGGCAACTCAGTAATGATATAAATGAGCCCCAAAACAGTATCTTATTGGTCTGTGCATGTTGAATGTTTAGCATTTCCTTTAAACCTAAAAATATATTTAAAAATTGAATAAAGTAAGTGCTATTAAATTCATCCACTCATTTATTTGGGCTATACATGCTCCTTTTCTACTGCAAATTTTGTGTTTGTCGTCCTGGCTCACTTGTATAAAACTAAGGATGGAATGTTGATAAATGTAGTGTGTTACTGTTAAATGTCAGGCTAGCCTGTAAGTTTCCTCTAAAAATCACCACCCCATTTTCCCCTGAAATATACCTTAATAATCTCAAATCCAAACCAGTGTTCATCACCCTGTTGAAATCACAGCTTTTACACTTGAAAAAATGAAATAATTGAATGTTGATGCATTTGTCACAGATACATCAGTTCTTCTGCTGATGATGTTGAGGGGATAAACTCTACCTCAATGTCATTCCCTGGGAACTGCACCTTAACTCTAACTTGCCTATTGTTAGATTGTGAGCCTTAGGGTGATCTTTTCATAGCATTTTTGCCTTACTCTTCCATTATTATGCTCATCTCATTTTTGTTGGCCTTAGGACTCTGCACACTTTACCAGTGCTAACTACTGCTACATTGCTTGTGGTATCTCCCTTAAACATGGTAACCTTTGCTTACACTCAATTGACATATTTAGACTACTTATAAGTCCCTAGTAAAGTGGCACTAGGTGTACCCATGGTCTGTAAATTAATTGCACCTAGTGTCTTGCAGCACTGATTTTGCCACCCATTGAAGCCCTTAAAAAAGTCTCAGATCCGCCATTTCAGCCTCTATGTGCTGTTTTAAACTACTGTTTCGACTTGACAAAATAAAACTTTTGCCAGGCTTAAAACTTCTTTTTTAATACATATAAGTCCCTGCTACAGTAGGTTATAAATACCCCAAAGAACAAGGTGCAGGGTATTTAAAACGCTAGACATGTACCATAAACTGTTACATGTCCTGGTAGTATAAAAACTCCTAAATTTGTGTTTCATTACTGCAAGTCCTGCCTTTCCCATAAGATAGCATTGTGTTCACCTATTACATTTAATAAATGGCAACTTTAGGTTGGGAGCAGGTGAAAATGTTGTCTTTGCTGTCTAGAGAATTGTAGTTTAAAACCCTCTTTACTGGTAAAGTCAGAAGTTAAGTCACATTTCTGAAAATGTCGCTTTTAGAAAGTTAACATTATTTTGCCGTAACCATTTGGTGCCTGCAGCCTGTATCCTGGGTCACATGACCAGGTGTACCTGGCAGCTAGTCTCTGTGTGTTGCCCCCAGACAGTGAGACAAAGGGGGAATATGTGTTGGCAGGATGGGCCATCTTTGACTGGTTGTCGGCAGGGAGCTATTACTTACCACACTTGCTCATCACGAAAATGCTCTGCCTAGCGCACTCAGAAATGATTTGACGCTAGCTTTTTGTGGACTCAGACATGCTTGGTCCAGGGCGGAGAGGCCCAAAGTTCCAGACATCTCTAGGGGTAAAAACCTCCAGAACTTTCTCCTACTTCAAATTGGGCACCAGGTATAAATAGTGGACCCTCAACCCCACCTTTTCAGTGCACCTCTGGAGCTCTGAAAGCTATAGAAGAAGGACTGCTGTGCCGCTCTGCTGCCAGAAGGAAGCTGCCCTGCTACTCTGCTGACCTGCTGTCCTTCTTAGTGAGAAGGAAGGCTGGACCTGAACCCTTCATCCCAGGGTCAAATGACCCCAACGGTCAGCTGACTGACCTGCTGTTCTGAGCCACAGAAACTGCAGGGGCCTACCTGGACCTGCCTGAGCCCTGCAGGTCTCTGATGGAGTGGGTTCCTGAGGCCCAAGAATTATCCTACAAGTCCTGGACCCCTGGTGTTGTATCAGTGGAGCTCCATCCTTAAAAAAAGGTGAAATCCAGAAATATTGGACTCTTCGTAACCATGAACGTACCTGTCCGTGTCAAGATTTTGCCACCTGTGGCACATACTAATACGTATCTCTGGTGAACCCGACTTATCGTTCTTCAGAAACCATCAGAGCTTACCGGTGACATGAGATCTGCCCTTCACACTACATCATCGGCAGTCTGTGAATCTCCAGGAATGACAATTTGAAATGCCTGACAGGATCTTCAGGCTTCTGCGACAACCACCCTCAATGTCCGGCCTGCTCTTCTCCCTACAGTTAAATGCTCTCCCTACTCCTCACTTCTTCCTCCACTGCCAACGAAACTCTTTCTGGACTTTTGAAGTTATCTCTTCCAGCAGGACTAACCTGGTTCTTGTATCCATCGTGTGCCCTGTCTCTGTGGGCTTGAACTTGTAACTTTCACCTGGTCTCAAACAACCAGAGAACTGCAAGTGGCGCTTTTTGCTTTAAGTTGCTGCGATTACTGAAATATATAAAATTGCATATCTCCAGTTCTACTGATTGAACTTTAGTTGTTTGGTCTCTAATAACTTTATCCTATTTTTCTAAACTGGTGTGGGATTTTTCTTGTGTTGTAGTTTCACTTTATTATTGTTTGAAGAGCTGCATAACTCCATTACACACTGGCACTCAGTTAAGTCTGACTGCTTTTGTGCAATGCTACTAGAGGGTTCATTTGGAGTTTGCTTTTTTTTCTTCCTAACAGGAATTGTGGTTGTTGTTTGCGTAGGGTTACACCCCCTTCAACCAGTAACCCAGTGTCCTACATCTTTCAAACATAAAAACCCTGATTACAACGGGCTGTTAATGATCACATCTGATAACAATTCTGACACTTCGGTGTTTGGGATTTATTGAATTTGTTAATTGTATCTGATTATGACTTTTTGGGGAATAACATGGAACTTGTGTTGCTTGCTTTGCTGAAATCCTCAAATCCTGGTAAATGCTGGGCCCTTTCCCCTTATCAAGTTACAGAAGGCTTGACCTGCAAAAATTTAATGAAGGTAGTGTTGTTTATTGCATCTGGTAATTATCGGGTTCCATAAACACTTCACCTATTTAATTACAAATACCTTTACAGAATGTCTTGTGAAACTGCTCCAATTTACAAACATGGGCCACTTTTCTTTAGCTAATTCGCTATTGAGGATACTTTTATTTTGGTGCCGGAGCTTATTTTGTGCCTCAGTCCAACCCTGGCTGGAGGGCTGGAAGACTGGAGGATGTGACAAAGGATGACAATTTGTCGGTTGGATGGCACCTGGCTCATTACTAGGACAAGTACTGTACCGTTACCTCCATTGTCCATGGAACAAGCTCCTGATCACTCCTACATGATGAAAATAAATTTGGAAAGAAATAACTGTCATCATTCTATAATCTGTCTGTATCTTGTCCATGTAGCCGTACACCTGCTGCATCAATATTTTGTGTATAAACTACCCAGATATAAAATGAACCACAAAATATTCAAGACTACTTTTGTGACCAAAAAATTAGGGTTCAGCTTCATGAGCATTGACTTTATGGGCGGGTAGGAAGGCATTCTTGAGTGCCTCTTGATAAGAGAGTCAAACCCGGTTACAAAGAGAAATGAAATTGAGAAACGCCTGGAAATCAAGAACTTTTAATTGACTAAACACTACATTATGCACTCTAACCCAAAGGTTCTACAAGACCATGAGCAGTAACCTTTACAGGACTGCTGAAGTCGCTTTTTGGGCACAGCTAAATGTGTCTAAGTCTCAACCTAAATGAGAGACATGACATAGGTTAAATTACTGTTAAAGACGATTTCCTCCACTATTTGGGCCTTCCCTCCAAAAATACATCAGGAGAAGGTGACTTGTCTGGCAAATGTTACTAGATTTGTACATCACAAATTAGGTCAATACTACAGATCAGCTACAAAGATGCTGATCCCAAAGAATAAAAGAATCTTGACTCTAAAAGGCCCTGATAAATCTGCATCCCACACTCGTGAACTTTCTCTTAAAGTGTGCGAGCTCTCCGCCTATATCTCAAATTAATGTGGGCAAAAATATCCTGGCTTAATTCTAGTGAACAGATTCACATCCGTAAATACAGTGGGGTAACGGAAAGCAGATAACAGAAAAATATACTTTTTTAAAAAACATATTTTATTCTTTTTCTGGAAAAACAAACAAAAAAGATAAATTAAAGTCAGATAGTCAATGTACGATACAGTTGGAGTAACAGTATACATGGGAAATAGTAGGAGGCAGTATCATACATTATGCATATTATCCTATAGCAGGTATCCCATAAGGGTATATAAAAGAGTATCAGCGTGTAGGATTGTCTGCCACCATCTGCAATTGACATGACTATACAAATCTCTACAATGAACCATAGTAATTAACCATTGAACTATGAGCTAGACATCAGCAGATATTTGGTAGGGGAATTTCCAATTCACTGTCGCCAGTTATCATCTGTAGCATATAATACATCCTGTACACAATTAACTATGTTAGTAAGAGGGACATACATATCAGCTCTGCATAGCAAGAGAGCTATTACAGATTATTGAGCTCTAATTATGGCAGTTTAGTGGTGTTCGCTAGTATCATTGTCCTCTTGTGTCCGGGAAGAGAACACGTCTAGTAACTCATCCCATTCCTGGGCTATGGGATAGGCCCTAACTCCTTTACTCTCCTCCCTTCTAAGGGCAGCACTCTCTGCCTTTCCCCAATCCAACACTTCCGAGCTCCATTGTGTTACTGTAGGTGCTATTGCAGCCTTCCAGCGTCTAGTCAAGAGGTGCTTTGCTAGTAGAAGTGCAAGGTTAATCAGTCTTGAAAGCACTTTCTGTTTTTTGGGGTGGGGGAGTATGCCCAGTATACACACTTCCATTTTGTAATACACATCTTTCCCGGATAACTTATTTAGTATGGCGGCAATATATTTCCAGTATTCAGCAATATTAGGGCAGCTCCAAAGCATATGCAAAAGCTGCGCTTCCTCCATTCCTCATCTGGGGCATGCCGAAGACAACTCTGGATACAAAACATGTAACCTGTGTGGAGTGAGGTATGCTCTGTGAAGTATAGCATATTGGATGAATTTAAAACTCGTGTTGCGTGATATTTGGCAGGAGTACTTTAGTATACCGTTCCATTCCTCGTCTAGTAGCTCTCTCCCCACGTCTATTTCCCATTTAGTTTTGAGAGCTGTCAGAGGTCTGGGCAAGTGGGCTTTTATACTTTTATAAAGCCATTTGATCATGTGCGGGCCTTGACCTGTAGTAGATATAGCATGTACCAGTGAATGGGTAGTGGGTTCAACGTTGTCCGGGGCCCAGTGCTTCCTAACATAGTGTACAATATAACCGAAAAATAGACTAATGAGGAAGTGGGGATAGCAAAATTTAGAGATGATACAAAGCCATCAGAATCCTAAGGGGCATATATAAGAGCCCCTAGCGGCATTCTAATGCCACATTAGCGTCATTTATTGAAGGTAAAAAATGCTGCACCATATTTACAAAGTGGTGCAATGCCCGGAGCAGGTGTTAAAAAGAGGCTTCCATTGCTTACAATGGGCCTCTGGGTGCTTTGCAGGGTTAGTATTAGACTTTTTGATGCTAATCATGCAAAGCTCTAGACCAGCGTAAACAATTCTGATGCAGTGGTGCACCCTTCCATGGTACCCCATATTTTAAATACGGCGCAGACATGGTGGCATTAGGGGGGCGCTAAGGGCCTCAAGAAAAGTTGCTACTTTTCTTAAATATATGACCCTAAATGTCTTAGCCATGCCCTTTGATTTCAAATATATTTAATATGTGTGTGTGTGGGTGTATAGGCATGTCGATATGCATGCACATGGAAGTAGCCACAGAATCAAAATATTCCCCACTTTGACCAAACCCTAGGGGCATATTTATACTCTGTTTGAACGGGATTTGAGTAATTATTTTAAGCAAATCCAGTGCAAAATTGACTCCCTATTTATATTTTGATGCTAGACCTGTCTAGCATCAAAAATATGGAGTTAACATCATTTTAAGGATGCATGAAACCACCTTCCGTCAATGAGATGCAAGGTAGGCGTTTCTGTCCAAAAAATGACTCAAACACCTTAGCGCCATATTTATGCAACAGGGAAAAAATGACGGGTGGGAGGTGGACCTGAAAAATGATGCTAATCTTGATTTGCATCAAAATTTAATGCCTGTGTCAGGGCAGGCGTTCAAATGAGGCAAACTCACCACTACTTAAGGAAAACACACACAAGCAACATCACTGACCAACAGGACAACATGGAGGTACTACTGATGCAGCTTGCAAGACAATGCAGAGCACAGCACCACCCCAAAGCATCGCACAAGGGCAACGCAGAAGGCAGGAGAGGGTTTCAGGAAGAGGACAACCATCCATGGCCTCAGGGAACAGGACATCATCTGGAGGTATCGACTGAACTGGGAAGCCATAAAGAGCTGCTGTGCCAAATTGAGACATAAATAACAGCTAGCCTGCAGACACTACACAATATACCACCGGTGAACAAGCTGCTAGCTGTCCTGCATATGTTGGCAAGTGGCTCCATCCAGACAACGGGTGCCCTGGTCGCTGGGGTATCAAAGCCCTCATTCTCAGTCTTTCTGCCCAAGGTCTTAGATGCCATAATCTCCCTCACACCCCACCTCATCTGCTTCCCCAACACCCAGCCGAAGCAGCAGGAGATAAAACAGGGCTTCTACCAAATCCATGGCTACCCGCATGTGCTTGGTGCAATTGACTGCCCTCATATCCAGCAACAGAGCACCTCTTCCAGAACAGAAAGAACACACATTCCATCAAAGTGCAGACCACAGTTGACCACCAGGGGTTGTTCACCAACATCTTGGCCAAATATCCTGGGAGTGTCCATGATTTCATTCATATTCCGCCACAGCACGATCAATCAGCACTTCCAGGATGGACAATATGGCAATGGCCTTCTTGTCGGTAAGTCCATAAACCTAGCAATATACACACAGCACAACCCTGTAGGACTCACAAAACATACACCACTTCAGTGACACATGGGCAGGATGACACTGAGGTGTGACACTGGTAGTTATGTTGTAAGCCCTGACACAATGGGATACACACCTCTGGACAAATGACAGCTGCCACAAACATAGGCTGCCACTTTAGAGCATTAAGGGACCAATGTCAAAGGCCACAGTGACATTGACATGGCCTGCGCTGGAAGTACAACTTGGAAGATGAACCATTTACAATTACAATTGCCCACATAGTTAATCAGACACCCTCCCAAGCAGTATGTAGCATGGAAGGGGTGTACAATGTGTGTTGCAGCAGGTCTAACACCATGAGACACATGGCATGATGATGCTGACTCACATGTAGGTGACAGGGAAATACTGAGGCAGCTTATGCCACGAAAACTATGGCGGTAGGCACTATCAGTGACAGGTAACTCCTTCCCTGTCACTGATAGGGGTTCCCCCATCCAGTTTGCTGCTCCACCCCCTACCTCTCCAAAGCCCCCCCACCCACTCTACATTCCCACACCTCCTTCACACACACACATGCATACACACAACAATTCCCACATGCATCCACGCATGCATACATTCATTCACACACACATCCGCACACACTTTCACACATACACGCAGACATGCATTCACATAACACAACATACACGCACTCACACCTCCATACATGCACACACACATTCAACAGGCAATACACACCCTCATCCACGCACACAAACATTCACACACAACTCCACATTTGCACACAACACCCCCCCCCTGTCGGAGACCCAACTTACCTATTGTTAGACCTGACAGCCTTAGGGTGGTCACCCCTAACTTTTTGATTGCCTCCCTCCACTTTTTGAACATTGTTTGTGCTGGTTTTTAACTCTGCGCACTTTACCACTGCTAACCAGTGCTAAAGTGCATATGCTCTCTCCCTTTAAACATGGTAACATTGGATCATACCTAATTGGACTATTTAATTTACTTATAAGTCCCTAATAATGGGCACTGTATGTGCCCAGGGCCTGTAGATTAAATGCTACTAGTGGGCCTGCAGGACTGGTTGTGCCACCCACTTAAGTAGCCCCTTAACCTTGTCTTAGGCCTGCCATTGCAAGGCCTGTGTGTGCAGTTTTACTGCCACTCCGACTTGGCATTTAAAAGTACTTGCCAAGCCCCAAACTCCCCTTTTTCTACATATAAGTCACCTCTAAGGTGTGCACTAGGTAACCCCTAGAGCAGGGTGCTGTGTGAGTAAAAGGCAGGACATGTACCTTTATAGTTTACATGTCCTGGTAGTGTAAAACTCCTACATTAGTTTTTACACTACTGTGAGGCCTGATTCCTTCATAAGCTAACATTGGGGCTGCCCTCATACATTATTGAAGTGGTAGCTACTGATCTGAAAGGAGTAGGAAGACCATATTTAGTATGGCCAGAATGGTAATACAAAATCCTGCTGACTGGTGAAGTTGGATTTAATATTACTATTTTAGAAATGCTACTTTTAGAAAGTGAGCATTTCTCTGCACTTAAATCTTTCTGTGCCTTACAATCCACGTCTGGCTGGGTTTAGTTGACAGCTCCTTGTGCATTCACTCATACACACCCCAAACACAGGATACTCAGCCTCACTTGCATACATCTGCATTTTGAATGGGTCTTCCTGGGCTGGGGGGGTGGAGGGCCTGCTCTCACACAAAGGACTTCCACACCCCCTACTGGGACCCTGGCAGACAGGATTGAACTGAAAGGGGACCTGGTGCACTTCCAAGCCACTCTTTGAAGTCTCCCCCACTTCAAAGGCACATTTTGGTATAAAACAGGGCCTCTGCCCTACCACCTCAGACACTTCCTGGAGAAGAAACTTGTAACCAGAACCTGCATCCTGCCAAGAAGAACTACCTGGCTGCCCAAAGGACTCACCTGACTGCTTTCTCTGAATGACTGCTGCCTTGCTGTTGCCCTGCTACCTTGCTGCTCCCTGGCTGTGGTGAAGAAGTGCTCTCTAAGGGCTTGGATAGAGCTGGCCTCCTGTTCCCTGAAGTCTCAGGACCAAAAAGACTTCTCTCTTGCAACTGGACTCCTTGTGCGGCGAAAAAGTTGACGCACAGCTTGCTAAAAATGATGCACAGCCTGTTGCGTGGTGAAAAATTCACTGCATACCAAACCGGGGCATCGCCGCTCAACCTCGCAAAGAAAAGATCGACGCAGCGCCTAAGGTGCGACTGGAACTTCGACGCACGGCCCACCATATCGACGCACAGCCGACCTGGGATGACAACGCCTGACTTCCAGAGGGGAAATCGACGCAGCACCTGCTGTGAGGGAGACATTTCCCCACACCGCCCACCGGAATGACGCAGAGCTTGTCAACAAGCCCAGGATTCCACTCACAGACCCCGGGGCATCTGAAAACCCTGTAACCGGAAGAGGATCCACGATCGAGCGCCGGAAATCAACGGCCAGCCGTCCCTGCGTGGAAACTAAATGCTGCATCGACCATGTGCGCCCCGAGAAATCGACTCACACCCCTTTGTTTCCACGCTTCTCCTCCTCTGTGGCCCTTTGCAGAGATTTTTCACTCAAACTAGGTACTTTGTGCTTGAAAGAGACTTTGGTGGTCATTACAACACTGGCGGTCGGTGTTAAAGCAGCGGTAAAACCGTCAACAGGCCGGCAGAAAAAGAATTTGAATTACGACCGTGGCAGAAACCGCCAACATAGACAGCCACTTTAACACTCCGACCGCCACGGCGGTACAAACAAACACAGCAGTGGTAACCACCAACAGACAGGCGGAGGACAATGTGCCGCCCACATTAGTACAAGTCACCAATCCGCCACCTTATCCGGGGCGGATTCACGGCAAACAAAAACACGTCGGAAACAGGACTTGGAAGGGAAAACGGTCACCTCTACACATCCCACGAGGAACCAGGGCGCCATTGAACCGGAACTGCAGATTCTTCCAGCCCTTATCTTCCTGCTCCTCTACCAGGAGCACGAATGCTGGCGGGGAAGACCACGGGGAGTACTGCACCTACGACACAGGGGAGGGGGAGGGAAAAAACAGTGACACACACACGCAACACGCAAAACTCCAATCCCACCCTCGCCCACGACAACACACACACCAATACATCATGATACATCACAGTTACACCCCCAACACCCCCTGGAAGAATGCAAGGACAAAAGGAAATGAGTCAAATGATTGTAATATATACGAAGAGAGTAATCAAAAATATATACATATATTAAGATATTAACACTATAAACAAATATATACACCAAGAATCCAAGTCCAAGGTATTCCACTATCATAGTCCGTGGACCACTGGGCCCAAAAGGCATGGGCGAGGCCCACACTCAATACCCTAACAAGACGGAGAGAACACTGCTGGGGCAACAGATAGAAATAAAACAGGCACCTCAGGGGGAAGGGAAGAGGGGGCACCTCAGCCGGATGAGTGCACAACGCCAGATCCACGAGGGAGCTCCATGCCCATTGATGTATCCTGGGGAGTGCAAAGCCACAGTCTCTCAAGTCTCTCCAGTGGGTGGTTTGCCCACTGCTATATCCTGGGGAGTGCAAAGCCACAGTCTCTCAAGTCTCTCCAGTGGGTGGTTTGCCCACTGCTATAGCCTGGGGAGTGCAAAGTCACAGTCTCTCAAGTCGCTCCAGTGGGTGGTTTGCCCACTGCTTCATCCTGGGGAGTGCAAAGCCACAGTCTCTCAAGTCTCTCCAGTGGGTGGTCTGCCCACTGCTAAATCCTGGGGAGTGCAAATCTACAGTCTCTCAAGTCTCTACAGTGAGTGGGTTGCCCACTGCTATATCCTGGGGAGTGCAAACCACAGTCTCTCAAGTCGATAACATTCTCCACTGGTTTCTGGAGGGGGCTTTGTGCCCAGAGTGCTTCATCCTGCTAAGGACAGAGGTAGTGGATGTGATACTCCACTGGTTCTGGAGGGGGCATTGTGCCCAGAGTGCTTCATCCTGCCAAGGACAGAGGTAGTGGATGTGATACTCCACTGGTTCTGGAGGGGGCTTTGTGCCCAGAGTGCTTCATTCTGCCCATGGCGGCCTCAGTAGTGTCGGAATCATTGGCGCTCACTGGCCTGCGGTGCTGCTGGCGGCGGTGTCCTGGGCAGCGGTGCTGCTGGCGGTGGTGTCTTGGGCAGCGGTGCTGCTGGTGGTGGTGTCCTGGGCAGCGGTGCTTCTGGCGGTGGTGTCCTGGGCAGCGGGGATGGTAACGGTAGTGTCCTGGGCAGCGGGGATGGTGGCAGTCTTGTCCGCCGTTCAGATCTTCCCAGACTAGCCGGTTTTACTGTGCCCCTTCCCCACCTTGGATGGTGGCGCAGCTGTCTCCACACCCCCAACTGTACCCCTGCGAGTGGCTTTGGTGGCTGATTTATTTCCCCTCTCCCGCCGGGCACTGGCCAACTATGCTTTACAGATGGGGGACTGTCTGTGCTCTGGCTCCTTACCACACTGGCTGCCCTGCTGCCTGGCACACTCCAGAAGCCGGTTACTACTGGCACCACTGGTCCCGCAGATGTTGTGGCTGAGGTGATGGGTTGAGACCTAGAGAGTCATGCCCTGGGAGACTGAAGGGGTGGGGGAGGTGAGGGAAAGAGGTCAAGGCTGGACAGGAAAGGTTTCTTAGGAACACTGGGACGGGTAGATGGAGGGGGTTTGGGAGTGGAGGAAGAGGTAGTGGTTGTAAGAGGTGTACGTTTGGTGACTTTGGGTGAAGGTGCATGTGCTGGAGGCTGTCGTGAGGTGGATGGCTGTTGGGTGGGTGTGTGCCTGCGTTTGTGTACCTTGGGAGGTGGCCTCACAGACACACTGGGAGAGGACACAGGGGACGTGTGAATGGTAGTGGGGGTGGTGACTGCATGTGAGCAGGGTGTGGTGGTGGGTGTGCTGGTGATGGAGGTAGTGACTGAGGATGTAGTGCATGCAGGTGTGAGTGGAGACAGGGAGGGAGGAGGGAGATGAGGAAGAGGGGGGCGCAGTGGAGGCAGTGGATGTTTGTGTGTCTGCATGTGTGTGATGCTTACGTGAGTGCCTGTGGGATGTGTGGTGCTTATGTTTCCCAGAGCTTCCCTTGTGTGTTGAGGTGTGTGCATGCTGGTCTGATGGTGTGCTTGGGATAGGCTGAGGCACAGGAGTTTGGGTCTGGGTGGAGGAAGTTGGAGGGGGAGGCTAGAGACAGGGACAATGGTTGCCATCAGTGCTGAGGCCAGAGTCTGAAAAAGCTCGCTGATGGGCTGCCTGGCCAGAGTGAATGCCCTCCAGGTATGCATTGGTTTGTTGCAACTGCCTCTCTACAACCTGGGTGGCATTCAAAATGGTAGACAGCCAAACAGTGAGGGACCTGAGGAGGTCAATGGCCTCCTCACTGAGGGCAGCAGGGCTGACAGGGGCAGGGGCTGAGGTACCTGGGGCGAAGGAGATGCCCACCCCTGTGGATGAGCGGGCACGGGGCAAACTCTGAGGGGCTGCTGGGAGGGCGGTGCTGGTAGGGGGGTGGCAGCTGTACCTGTAGATGCGGGGGGACAGACGGGCCCGCCACCGCAAGGGAGCTCCCATCAGAGGAGGAGTCTGTATCGCTGGTGTCAGCTCCTGCCCCCTCTGTGGAGCTCCCCTCGCCCTCCGTCCCAATGGTAAATTCTGACTCCGTAGTGTCGCACTCCAGGGACTTGTGGCATGCAGCTCCCTCCTGCTCCGGTGCCACTGCTCCTCCACCTGATGATGCTAATGCACACAAGAACAGGGAGACAATAAAAAGGGGGGGAAGACAGAAGAAAGACATGTTGAGTGCATGCAATACCGCTACAGATGGCGGAGGATACAGACACTGAAGCCCCCTGCACTACGCCGCGCACTTGGAATTCCCTATTCAATCCCAGGGACATGGGTTACAAGGCTATGCCAGATTGCTGCACACATGGATGTCACAGGAGCCTGATTAGGTGTAGTTGGCACTGTACACAGGTGGGGTGGGGTGCCACAGGGCCTGCCTTAAGAAGGGTCCTTGCCTACTAAACTCCGGACTTTCTTGGCGATGGCACGCCAAATGTCCTTCTTCTGGTGGGCGCTGACCTACAGGAATAGTACAGGGGAAAAAGATAAGTTATTACCGTCTGCACCGTCACAGTCATTGGCCCGCATCCCTACCCTTGGCATGACGCACATGCACTCACCGTCGTTTCATGCACGCTTCATTCCCCCCCTAACTTTCATCCACACCACTCCACAGAGGCATTGCCCATACAGCATGCTCACAGTGTACTTACCTGTAGAGTAGCGTGTACTGGGGGAGGACCCCATCCACGAGTTTCTTCAAATCCTCTGTGCTGAAGTCAGGGGCCCTTTCCCCAGACACACGAGCCATTGTCTCTTCCAGACTGAGGTCACAGCAGCACTTGCAGTGTAGGTCCTCTCCTGTCAAAGATCAGGCATCAAGTGATTGAACAGAGAGAAAATGGCGGTCACGTCCGCAGCGGTGCGTACCGTCACCGCCGGCGTATACCTTAATTGGCCCCTGGGACCCATAGGGTCCAATGTTAACCAATGGAGCATTGCGCCGCGGTCTTCAACCGCCTACCGCGACGGTGTACAACGCCAGCGCAGTTACCTCATTTCCCATTGTCCGACTTTACAGGTCAGGCAGCCGCCATTTCATGGGCCCACATGCCATTATTTTGGACTGCGTCACACATATCTAGGCCTTGCCTAAACACTCATACAGGCATATGTCGATTTGCTAATATTTCTGAGTATGCTGTGTTTACATACCTCAGAGTTGGTTGACTCTCTGCTCGCTGTTCTCCTCCATATGCACCGTCCGCTGGGGCATGTGAGGAGATGGCAGCATCCTCCGGTGTACAGACCGCTGGTGGACCTGTCAACAATGGAGGAAAGACATGTGATCATCACCTACAGACTTGATCGTGCCACAATCCAGGAACAGGTGCCCAGTTGGAGCCAGACCTGATGTCAGCTATCCGCCATCCCACAGGAATCCCCTCTCAAGTGCAGGTGCTGTCAGTACTCCATTTCCTAGAAAGTGGGTCATTTCAAACAACAGTGGCCCTAGCATCAGTGATGTCCCAGCCTATGTTTTCCAACGTGTTGTCCAGAGTGTTGTCTGCCCTGCTGAAACACATGTGGAGCTACATTGTTTTCCCTCAGGTGGAGGATTTGCCTACAGTGAAAGGTGATTTCTATACCCTGGGACATATCCCCAACATCATAGGTGCCATTGATGGGACACATGTGGCCTTGGTCCCCCCCGCAGGAATGAAAAGCTTTACAGAAACCGGAAGAGTTAACATTCAATGAATGTGCAGATGGTGTGTTTGGCTGACCAGTACATCTCCCCTGTGAACGCCAAGTTTCCTGGCTCAGTGCACAACGCTTACATTAGCAGCATTCCTTATGTGATGGGGCAACACCAGAGGCACTGTGTGGCTATGAGGTGAAGACATTGACTCTATTCATTGTGGATAGTTGTCTGGGTCTGGCGGTTGTCCCTAAGGGTAAGTGTGTGTCTAACTGTTGTCCCTCGACATTTGCAGGTGATTCTGGCTACCCCAACCTGTCATGGCTACTGACCCCTGTGAGGAATCCCAGGACACGGGCAGAGGAACGCTACAATGATGCCCATGGGCGAGCTAGGAGGGTTATAGAGAGGACCTTCGGCCTCCTGAAGGCCAGGTTCCGGTGCCTCCATATGACAGGTGGTTCCCTATTCTACGCACCAAAGAAGGTATGCCAGATCATCGTGGCCTGCTGTATACTTCACAACTTGACTTTGCGATGACAGGTGCCTTTTCTGCAGGAGGATGGTCCAGATGGAGGTGTTGTGGCAGCTGTGGAGCCTGTGGACAGTGAAGACAAGGAAGCTGAAAAAGAGGACATCGACAAAGGAATACGGTGATCCTGCAATACTTCCGGTGATACACAGGTAAGAAGACAACACAGCCTGCTACATCTGATTTAATTCTACTACCTCTCATCTGTCTGTCCTTTTCACCCAGAGTATGGTCACTGAGTTGTCACTTTCCCTTATGATTTCACAGATATGGGTCCCACTGTGTGACATCTGCTTTGTTCACGCATGGACTAGTGCTGTGTGACATAGGTATGTTGACATTACATTTGATATAGCATTTTGCCACTGTAAGTGCAAATACACATTTTCGAAAGCACAGACTGACTCCAGATTGTTTTTTGATTTAAGGGTGTTTATTTATGTGCTCAATATTGGAGGGGGTTGTAAAAGTTTCAGGGCTGATGGTAGAGGAATGTCCATGGCAGAGTCCAGTCTAGTAGTCTCACAGGTGCATTGTCCAAAGGGGCATAGGAAGTGGAGCTGGGGCAGTTTAAGTATGGACAGGGTGACAAAGTGTGATAGAAGGATGACAATCAGGGTGGTCTCATTTCTTGGCGGGGGTCTTGGCATTGTTCTCTGTCTTTGTCCTGGATCTCAGGGACCCTTTGCGGGCTGGTTCTCCATCCGCAGGGGGTGGGGTGCTGGTGTGGTGGTCCAGTGGCGGTGCCTCCTGTCCACTAGCACCAGCGGAGGTAGTGGGCAGTTCATTGTCCAGGCTGGTGTCAGGGGCCCCTTGTTGTGCCACAGTGTCCCTCCTGGTGTTCACGAGTTCCTTCAGCACCCCTACAATGGTGCCCAGGGTGAAATTGATGGATTTGAGTTCCTCCCTGAAGCCCAAATACTGTTCCTCCTGCAGCCGCTGGGTCTCCTGAAACTTGGCCAGTACCGTTGCCATTGTCTCCTGGGAATGGTGGTAGGCTCCCATGATGTTGGAGAGGGCCTCGTAGAGAGTAGGTTCCCTGGGCCTGTCCTCCCCCTGTCGCACAGCAGCCCTCCCAGTTCCCCTTTGTTCCTGTGCCTCTGTCCCCTGAACCGTGTGCCCACTACCACTGCCCACAGGTCCCTGGTGTTGTTGGGGTGGTGGCTTGGCCTGGGTTCCCTGTAGTGGTGGACACACTGCTGATTGATGTTTTCTGCGGACAGAGGTATGGGCCCGCTGCGTGGGTGCTGCACTGGTGTTTCCAGAGGGGGCAAGCTCTTTAGTGGCCTGTGCCAGTGTGAGGGGAACCAACTGTTCCGAGGTCCCAGATGGGGGCCGGCCTGGTCATCTTGATCCAGCTGGACAGAGCTGCTGTCATCACTGTGGGCCTCTTCTGTGGGTGTAGTGGACGTATCTGGACCCTCCTGTCCGATGACGTTGGGTAGGGGTCCTGCAGGGGTGTAAAGGCATGATTATTGCATCTGTGTGTGCCATGGTGTGCAATGGGTGGGTGACCGTGTACCCCAGTGCTTGCATTCCTGTATAGGACCTTGTGTGATAATGGTTGAGGGGGGTGTATGGGTATGTGTAGTGGCCATGCATTGGTGATGGGTGTCCATGCTTTGGTGTTACATGCGGGGCTTGGGATGTGTGGTTTGTGATATTGGGACATTTGTGAGGAGTTGGAGTGATGGGGTCAGGGCGAGGGTGGGGGTATGTGATGGCATGCAGGTAGGGGGGGTGAAAGTAGTGAAGAGTGACTTACCAGAGTCCATTCCTCCAGCTACTCCTGCGAGGCCCTCGGGATGCAGTATAGCCAAGACCTGCCCCTCTCATGTTGTTAGTTGTGGGGGAGGAGGTGGGGTCCGCCGCCAGTCCTCTGAACCGCGATGTGGTGTCTTGAGACCACAGAACGCACTTTCCCCCTTAGGTCATTCCACCTCTTCCTGATGTCATCCCTAGTTCTTGGGTGCTGTCCCACTGCGTTGACCCTGTCCACGATTCTTCACCATAGCTCCATCTTCCTAGCTATGGTGGTGAGCTGCACCTGTGATCCGAATAGCTGTGGCTCTACCCGGATGATTTCCGCCACCATGACCCTTGGCTCCTCTTCAGAGAACCTGGGGTGTCTTTGCAGTACCATGGGGTGGTGTGGGTGATGTGTGGGGTGGTGTGTGTTGTGATGTGTGGGGTGATATTTAGAGGTGTGTTGTGTGAGGTGCGTGGATGTTGTGTGAGTGATGGTGTTGAGTGCCTGTGGATGCTAGTTTGTAGATGGTGGTGTCTCTCTCTGGCCCTCAGTCGCAATTGTGGTCGTAAGGGTTTGTGGGTGTGTGTTTTATATTGTATTGGATGTGTGGGAGTGGTGTGTGTATGTGTATCAGGCGTGTGTATTTGGAATTGTCCAATGTGGTTGTGTTTTGTAAATGTGCGTGTATTTTGAGCACGGCGGTGTGTACTGCCAAGGGAATACCGCAGTTGAAAGACCGCCGCGTGGATTCGTGTGTTGTGATAGTTTGAGCATATTCCTGTTGGCGTGACGGTGTCGGTTTTGTTATCGCCAGTTTATCACTGACCTTTGGTGTGGTGGACTTGTGTGGGTTTCTGGATTTTGGCGGATTCCGAGCTGTGGGTCATAATGACCGTCACGGAATTCCACAGCCACGGCGGTGTGTTGGCAGTCTTTTGCACGGCGGTAAGCGGCTTTTACCGCCAATGTTGTAATGACCCCCTTTGTTTGCTTTTAAAATGAAGACACTTGATATCACTTTACAGTGATACCTTTACATTTTCTTATTGCATCTTTGATCGTTTCGACCTGCAAATATCCAGATAAATATTATATATTTTTCTAAACATGGTGTGGTGAATTTTTGTGGTGCTATATGGTGTTATTGTATGATTTATTGCACAAATACTTTACACATTGCCTTCTAAGTTAAGCCTGACTGCTCAGTGCCAAGCTACCAGAGGGTGGGCACAGGATAATTTGCATTGTGTGTGACTTACCCTGACTAGAGTGAGGGTCCTTGCTTGGACAGGGGGTAACCTGACTGTCAACCAAAGACCCCATTTCTAACACCTATTTTCAGGGGGTCCTCCGACAGGAGACAGGACAGAGTGCAGAACAATGCCAGGCTGTATTATGGGTCATAATATGGCTGGCGGCGGTCTACTGGCATGGCGCTGCTGGTGGCAGCAGCGCCACCTTGCCACCATCCACCGGCATGGCCACAGCCGGATTTCCACCATTCTTCTGGCAGAAATCCAGCTGTGGTCATAATACGGCAGACAGCTGTTAGCCGCTGTGACGGTGTCTTGGTGGGCGTCTCCAGGGCGGTAGGCGTTTTGTACCACCATTGAAGGCCTACGTTTTCTCTGCCTTACCACAGCTGGCCTTTCCCTTTGTATGCCTTTAACTGCTCTTCTGCTTTGGTAAACTACCTCCTTGCGAAATACTCTGTGAACTCAAGGGGTGCCCCTAACAGAGTCCTGAAGAGACCCGCCCGATACCAAAACACCATGGAGCCCAATTCTTTCACAGGGTACACATGCCCACACACCTGAATGGACAAGTGGAAAGCACATCTGAAAATATGTGAACAAATGCAGCCAGGGCAGCAGGTCCACCACAGCAACATACGTAACATAGGTAATTGTTATGAGTCAAACTGGCATGTACCAAACATTTTTTAGGTGGAATTAAGGCACAGTGTGTCAAACACAGTACGTACCAAACATGTACACATGTCTGACATGTTTTTAGTTCACACGCGAGTCACCATGAAATCGTAACCAACAATTAATGACATATGAGGGATAACATATCCTACATAGCACTCATCAGCCATCCTCAATCATCCCTGAGTTTTGTGTGTCATGTGAACTGTAATGTCACGAAAGTCAACCAACTACACACATCTCATGAATCAACACATATTACAAACACATATAATGATTGTTGTAGATCACTGATTGCCATCAGCTGTAGATACCCATATGGAACACATTCATACATTAGCATTACGTCAAATGTATTGCATGCCGTTCCTTCAGAAACACACATAGGCCCTCTTTATAACCCTGGCGGTCGATGTTAAAGCAGAGGTAATACCGCCAACAGGCCGGTGGCAAAAAAAATTGAATCACGACCATGGTGGAAACCGCCAACATATATAGCCACTTTAACACTCTGACCGCCACAGCTGTAGAAACAAACTCCGCGGCGGTAACCGCCAACAGACAGGTGGAAGACAAGGTTCCGCCCACTGTATTACAACACGCCTATCCGCCACCTTTTCCAGGGCGGTACCAACGCTATCAAAAGTACGGCGGAAACAGCACTTGGAACGGAAACCACTCACCTCTCGACACCCAACGAGGAACCAGGATGCCATGGAGCCCGAAATACAGGTCCTGTCCATGCTGGCCTACCTCCTCTTGTATCAGGAGCAGGAAAGACGCCGGCGACGACCACAGTGAGTACTGCACCTAGCACACAGGGGAGGGGGGGAGGGAAAAGAGAGTGACACACACATGCAACATGCAACACCTCCACCCGCCACCCTCACCCACAACACCATACACACAAATACATGCAGCAACATTACATATACAACCCGTCACCCCCTGGAAGAACGCAAGGACAAAAGGAAATTATTGTAATGAGTGTAATCAATAAAAATCAGATAGGGCAAATAAAAAAATTAGTATATACAAATAAGTATACCAACTGCACAAGTCTGGATATAAATTAAATCATTTTCCATGGATCAGTGTCCCAAAATGCATGGGCGAAGCCCACACAAGATACCTTGGAGGGGGCTTTGTGCCCAGAGTGCTTCATCCTGGCAAGGACTGAGGTAGTGGACGTGATTCTCCACTGGTTCTGGAGGGGGCTTGGTGCCCAGAATGCTTCATCCTGCTAAGGACTGAGGTAGTGGATGTGATTCTCCACTGGTTCTGGATGGGGCTTTGTGCCCAGAGTGCTTCACATGCAGTGTGGCAGGTCCCATTCCCTCACCTGGGTGTGTGTGCCACGGGAGTGCCTGGGAACAGGTAGCATGATACTCCATGGAGGCAGAGACACACTCCACCCTGCTGCGACTTCGCCTGCCACCTGCAGGTACAAACAGTGCTGGGAGTCATGCCTCATGTACGCTGGGCAGGGTCCAGGACGTCTCTTGCACCCTCAGATGGCTGCCCACTGGGGATGATTGCCATGTCAGCTGTGGTGGCTCTGTCTGAGCACGTCGCGGGGCTAGTGGCGGTGGTTGCGGCGGTGTCTGTGGCGGAGGTGCTGGCAGTGGTGCATTTGTCTGCACCTGTTGAGGGACACAGCAGGACGTCTCCTGCCGCCTTGGACAGCTGCCCACTGGGTTTGAAGCTGGGGTCTGTTGCTGAGACAGCAGACATGCAGGTGGCGGTGCTGGTGGCGGTGCAGGTGGTGGTGCAGGTGGGGGTGTCCACCGCCGTACAGGTTGATGTTGTAGTTGACAGAAGGGGTGACTCTGGTCCCACATCCTGACCCACTGTGCCCTGTCCTGACCTGCTCTTCGGCTTGTGTCCCTTCCCCACCTTTGATGTTGCTGCTGGTGCCTTGCCACTGTCCCCTTTTGGCTTGGAGGAGCCCTTGCTTGCTGGTAGGTGCAGCTTCTCCCTCCAGCATGTGGGCACCTTCTTCACCTTGGCAGGTGGTGGAATGACCTGCTCCTTGGTCTCGCTAGGTAGCACACTGGCAGCCCTGATGGGTGGTGCCTGTGATGAGACCATAGTTGCTGGGACCACTGTGCTTGAGGATTTGGTGGCTGAGGTGCTGGCCTGGGACCTGGACAGCCTGGCCTTAGGGGAACGACGGGGGGGAGGTGTAGGGAAGAGGTCAAAGTTTGCGAGGAAGAGGTTGTAGACACACTGGGACGGGTAGATGGAGGGGGTTTGGGAGTGGAGGAAGAGGTAGTGGTCGTAGGAGGTGTATGTTTGCTGAATTTAGGTAAAGGTGCATGGGTTGGAGGCTGTTGTGAGGTGGATGGCTGTTGAGTGGGTGTGTGCCTGCGTTTGTGTAGTTTGGGAGGAGGGCTCACAGACACACTGGGAGAGGACACAGGGGATGTGTGAATGGTAGTGGGGGTGGTGATTGCACGTGAGAGGTGTGTGGTGATGGGCGTGCTGTTGATGGAGCTAGTGGTTGAGGATGTAGTGCATGCAGGTGTGAGTGGATACGAGACACGGAGGGAAGAGGAGGATGTGGAGGAGGGGGACACAGTGGAGGCAGTGGATGTTGTGTGTCTGTATGGGGATGGTGCTTGTGTGAGTGCCGGTGGGATGTGTGGTGCTTATGTTTGCCATGTCCACTCTTGTGTGTTGATGAGTGTGCATGCTGGTCTGATGGTCTGCTTGGGATAGGCTGAGGTACAGGGGATTGGGTCTGGGTGGAAGAAGTTGGAGGGGGAGGCTCGACACAGGGACAATGGCTGTCATCAGTGCTGAGGCCAGACCCTGAAATGCTCTCTGTTGGGCCGCCAGAATGAATGCCCTCCAGATATGCATTTGTTTGCTGCAAATGCCTCTCAGCACCCTGGATGGCATTCAAAATGGTAGATTGCCCAACAGTGAGGGATCTTAGGACGTCAATAGCCTCCTCACTGAGGGCAGCAGGACTGACTGGGGCAGGGCCTGAGGTGCCTGGGGCGAAGGAGATGCCCACCCTCCTGGGTGAGCGGGCATGGGAAACTGGCTGAGGGGCTGCTGGGAGGGCGGTGCTGGTGGGGGGGGGGTGGCAGCTGTACCTGTTGATGCGGTGGACACAGAGGTGCCCGCCACCGCAAGGAAGCTCCCATGAAAGGAGGAGTCGCTTTCGCTGGTGTATGCTCCTGTTCCCATCGTGGAGCTCCTCTCGCCCTCCGTCCCACTGTTGTCTTCGGACTCCGTTACTTCACCCTCCAGAGCCATGTGGGATGCAGCTCCCTTCTTCTCCAGTGCCACTGCTCCTCCACCAGATGATGCGAATGCACGTAAGGACACGGTGACAAAATAAAAAGGGGGGGAGAGACAGAGGATACACTTGGTAAATGCCAGCAACACCACTACCGTTGGTGGACACAACACATAGGGAGCAGCCCTATGCATTAAGCCATGCACTAACAGTGCAGGGAAAAAGCACATGCCCAAGGGGGACTCTGTCTAGACCCATTTCATGCACATCTGGAACCCATGGGACTGTGACTAGGTGTAGAGGGCAAATACCACCTTTGGGGTTGGAGTGGGAATGAGGCTGCAAAACAATTGATCTACCTTTGCGCATCTGCCCTGGCCTAGGGAAACCCACAGCCCACCACCCCCACACAGACACCTCATCAAGCACGCAGAGTCAACTGAATGAGAGTGTACTCATCCCCTTGTGGCTGCTGTGATGCCATCAAGCGCCGGTGTACAGCGCCAGCGCAGTTACCTCATTTCCCATTGTCCCACCTTACAGGTTAGGCAGCCGCCATTTCGGGGGGCCACATGGCAGGCCAAAATAACTGTGTCACACCTCTTTAGGCCAGGAATACGGACAGACAAAGGCACATAGAGAACATTTTATGTTTTTGCTAAACAGCCTTGTGATACTTAAGTGTTGTATGACCCTCTGCTCACCGTTCTCTTCCATAGGGTACGTCCGCTGGGGCAGGTGATGAGATGTTGGCATCCTCCGGTGTACAGACCCCTGGAGGACCTGTCGACAATGGAAGACAGACACATAATTATCACTTACAGACTTCATCGTGCATCAATCCAGGAACAGTGTGCCCAGTTGGAGCCTGACCTGATGTCAGCTATCCGCCATCCCATAGGAATACCCCCTCTAGTGCAGGTCCTGTCTGTACTCTATTTTCTGGCCAGTGGGTCTTTTCAAACAGTAGCCATGGCATCAGGGATGTCCCAGCCAATGTTCTCTAACTTGTTGTCCACAGTGTAGTCTGCCTTGCTGAAACACATGCGCAGCTACATCGTTTTCCCTCAAGTGGAGGATTTGCCCACAGTGAAAGGTGACTTCTATGCCCTGGGACATATCCCAATATCATTGGTGCCTTTGATGGTACACATGTGGCATTTGTCCCCCCGCGGGAATGAACAGGTGTACAGAAACCGGAAGAGCTACCATTCTATGAATGTGCAGATGGTATTATTGGCAGACCAGTACATCTTCCATGTGAATGCCAAATACCCTGGCTCAGTGCATGACGCCTTTATCTTGAGGAATAGCAACATCCCATATGTGATGGGCCAACTCCAGAGGCACCGGGTGTGGGTAATATGTGAGCCTAAGGTCACCACCCAGTATATATTGGTGTATGCGTATGGGGTTGTTCCTAAGGGTGAGTGTGTGGCTAACAGGTATCCCTTGATATTCACAAGTGGCTCTGGTTACCCCAACCTCTCATAGCTACTGACCCCAGTGACGAATCCCAGGACAAGGGCAGAGGAATGATACAAATAGGCACATGGGCCTACGAGGAGGATTATAGAAAGGAACTTCGGCCTCCTGAAGGCCAGGTTCCGGTGTCTCCATCTGACAGGTGGATCCCTGTACTACTCACCCAAGAAGGTGTGCCAGATCATCGCTTCATGTTGCACAACCTGGCCTTGAGACACCAGGTGTCTTTTCTACAGGAGTATGTGCCTGGAGATGGTCTTGTGGCAGAGGTGGAGGCTGTGGACAGTGACGAAGAGGAGGCAGAGGAAGAAGATGTTGACAACAGGAGCAACATAATTCAGCAATTCTTCCAGTGACACACAGGTAAGACATTGTATGTTCACTTTACATTTCTGTTATCTGTTGAACATTGTACAAGGCAGCCTCTTACCCTATGTATATGGCCACTGACTGGACCCTTTGGCATCTCTATTTTTAAATCCCTGTGCCCCACTGGGGCTTCTGCTATGTGTACTGCTGCCCATCCAAAGATCATTCCAAAGTACATTTCACTGTTCATTTGAGTTGCAATGCTTTGATAAAGTTTTACTAATACATTTGTGAATCATTTGACAGACTCCAGATTTGTATTTGTTCCAAGGGTGTTTATTTAAGTGCTCATAAGTATAGGGGAATGTGCAATGGGATGGGCTAATGGTGGAGGAAAGTCCAGGGTAGAGTCCAGTCTCTTGGTATCACAGGTGCATTGTCCAAGGGGGCATGGGAAGTGGAGCAATGGCAGTTCAAGGTGGACAGGGTGACAGAGTGGGACAGAAGGGTGACAATCAGGAGATTCTTATTTCCTGGCGGGGGTCTTGGCAATGTTTTCTGGCTTCTGCCTGGATTGCAGGGATCGTTTGCGGGGTGGTTCTCCTTCTGCAGGGGGTGGGGTGCTGTTGGCCTATTGTTCCTGTGGCAGGGCCTCCTGTCCACTAGCACTGGTGGAGGTGGAAGGCTGTACATCGGTTTGGCTAGTGTCAGGGGCCCAGGGTTGTGCCACTGCCTCCCTCATGGTCTTGGCCATGTCACCCAGCACCCCTGCAATGGTGACCATGATAGTGTAGATGTTTGTTAGGTCATTTCTGATCCCCAGGCACTGTCCTTCCTGCAGCTTGGCCAGTATCTGGCCCATGATCTCCTGGGAACGGTGGTATGCTCCCAGGATGTTGGAGAGTGCCTCGCAGAAAGTGGGTTCCCTGGGCCTGTCCTCCCCCTGTCGTATAGCAGTCCTCCCAGTTTCCCTGTTGTCCTGTGCCTCTGTCCCCTGAACTGTATGCCCACTGCCACTGACCCCAGGTCCCTGATCGTCCTGTGTTTGTAGGGTTGCCTGGGGTCCCTGTAAGGGTGGACACACTGCTGATTGACATGTCCTAGGGACAGTGGCATGGGCCCACTCGGTGGGTGCTGTGCTGGTGTTTCCTGAGGGGGGAGACTCTGTGTTGGTTTGGGACTGTGGCAGGGAAACCGACTGTCCAGAGGTCCACGATGGGCCAGGTTGGTCATCCTGATCCAGGCATCCAGAGCTGCTCTCGTCACTGAGGGCCTCTTTGGGGGGGACTGGATGTTGCTGGCACCTCCTCTCCGGTGACATTGAGTAGGGGTCCTGTGGGGATGCAAATGCAGTGTTAATGTACCTGTGTGTGCCATCTTGTGCATGGGTGTGTTTCCCTGTATGGTTGTGATTTCCCTGTCAGCTTGGCCCTGTGTGAGTAGTGATTTTGTGGGCTGGGTGAGTCTCTGTAATGGGCATGCTGTGGTGATGGGTGTCCATGCAGGTCTGTGATGGGGGGTCCATGCATTGGTGTTGCATGCAGGGCTTGGTATTGAGATGGGTGGGTTGTGATGGTGGGGTATGTGTGAGGTGGTGGAGTGATGGGGTGAGGGTAGGGGTTTGTGATGGCATGCAGGTGGGGGGGTGAACGTATTAAATATTTGACTTACCAGAGTCCAGTCCTCCTGCTACTCCTGCGAGGCCCTCAGGATGAATTATTGCAAAGACTTGCTCCTCCAATGTTGTTAGTTGTAGGGGAGGAGGTGGGGGTCCACCGCCAGTCCTCTGTACTGCTATCTGGTGTCTTGCCACCACGGAATGCACCTTCCCCCGTAGGTTCCACCTCTTTCTGATGTCATCCCTTGTTCTGGGGTGCTGTCCCATGGCATTGACCCTGTCCACTATTCTCCGCCATAGCTCCATCTCCTTTGCATTAGACGTCTGCTGCACCCTTGATCCGAATAGCTGTGGCTCTATCCAGATGATTTCCTCTACCATGACCCTTAGCTCCTCCTCTGAATAACTGGAGTGTCTTTGGGGTCCCATGATTGTGGTGTGAGTATATGTGTGAGGGTGTGTGGGGTGATGTGTTGGGGTGTGTGGGGTGAGTTGCGTGGATGGTGTATGGGTGATGGTGTTCTGTGCCTCTGATTGAGTGGGTGGCCCTGCCTTGTATCTCTCTCAGTTAGCAATATTTTGTTGTTGTTGAAGGAGTTGTGGGTAATGTGGGTGTGTGTTTTATAGTAGTTTGGGTGTGTGGGTGTGGTGTGTGTATTTGTGTCAAGTGTGTGTGGTTTAAATTGTCCAATATGGGGTAGTTTTGTAAGTGTGTGTATTTTGAGCGCGGCGGTGTGCACCACCAATGGTTTACTGAGGTTGAAAGACCGCTGCGGTGATTTGTGGGTTGTGATACTGTGGGCGTATTCCTGTTGGCATAATGGTGTGGGTTTTGCTATCGCCAGTTTATCACTGACCTTTGGTGTGGCAGATCTGTGTGGGTGTCTGTATAGTGGTGGATTTCTCATTGTGGGTCATAATACCCATAGCGGAATCCCGCGGCGGGCATGGTTTGTTGGCGGCCGTCAGCACGGCGGCAGATGGCATTTACCACCAGGGTTGTAATGAATGCCAAAGTGTTAATGTCCCTGTACTGAGATGGAGTCCACATGTTCAAACATGCTAACAGTGTAGTCCTGAGGTTTGTTGGGTCATTTTTCAACTATCACTTATGGCCACATGTAACAAGCTATTTTTAATTGACACAAATGGCCTCGTTTTCAGAATTTGTGTATTGATGTCAAGAAAAAATGTTTATTCCAATGCACATACTCAATTTTGCCATTCTGCAATCATATTGCTGAATCACAAAATAGGATTTGCTAGTGGCATTTAGGAAGATGTGTTCCCTTCCTATTTGCGAGTCACAGTACCCTCATTGATTGTTTGGTGACCGTGAATGCTGTCGCAAAACAATTGCAATTACCACCAGTTTCAAGTTGGTGCTAACCCATTTGCAAAAGGGGAGCTGTCCACATGGGATTCCTTCCCCTTTGTGAATGCATGGCCAAAACCTGTTTCAGAGCAGGAAGTGGTCCCACGGACCACTGTCTGCTTTAAAAAAAAATGAAAGTTAAAATATTTGTTTTTGACATGCTTTCTGTTTACCCTTAATAAAATAAGGCTGCATTTTAAAAAATAAAATACATCTTTAATTGAAAGCAGTCACAGACATGGTGGTCTGCTGAGCCCAGCAGGCCTGCATCCCTGTGACTGCTGCCATTCCCAAGGGGTTTGCAAAATGAGATCTACCTCATTAAAATTCATGAGGCAGGGCATTTGCTACCCCATTTGTGATTTGCAAACAGTGTCATTGACAGTTTTGAACCTCAGATTATCCTACTCGCAAATTGCGAGTTGCTAAGTCTCGCAATGTGTGACTCACAAAACCTGATCTTCGTACATGTGGCACTTAGTCATACATTTCAGGTGCAATGGCAACACCCACAAACTAACATGTAATATAATGAAAACCATCCCCCAAAACTACTTATCCTCTCCAAACAACTACCCTACTCTAACCTATCACTAAACCCCTTAAACCCACTTCAAAACAGGATGAGTAATGAAGAGGGAGGGGACCGAATTAGGGGTGAGGGGAGGCAAGAGTTCACAGGTTGGCCATCCTCACTGTCTTTTTAATTGCCTTCAGTCTCTTTGTATTTTTGTCCACATCCTTCTGAATGGTGTCAAGTTTTTTAAACACCTTCTTCATGTCCCTCTGGAGCTCAGCCATTGCAGCCATGTCTATTGCAGCAGGTGTGGTGGTCTGTGTTGCAGTGGTTCATGGTGAAGTAGGCGTGGTGGTCTGTGGTGCAGAGGTTGATGGTGCAGCTGGTGGGGCAGATGTGACGTTGGTCGCTGTGGTACTGTGTACAGTTGTGGTGGTGGATACAACCTTTGTGGCCAATGTGGTCCCCATTGGCTGAAAGCCCGCCATTCCCTTGTGGTTCGCTCTGTTTGAGAGTGTCTTGCCATCTTTCAGTACCCAGACTCCACATCCAAGATGTGTCGGTGTCCCACTGCCCACTTGTGGAAAGCCCTGATTTCCGCTACATCCATGTTGGCAACTGTAAAAATGAGATAAGCAACCATCAGTGCCATCATTGTGTGATGCATGTACAGATGATAATCTAACACTCTACCTCAATTTGCACATGCAGTCCAAATCACATTTCAGATAATACAATGTCCCTGATGAATGTAATGGCAACACTGCCTACCCATCATGTCTTTTACACCACAGCAAAGCAAAGCAAGAGATGGACCAAATAAAGTGACCTGTGCATTGATGTAGTGCAATGTGTCACAATGCAAAGGCAGCAGCTACTTCACATGGGCCAGGCCGACTGATCTTTATCATCTGAGTCAACTTCAAAGCACACAAGACCGGTGACTTGTAGATGCAATTTGCAGGATGGTATGCAGTTGCTAATCAGAAGGGGTCAGTGTTGTTTGGGACACATGCATGCTTGAATGATATGACTTTCATCTACACCGTGACCATCACATCTACCTACATATATGTTCTTCCCCTACCACTGTGCCTCAGGAGGGATGGGCATGCAATACATTATCACAACTGTTGAGGACAACCACAAAGCCATGTCCACTTATACATGGATTTAGTAAGTGGAACACATGTGAGGAGAGCTGCCACCTAGGAATGAGGTATTCATAGGTCATTCACATCTACATTCATGTGTCCAGTTGTGGACAACCATCAACACCTGATCTACCAACACAATTCCCAAAACACCTGCATTGTTAACAGCACATGTCTGGCCTTGACCTGCATGTACCCTATTACATACCACATGTCACGTAAATGGAGTACAACTTATGGGGCTAGATGCTGGGGGGGGGAGTTACCCATACAGCCCTACATGTACATTACAATACAGGGGTGCGCAATTGTGTGCGGAAAACTGATGCATCACTGTCTTGTGAAAATGGGGGTATGACTCATTGACAATATTCTGACACTGGAGCACTTCAAAGTCACATGTGGGGGGTACATGTGGCTACTAATCACCTTGTTCACATGCTACTGTCTATTGCACAGTACAAGACTCCCAAGATAGGACTCTCTTCCTGTGAATGTCTAACCCTTGCATGGAACACTATGTCACCATCCAGCCAAGTAATATATCAGATCACGTGCCAGCTCATCACATCTTGCAATGAGTGCAACACACACGTCACTCACACAACAGCTGCAATCACTACACAGGAGAGACATTATGACACTTACTGGGTATGTCTCGATCCTGGAATCAAGCCACTTCACCTATGGTATAGGAGGCCGGTCCACCTGTAAGACTGGGAAAATAAATATATGCTCAATGTCAGATCACTGTTCATACGTGTGGACAACATATCACAGTGTGTAACATTTTATATGAGTGAGTTGCTGATCCTGCATGTAAACACTACAAAAGACATACCACTGCAAACTCACATTGACACTGACACTCCGGTGAATGATAGACACACATCTGCACACATGCACTGGGCCTAACAATCATGTGGTGCTAAATCTGACTACAAACATTTGTGGCTAATTCATTTCAGATGGTACTCCATGTCATGATTTGTATTTGGGTGACAATTTCAATGGCACTTCCCTGGTGCACTGCAATACAAGTAACTCAGGTATTGAGGCTTGTGCATCAAGGGACGCTGAGTTACTGTGTGATGGACATGTGGCTCAATTCTCAGTCTACAATTATCATGCATTCAGTGGTCCATGGCAGATTTGGCACAGTAATATTTAGGTAACAAATGCCCCATTGGCAGTGTCCCCTAACCCGTGTATGCCCCTTTGCCAACATAATGGCAGAGATCATGTGTGTGTAATGATTACAATGTAGCGCTAAACATGGATTGCCCACCTTGTTGTCCTGATACAGTGAAATGTGGTATGCTGATAGTGTCTTACCTGATCATCATTGACAGAATGCATGGGCACAGGTGTTGTCATTGCACCTGAAATGTATGACTAAGTGCCACAACACTAAGATTAGGTTTTGTGAGTCACACATTGTGAGACTTAGCAACTCACAATTTGCAAGTAGGATAATCTGAGGTACAACACTGTCAATGACACTGTTTGCATATCACAAATGGGTTAGCAACTGACCTACCTCATGAATTTTAATGAGGTAGGTCTCATTTTGCAAACCCCATGGCAACGGCAGTACTCACAGGGATGCTGGCCTGCTGGGCTCAGCAGACCACCATTTCTGTGACTGCTTTCAAATTGAAAGGTATATTTATTTTAACAATGCAGCCTTATTTCATCAAAGGTAAACATAAAGCATGTCAAAAACCAATATTATAACTTTAATATTTTTTTTAAAGCAGACAGTGGTCCGTGCGACCACTGTCTGCGCTGAAACAATTTTTGGCCAGGCATTCACAAAGGGCAAGGTATCCCAGGAGGACAGCTCCCCTTTTGAGAATGGGCTAGCACCAACTCGAAACTGGTGGTAACTGCAATTGTTTAGTGACAGCATTCGTGGTCACCAAACAATCAATCAGCAGACTGTGACTTGCTAATAGGAAGGGAACGCCCCTTCCTATATGCCACTCGCAAATCCTATTTTGTGATTCGGCAATGTGATTGCAGAATGGCAAAATTGGGTATGTGCATTGCAATTAACAATTTTCTTGACGTAAACACACAAATTCTGAAAACTATTAAAAGTAGCTTGGTTCATGTGGCCCTAAGTAATAGTCGGACATGACTCAACAAAGTTCAGGACTGCATTGTTAACATGTATAGACATGTGGAATACATATCAGTACTGGGGCACTAACAGTTTGTTCTACTTGCATTCAACAGGGCCACAAACATTGCATGCAACATGTCAAGAATTCTGCTACTGTCACTCAGGAGCATTCTACTCTACACATTTGTCAATGTGATACCCACCAACAAGGCCACCGATTACCACACCCAAGTGGTTCAGCAGATCCTGTTCTCTGGCCACCAAGTCAACCCAGCGATGCTTCAGCTGCTGCTCATTCCCTGTCATGTGGAATACCCGTTTGAGGTGGTAGGGCACCTTGCCCCACCGCAGCCGCCTTGCCACTTTGTGATACCCCTGCATTACAGGCCCACCCATCTCCAGCATCAATGGCAGAAAGTGGCACACCAACCACACAAAGACCCCAAGCTCCTCCTCCCCCATGCACATCAGCCTCGCCCTTCCCGACATATTCTTGCACAGCAATGAAAAACAGAAAAAGTGCAAAGGGAAGGAAAATAAATGTGAAAAAAGGAAACTTACAGCCCAAATTATGAACCCCAACTAACCCAACTAATGTAACCCCCCAAACAGACACTCAACAGTGCAAATACAATCCAAAAGACACAAAACTACACAAAAGCACATAAACAGGTAAAATATACAAATAGAATACACAAAAGACACAAGAGAGACGCCACAAGATACAAGAAATGCAATCCAGACACCAGCAACACTGAGACACAGCCACACAGTCAAAGAAAAGCCAAGACTGTAAAGTGAAAGTGAAAGTACACCCATTGTACCATGCCTTTAATCAGGATTTCCTATTACATCAATTCCTGTTCCCTTTGCTACCCATTTTCCATCTTGCGTGTATTTTAGTACACATACGATGTTTGTGTGAATATTTTCAACGCATAACCTACATGTACAGCAAAATACCGCACATTACTGGTAAAATTCTATTTAAATGGATATCCACATGCGTGTGGTGCTCTGGTGGAATTAACGCTAAGGGCCCATGTATGTTTAGTTAGCGTTTGCATGATTTTTCGATGCATTTGCAACAAAATATTTGACTCAAACTGTGTTTGCATGAATTTCAATTATTTAAAATGCATGCACTCTGTATCAAGATGGAGATAGGATGGTATGGCCAGCAGTGTGTGGTATAGTGTTTGGCCATATGTGGTAGAGCATACAATTGTATGTTTTTTGTGTAAATGATCTGTAACAACATTGTGTGTGCTTCTTAAGGAACGGCATGCAATACATTGGACGTAACGCTACTGAAGGAACGGCATGCAATACATTGGACGTAAAGTTAATGTGTGAATGTGTTACAAATGGATATCTGCATCTGATGGCAATCAGTGATGTACAACAGTCATGATATGTGTTTGTAATATGTGTTGACTCATTTGATGTATGTAGTTGTTTGAATTTGGGGACATTACATTTCACTTGACAAACAAAACTCAAGGATGATTGAGGATGGCTGATGAGTTCTAGGTCAGATATGTTACCCCTCATATGTCATTGATTGTTGGCTACGGCTTCATGGTGCATTCTTGGCTTGCTTTGTTAGAATAGCAGCAGTCAAGAAACTACAAATCCCAATGGGCTTAGCAACAAGCTAGCCCATGGGGAGAAAAAACGTGGAGACTGTGGGTGCCAGTGGGATGGCAGCTAGAGGTATAGAGTGCACCCTTGACTGCAGGCAGCCCTCTTTTCTTGCTGCTCACAGTCAAGATAAGTGCTCTTTTATATTTCTGTCACAATCTTTTCCTTATAGTTTTATAGTTTTATTGTTTATTTACATTATTATAAGAACCTTCTAATTAGTTTGTTAATGCATGCCGCACTTTGTACGTTATCTCTGGTCTCTAAGCCTTTCGCTACTCCAACCGCTCCCCCCCTCCTTCCTCACTCGACAGCTGTCGCCTGCGCATTCCAACGGCATAAACCGTCATGCTCGCTGTCTACACCAGGCCAGTTTGCTCCATTCTGTTGCCTTTTGCTCACCGTACGTCAGATGCGCTTCATTTGTGCTTCCTCGTTTTTCTCCGATGCCTTTCGCTCACCGTACGGCACACGTGCTTCATTAGCGCTTCCTTGTTTTTCCTCCGACAGCTGCTGGTCTTCTCAACACGCCTCGTGACATGCCCATTCCCCTTCGGCATACTCCGGACGTTCTACTTGCACAGAACTCGCCTCAGGGACGTGTCTATCTTACTTCTTTCCCGCCCACATTTCCCTTTGCTGATTAACCTGTTATCTGCTGGTTTTTCCTAAACCCCTACAAACATTTTATCATTTTCATTGGAGATTGACAGTTCTCCTCCAACACCTAATAATACTGATGACGGGGAAGCTCTTAACCAGGATTTGACTGATTTTATTCAGTCTTCAGTACAACAAGCTGTTCAAGCTTCCAAGAGAAAAATCTCTAAAAACATTGAAAATTCCATCAGACATGTTATGTCCAATACTTTAATGGCCCATTCTGTGGGGGAAAGCAGAAAACATAAATTGTCTCCGACACCAAAAAAGAAATCTTCCAATGGCGCACAATTGATAGGTGATCCTTCCTCACCACAGATTGAGGGTTTACTTCCTCCAAGCCCTCCTCGAAAGGAGGGGAACACCTCTACTAATACAAAGACTGGAGTCTTACATTCTAAATGTAAACTCAAAGCAAAAAATATTGATAATGCGCCCAAAAAGATAATAATATCTAAGATATTGGACTCTGATGATGACTTAGATGAATTAATCCATTCCGACGCCTTGGACACCACTTCCTCCCCCAAATAAAATAAAATTATCCAAATTCCGATCCTCATTCCATTCTGGATTCTGATGGTATACCCATGTTTGATCCTACGCTCATCCACCATCCCAATTCTACAGAATGGCTTCCTGCTTCCTATGTCGGTGATTAAATTTCTTCACGTCTCAGTCTTCCCCTTGACAAACAAACTTGTGCAAAGCTAAAGTCTGAATGCCCCAGACCTTCTTTACCTTCCCACATCACTACAACTCCTTCTATTGATCAATCTTTGATCACTTTCTTCTCAAAATTTGGCCGAGATCCCCGCAAAGGGGTAGATAAAGCTTGGACAACTTTCCAAGACAGGTTACTGGATGTGGATGGGCCTCTTGCCCGGATATTCGACCTGGCGGAATCGGCCAGACTTGACAATTCTGAAGTAAACCCTACAGACCTTTCCCTTTGGGTTCAAAGGGCTTTCTGTCTCCTGGGCAATGCAAACTCTGCCATTCTGCAAGACCCTAACAACTACAGACTAATCACAAATGGACCTTTCCTCGGCAAATTGGTAGAAAGAGCAGCATTCACCCAGATGTCAAAATTTATTGAAGACAATTTTATACTTTCAGACTTCCAAACTGGATTCTGCCCAGGAAGAGGCACTGAATCGGCACTCATAGCAATCTGGGATGATCTTAAAAACACAGTCGACCACAATGGAGTTGCTGCACTACTTCTCTTGGACCTCTTGGCTGCCTTTGATACGGTTGACCATGACACCCTAATTCAAAGACTCCACGAAGCCAGCATACAAGGGACTGCTCTCGACTGGATTACTTCTGATCTTCAAAAAAGATCTAATATCATCTACTCACCCACCTTCTCGTCCAAACCCTACCTCACAAAAGCAGGGGTCCCTCAAGGATCAATCATCTGACCTTTGCTTTTCAACATCTACATGATATCATTACCAGAACTGAACAATGATCTTCATCTCACATGCTACAACTATGCAGATGACACACAAATACTAGTTAAATTAGAATTCCCCAAAACAATGAAAACTCAGAAACCTTCAGTTGCCTCAGAGCCGTTAATCAGTGGATGACCTGGAGCCATCTCAAACTAAATACCTCCAAAACAGAAATACTCATATGTGGTGACTGGAAAAGTTATGACCCTCTGTGCGTCTGGCCTGACGATCTTGGACCACTTCCTCAATTATCCAAGGAAGTTAAAAACCTTGGAATCACCATGGATTCCAAGTTAACTATGAATTCCCAAGTGGACAAATTAGCACAAACAAGCTTCTTCACCTTGAAGACTCTACAACGCATCTTCCCCCACCTCGGATTCCCCCACAAGGTTCAAGCTACTATCTTGCTTGTACTGGATTATGCCAATGGCCTCTACCATAGATCATCTATATCTATTAGGAAAAAAACTACAACGTATTCAGAACTCTGCAGCCAGGCTACTATTACATGTAAAGCCACAAGCCCACATCTCCCCTGCCTTGAGAGCACTACACTAGTTACCCGTTGCCAGAAGATGCACTTTCAAGCTGCTTTGTGTCACCCACAAAGATAAACATGGAACAGGACCGCTTTTTATCAGAAACAAAATATCCAAATACATCCAACAAAGAAACCTCTGCTCAAAATTGGCACACCGTCTTAGAACACCACCATACAAGAAAAAGACTATAGGTGGTACATCCTTCTCAGTTCAAGCAGCCACACTGTGGAATCATTACCCCCAACTATAAGAGCCACAGAAAACTTTCTTGTCTTCAGAAAACTACTCAAGAGTTGGCTCTTTCCTTCATAACCACCATATTCATACAACTATGGACTGCATATGCCTATGTTGATAAATATTTTTTCTGATTATGTGTTTATTTCAAGTAATGTATAGATCTTTAGAAAATATGTATCGCTACTATGTCATAACAATAAAATACACACACACTCTTTAAACCTTTTTGACTAAGTATATTTACCTATGGTTCTAATTATGTATTGTATGTACATATATGTGTGCATATGTGTGTGTATTCATGTGTGTATGTGTGTATATATATATATATATATATATATATATATATATGTGTATATATATATATATATATATATATATATATATATATATATATATATATTCAAACTAAACGTTGTCTGGGCGTCCCAGAGACAAATGTCCCACAAAGACAAACAACAAGCTGTGATCCCAAGCAAAAAAACGTGAAGTTTATTGAAAGAAAACAATCCAGACGCGTTTCAGAGCACAGGCTCCTTGTTCACAGGTCATGTGTTCTACTTCATTAAGAATTCATTTAAATTAAAGGAAAACAAACAACATAATAGAAAGACTTACTCCACCAACTATACTGTGTCATCCATTTTGTAATGGAGTTGTTAATACACTCTGGCTAATTACTAAATCACTTTTTTCACACTGATGCATCATATTCGCAACTAACGATTTTCATAAAATGATTAAATGATTAAAAAAGGTATATGTATATTTTATGTTTTACATTTTTTATGTATTTCACTAACATTGTATCAGCCATATTTAAATAGTGTCTAATCCATATTTACAGAAATTCGGGTATAAATAATTCAAAATTGACCCAACCAAATACACAATTATACTGCCTTAATATACTCTCACAGAGCACAGAAAAAATAATATATATACTCATCTTATCCATAGAGTATACTTTGCGATTATAATAACTTCTCATAATATCAACACCCATCGTTATCACGATAGTAGGTACCCTTATTCAGGGATAATAGCTCTTTTGCATTTCCAATGATACAGCAGTACCTATAACAAAATACAAAAAAATAAATATTTTTACAAAGCAACAATAATAATACACCAACCATGCAACAACATCCAATTTTTTCTTCTTATAAAGTTTAACACTAAATGAAAATGGGATATGTACTACTACCCCTTCGATCTAAACAGAACTTAGATGAACAAAAAAAGTTCCACATCCTGGTTAAAGCCTTCTGGGACACAAGTGGAGTACTTTATAATTAACTTGGATTCCAATTGTCTCAGTTCCAATTCTCTATTTACACCTCTAATATTAACTGGGATATTGTCCAAAACACACAATCTCAACAAGTCCTTGTTTTTATGGTGGGTCACAGCAAAGTGTCTAGCCATTGGATAAGATTTGTCTTCATGAGTTATAGCTCTCATGTGTTCTAAAACTCTTTTTCTTGCTTTGTGAATGGTACTTCCTATGTAATATTTATTACATGGGCAACTAAGTGCATAGAAAGAAAACTCAGTGTTACAATTGAGATCTTTTTTAATGACAAACGGACTTCATTTTTCGATAACTGAACTTTATTACAATTGCTACTGCCCTTACATGCTTTACATTTGCCGCATATGGGCTGAACAAGAGATGTCACAGGTGTGTGCAGCTTCAGTCTCTGACAAGTCCTGGAGGAGAGAATCAAGTATAAAAAGACATCCAGACTTTTCCCATTGGAAGCAATGGACAGAAGATTACAGGTCTTACCAACTACCAGGCAGTGCATTAGGGGACCTGAAGTCCATGCAGGCTAGTGTAGTTCTTCTATAGCATGCCATATGGAAAAGCGAAGCAAACTGGAGTCAGAAAGGGACTCTGGGTGAGTGTTAATGGTAATTCCCAGGGTACAGATAGTCTGTCTACAGTGCCCCCTAGAGATGGGAGGGCAGAGACTGAACACATGGCAGTGGCAGGACTTATTTCCAGGGATGGACTGCGCAGGACATGTGTTGTGAACATTGCTTGTCATACCTGGGACACTCATGATATCCATTTTCAGAAATGATGCCCCTCTTGTTACACAAACTCCTTGCAGAGATTACAAATGTCAAACTTACTAATGTCAAGGGTCTGTTCATACATTCCTGTTTCCACTGATATTTCACATCCAATGCCTCATGTATGGTGCGCTCATTTTTCCTTATGATTGGAGATGTCATAGTTGTGTGTCATGTGCTACAGTAGACCATGTTGGCAATGTTGATGTGTGTCATATGCTGTGGTCCACTGATTTTGCCCTTCATATGTGAAATTCAAAAGATGAGTATTTTTTTATATGTGTATGATGTTTTCTGAACAATCATATGCATCACATGTGATGTTGTATCAGAAGTAGTCAGATTTGTCTTTGTAACATGCTCCCTGAGGTAACACACACATTCCTAAAGAACATGTGATGGAGAAAGAAGAAACCAGAGCACGACTCTGTGATCAAATAAGATGTTTAATTACATATCCTAACAGGGTGTATAGAGTGACTATTGATAAAAGTTTTTTTTAACAATCTGCTGTTTGTGGCGCGTTCCTGCAGCTGTGTTTTGAAGTTCCTCCTCATTTTCCTTGGCACCATCCTCCTCCTCCTCCTCCTGAGGCAGTCCTTGGTCTGGCTCATATAGGGGGATGTTCCTCCTCACACAAATGTTGTGCAGGATAGCACATGTAAGTATGATTTTGCAAACAATGTGTGGGGCATATAGGAGGCTGCCTCCTGTGATGTCCAGGCACATGAATCTGGACTTCAGGATGCCAAAGGTCCTTTCTACAATGGTGTGTGTCCTCTGATGTGCCTCATTATAGGCACACTCTACTGCTGTGCTTGGGTTGGGGAATGGGGTCATGATCCATGGCTGGGACCCGTAACCCTGATCAGCTGAAAAAGAAAATAGGAGTGAGTATTTTGTTAGTGCTTGCAACAGGAATGTCATGTAGCATGGCAGTTGATATCTTGTGTCGTCTGTGACACATATGTGTTTGTGGTATTGTGGGCTTCCGGGACTTTTTTCTGCAGTGGGTTGTTTGACTTGACAACTTGTGTTTGGCTCATTGACCTGGAATCAATAATTTAGTTTCCAAACTGCTGGTCACTATGTATGTACCATGCGTTGTGTAGTGACCAACATGTTTTAGTGTGTTTTCACTGGAGGGGACATGATACTTCCATACACACAATAGATTCCGATGTGGTGGTAATATGGTTGCACTGTATGGCCTGGACATCCTATCCAATTAGACATATGTCATTGCAGATGAAATGCAACAGTGAGGCCCTTTGACTTTGAATGGTGACAGTGCACAACACATCTCCATTAGTTGGCAGCACTGAGGTGTTCAGTATTGTCAGTGCACAATTGTCCCATGTGTGACTTGGTTGTAGGCAAACCTTTGCAGCTCCCTCTGCCAGTGGCTCGTATGCAACTGTGCACCTACATTACCAAACTTGCTCCAGGTAACCTGGCTAACTGCCTTGTGGAGGTGGATGTATCTGTGTAGGAAGGGCCATCTCCCTGTACATATGTTATTTTGATGGACAATTGGCTCTTTCAGTGTGTTCAGCAGTGTGCAGTTTGCATTAGTGGCACATCAACATATGTTCATAGCACAGTCCACTTCCTTACTGCTGCCTGGCAACGGCACCCCAGGAGTGATGTATGATGTTGGGACTGCATCAGTATTTCTGTGTCACTTACATGTGAGTCTGCATCATCATGCTATGTGTCTCATGGTGTTAGACCTGCAGCAACACACATTGCACACCCCTTCCACCCTACATATTGCTTTGGAGGGTGTTGGATTGACTATGTGGCCTAATGTAATTGTATATTGTTCATCTTCCAAGTCGTACTTCCACTGCAGGCTATGTCATTGTCACTGTGTGCTTTGACATTGGTGCCTTGCAGCTCTAGAGTGGCAGCTAATGTTCGTGGCAGTCGTCATATGGCCATAGGTGTGTATCCCATTGTGTCAGGCTGTACAACATAACTACCTCTGTCACACCTCAGTGTCTTCCTGCCCAAGTGGCAATGTAGTGGTGTATGTATTGTGAGCCATACAGGGTTGCTGTGCTGTGTGTATATTGCTAGGTTTATGGTCTTACCGACAAGAAGGCCATTCCCATATTGTCCATCCTGGAAGTGCTGATCAATCGTGCTGTGGCAGAAGATGAAGGAATCATGTTCACTCCCAGGATACTTGGCCAAGATGTTGGTAAACAATCCCTGGTGGTCAACTATGGCCTGCACATTTATGGAGTGGGTGTGCTTTCTGTTCTGGAATAGATGCTCTGTTGCTGCAGGTGGTATGATCCGGACATGGGTGCAGTCCATTGCACCAAGCATGTGTGGGAAGCCATGTATTTGCTAAAACCCCTGTTTGATCTCCAGCTGCTTCTGCTGGGTGTTGGGGAAGCTGATGTGGCGGGTGTGAGGGAGATGATGACATCTGGAACCTTGGGAAGGAAGGCAGAGAATGAGGGCTGTGAAACCCCTGCGACCAGGGCACCCGTTGTTTGGAAGGAGCCACTTGCCAACATATGCAGGACAGCTAGCAGCTTGGTCATCGGTGGTATATTGTGTGGTGTCTGCAGGCTGGCTGTTATTTGTGCCTCAATTTGGCGCAGCAGCTGCTGTATGGCTTCTCAGTTGAGTCTATACCCCCGGATGATATCCTGTTCCCTGATGCCATGGAGGGTTATCCTGTTCCTGAAGGTCCTCTCCTGCCTTCTGCGTTGCATTTGGGGGCCACGTTGTGGTGGTGGTGGCTGCTGCTGTTGGTCCTGTAATCTACACCGTCTAGCATGTTGCATCAGCAGCCCCTCCATGTTGTCCTGTTGGGCTATGATATTGCTTGTGTGTGTTTTCCTTAAGTAGTGGTGTTTTTGCCTCATTTTAACATCTGCCCTGACCCAGGCGTAAAAAAATTGACGGAAATTGTGCTTTTCGTCATTTTCCGGATCCGCCTCCCACCCGTGCATAATTTTGCCCTGTTGGATAAATATGGCACTAAGGTGTTTGAGTAATTTTTGGGACGGGAACATCTACGTTGCATCTCATTGACGCAAGGCGGTTTCATGCAACCTTAAAATGACGCAAACTCCATTTTTTTAAGCTAGGTGGGTCTAGCATCAAAATGTAAATATGGAGTTAAGTTTAAATGGATTTGCGTAAAAAAAAAATCACACATCCAGTGCAAACAGAGAATAATATGGGCCTGTGTGCAAAGATATCTGCCCACATTATTTCTGCACTCTGGTATTGACACTCTGTGACCATAGACATGTTACATGCATCACACATCTCCAGCAAAATATATGTGTCACATTACACAGAGACAAAGTGGTTGTGTAGGTGCTGTTTATTTTTAAGTGCTGTAGTGCAATATTTACATAATCCGGGTCTGTGAGCCGATTAGTGTAAAGCATTCTATTGTGACGCAACACAAGTGCAAGGTTGAGGGACATGTCATTGGACATGCTGATATGAAGTATCGTTCAGTGCAGAGGAACATGAATTGCCAATTGAGTAGTGAGAGATAATTGCAGTCCATAGTGGAAAGGTTAACAGTGTGTTGGTGAAGAGTGCATGTCACCAACTGTAGCAACACTGGCATGTTGTCAAGCACAGGACAAAGAAAAACCAGTGCCCATGTGGCATGGGCTGGTGCTACCGGGTACTCCTACGGGTGAAGATGATCTATTCCACATCTTCATCCTCTGACATGTGTGTCGTCTCCTCTGCCCTTGATGGTGGTGCTGGTGGGTTTGAGGGAACAACACACACCTCAGTGGTTGGAGAAGTGGACACTAAATTCCCAGCAGCTGCCATATGTGGAACTACATATGGCATCACTGCAGCAAGGAGGAACTGCTGATTATTGAATATGGCAGCAACAACCCTTTGGTAGGCAGCCATGTCTGCCCTGAAGGAGGCCAGTTCCCGGTGCATGGAGTCCAGCTTGTTGTCATGCATGCAGCACCAAGATTGGGAGGGCAGGTGTTGTGGCAACTCTCTCACAGCACTGGTTAGGCCCCTCACACACTGTTGGACTCCAAGCCGTAGGGATTGTGTGACTTGTTTGGCTGCTGTTTCATCTGCGGACATCATCATGTACATGCGCATCCCCTCAAGGCTGGCTGCCATAGTTTGCATCTCAACCCGTATCTCCTTGGCCAGCTCCCGCTGTACCCCCACTTCTGTCCTCTCGAAAGGTGTACCCTGTTTCATCAGAGTACTCAGCTGTGTTTGAGCTGGCAGGTTGTACTATTGGGGTGGTGGGTGGGTGTTCTGGGATGGCTGCTACATGTATGCTCCTCCTTTCAACTGGAGGTGGTGTCTGGAAGGTTCCCAGGACACCTTGGAGGGTTTCCTGGCTGATGGTTGTCAGCTGGTCATCCAGGTAATCAGGATAGTCCAGGACAGGCAAATCCACAGGAGAGCCATCGTCCTCTGCAATGAGATATGTACAATTTGTGTGTGTGTGTGTGTGGTGTGCCAGTTGTAATGTGACATCATTGACTTCCTTTTGGTTGTACATTGTCATCTTGGTTCCCATGCATTGTTCCTGTCATTAATGTTTGTAGTCTCTCAGCCCTATGCCCGACCTGCATGTCACATGTAGTGCGGGCAGTTTCGGCAATTGTCTGCGCCACATCTTCTAGGTGTGGGTTCTGTCAAAATTGTGGCTTGCCACCTTCTTGTCCTCATCAACCCTCCCTCTGCTTCCATTTGCATGGTGGGGCCTTGCAATGATTGTTGGTGTGTTGATGCCACAGCACCACACATGACAATATGACCCTGTCCTGGTCTATTATTTTTCACAGACACCTATGCGGTGCTGAGACCTAGCACCACACCATGCATGGCATTTCCATGAGACAATGCACGTGTTACCATTGGTAGTTTCTGATGTTGATGTTTGAGTATGTGTGCTACATTGCATTGCACTGATGGACCTGGCAGAGTTCCATTTCCTCTTGTGTCTGTGCAGGTGTGTTTGCCTTCCTACACACATATGTCCTCCCTCTCAATGCAGTTGTCTTAGCACTATGACACCTGAGGTGTTGCATGGTGGCATTGCAGCTATTGTGACACAGGCACAGGGGTAAACCCAGGGATGGGCAACATGGGTATGAGATTACTGCTGTGTACATCATTATGCATGTGACAGTGCCTGATGGTTATTGAATCTATGGACAAGACCAGTTGAAAGGAGTTGCACTTGAATAGGGATTGATGGGGATTGATCACGTAGTCATACTGAACCCTCATTTCAAGTGTGTTTGTTCCATCGGCACCTAACTGCCCTTTCCTAATTGACCAGCGCACACAGCACAGGTAGTTGTGGCAAATGTTGTCAATGGTGAATGATGCTTGAGCCAATGGCCTGAGACTGGGCATTGTCCTCTAGTTTACATTCTGACAATACCAGCTGTCCTGTGACACCATACCAGTTTTACGTTCTACCCTCCCCTCCAGGGCTGCTTCAGCATTTCCACCAGCCTTGGCATGGCGGTGTACCCCCATGCAAAGGTTGTTGGTGTTGTGTTGTGCTGTGCCCCTGGATGCCCCTGCACAGCCCATTCACCTGGCATGGGCAGTGCAGGGAGTCCCATGCCGTGCCCCTTTGCCCTTTCCACTGCTTGATTTGCAGGGCTGACATGCATTGTGTAGTAGGTATGTGCCTCCCACTTCTTGCATATTACATTTTGGCATTTTGGTCCCCCATGCAACTTATCCTGCATATGTGTTCTTTCCTGGTAGTCTGCGCTGTCCTGTCCTGTGATACCAGTGATGATTTCCTCCGGGATGATGGCTGCAACTATCTCCTCCATCTCGTCAAGGTCCTCTTGCGGTGCTGGACTCCAACCGATGGTCTGCAGTGCTGCCTTCCTGTTCCTTGCAATTTTTTCATTTTTCCTCCACTTGCAGTCATGCCACAATTTCTTGCACTCAGTGACAGTTCTCCTGACCTCTGCCACACTGTTCATTTTGTCCACAATTTGTTGCCAAATTGCCTCTCTCCTCCCAAATGGCAACTTAGAGGTGATGAAGAGTTTATGCTGGTGCTCCGTCACCTCTCTTACCAGTATTTCATGCTCCTCTGCACTGAAGCAGCACTTACTCTTCTTCTTGTCTCTCCCCAGGGTCTTGTCTGTGTCCTCCTGGCTGGTTCCTGGTTGGCTGGTGTCTCCCTAGGGACTCTCCTGGCTTCTGGGATCCATTTTGGGGCTCCTTAGAACTGTTTGCTCCGTTTGTGTCACTTTTTGAAGCTATTGCCGTGAAAAATGGCACATATCCATTTTGCAACGTGTTTCCATGTCGTAAACTGGATTAGAGTAATTTTCCCCACGTCATTGTGCCTTATGACAATGCACAATAGTTAGCATCAGGAAAAACTACTCTAACCTATTCTTAGCGCTACCCAGCGTCAAAGTATAAATATGATGCATGGGTGGCATTACGAAATAGTGCTAGCCAGTGCTAAACTTAATGACGCAAAACTGCATTAGCGCAGTTTTGTATCAAAAAGTGTCAACCTGGCCCCTAGTGTGTGAAGCAAGTTATTGGTGCTCTGCTGAGGAGTGTTCTGCTTTTATGGATTCCTTTCTCTCTTTTTATTGCTTTCCTTTTCTTTTCATCCCTGCTTTTGGTCTTTTTCTCGGCTCCATACTTTTTGTCCCCTCTCTCTCTCTTTTACTTCATAGGCTTTCAGTATTTCTCTTTCTCTGTCCCCGTCAGTGTAACTCCAGTGCCAGCTCCCGATCTTCACCTTTTACCTCTGTTGTGGCATCATGGTAAAATTGTGTTTGTGCTCTTGATCACAAATAACAAACAAAAGGGGGCCTATGAAAGCAGTAATTATAGTCTGACTGTGCCCCACTCTGCGGGGCCAGTCGGCTGTGACAGATTACGATGTAGCTGCTTAAGTGGTAGCTTCCCTACCTGTTTTTGTAGTTTATGCTTTATTGCGTAATTACTTAAAATCATTGCAACCGTACAAATGGAGATATTAAAAAAACACACCATAAAACAATTAGTACATTCTTGCTTTCTTTGTAGTTTTTAATCCAGTTAAGCCCTGTTCATGTGTTGATCGTCTTAAAATGCATAGTCTTACTTACTGGACAACACTGAGTTACTGACTATTAATTTAGACATTTCTCAAAGGGAATCTAGGTGAAAAACATCAGAAAGCATTTTTTTTAAACTGATAAAACACACAGTTAGAGTTTGCAGGGTGCCTTGGTGTGGATACTGCAACCAATACTCATAAGCCTAAGGCAGCCAGTGTTCACTTCTTGTGCCAGTTGAGGGTTTGTTTTCTCATCTTGATTTTTTGTGGGATGTTTTAAGGAAAGTTCTGTTTTTAAAATAACTTTTGCAAAACAGGCAATGTTTTGTGGAGTCAATCCTTTCAGACTAAACAGAATACCCTACCAGCATATTCTGAAAATGTTTTTTAGATACAGCTTTCTTCAGGGTAGTAGAGTGGGCAAATACAAAGGATGTGTGTGAAGTCTTCCCGGTGGTGTGCACAAAGTCTGCACTGTCTGTTGTTTGTGGGTCTAAGCCATTTTGCTTCGGCCTCCAATGCAGGCAGTAGGCCGAGTCTGTCATGTAGCACCTTTATTTTTAGTGGCGTTTTTAATATTTCCACCATAAAAGGTTGTGCTGTTGGAGTCTTATGTGTATTATTTGTCATCCAAGAGTGAGATCGATTTCTGAACTTATCTTTGTCCTTGCTCCAGGAAGCATCTTGATTTGTTTGTTTAGAATTTGCTTGAAATTTTTATGGGGTAAAGACTTTTGCCATAACTCCTCGGCCTGCAGATGCTTTATGGCGAAAGTGATTCTCTTGAGCCATGGATTTGGGACTTCCGCCTGGTTTGTGTTGATTTCCTCCCAGATCAGTGCCTTTTCTGTGTTTGGTTGGGCCAGTTTTAGCATGGATGCATATTTGAGTAATGCCCCATCTTGTACTAATGTTTGATCTTGTAATCCAAGTTCCAACCAAATCTGCGCTGGCAAGGAGCTGTGTGGAAGGCCGAAGAGAAGGCGAAAGACCTTGCTTCGTGCAATGTTCATTAAGTCGTTTAGTTTTCCAAAAAGAAAAAGGGAGCACACTGCCTTGCATTCAAGTGGAAAATAGCCCCAAGGCATCATGGTAAATGCAGTCATTTAAATATAAATAGCGATAATTTTATAAATAATTATTCACCCTAAGTAGGTGCAGCAAGTACTGTATCGCTGTAGAAAGTTCTTCACCTAAGGTAGGTGCAGCGAGTGCCGTATCTCTGGACACGTGTTTCTGGCTTTCGGCCGTCATCAGCAGAGAGCGCATGTAACTGAAGGGGTCGCTTGAAATGCCGCCAAACGTCTTCACAGGTTTTTGTACCACTCAATAGGCGCACAGGTGCATTGCCAGTGCTCGTCAGCAAAAGGGTCACGGGAGCCGTCATTTAGACATCCAAAAAGAAAAAGGGAGCACACTGCCTCACATTCAAGCGGAAAATAGCCACAAGGCATCATGGTAAATGCAGTCATTTAAATATAAATAGCGAGAATTTTTCAAATGATTATTCACCCTAAGTAGGTGCAGCAAGTGCTGTATCGCTGTAGAAAGTTCTTCAGCTAAGGTACGTGCAGCGAGTGCCGTATCTCTGGACACGTGTTTCTGGCTTTCGCCTGTCATCAGCAGAGAGCGTATGTAACTGAAGGGGTCTCTTGAAATGCAGCCAAACGTCTTCACAGGTTTTTGTACCACTCAGTAAGCGCACAGGTGCATCGTCAGTGCTCGTCAGCAAGAGGCTCACGGGAACCGTCATTTAGACATCCAAAAAGAAAAAAGGGAGCACACTGCCTTGCATTCAAGCGGAAAATAGCCTCAAGGCATCATGGTAAATGCAGTCATTTAAATATGAATAGCAACAATTTTTCAAATAATTATTCACCCTAAGTAGGTGCAGCAAGTGCCGTATCGCTGTGGAAAGTTCTTCACCTAAGGTAGGTGCAGCGAGTGCCGTATCTTTGGACACGTGTTTCTGGCTTTCAGCCGTCATCAGCAGAGAGCGTATGTAACTGAAGGGGTCGCTTGAAGTGCTGCCAAACGTCTTCACAGGTTTATGTACCACTCAGTAGGCGCACAGGTGCATCGCCAGTGCTCGTCAGCAAGAAGGCTCACGGGAGCCATCATTTATACATCCAAAAAGAAAAAGGGAGCACACTGCCTTGCATTCAAGCGGAAAATAGCCCCAAGGCATCATGGTAAATGCAGTCATTTAAATATAAATAGCGAGAATTTTTCAAATAATTATTCACCCTAAGTAGGTGCAGCAAGTGCCGTATCGCTGTAGAAAGTTCTGCGAGTGACGGCTCCCTTGAGCTAACGGGCTGATGAGCCTTGGTGAGGCACCTGCGCACCAGAGTGGTACATAAACCTGAGAAGACGTTTGGTGGCATTTCAAGCAACCCTACAAAATATGCTGCTCTCTGCTGATGACGGGCGAAACCCAGAAACACGTGTCCAGAGATACACAGCACTTGCTGCACCTACTAAGGTGAAGGACTTTGATTACTTTTGTTAATGTGAAACAAATCTGACTACATTTACCAAGATGCATTGGGGCCAACTTTTTGCTGAAGTGTGAGGCAGTGTGCTCCCTTTTTTTGCACTGTGTCAAATGACGGCTCCCTTGAGCTAACGGGCTGACGAGCCTTGATGGGTCACCTGCGTACCAGAGTGGTACATAAACCTGAGAAGACGTTTGGTGGCATTTCAAGCAGCCCCACAAAATATGCTGCTCACTGCTGATGACGGGCGAAACCCAGAAATACGTGTCCAGAGATACACAGCACTTGCTGCACCTACTAAGGTGAAGGACTTTGATTACTTTTGTTAATGTGAAACGAATCTGACTGCATTCACCAAGATGCATTGGGGCCAACTTTTTGCTGGTGTGTGAGGCAGTGTGCTCCCTTTTTTTTGCACTGTGTCGAATGACGGCTCCCTTGAGCTAACGGGCTGACGAGCCTTGGTGAGGCACCTGGGCACCAGAGTGGTACATAAACCTGAGAAGACGTTTGGTAGCATTTCAAGCAACCCCACAAAATATGCTGCTCTCTGCTGATGATGGGCGAATCCCAGAAACACGTGTCCAGAGATACACAGCACTTGCTGCACCTACTAAGGTGAAGAACTTTGATTACTTTTGTTAATGTGAAACAAATCTGACTGCATTTACCAAGATGCATTGGGGACAACTTTTTGCTGGAGTGTGAGGCAGTGTGCTCCCTTTTTTTTTTGCACTGTGTCGAATGACGGCTCCCTTGAGCTAACGGGCTGACGAGCATTGGTGAGGCACCTGCGCACCAGAGTGGTACATAAACCTGAGAAGACGTTTGGTGGCATTTCAAGCAACCCCACAAAATATGCTGCTCTCTGCTGATGTCGGGCGAAACCCAGAAACACGTGTCCAGAGATACACAGCGCTTGCTGCACCTACTAAGGTGAAGGACTTTGATTACTTTTGTTAATGTGAAACGAATCTGATTGCATTTACCAAGATGCATTAGGGCCAACTTTTTTCTGGAGTGTGAGGCAGTGTGCTCCCTTTTTTTGCACTGTATCGAATGACGGCTCCCTTGAGCTAACGGGCTGACGAGCCTTGGTGAGGCACCTGCGTACCAGAGTGGTACATAAACCTGAGAAGACGTTTGGTGGCATTTCAAGTAACCCCACAAAATATGCTGCTCTCTGCTGATGACGGGCGAATCCCAGAAACACGTGTCCAGAGATACACAGCACTTGCTGCACCTACTAAGGTGAAGGACTTTGATTACTTTTGTTAATGTGAAACAAATCTGACTGCATTTACCAAGATGCATTGGGGCCAACTTTTTGCTGGAGTGTGAGGCAGTGTGCTCCCTTTTTATTTGCACTAAGTCGTTTAGTTTGCTTGGATAGATTTCTGAATCGTATGTTAGGGCCGGCATGAATTTCACTTTTATCACTGTAACCAGTGGCACCAGATTGGGGTTTGTAGTTGTGAGGCCAGGGCTTGGACTGATGCAAGTAACGATGCCAACCTCGCTTTCAGGGTGTTTAGGTGTAGGTGATGCGACCAGCGCTCCTGTAGCCAGACGCCAAGGAATTTATAGCTTCTGCTTCTTTGCACAGATCGATTCCCACAGAACCATTTATTTTTCTTAATTATCCGTTTGCCAAAGATGATTACCTTGGTTTTCTTCATATTTACCACCAGCTCATTAGTCGTGCAATATTGATTGAAGGTGTTAAGCACAATTTGGAGTCCTGTACCTGTGAGATTCAGTAAGACGATGTCCTCTGCATATGGTAATGCTGTTAGGGGATGATTACTCAGTTTGGAGGGATGGGAGCTGGTGGTGTTTAGCTGTGTGCACAGACCTGCCAGGTAAAGGTTGAAAAGCATTGGACCCAGAACACAGCCCTGCTTAACACCTCTGTCTATCTGAATTCTGGCCAACACTCTTCCGTTATTTCCAACTTTCACCCTTGCCCACTTTTCTGAGTACAGAAGCTGTATTACTTTTAGCAGCTCTGGCAGGATTTTAAGGTTTGCTAATTTCCCCCACAGATTTTTCTGGTTCACTGAATGAAAGGTTTTGGACAAGTCCACGAGGCACGTGTAGAGGGCCATTTTTTTGTTTGCATGTTTTTCAGCGAGCATGGCTGGCGTTATCAGGTTGTCAGAAGTGCTTGCCGATGGCCGGAAGCTGGTTTGATTCAGGGGTATTAGATTGAATTTGCTAGCCCATTCTTTGAGTTCCCCGAGCAGGAGACCTGCAAATATTTTTGCGTCAATGTCAAGCAGTGATATTAGTTGATAGCTGTCTGGGTTCCAGTAGGGGCCCTTCTTGTAGATTGGGTGGAAAATTGCCCCTTTCCAGGAATCCAGAATTTTGTTTCCCGTGCTGCTGACATTAAAAAGGTTGCAGAGAAGGCCAGTCCAAAGGCAGGGTCATGTTTTAGTATTCCTGCTGTGAGACCATTTGGCCCAAGAGCCCTACTCTGGCTGCTGCACTGTAGTTGTTCCTGGACATTTTGTATTTCCAATGATAAAGGCTTTGCCTCGCTGCTTGCGTTGGGAGATGGCTCCTCTGTGTTTGGGTTGCTATAGAGGTTGGAGATGTGTTCAATACACTTTCTCTCTGGAACCGGGTTACTTTGGATCCTGGTTATCCTGCTCTCCAGTTGATTGACAATAGACCACAGCGACCAGCTGTTCTTTTCTTTAGTGGATTCCACAGTTCTGATTGATTCCAGATCTATGTGAGCTTGCTTCGTTTCCCATATTGCATTCCTGTATTCCTTTCTTAGTTGATGAAAGGTACTCTGGTAGCTGTTATCTGGTGGTTGATTCTTTAGGAGTCTGGCGCTTTTGTTAAGCTGTAGTCTTGGTTGCCTTAATGTCTGTGTGAACCAACCTTTTCTGCTCTGTAGTGGGCCGGGCTTGAATGGTTGATTAGGCTTTAGCTGGTTCCTTAATGATGTTAATGTGACCTACCGTTTTGAAATTATGTCCACATGTTCCATTTGATCCGACGTTAAGTTGGCTTTACATACTTCATATTTCTCCATGCACTTGTTGGACCATTTTATGCGATGAAGAGGGCTTCCTGGGTCTTGTTCGCCTATCCTCAGTAGTGGAGCAGCAAGAACGTTATTGAGTGCTATTTTCATTGTTTGTGAGTGGTGGTCACTTTCACATCTCACCCCTACGTTGAAATCTTGGAAGTACTTGAAGATGTCTGTTGAGACAAAAGTGTAGTCTAGGGTGGAGTGGACTTCTTGGCCGTGTGGCTCGGGTTCATTGGGATTTCTTTAGGGAATCTGCCATTTAGGGCCCTTAGTCCTAGTGCCTCTAGGAGTCTGACCAAGGGGTGATCAAATTTGTCCTTGTCCTTAAAAGACGATTCTTGTGGTGGAATGCCCAGACGCTGGTCCAGGGTGCCTTCTCAGGAGCCTCTTTTGCCATGATTGGCTGTGTTAAGGTTAAAATCACCTGTGATGATCCAGGGGGCGTTTCCAAATGCCGTTTTTAGAGATAGCAACTCTTTTTCGTTGTTTCTAGCAGGTGCTGATTATGCGTCACGTTAGGGTTGATGTAAATATTTATTATTATGATGGGTATTTGTTCCAGCATCCAGTTTTTGATAATAATAGCCAACATGTGAGCTGACTTCAGGTCCATGATCTTGGCATTGAAAGATTTGCGTGTGGTTATGTAGATTGAGAGGCTGTCTTTTGGGTGCTCTTTGGGGATTAGGTATAGCTGTCTGGCTTAGGAATTATTCAAATTCAGCTAACGGATTTTCAGATAATTTCCAGGATTCCTCTAGGCAGGTGATGTCGAAGTCATTCAAATAGGCTTCCAAATTTGGGTCTTGCATGATTCTTCTGGCCCCTGCAATGTACCAAGATATTATGCTTGTGATCCACAACTTGCTTTTTGACTGCATTAGTCCGGTTGGGATTGTTTTGTCAGAGCAACTTCCAGATCTGGCATTATTCTGCAGGGTTCCGTCAGGATCAAGAAGTTGATCTGTACCAGCTGCATCCCTCGTCTTGCAGCCCATCTTCCTGGCAATGCCTTATCTGTGAGAAGCCCTGGGTGTTGGATAAAGTGATCTCTCTTGGGCTCTTGGTGAAGGTAGGGGATGCCCCTTTGGTGTGTTGCAAAGAAGATTGCTGATTAGCTGCTCGGGAGATAGTTATCCAGAAGTTGTCCCTTTTGTTGGTCTCTTCTTGCAGGATTAGAAAGGAGGGGTATTTTGCTTTACACGCTTCTAGTAGCTCTATGCCCCAGTCTTCGAATATCTCTGATTTGGGCTGTACTAACTGTGCTACCTCTGTGCTGTTGAAGCAGACTTCGGTACTTTCCCTTATGTCACCTTTTTTGGGTGTTATGAAGGCCACGTATTGCAGATCTTTACTACTTATTGTTTCTAGTCCTTGGATTGTGCTGCAGATTCTCAGAAGGTTGCCTTGATTAAGGATGTCCCAAGGGCCCTGAGATTTGTAGGAACGGCAGAAAGTAAGGGTGTTAGTGCCCCAGACTTTTGGGGGTGTGAGCTTAATTGCTGATTTCACACTGTTTGTGATGTGCAGGGCTGATGTAACTGCAGCGTCTATGGTTGCCTTTTCTTCTGATTCGGCGATCACTTGATTTGTGGTATTTTTATGATGCTGGTGATATGGAGGGTTTGGGTAGGACATTATTGATTTTGGAGTCCAGTGTGTAGGCCATCATAGTTGGGATCGCCGATCCATATGCTGGTGCCAGCTGAGTCCCTTCTGAGAGGGGGTACCTGTGTGAGCGCCTTTCTGAGACTGAGTAGAGCTGGTTCTTGCTGTGTTCTTTTTCACTTGTTCTTTTCCGGTGTGTCATTGAGCTGGGGATGGATCTATGATCTGATCCAGAACCGTCCGTTTTCTCCATTGATGGGAGCTGAGTGATTGCTTCTGGGGTTACGGATTGTGTCTCGATTCTGGGTTCTGAGTGGTTTGATTGAAATCCGTTTGGGTCTCCTATCGCAGTTTTTGGGAAGAATGCTCCCATAATCTTTTGTCTGGTTTGTCCTGTTCTTCCTTCTTCTTGCAGCCTTGTAGGATTTTTCCTGGACAGTAGGGGCAGCCGCTGGTCTGTTGTGGTCAGCCACTTTGAGTCACCCGGTTGCTTTTGTTTTGCCCTGGGGTTTCCTCTTGGTGAGCTGTGTTTGATGTTGCTGGAGGGGTGTGAGTATTTACTTTCTGGCTCCATCACTGCTTTATTGTGCATTTTCCTGAGGCATTTTTTGTTTTTACTGGAAAGGACAGGAATGAAGGGGCCTTTTGTGGCTGTGTGTTCCTGGTTTTAGCCTTCAAATGAAGATCCTAAAGACTGTGCTGGACTTGCTGGGCTTGATGTACTTGCTATGTCCTGGGCAGCGTGGATAGATGGTCTTTTTTGTGGGTTGTTTGCACCTTGTGGGCACTGTGGGACCTGCTTGACGTTTCCCCACTGGAGCAATTCCTGTTTTAGATCTGTTACTAGTGTGGATATGACTGATGACAGTTCTTGGAGTTTATCCAAAATTGGGTTACAGTGACACTGGTATGTCTGATTTACTTTGCCCATATCGACCTCCATGTGGGACAGTGCTCTTTGAATGAGCACGTTTAACTTGTCCAGCTTATTGTCTCTTGCCATTGTGGTGGTTGCCAAACTATGCAGAATTTCGATTTGGATGTCTAATTTGTCTGTATTAAAGATTGTTGCATTGGTTATGGCCATTAGTGTGCTGTCTAGGGCATCCCATCTGGTCAGCGGGGCGTCCTTCGTGTCCATGAGGCTGGGGTTTAGTGCTGTTTCAAGTGCCTGTTCCCCTATAGTGCTAGGATGTTTGATGCTCTTTTCTGTGTGTGTAAGGAAAGCGTCCTCTCCCTCTTCTTCTGCACACTGCTCCTCTTCTATGTTGAAGATCCTCTAATTCTTCCTGTGTCAGTGAGCCCTCCCAGTGGTTGAATGTTTTGCTAAGACTGGGGCTGGTGATGCTGGACCCGGTTTGTCCTGGCTTCCTTCTGTGCTGTTTTCTTTGGGGTCATGGTTTCTGGGTGTCCTGCCCCCACCCCTGCTTTTCTCACTATGATTGGAGATATTGTGGGTTCCCACATTTGAGGCTTGATGGTGTCCTTGATTGAATTGTCCTGAGTTATATGGAGGGGTTGTGTCGTTGACGCACTTGGGATGGACAAGTCTGGCATGGATTCTTGTGCTGTTTTACTTGGGGGAGCTGTTTCCCAGAAGGTGCCCAGTGTAATGGCACTGTCACTGAAGGATTTCCCGTTTGGCTGCATGTCTTGAGAATGTTCCTCCTGAGGGGGGTGGGGGGAGGGGGGGTTTGCAGCAGACGTTTTGTCCCAGTGGTGTGAAATACTTGTCAATTCCTTGGCCCCTGGTGCTTCGACTTCCCCTTTGTGCCTGCTTATGTTCTCCGGGGATGCACACGTTTGGCTCCTCGGACTCGTTGGCCTTCTGGGGGTCTGCCTCTATTATGTTTTGATGCCTCCTGGCGCGCTTCATCTTTCCCCCTCCCTGCTTTTGGGGTGCTGCATTCTATTTTTTCATTAGGTTTTGGATCCTGTTGTGGGCACTCAGGAGGAGGGAGCTGCGTGTTCTCGTAGTCACTTGCTATTCCCACCCACTCTGGGAGTTTGTTGGTTGTGGCTGATAAAGTTGCTGCTGATTGGGAAATGGTGTTCAGTGGTGTGGTGGCGCACGCACCTCGATTCGTGGAATGCACCCCCCTCTGGGCTCTTGGGCTGCTGATGGGGCCGTCTGATCCCTTCCGGATCCTTCTGAGCCCTCCTGGTTGCCCTGCTGTGGTCCTGCCATAGCCCTGTTTGGTCCTAGTTGGTCCTGGTGGGGCGGGTTGGGTCCTGCTGGGTCCTAGCCTTACTGTGTGGCCTGAAGCTGGGGTGCCTTGTGTGGTGCCTTGCGTGGTGTCCCCAAGGGAGTGCGGCTGCGAACGGGTCTCACCGGTCTCCCCACAAGCCACATCCAGACCTGGCTGGGCCGCTCTGTGGAGGGCGGGGCGCTCTCTTGGCGCAGCCACCTACGCCAGCCATGTTTGCGCTGTGCTTCACCTGCTTTGCCTGCTTCACTTGCCTTTTCTCTCCCTTTTTCCTCCTGCCTCCTCCCATGCACTGCTCTGCACCAAGGGAAGGGAGGCTGGGAGAGGCTAGGGGCTGTGGGGGCCCTCCGTGGGGATTTTCGGGTTGGTCCCTGGTGTCCTGCGCAGCCCGATCCGCTTCCTCCTTGTGCAGTGTACCGCGCTGTGCTTCTGGTTCAGTAGGTCCGCTTCTGGTTTAGCGTGAAGCAGGATGCCTCTGTGTGTTGCTCGAGAGCGGGGTAGTGCGAGGTGAGTTTGTTTCAATAAATACTTCAAATATTCTGAGAGACAAGCTTCTGTGATCCAGTGCTTCAGATGGCTAGTGAATTCCAACATTGACACCAGCATACGACCCAAATACTTTAAACAAATGATCCAAAAACAAATGCATTTATTAGAGGATTGAAATACCCCAGAAACCAACTTATAGCTACGCTTCCTAATGCTGTCCACCAGACTAAATAGATTGTCATGCTGGAGGGAGGGTGAAAAACCCAGGCTTGATATGCTAATCTGCTAAATGGCCCAATGACAATTGTAACACTTCCAAGCTGTTGCTTTTGAGTCAGGAGTAAGTTACATTTTCGACATTGTAGTTTTGCCTTAAATTACGTAATTATGTGCTTAGAAATCACAGGGTACACGATAGACGGAGCTGTCGTGCCAGAGAGACAAATCTCAATGAGCTGAACACGCAAAATGAACTGTCTAACCTGCATGTTAAAAGTTAAAGCGCACTAGCTCAGAGATTTAAGAGTCTGCCACGGAGCTTTCAATGTAAACTGCATGTGAAATGCTCCAGTAAAGACAATACACAGTGATGGGATAATGTGGACATATGTGAAGCAAATACATCAACCCTCACAGCTGTATTACCAGTATAGTGGACTCTCATCTACCAGTTACATGGAGAAACAATGTACTTTGTAGACCAAGTTGACATATCACAGACAACTATAATACAATTTTATCTGCCTTGGTTATTTTTTTTATATTTCACTTGCTGTAGGTTTTTGACAGTGCCAATTTTTCGGATGTTACGAAGGAGACATATTTTGTGATGCAATTTTCTGTGATGCAATCGAAATCAAAGGTTATGTGACACCGTGTCCTGTGGCCTGTGGCACCATGGGGTGGTCAAAGTGCGTGGGATATCACTTCTGCTACCCATCGTGTTTTGCTAAATTCACGGCTGCCTTTCTCTTTCGCGGTGATGTGAAACTTCTTAGGGTTACGAAACTAAAATTTGAGCTAGACAGCTGAGAGATGTTGTTTCACTTGTTTTCGGCCCACCAAATTTTCTGGAAAACAACAGCTGTCCCTAGCAAGCTATTCCCTTGAAGGAAATGACAATCTGTCTGTGGCGAGGGCAAACCACTCAGTTGTTAGGACTGGGGCAAGGAGGACGCCATGAGGGGATAAGGACAATCTCAGAGCTGAAAGCAACAAACAAATGGTTAATCGACAAAAACTCTAAAATGCCAATGATTTAAATGAAAGACCTAGGCTAGTCAAAAGACAGCCATGTATTACAACTGCAATAAACAACACTTGTCTTCATACAGACATTATTTATGTAAAAAACAATATCTGGCACTCGATTTAGGCCATAATTAAGATACTGTAAAAAACTGGAGTTTGCACATGGACTTGTATTTTGAGTTATGGGGTGATTACTACACGGATATTTATTTTGATAAAAGAATGTACCATGTTCGATAATGGCTGCATGTTTCCTTTTACAGGTTTTGCCATGTAAACTGTGTCAGGGAAAATCAGGCAGAGAAGAGACAAAACAAGCAGAATGAGCATGATCAATGATGCTGGGAGACTTGCCATGGGAGGTACTTGCTAAACTCGTTAAATATCTCATAACCGAGTTGCATTCTTCACAGAATGCAGAGAACACCATATACTAAAGCGCACTGCTTGTAATCAAGGACTCACTTTTACATGATTAAGTGAATTTTTTACCGGGTGTGTATACACTTCAATGTATATAAAAAACGGAGGGGCTTATTTACAAGCCCCTGGCGCAGCCTGTGCTTTACTTTATATATTGGGAAAAAGTGGCGCAGCGGCAGCGCGTGGGCATTGTAATTAAGCCTCTGAGGCCCATATGTATACTTTTAAAGCCGGATTTTTATCAATTTTTGACGCAAAAGCAGCGCAAACTTACAAAATACAATTGTATTTTGTAAGTTTGCGCTGATGTTGACGCACATGCAGCGCTAAAATAGTATAAATATGGGCCTGAGTCTTCAAGGAAATAAAATTTTTTGTTGTCTTCTGAAGTTTGCCTTGCTACCTTCATTTTCACATTGAAATAGTTTTCTCCGTCTTGCTCTGGCGTTTTTCAAATTATGTTTTTTTTTTGTATTCCATAGTTAGAATCTCACTATTTAGTTTAAATGGCCATAAACTATTACCCGTTGATTACATTTTGCGTGTTCAAGAATGCGCAGCACGCGAGAGCATTTACTGATTGCAGTCCTGATTTTGGCTGTCAGGTGCCTGCAGCACTCCCAGCGCTCACTGCAGGGTCTGCATTGTTCGAGCATCGACTATAGAAGATATGCCTGGGAGTTCAGAGGGACCCTAATGAAAGTTTCTCCAAAAAGAAGCAAATCAGATGGAATGTCAAACCATCACAACTGGAGTGAAAAATTTGATGTCCTTGTTTAACCTTCCCCGAAAAAAACACCGAGAAAAACACGTTCCCATGCTGCATAAAGTAAAATATGGCTTTGCTTTCAGGATTGTGAGCACCTGTTGAAGGGAAAAATGAAGTTTTGAATTACCACTAATGTAACATAAGAAAACAACTGGACCAAATTTAGCAAGGTTTTCACCCTTGCACCACTCAAGGCAAACAAAGCAGGGTGATGCAAAACCTAGACTGAGATTTACCAAGCTATGCAAGGCTGCCTTGTGTGGCCCTGCGTGGCTTTGTAAATCTCGAGTAACGCAAGGCAACGCAAAACTTTCTGCCTTGTGTTAATCTGCCTTGAAGACTTTCCATGGGTGAAGCATAGGTTGTCCCATGCGTCCTCCCATGGATTTTGGCACATTCCCAGATTTACCCCAAGAGTAGACCTGGGAATGCATCAAAATGCTGCGTCTTTCCAGAGAAAGTGCAACAATGAGAAATATCTTTATTTTTCCAAATTCTTTCCTCTATCTAAGTGTGCTTCTACCTGCAGCACAGTTAGAAAAAAGGAAAATGCATCTGAAGATTGTCTTTGTACTAGAAGGTACTCCTGACTGACAAAAACAATCCTGCCTACAACGCAGGTGTCCTTGCACGACGACACAAAGGTGCCTGCGTTGTGGCAAGGCAGCACATTGTAATTCAGTGCAAGGAGGGGTCTGGAATGCCACACATAGGTCCTCATTATGACATTGGTGGTAAATGCTGCTTACCACCACAGTGATGGCTGCCAACATTCCGCCGCGGTGGTGAATATCCGGTTCCCATATTATGACACACACACACCAATCTGAGGATCAGAGACGTTGGGCATGGAAGATCGCTGAGGCCCAGCTGGAGATGGCCTCCCAATGTGGAAAGGGTGCCTGTTGAACCCTGACCCCCCTGATGACCCGCATACTGGCAGTAGCCTACCCAGAGCTGGATGGGCGCTTGAGGGAATCACAGCAGCCACAAGGCAGTGTGTACAGTGGGTTTCATTACATATTTTTGCTGGTGGGGTGGTATCCGGGTGTGGATGTGTGTTAGTGGGTGGCCCTAAAGCCAGGCCAGACATTGCAGCATGGGTCACCTCTAGGGTAATGGTTGCATGGAAAACACAGGTAACCTAGCTTGTTAGTAGTCCATTTTAGACAGGGCATCATGGGTCCCAGATGTGCTGCAGTTGACTGTGTGTGGTCCTTGTTGGACTTTTTTGCTTCTGCAGGGTCATCCCCAATCTTTTTGCCTCCTGCCTTCTATTTTTTCTGACCTGTTGCTGTTGGCTTTTGAACTCTGAGCACTTTACCACTGCTAATCAGTGCTAAAGTGCATATGCTCTCTGTGTAAATCGTAGGGTTGATTGGTTTATCCATGATTGGCATATTTGATTTACTAGTAAGTCCCTAGTAAGGCGCACTAGAGGTGCCAGGGCCTGTAAATCAAATGCTACTAGTGGGCCTGCAGCACTGGTTGTGCCACCCACATGAGTAGCTCTGTAATCATGTCTCAGACCTGCCACTGCAGTGTCTGTGTGTGTACTTTTACACTATAAATTCAATTTGGCAAGTGTACCCACTTGCCAGGCCTAAACCTTCCCTTTTCTTACATGTAAGGCACCCCTAAGGTAGGCCCTAGGTAGCCCCAAGGGCAGGGTGCAGTGTATGGATAAGGTAGGACATATAGTAATGTGGTTTATATGTCCTGACAGTGAAATACTGCCAACTTTGTTTTTCACTGTTGCAAGGCCTGTCTCTCTCATAGGATAACATGGGGGCTACCTTTAGATATGGTTAAAGTGTAGATTCCCCTAGAGAGTAAATGGACATGTGGAGTTTGGGGTCCCTGAACAATTTAAAAATACATCTTTTAGTAAAGTTGATTTTAAGATTGTGCGTTTGAAAATGCCACTTTTAGAAAGTGAGCATTTTCTTGCTTAAACCATTCTGTGACTCTGCTTTGTTTGTGGATTCCCTGTCTGGGTCAGTTTGACAGTTGGGTTGTTTTTCACCTCGCACTAGACAGGGACACAAAGGGAGCTGGGGTGTAACCTGCATTTCCTGATTAGCCATCTCTGCTAGGAGGGAGGGGTGGAGTGGTCACTCTCGTCTGAAAGCACTCTGCCTGCCTCTGACAATGCAGGCTCCAACCCCCTGGTGTGTGTCTGAGGCCTTGCCTGGGCAAGGCAGGATTTCACAAGTAGGTGTGAGTCTCCTTTGAAGAAAGGTGACTCCAAAGACTAAAATGGGTATAAGAACGGCACCCAAATCTACAGACTTTAGAAACACTTCTGGAACTAAGAGGAACCTTTGCCTGGAGAAGAGCTGATAGCTGAGGAAGAAGTGCTGCCCTGCCTGTGATTGTGCTTTGTGGAGCTTTCCTGCAGTGCTGCTTCTGCCAGAGTAAGAGGGCAAAGACTGGACTTTGTGTGCCTTCCATCTTGTGAAGAAATCTCGAAGGGCCTGATTTAGAGCTTGCCTCCTGTTGTTTGAAGTCTCAGGGACAGCAAGGACTTCTCTCGTCCAGCACCTGGAGTCTCTGGAGAGACTCCTGCTCTGACAAGTGGTGCAATATCCAGTCCCTGGGCCCTTGAAAGGAAAGCTGGTGGAAAACCCAACGCCGTGACCCTCGCTGGAACGCGACGCTCTTCGCAGGCCCAACGCCGCTGCAGCCCCGCTGAAGTCTGCGACTCCGTAGAAGTCGCCGCACCACGTCGTGACCGACGCCGCTCGAAGTGCACGGATTCAATGTTTCGCACAGATGCCGCGATCCCCGACTTCGCCCATCGGCTTGTTTTCACTCTTCACCAAAGGTACTGTACATGGGGGTCTACACGACTCCATGTCCAGCGCCGCTGGTGTCGGCTTGTTGGGAACGACTCCGTCACAACGCCGTGTTAACATCTCATCGAAGCATTTTTGTTTCTAAGCGCTATTTTTGAGTTTAATCTCTAAAAATTCATAACTTGACTTGTGTATGTCGGATTTTTGTCGTTTTGGTCTTGTTTTGTTTAGATAAATATTTCCTAGTTTTTCTAAACCGGTGTTGTGTCATTTTGTAGTGTTTTCATTAAGTTACTGTGGGGGTCATTCTGACCCTGGCAGTAAAAGGCTCTTACCGCCGGTCAGAAGACCGCCATCATTCCGCCACGGCCGCGGTAAACCGCCACGGTCATTCTGACCCACAACTGGCAAACCTCCAAAAACCCGACATCCACGAAGCCCGCCTCATCAGCGGTCAGCGATAAACTGGAGATGACCAAACCTCCACCGTCACGCCAACACAAACACGCCCATGCCATTACGACCCACGAATCCACGCGGCGGTCTTTCAACCGCGGTATTCCATTGGCGGTACACACCGCCGCGGTCAAAATACACACACCTTTAGAAAACACAGCCACATTGGACAATTCAAAATACACACACCTGATACACATACACACACCACACCCACACCCCCATCACCATATAAAACACACACCCACATCACCCACAAACCCCCACAAAGCGAAATTCAGAGACAAGGCGCAATACACAGAGAGAGAGCACAGGGAACGCAAAGCACAACACACACAGGAACCCAACATCATCACCCACATCACATCTATGCACAAAACACCACACACCACCACACTCATCACCACAAACACCACCCCACACCTCATCCACACCACCCCATGGCACCCCAAAGACACCCCAGGTTCTCGGACAAAGAACTCAGGGTCATGGTTGAGGAAATAATCAGGGTAGAGCCCCAGCTCTTCGGCACACAGGTGCAGCACACCACAATAGCCAGGAAGGCGGAGCTATGGCAAAGGATCGTCGACAGGGTCAACGCTGTGGGACAGCATCCCAGAAATCGGGAAGACATCCGAAAGCGCTGGAACGACCTACGGGGGAAGGTGCGGTCGATGGTGTCAAGATACAACCTCGCTGTGCAGAAGACTGGCGGCGGACCCCCACCCACTCCACCCGAATTCACAGCATGGGAGCAAGAGGTCTTGAACATCCTGCATCCTGAGGGCCTCGCTGGAGTAGGCGGAGGAATGGACTCTGGTAAGTCTAATCTCAACTACTTCACCCCCCCAACCACCAGCATGCAACTCATACGCCCACCCTCAACCCTTACCCCCCAGCACACATACTCCCTGTTAATGTCTCACCAGCACAACCCACCCAACCCCACCCCAACCCCTGAATGCCAACACAAACCATGGACACCCATCACCTAAGCATGACCACTGCACATACCCATCCCCCCCCACAAACCACCCTCACAACTCCTCCCACATGGGACTGCCAGCACTGGGGGACAAGGGCACCCACAAATCGCACGCCATGGCACACACAAAATCAATAACCATACTCTTTTACCCCTGCAGGGCCCGAACGCCAACACACCGGCCAGGAGGGTCCAGATTTGTCCATCCCACCCCCAGAACAGGCCCCCAGTGATGACAGCAGCTCTGTCGACCTAGAACCTGATGACCAGCCCGGACCATCGGGGACCTCTGGACAGTCGGTTATCCTCAGACAGGCCCAGGCCACAGCAGACCTACCCCCCTCAGGAAACACCAGCACAGCACCCACCCAGCGGGCCCATGCTTCTGTCTCCAGGACAGGTCAAGCAGCGGTGTGTCTACCAGTACAGGGCACCCAGGGTAACCCACAACCCCAACAACAACAGGGACCTGGGGCCACTGGTAGTGGGCACACCGTCCAGGGGACAGAGGCCCAGGAACAAAGAGGAACTGGGAGGGCTGCTGTGCGACAGAGGGAGGACAGGCCTAGGGAACCCACTGTCCAAGAGGCCCTCACCACCATCATGGGAGCGTACCACCACTCCCAAGAGACGATGGCGACGGTCCTGGCCAGGTTCCAGGAGATCCAGGCCATGCAGGAGGGCCAGTACATGGGGTTCCGGGAAGAACTGCGCAGCATCAGTTCCGCAATGGGTACAATCATGGTGGCACTCAACCAGATTGTCACCACATTGCGGGACCATGTGGCCCCCCCAAAGGGCCCCTGCCACTAGCATGGAGGAAGAACAGCCCACCACCTCTGCCGGCGCTAGTGGTCAGGAGGCCCGACACAACAGCAACGGCCCTCCCGGACCCCACCCCCTGCAGAACAAGAACCACCCGCAAGAAAGGCCTGAGATCGAGGAAGAAGACAGAGTAGGATGTCAAGACCCCCGCCATGCACGGAAACCCCCGGATGTCATCCCACTGTCCCACTTGTTCACCCTGTCCAACCTTGAACTGCCCCTGCTCCACCTTCCACAGGCATAGGGACAATGGACCTGTAGGAACGACAGTCTGGACACTGCCATGGACATGCCTCCACCATCACCCATCACCCTTTTTGAACTATACACCTATTTGTAAACTTCAATAAACACAATTATTGCACAATACCCAACTGGATTCTGCTATCTATTTATTGAAACCAAATGTATTCGATATAACCAACAAAACATTTCTAGTTACATTGTGATGACAACATACCAGTGTCACACAGCGGTAGTCCATGGGGAAGAAAACCAGAGGGCACTCTGTGGGGATCAGATCACTGAAATAGGAAGTGATATACACAACTAAGTTACCATACATTGGGGTGAAAGGTCAGACAGTAGAGAGCCACTACAGTTACAGATATAATACAATGCAGGAGTAGATTATTACCTGTGTGTCACTGGAAATACGGCAGTATCACTCTGTCCCTGTTGTCTGTGTCGTCCTCTTCGTCTTCCTCCTCTTCACTCTCCGCAGGCTCCACAGCGGCCACAACACCACCATCTGGACCATCCTCCTGCAGGAAAGGCACCTGGCGTCGCAAAGCCAGGTTGTGAAGCATGCAGCAGGCCACAATGATATGACACACCTTCCTTGGTGAGTACATTAGGGATCCACCAGTCATATGCAGGCACCTAAACCTGGCCTTCAGGAGGCCGAAGGTCCGCTCAATCACCCTCCTGGTACGCCCATGGGCCTCATTGTACCGTTCCTCTGCCCTGGTCCTGGGATTCCTCACTGGGGTCAATAGCCAAGGCAGGTTTGGGTAACCAGAGTCACCAATTAGCCACACACGGTGTCTCTGTAGCAGTTCCATCACATAAGGGATGCTGCTATTTCGCATGATGTACGCGTCATGCACTGACCCTGGGAACTTGGCATTTAAATGGGATATGTACTTGTCAGCCAAACAGACCACCTGGACATTCATCGAATGATAATGTTTTCGGTTCCTGTACACCTGCTCATCGTCTTTTGGGGGAACCAAAGCCACATGGGTACCATCAATGGCACCAATGATATTGGGAATGTGTCCAAGGGCATAGAAATCACCCTTCACTGTAGGCAAGTCACCCACCTCTGGGAAAATGATGTAGCTCCGCATGTATTTCATCAGGGCAGACAACACTCTGGACAACACCTTTGAAAACATATTCTGAGACATCCCAGTTGAAATGGCCACGGTAGTTTGAAATAATCCACTGGCAAAAAAATTTAGTACTGACAGCACCTGCACTAGAGGCGGAATCCCTGTGGGTTGGTGGATGGGTGACATCAGGTCTGGCTCCAGCTGGGCACACAGTTCCTGTATAGTGGCACGGTTGAGTCTGTAGGTGAGTATGACGTGTCTTTCTTCCATTGTCGACAGGTCCACCAGCGGTCTGTACATGGGAACATTCCTCCGTCTCCTCGCAAGTCCCAGCGGACGATGCCTAGGAAGGACTACATGGAGCACAGAGTCAAGCAACCCACAGGTAAGTGCCCACAGCATGCACAGTACACGAGTCTCTCGGGATTGAATGGCTAGTATGATTGTCGGTGCAAGGCCTAGCCATGTGTGACGCAGTAGGAATGAAGCCATGTGGGCCCTTGAAATGGCGGCTGCCTGACCTGTGAAGTGTGACAATGTGAAGTGAGGTCATTGCGCAAGCGTGGCACACCGTGGCGGTAGGCGGTCGCAGTCCACGGCGCAAAGCCGCATTGGACAACATTGAACCCTATGGGTTTCAGGAGCCAATGGCGGTGAGCGCCGGCGGTCACGGTACGCACCGCCGCGGTACGCACCGCCGCGGCACGCACCGCCGCGGCCGTAACCGCCATTTTCTCTCTGCTTGATCACACGAGACCTGAGCATCCACAGGAGAGGACCTATACTGCAAGTGCTGCTGTGACCTCGGTCTGGAAGTGACAATGGCTGCTGCGACTGGGGAAAGGGCCCCCGCCTTCAGTTCCGAGGAGTTGGAGAAGCTCGTGGACGGGGTCCTCCCCCAGTATGCGCTACTCTACGGGCCTCCAGACCAACAGGTGAGTACACGGGGGGCAATGCATAGTGCCCAATGCCTGGGCTGAGTGGGGAGGATGTACGATGGAGGGGAGGGCAGCGAATGACGAATGCATGGCACAACAGATGAGAGCATGTGCCACATGGCAAGGTTGGGGAGGGGGGGCCACTCACATCGAGCATGCAGAAAAGTGATGATGTTTCTCTTCCCCCCTGTACATGTCACATAGGTCAGCGCCCATCAGAAGATTGACATTTGGCGTGCCATCGCCAAGGACGTCCGGGCCCTGGGGGTCCACACCAGAAGGGGCACCCACTGCCGCAAGAGGTGGGAGGACATCCGCCGCGGGAGCAGGAAGACCGCGGAGGCTCTGCTGGGGATGGCCTCCCAACCTAGGAGGGGTGCCAGTCGTACCTTGACCCCCCTGATGTCCCAGATCCTGGCGGTGGCCTACCCCGATTTAGATGGGCGCTTGAGGACATCACAGCAGACACAAGGGGGTGAGTACCAGCAAATCCAGCTATTTTGCGCGCAGTGGAGGTGCCTGGGTGGGGGAGGAGGGCTGTGGGTATCCCTAGGCCAAGGCGATTTCTGTAGGATAGGCCCGTCCGTGAGGTATGGTCCTGTGCCCCCGCCCCCCACCTCTGTAGGGTGCCTAGTAACGCGATTCATGGACCAGTGTATACTGTGTGGGCAGTTGTCGCCCATAGGCTTGTAGGGCATGTCCCAGTGAATGAGTAGTGTACCCCAAGTGCGCAGCGTAGTGCAGGGGGCTTCTGTGTCTGTCCTCTCCGCCAACGGTGTCCCCAATGCATGCACTCAACTTGTCTTTATGTTTTCCACCCCCCCCCATTTTCTTTGTTTTACTGTGAATGTGTGCATTAGCATCATCAGGCGGAGGAGAAGTGGCATTGGCGCAAGAGGGAGCTGCATCTCACATGGCCCCGGAGGGCCATGCAACGGACTCCGACATGACCAGTGAGACAGAGGGCGAGGGGGACTCCACCACGGGGACCCGTGGAGACGTCAGCGACACCGACAAGTCCTCTGAAGGGAGCTCCCTTGCGGTGGCGGCAACATCCGTGCCCACCGATCCTACAGGTACAGCCGCCACCCAGCGCACCAGCTCCGCCCTCCCAGCAGCCCCTCGGCCTTCGGCCCGTGCCCGCAAGGCCAGGAAGCCGGCCATCTCCTTCGCCCCAGGCACCTCAGGCCCTGCCCCAGTCACCCCTGCTGCCTTCAGTGAGGAGGTAATTGACCTCCTGAGGACCATCATTGTTGGGCAGTCTACCCTTTTGAATGCCATTGAGGGTGTGGAGAGGGAGGTGCATCAAAGCAATGCATACCTGGAGGGCCTTCATTCGGGTCAGGCTGTCCATCAACGATCGTTCAACGCTCTGGCCTCAGCACTGACAGCAGCGATTGTCCCTGTCTCCAGCCTCCCTCTTCTGACTCCCTCCACCCAGTCCCACTCCCCTGTTCCTCTGCCTATCCCATCCACACCATCAGACCAGCCTGCACACACCTCAACACCCAAGGCCAGCTCATCCAGACATAAGCACCACAGGACACACAAGCATTCACCCAAGCAACATCCAGATGCAGACATGCCAACAGTCACTACCTCCTCTGTGTCCCCCACCTCCTCGTCTCCCTCCTCCCTCCCTGTGACGTCTCCACACACACCTGCAAGCACACCACCATCAGCCATTGCACCCATCACCAGCACACCATCCACACCAGTCCGCACACGTGCAGTCACCACCCCCACTGCCATGTACACGTCCCCTGTGTCCTCTCCCAGTGTGTCTGTCACCCCCGCTTCCCAACCACACAAACGCAGGCAGGCACCCAAACAACAGCCATCCACCTCACGTCAGCCTCCTGCCCAAGCACCTGCACCCAAAGACAGCACACTTGACTCTCCTACAACCACATCCTCTTCCTCCACTCCCATACCCACTCCAGCCACCCTTCCCATGGCTCCAAAGAAGACTTTCCTCTCTAAAGTGGACCTCTTTTCCTCACCTGACCCACCCCCTCCATCCCGTAAGAGCTCCACAAACACCTCAGCCACCACCAGCCCAGCAACTCCCAAGAACGTCGTGCCTGGTTTTTGGAGTCCGCCCTTTCCTTGGGCTGGGACATCGTCCAGCAGCAAAGGCACAGCCAGCCCCCCCCCTGGGAAGAGGACCAAGAAACTAAAGGGCAGGCGCCAGAGGCCTGATACGCCTGCCCCCAAGGAGGGTAGCCTTGCACCGTCACCTGCCACATCGGGTAAGGGAGCCAAGGGCCACGGACAGTCTGCCAAGGAGGGCAAGGGCATCAAGGAGCAAAAGGCAGGGAGCAGCCGACCTGGCCATGAGGGCCCCACCAGCCCCATTCCGGGGGTATCGAAGGAGAGCCAGGGCCCCAGGACTCCATCACAGGAGGGCCCCGCAACGGAAAGGTCCGATGCAGACTGAGCGGCAAGTATTGGCCAGGTGTGGTTTACTGGAAACACAAGACAGGCACCGCTGAACAGGGCCCCGCCGTGAGGAGCACCGCTGAACAGGGCCCCGCCGTGAGGAGCACCGCTGAACAGGGCCCCGCCGTGAGCAGAACCACTGAACAGGGCCCCGCCGTGAAAAGCACCGCTGAACAGGGCCCCGCCGTGAGGAGCACCGCTGAACAGGGCCCCGCCGTGAGGAGCACCGCTGAACAGGGCCCTTCCTGTCAGGCACCGCTCCGCTGGGCCCTTCATCTCAAGCACCGCTCTGCTGGGCCCTTCATGTCAAGCACCGCTCCGCTGGGCCCTTCATGTCAAGCACCGCTCCGCTGGGCCCTTCATCTCAAGCACTGCTCCGCTGGGCCCTTGATGTCAAGCACCGCTCCGCTGGGCCCTTCCTGTCAAGCACCGCTCCGCTGGGCCATTCCTGTCAAGCACCGCTCCGCTGGGCCCTTCATCTCAAGCACCGCTCCGCTGGGCACCGCCATCTCAAGCACCGCTCCGCTGGGCCCTTCATGTCAAGCACCGCTCCGCTGGGCCCTTCATGTCAAGCACCGCTCCGCTGGGCCCTTCCTGTCAAGCACTGCTCCGCTGGGCCCTTCATCTCAAGCACCGCTCCGCTGGGCCCTTCCTGTCAAGCACCGCTCCGCTGGGCCCTTCATCTCAAGCACCGCTCCGCTGGGCCCTTCCTGTCAAGCACCGCTGGCCCATTGGCAGTCCCGGTTCTGTGTCGGGCAGGCCTTCACGACGCACTCTGCCCACCATGCCTCCTCCATGACCAGTGGTCTCTGTAATCCACCTGATGGACTGTGGCTTTGCACTCCCCAGGATGTAACAGTGGGCAATCCACCCACTGTAGAGACTTGTGAGACTGTGGCTTTGCACTCCCCAGGATGGCACAGTGGGCAATCCACCCACTGTAGAGACTTGTGAGACTGTGGCTTTGCACTCCCCAGGATGTAACAGTGGGCAATCCACCCACTGTAGAGACTTGTGAGACTGTGGCTTTGCACTCCCCAGGATGGCACAGTGGGCAATCCACCCACTGTAGAGACTTGTGAGACTGTGGCTTTGCACTCCCCAGGATGTAACAGTGGGCAATCCACCCACTGTAGAGACTTGTGAGACTGTGGCTTTGCACTCCCCAGGATGGCACAGTGGGCAATCCACCCACTGTAGAGACTTGTGAGACTGTGGCTTTGCACTCCCCAGGATGGCACAGTGGGCATGGAGGCCCTTCGTGGATCTGGCGTCGTGGACTCAAGTGGCTGGTGTGCCCCCCCTTCCCTTCCCCCTGAGGTGCCTGTCTTTTTATTTTAGTGATGCCCCAGCAGTGTTCTCTCCAATGGACTCGATCTCGTGTGTGGGCTTTGCCCATGTGTTGCTGCACATTGGCCCACGGACATTTGGACTTTGAATGACTGGGCCGGACTTTTGCTACTTGTATGGATCTAGTTCTAGATGTGTATTCATTCTTCATATATTGCTAAGGTCGCTATACTTTATTGTTGCAATAATATGGTTCTACTTTTACATTCATTGCCTTTTGTCTTTGTTTTTGGGGAGGGGAGGTCGGGGTGTCACTCTGAATTTTTTATCTGCATAGGTGTGTAGGTATTTCGGTGGGGGTGGGGGTGGGTGTGTGGCGTATGTGTGTGCCCGTAACCTTTCCTCCTCCCCCCTCCCCTGTGTCGTAGGTGCAGTACTCACCGTTGTCGTCTGCGGCGAGGTTCGTGATCCTGGAAGAAGAGCAGGAAGGCAATAGCTGGGAGGATGTGGAGTTCAGGTTCCATGCTGTTCCGATTCCACGTGGGGTGTGTCGAGGTAAGCGTTTTCCATTGGAGATGTCTGTTTCCGCTGTGTTTTTATCGGCGGGGCTCCCGCCCCGGAAAAGGTGGCGGATTGGTGAGTCGTGATAGGGTGGGCGGTACATTGTCTGCCGCCTGCCTGTTGGCGGTGACCGCCGCGCTGTTTGTTTGTACCGCCGTGGCGGTCGGAGTGTTAATGCAGCGGCCTGTGTTGGCGGTTCCCGCCAGGGTCAGAATTCATATTTTTAGGCCGCCAGCCTGTTGGCGGGTTGGCCGCCGCTTTAACACTGACCGCCAGGGTCAGAATGACCCCCTGTGTGTGTTGGTACAAATACTTTACACCTAGCGCTCTGAGGTTAAGCCTACTGCTCTGCCAAGCTACCAAGGGGGTAAGCAGGGATTAGCTGAGGGTGATTCTCTTTTCCCCTCGCTAGAGTGAGGGTCCTTGCTTGAACAGGGGGTAACCTGACTGTCAACCAAAGACCCCATTTCTAACAGTCCTCATTTTGCCTTAGTGACTAGCCATATCACTGGTAGTGCAATGCATAGTGCTTAAGCCTGTTCTCTGTGTGTGACGGTGATGTGCATGCCAATAGTGGTGTTGGTGCAGTCGTTGACCAAGTGCATCTTTTGTCTCCCCCCACTTTCTTGGTTTGTCATCCTGTCCTTGTGTGTATTAGCATCCTCTGGTGGAGGAGCAGGGGCACCGACGACAGAAGGAGCTGCATCCCACAGGACCCAGGAGGCAGAGTCCACTGACCCCGAGGGAACCAGTGAGACAGAGGGTTAGGGGGGCACCATGGCAGAAACTGGAGGAGACAACACAGACTCTGATACTTCCTACGATGGGAACTCACTGGTGGTGGCAGACACCTCTGTGACCACCCCAGCTGCAGGTAGAGCTGCCACCTCCATACCAGCACCACCATCCCAGTAGCCCCTCAGCGAGTTGCCCGTGCCCGCTCACCCAGGAGGGTGGGCATCTCCTTCACCCCAGGCACCTCAGGCCCTGACCCAGTGAGCCCTGCTGCCCGGATTGAGGAGGCTATTGACCTCCTGAGATCCATCTATGTAGGGCGGTCAACCATTGTGACTGCCATCCAGGGGCTGGCATCCCAGATGCAGCAATGCAATGCACTCCTGGAGGGCATTCACAGTGGATTGGCGGCCCAATGGAGATCGATTCAGGCTCTGGCCTCCTCCATGATGACAGCCATTGTCCCTGTTTCAGCCGTCCCCCCTCCAGCTCCTACTTCCCAGTCTCATTCTCCTCAACCTCAACCCATCCCAGGCACTCATACAGACCAGAATGCACACAAGACAACACCCAAGAGTGGCACAGGCAAACAAAAGCACCACACTTCATCCCACAAGCACTCACACAAACACTGTACAATTGAATACACGACATCTACTGCCTCCACCGTCTCCTCCTCCTCCTTCTCCACCACCTCCCTCCCTGTCACATCTACACTCACACCTGCATGCACTGCATCAACATCCACTACCAGCATCACCACACCAAGCAGAACACACACCTCACTGCAGAAACCTTCACAACAGCTATGCACGCGTCCCCTGTGTCCTCTCCCACCATGTCTGGCCCCCCTCCTAAAGGACACAAACGCAAGCATTCACACACCCAACAGCCATCCACCTCACATCTGCATACTGCCCATGAACCTGTACCCCAGTCCAGCAGACATACACCTCCAACAACCACTCCCTCATCCTTCACTCCCATTACTTCTCCCTCCTCCTGCCCCACCATCCCTAAAAATCATTTCCTTTCCCAATTTGACCTCTTCCCTGCCCCTTCCCTCCTCCTGCCCATATGGGCATGGTACCAAGGACATTGGCCAGCACCTAAGCCAAACAGTCCACGGGGACAGTGGTAGTGTTGGATAGGCTCTCATTATCCTAATGAGACTACTGGATTTTGAGTTGCAGAATCACCTGTGGTTTTGGAGACTGAGTCTGAACCACTACAGGTGACACCTGCTCCGGCTAACTAGCAGTGCCTCATCTCTACTCCAGGACAGGGATGATTGGGCAGCCGAGCGCATGACATAACTGGTTTCTCAGGGAAGCAGTGGTCACTCAGGTCTCATCCGTTTCTTACATTAGTCTCACATACACAATGACAAACAGAGGCAGTATATGTTTCAATAATGCTTTAATAAAGCGACTGCATCTTAGATAGCAAAGCGTTGACTGCAATGACCAGGACAATACAGCATGACAAGATTAAATTTGTGACAAGATGAGTCAAACATAAAAATTAATGCTACCATAGTGTCACTAGAGTCAACTGACTAATTCCTACATAAACTATGATAGAGCACAGCATGTTAAGCTCTAATTCTGCCCTTCAGGTTCCCCTTGGAAGACATCAACACTGATACCTGAGCAAAGGCCTGAAGTCAGCAGACAGTCGTGGTTCTCTGGCTGGAATCTCCCTCTAACTTGTAAGGGACAGGGAAGTGTTTTTTATAATAAGACAGCTGATGTTCTGAGAAAATGTTCCTACGTAAGGATGTGTATTTTTTATGCATGTCAGAGACTAAACTCATACCACGTTCACCGGCAACCTATCTTACTGCAGCCTTGGAAGAAGCACAGAGCGAGCAAGAATGTCTTGTTTAAGAACAGAGTGCTGACCTAGGCAACAACAGTCAGATAAAGAGAAAATAAAATATGACGGTAAAAGTGGCTACTGTAACAATAATAAAGCAAAGCTGAATAAAATATATCTAGGTTAAAGTGCACAGTGGCAGGCCTAATATGTTAAAATAACGTGCATGAAGGTATAACTGAAATGGCTACACAACACGTTCCCCTTGTCAGATGAAGGTGGTTCAACGCCTAAATATACTTAAAAGCTACTAAGCTCAACCTAAGATATATATGTAAAAATGACAATAATGACAAGTTAAAAGGACACCTGAGCATATAAAAGGACAATTTAAAACTGCTAACATGTGGCATAAAAGGGACCAAATTTCAAGAGTCAGAGTTATTTTTAGAATTTCCAATCGATTCCAGGACAATAGAGGACAGGAAATCTTCCACTTTGGCAGGTGTTAAAGTTGGAAGGACATTGCCGAGAAGGACCAAGGAGCAGTCGTCTTTCATAGCCTAAGCCGCAGCCAAGGCGGCATTCCGTGGTGTGCCCAATGATGAGTCAAGAGCCACATCCTCCAGGAAGGGCAACTCATAAGAAGCTTCCCGTAGCAAACGCACCCTCAACGCACATGTCTGGTAATGAGCCCTCAGCGAGAACATCAACAGACCAGCGTCCAAAGAAAGCAAGTGCTGCGTAGAAAGACAAACTTCCAGCGCATGTTTCAAAGAGCACCAGAGGCACTGAAACACGGGCTGCACACAGTGTAAAACTGGTCTGAATGACAGGGACCAGTCACACTCCATTTGCTCCAGGTGTGTTGCTCCAAAATACTGCATCATGCGTTCATGAAACAGCTGATCTGATGGGAGCACTGTTGTTCCTTCTTGTTGTGGTTGGGCAGCCATTGTGCATAAAAAATAGCAACAGCAAAGTGCCAACTATTATAGCCAAAGCTATGGGAAATCCCCCGAAAAAACTGGAGAATATTGAGTGGATGGCTGATGGTATTAGACCGAATATGGAGGAGAAGGTATGAACAAAACCAGAACCAACAGCCTTAAAGAAATTTGCAATTCCAGTATTACTGGAGGCATAAAAAATCCGTCCCATGAGTTCACCAAGGTGTCTCGGAAAGTTGGTACTTAAAAGGGACTTTATCTCTGCCGACGACCTTGCCACCTGAAGTGCATAGGTCTCGCGTGCAGATGTAAGAGCCACATGTTTTTTAAACAATAAAGCCTTGAGTCTGCTCAACTTGTCAAAATTTACATTAGAAGTAGCTATATGAGGCCAAATGTCCACTACCTCTTTTATTTTAGTGGGAGGAAAAAGTACCTTCCCGCAGCATGTAACAATCTTAGAGATTGAAACAACATACATTATTCCGGCTCACATCCCACAACATTCTTCACCATTGAGGAGAACATAGCTGCCATTTGAAAGCACCTGGAACGTAGGTCTAATCAAGGGAACTGGATCTCCCTTCAGATAACAAGCCAAGTTTGTTGCAGACGCGTTACACGCCCCATGAAAGGACAGCTGTTTACAAACCATCGAATGGCTGACAGAAGTCTCTCAATCATTACCGCTAAGAAAAAGTTATTTCATGCCACTAAGACGTGTATCCTAAGGGTAGCTCCCACACCTAAAGGATGTAACTATTTCCCAGTTTTTCGTTATCTGCCTACCGGAATGTGTTTTAAACAGGATGTGAATTGGAATGTGGAAATAGGCAGATTAATGACCTCATGTATTAACCACTCAGCAGATGGTATTTCAGCCACAGTAAGTGGCAACTTTTCTAAATATTTCGATGTTTAACATGACATAAGTCACGTCTTTCTTAGCAATTAGTTGTTGTTGTCATGTTAAATTAAAAGAAGAAAATATTTCCATTGCGCTGACATATTGCCAGGGAACGTGACCCGCCTTCAGTGTTTGAAGTGTCCAACTCAACTGCATAATGGACCTTAGCTGACTCTGTCCATGATGTAAGGAAGGCATATCTGTTTGTATAATGTCTATAGCAGAAGAGCCTAACAGGAAATTCTGTAAGTCGGTGTTATTAGACAGGAGACTGAGGTGTTCTCTAACCGCGTTTAGTGAGGAAGTCTTTATCCATTGCTGGCATAGTTTCCCTACACTGTATGTTGTTACTATACCCACATGTCCGAACGATATATAGCGAGGGTCTGGCCTACTTGTTCTAAAACAGTCAGAGGAGTTGATAAAATGTTTGTGACACCCATTGGTATCTATTGGCCACAATAACCACCCACCAGGATGTGTCAGTGAAACATTAAATGTGCCATTCTGGAGCCATTCATCGAGCTGATCTTCAGTTACATTTATATATTTTTGCCATTTATAACATTTTGCAGAGGATGGTATACTGGGTGTGTCAAATTCCTTAATCTTTGCTAAGCCTAAACAATTCGGTTGTTGTACAGTTTCATTTAAAAATATCATTTGAACAGGTATCAGGCATGTTCCAAATAAAGCTTTCTTCCTCCATAGTTGCCAATGTCTAGTTCCCCACACACTTTTTAAGTCAATCGGCTTCAGCCAATATTCATAGCCTTCTATAGTCAACCGGGAAACAAAGGAATCCGAATATATAAATTTTGTATTTGTCAATAATATGCGTATGTTTTCTGTAGGTGAAAATTTAAAATAATACGACTCAGCATTTTTAACATCATGCCAAGATAAATATGTAAACTTTTCAGAATATGTTTTAGAACTCCCTTGCGGTGGAGTCGGACAATGTTCCCACTTTGTATAATTAAAAACAGTCTGTGGGCTGCTTGTTCTGTGGATGAAATGGTGCCAATAAGAATCATAGCAAAACATATTACCATAATTCTCTTTGAATTGATAAACATATTTGTTTTCAAATATAATATAATGCTGCAATCCAGTCATCAAAGAATCAACTGTTTTCACATCCCAATCATCAGAAACAACCCCGGGTGTTATTATATTGTTCATTGAAAGTTTTAACACATATGGTATTTGAATGACCTCCATAGGGCCGTGTATATCAAATGTTACTTTATCCCAAACAATCCCATCAGGAACTGGTATAGTGGAAATGTTCACAAAGAACAAGTCTCTGCAGACCTTGTGTGCAGCAAAATGTTGTTTTAGTACCTCATCCACCAGTTCAACTGTTGATTTTTCAGGAAGAAAATTACCATGTATTGACAAAAAGAATGTGATGACAAACCGAATCCAAAGTAGAAAGCTAGTACAGTAAAGGAAAGCCACAGGTAGTTCCATGGAAAAATGAAATATGTTACTTTAAGCCAGGTTATCAGCTTACATGTTTTTGACAGTTCAGGTGTTGAAGAGGCGAATGAGTCTGAGAAGTCATCGTTGATGTTGGCAAAGTATCCAGAAGCAGTTTGTGCAAAGACTGGAGCCGTGTTAGCTGGTGGAGTTGGTATTTCTCGTGGTGACACTGAATAAATAGCACCATCCGTCTGTGTCGAAGCTGTGTCAAATCGATCAGTTATTTCTGTATTATTTGTTGTTAGTGGAACCAATGCAAGATCATTTTCCACCCTCCCCAAGCTCGGAGTGGTCTCAGTGTTGCTGCTTACAACTTGCAGAGGAACTTCTTGACCAGTAGTGAGAGGAATTCGGGAACTACTGGCTGTTCGTTTTAGTCGGCTGTGCAGGATCGGCCACATTGTGTAATTTGACATTGTTGATGGAGACAAAACAATTTTCTTTGGCACCTGCCAACTGTGGTAGAATGAAAGTTCTGGTACGTGTATTCCCAAAAGTGGGACTGGTACATGATAAGAACAGCCAAATTCCATTTCACCAGCAACTTTTTCACGTACTAGATCCCCCACTCTAAGAATCCAGCCGGTAGGAGTTACAGGTACATCCTTAATTCCTATGGAGGCAGCACTGGCAGAAGGGTTGTTGTCACAGAACTGTTGTAATGCCTGTAAGACAGTGACACATTCATTTATGTCAAAAGGTGTTTCTGCTGCCTCCATGCCAGGACCATCAAGGTCTGGAACATACAGTTCCGACCAGGCACTCATATGAAGTACAACCCCCCAGGGACCTTCTAGGCAGATGGGTAAGTGCTCTCTGGACTCCATTAAGGTGATTAAGCCAACTAAGACTTGCACCTAAGACTCTAGCTGTTAAGGATTGCTTTAAATCACAGTTTAATCGCTCCACAACACTATTTCCCTCGGGATGAAATGGAGTTGAGTACTGGAGTTGGATCCCCAATGAAGCCATGGCATCCCTGAAAGCCCTTGAGGAGAAAGCAGGGCCCTGGTCCGAGTGGAAAGCCGCAACTGCATATGTACTGATAAAGACTTGCAAATCTTTAATAACAGTACAACCGTCAGCCGAGTGTTGTGGCCACACCATAGAAATCTGGAGCAGGAGTCAACAGTGACTAGGATGTATTTGTATGCATTGTCCGGTGTTAGGGGATCGCAATGGTCCAAGTACACACATTGTAAAGGTTTGTTAGTAATTCAGAGGGGTGTCTGCGGTGGACGCTTAGCAGTGGAAACTTTGATTTGTTGGCAGATGTTGCAACAAAGGACATACTGTGTGGCCTCCTTGTATAGGCCTGGTCACTAAAAACGAGCTTGTAGCAGTGATATTGTAACCGCCACACCAGTATGGGCAGATACTGCCCCCTAATGTGCTGCTTTAATCAACTCTTGTCTTATATCTTTATTGGGAATTTCTCAAACCCCTACGTCTGGTATCTTAACTTCAGCGTTTAGGCTGCCTCCCATTCAGTAGGACAATTTAGCAGGAAATGCTTTTGGATAGGGGGTATCATCAGCCGTAGCTTTCACTTCAGCCTATATGTCTGCGTCCAGTTTCGCTCCTGAGTGGGTTACTGCAGCAACAGTGGCCGTAGCAATTGCTAACTTTGCGGCTTCATCAGCCAGTGTATTCCCATCCACATGTATTCCAACACGCTGGTGTCCAAGTGTATGTACAACATGGACATTTGGTAGCATTTCCTTCAGATCCACTACTTTACCCCACAGTTATCTGTGCTTAATGGTGTTGCCTTTAGAATCTCTGAACCCATTCCGCGCCAATTACACAGGTATTCATTGAAGGACTGGAATCAATAGTACTAATCACAAACAATCAGCATGTGCTGTGCATGATCCGTATGTTCCAGTGCCATCACCAGAGCTTTCAGCTCTGCTAGTTGTTCTGTGCAATCCCCTAGGGTTTGCGTAAATGTATGTAGGGGACAAAATTTATTATCCTCCCTGTAGCCACTTACGATTGCGCAAGCAGCAAAGTATTGGTGCTTTGTGCCAATTGCAGGTTGTGCAGAGCCATCGGTGTACATGACTCTATGATATTGTTCAATAGGCAGTGTATTTGCTGGAAGTGGGTATTCTAGTTCGTATTGCAAAAATTCTCGAGTTTGTAATTTTGGGACAAAAATGTAGTGTACATCAGTGGCGTTCAAAGATGTGGCCCATTGTATCCAACGTGGATATAATGCTTTAGCGTTAGGAACGCTGGCTTTTGTGACAGCCTCAAGGGCTGGGATGGGCGAAACAATGATAATTCGTTTACCCTGGGCTAGAGGTCTTTAATGACAGCCATCTGTACAGCAGTGAGAATTTTCTCAGTGGGAGCAAGGCGTTGTTGGAAAGTACAAATGTGATTTATATGCAATCGGGACGGTCTCACCCTCATTAAAGGTTACATATGTGAAACCAATGGCACCGCAATTCCTCTGATGCCCAAGTGTGTTTTGTGTCCCTTGTATTTAGACGTTATGCTGCAAGCATGTCTGTCTGCAGGTCTCTGAGAATGCGTGTGTGTTCGACTGTCCAAAATTTACTTGAAAAGTCAGGACGTATTAAGTCATACAAGGGTTTTATGCATGACGCATAATCCAGAATGTAAATTCTGCCAAAATTTAGGAAACCCAATAGAGATTGGAGTGTTTTAATTGTATTTGGAGGTTGTAATTGTGCCCATTTTTCAAAAATTGTGGTGTTAGGCTCTTCCCTTCACTCGATAGCTCATGTCCCTGAAACAGGACGCTGAGGAAGGCTATTTTTGTTTTTTTAAAGTTGAATTTGTAGACAAATTCAGCAAATCCCTCAACAATGCAGGCTACCCATCTTAAATGTTGTAGTAATTCATCACCCATAAGATATATATCATCCACATAGGACAATGCTTCAAGGTCAATGTTGTGCAAAACTACAGTCACACAAGCTGCTAACAGTCCTGAGCTGTTCTTGTACCCCTGGGGTAAACAATAGAATTTTTTCTGAGAGCCTACTGTGTTGAAAGTATCTACTCTCAGGCGCTATATTCTAGCAGAAGAAACCATTGAAAATTTCCAGTGTTGTTTTGTCTTTTTTGCGCACTATATTGTTCATCAGTGCGTTGCTATGTGAGGTTTGTATAGCATATGTGCGTGTATGTCTGTTGTCTAAGACTATTCTGTATGAATGGTCCGGTTTAGCTACTGGGAATAAAGGATTATTCATTAGGAAGACACAGGGTTCATTTACACCCTGGTACTCTAGCTGTGGGAGGATTTCTCTCACGGGTGCGTTCGCATCATGTTTTATTGGATACTCAGGTTGAGGTTGAGGTTCATTTTGAATAGGTATTACATGGTAGGGGGATTCTTTATCCCATCCTACATGGTTGTGATATAACGTGGGTGCCTGCGCCAATGCCCAATCAATGGCGAAGGATTCTGCGAGTTCCTCCGGAACAAGCGCGAGAAAGAAGGTTTAATAACCTCTTCCCATGTGGGCAGCTACGGACAAATTCTGAGGGCCAATCTTGTTCGGCCAACAAGATATCATACATATTTACCACGCGATCACAAAAGATTGCATTTATTGTGCGTTCAATGTCTCCTTCTAACGTTACACACTGTAGGAGGCTGGCCTGGTTTGTAGTTGGTAGCTTGGGTACTTACACCTTATACCAGGTCCAGTTATCCCTTATTAGTGAAATGTAGTAGTGTTCTAGCAGCTTAGGCTGATAGAGGTAGCTATAGCAGAGCAACTTCGGCTGAACTAGGAGACATAGCTCATGCAATACCACTTATAGTTACACAGTACTTATACATAGGCAAAGAAAATACTCAGGGGGTCATTACAACCCTGGCGGACGGTGTTAAAGCGGCGGAAAGACCGCAAACAGGCCGGCGAAAAAAAAAGGGAATTATGACCGTGGCGGAAACTGCCAACAAAGACAGCCACTTTAACACTCCGACAAGCAGCGCGGCGGTCACCGCCAACAGACAGGCGGAAGACAAAGTACCGCCCACAGTATTACAACAGGCCAATCCGCCACCTTTTCCGGGGCGGATTTACTGTGGATAAAAACACGGCGGAAACAGCCATTTCAATGGGAAAACGCTCACCTTAACACACTCCACGAGGAAGGAGGGCACCATGGAGCCGGAACTCCAAATACTCCCTGCGATAGTCTTCCTGCTCCTCTATGATCATCAGCAACACCGCCGCCGAAGACAACGGTGAGTACTGCACCTACGACATAGGGGAGGCAAAAGTCAGGGACACACACACGCAACCCTCCCACCCCCACCCCGACCCTCGCACACTACAACACACACACCAATGCATTTCCAAACATCACAGTAACAACCCCCAACCCCCCCGGAAGAATGCAAAGACAAAAGGAAATGAGTTTAACCATTGTAATGTATCAAAATACAGTAAGCTAATATATACAGATATATATCCTCATTCAAAAATTTATACATCACGATTAGTAGTGCAGGTATGCACCATTCAATGTCTGTGGACCACTGGGCCCAAAATGCAGGGGCGAGGCCCACACACGATACCTGTCCAGAAACAGAGAGAACACTGCTCGGGCATCAGATCTAAATACAACAGGCACCTCAGGGGGAAGGGAAGGGGGGGCACCTCAGCCGGATGACAGCACCACGCCAGATCCACGACGGGGCTCCATGCCCATTGATGTATCCTGGGGAGTGCAAAGCCACAGTCTCACAAGTCTTTTCAGTGGGTGGTTTGCCCACTGTACCATCCTGGGGAGTGCAAAGCCACAGTCTCACAAGTCTTTTCAGTGGGTGGTTTGCCCACTGTACCATCCTGGGGAGTGCAAACCCACAGTCTCACAAGTCTTTTCAGTGGGTGGTGTGCCCACTGTACCATCCTGGGGAGTGCAAAGCCACAGTCTCACAAGTGGATAACAGTCTACACTGGTTCTGGAGGGGAACTGGTGCCCAGAGTGCTTCATCCTGATAAGGACTGAGGTAGTGGATGCTGTTCTCCACAGGTTCTGGAGGGGGACTGCTGCCCAGAGTGCTTCATCCTGTTAAGGACTGAGGTAGTGGATGCTGTTCTCCACAGGTTCTGGAGGGGGACTGGTGCCCAGAGTGCTTCATCCCATTAAGGACTGAGGTACTGGATGCTGTTCTCCACAGGTTCTGGAGTGGGACTGGTGCCCAGAGTGCATCACTCTCCCCGTGACGCTCCCAGTTCCATCACTGGCCCTGGCGCATATGGGCTACTGGTGCTTGATGTTACGGTGCTTGCCCTGTTCAGCGGTGCTTGCCATGGCGGTCTTTGCCCTGTTCAGCGGTGCTTGACTTAGCAGTTTCTGACCTGTTCAGCGGTTCTTGCCATGGCGGTCTTTGCCCTGTTCAGCGGTGGTTGACTTAGCAGTTTCTGACCTGTTGAGCGGTGCTTGCCATGGCGGTCTTTGCCCTGTTCAGCAATGCTTGCCCTGTTCAGCGGTGCTTGCCATGGCGGTCTTTGCCATGTTCAGCGGTGCTTGACTTAACAGTTTCTGACCTGTTCAGCGGTGCTTGCCATGGCGGTCTTTGCCCAGTTCAGCGGTGCTTGCCCTGTTCAGCGGTGTTTGACTTTGCTGTCTCTGACCTGTGCAGCAGTGTTTGCCATGGCGGTCCCTCATTGCCCAGCGGGGCTGTGGCTGCCGGGGCCCTCCTGGGCACTGACTCTGGTGGTGGTCTCCTGACCAGTGACAATGGGATTGCCCTCCTGGGCACTGACTCTGGTGGTGGTCTCCTGACCACTGATGATGGGACTGCCCTCCTGGGCACTGACTCTGGCGGTGGTCTTCTGACCAGTGACGATAGGACTGCCCTCCTGGGTACTGACTCTGGCAGTGGACTCCTAACCAGTGACGATGGGGCTGGCGGTGGCATCCTGGGCAGCAGGGATGATGGCAGCCTTCTCCACCGTGCTGCTCTTCCCAGACTTTGGTGCGTTCTTCTGCCCCTTCCCCACCTTGGGAGGAGTCACAGCTGACTCAACACTCCCCCCGGGACCCTTGTGAGCGGCTTTGCCGGCAGGAGTCTTCCCCCTCTCCCGTCGGGCACTGTCCAACTTCTGGTGCTTCACAGGGGGGGACTGGCAGTGCTTTGGCTCCGTGTCACACTGGCTGCCCTGGTGGCCGGTGCACTCCACATACCTCTAACAGGCACCACTGGTACCAGAGATTTTTTGGCTGAGGTGCTAGTACGGGACCTATGAATTGGAGGGGGGGTGGTGGGAAAGAGGTCAATGTTGCTCAGGAAAAGTTTCTGACAAACACTGGGATGGGTAGCTGGAGGGGGTCTGGGAGTGGAGGAAGAGGAGGTGGTTGTAGGAGGTGTAACTTTTGAGGATTTGGGTGCAGGTGCATGTTCTGGAGGCTGTCGTGAGGTGAATGGATGTTGGGTGTGTGTGTGCCCGCGTTTGTGTACTTTGGGAAGGGGCGTCACAGACACACTGGGAGAGAACACAGGGGACATGTAAATGGTAGTGGGGGTGGTGAGTGCAGGTGAGCGGGGTGTGGTGGTGGGTGTTCTGGTACGAGTCCTAGTGGCTATAGTGGTAGTGCATGCAGGTGAGAGTGTAGACGACACTGGGAGGGATGAGGGAGAAGACGAGGAGGGGGACACAGTGGAGGCAGTGGATGTTGCTGTGTCTGTATGTGGGTGATGCTTGTGTGAGTGCCTGTGGGATGTGTGGTGCCTATGTTTGCCTGAGCTTCCCTTGTGTGTTGAGGTGTGTGCAGGCTGGTCTGATGGCGTGCTTGGGATAGGCAGAGGTACAGGGGATTGGGTCTGGGTGGAGGAATTTGGAGGGGGGAGGCTAGACACAGGGACAATGGCTGCCATCAGTTCTGAGGCCAGAGATTGCAGGGTTCGATGATGGGCAGTCTGACCAGAATTAATGCCCTCCAGGAATGCATTAGTGTGTTGCAACTCCCTTTCTACACCCTGGATGGCATTCACAATGGTAGACTGCCCAACAGTGAGTGACCTGAGGAGGTCAATGACCTCCTCACTGAGGGCAGCAGAGGTGACAGGGGCAGGGGCTGAGGTGCCTGGGGCGAAGGTGATGCCCACCCTCCTGGGTGAGCGGGCACGGGGTGAAGGCTGAGGGGCTGCTGGGAGGGCGGTGCTGGCGGCTGTACCTGTAGAAGTGGGGGGCACAGATGTTGCCACCACCACAAGGGAGCTCCCATCGGAGGACGAGTCCGTGTCGCTGGTTGCTGATCCAGTGACCGCCGTGAAGCTCCCCTCGTCCTCTGTCCCACTGGTGTATTCAGAGTCCATGGTGTGGCCCTCCATGGCCATGTGGGATGCAGCACCCTCGTGCTCCGGTGCCACTGTACCTCTGCCTGATGATGCTGATGCACAAGAGAACAGGGAGAGCACAAAAAAGGGGGGGGGTTTGACAGAAGAAAGACAGGTTGAGTGCATGGCTTACCGCTACCGTTGGCAGACAATACAGACACAGCAGCCCCCTGCACTACGTCGCGCTGTTGGGCTCTACAGATGCAGTTCCTGCGATATGGCCTACATGGCTATGGTGGACATCTGCACACATAGATGACACAGGGGCATGCATACCTGTACTTGGCAGTCTACAGAGGTGGGGTGGAGTGCCACATGGCCTGCATTACGGAGGGGCCTAGCCTACGGAACTCGCCCTGGCCTAGGGAATCCCACAGCCCTCCTCCCCCACCCAGACCCCTCC